>NC_140204.1:13808195-15008195 GCF_965226575.1 Pagrus pagrus | reverse complement strand
TGATAAGGGCATTGCCTCAGACTTCGACCAGTTAATTTTGTATCCTGATACGCCTGAAAAAGAGTCAATCAAGGTTAGAATGTGAGGCACCGATGTCGCAGGGCTTCTAGATATTAGCAAAATATCATCCGCGTATAGGAGCAGTTTATGTTCCTCACCACCAGCCTTAATGCCTACTATGTTGTCATTTTGCCTAGCAATTGCTAATGGTTCAAGTACTAGTGCAAAGATTAAGGGAGATAAAGGGCAGCCCTGCCTTGTCCCTCTATGAAGCTGAAAAGGGGGGGATTTCCTGCCATTTGTTACCACAGATGCCTTAGGATTGTGATATAATAATTTGACCCATTTTATAAAAGAGGGACCAAGGCCAAAGTTTTCTAATGTTTGGAAAAGGTACGTCCACTCCACCCTGTCGAAAGCTTTCTCAGCATCAAGTGAGAAAGCAACAGTTATGTCAGCCTCGTTTCCAGCTTGCCACATGAGATGAAGCAACCTGCGGAGATTGTTAGATGATGTTCTATTTTTAATGAAACCCACTTGGTCTGGGTGAATAAGTTTTGGTAAGAAAGCCTCCAGTCTAGACGCCAAAATCTTAGAAAGTAGCTTGGCATCAACATTAATCAATGAAACGGGTCGGTAGCTACCACATTGTTGTGGGTCCCTGCCTTTTTTATGAATCAATGTGATTATAGCAGTTTGCATACTGTCTGGAAGAGATCCTCTCTCTAGTGCGTCCTTAAAGACTATAAGTAATCTTGGGGCGAGTAAGTCTGAAAAGGCTTTGTAAAGTTCAGCTGGGAGGCCATCCTCCCCCGGAGATTTCCCACTCTGTAAGTCCCCAATGGCCCTTTTAACCTCCTCCAATGTAATGTCCGCTCCAATTTCAGACCGTTCCTCATCTGACAGGGTTGGACATCTTACACTAGATAAAAAGGATCTTATATCGTGATAACCAGGGTTGTCTGATTTATAAAGGTCTTCATAAAATGTATTAAAAATAGCATTAATGTCCGTCTCATCTGTCTTCAGGTCGCCTCTATCGTCCTGTATAGCTGGTATCATTGATAGGGTATACTGCTGCTTTGCCCTCTGCGCCAGAAATCTCCCCGTTCTTTCCCCCTGTTCATAATATTTGTGTTTAGTTCTGAATAATGCATATTCAACTTTCTTCTGTAATATGGAGTTAAATTCTACTTTTAGTTTGTTTAGTTTAAGAAGGGTGGGGTGGTCAGATTGGGAAGAATGTATATTTTCCAGATTTTTAATTTCCACCTCCAGTTCCTGAAGACGTTGAACAGACATCTTTTCAGATATGAACAGTGTTGAATAAGTTGACCTCTAATAACTGCCTTAAATGCATCCCACTTTACAGCTGGGTTTGACACTGAGCCCTCGTTATTCAGCCAATAATCCAGTATCTGGTTTTTAATCAATTCCAGGCAGTGTTCATCTCGAAGTAAAGATGTATTAAATCTCCACCTAGTGGGCCGAAGTCTTGGTGATTGGCCGAAACGTAGTGCCAACCCCACTGACGCATGGTTTGATATTAGGATGTTACCTATAGATGTTTGTTCGGTAATAGAGATGAGCGATTTGGAGATAAGAAAATAATCTATCCTGGAATAGGACGAATGTGGGTGGGAGTAAAAGGTATATTCTCTGTCTAATGGGTGAAAAAATCTCCATACATCTACTAACCCTAACTCTGCTTCCATTGTATTAATGGCTTTCCGAGCCCCTGTAGGTCGCGTTATGCTCCATTTATAAGTTTTATCAACTTTAGGGTCTCGAACTTTGTTAAAGTCCCTACCTAATATTACATACGAGTTTCCAAACTGTCTAATTGTATTGCTAACATCTATAAAGAAACCAGGTAGGTCTGCTGTTGGAGCATATATTCATAAAAGTGCACCTAATACCACAAAGTTCAGTATCTATAGCTATCCATCTCCCCTCTTCATCTGACTGTTGTTTGAATATTTTAATATTGAAATTTTTACGTATTAAAATGACAACTCCCCTCTGACTAGAAGACCCAGGACTATAGAAAACTTTCCCTACCCAGTCCCTTTGAAATAATAAGGAGTCCTCATTTTCCAAATGGATCTCCTGCAAAAAAACCAGATCAGGGTTTTTATGTTTTAAATACAATAGGATCTTTTTCCTTTTAATGGCTGAGTTTGCACCCTTAACATTTAATGATGTCAATCTTACCAGTTCACCCATAAAGTATTTCTAAATGTACAGTATAATTATCCAGGTTATTTGAAGTGTCATTACCAAAATATACTGAAAGAGCTCTAGCCCTGTTAGAACAATCCCTTGTGAGACAACAGATCTTACATACAACACAACAAATCAAAATCAAATCAAATCAATTTTATTTGTATAGCCCAAATTCACAAATCACAGTTTGCCTCAGAGGGCTTTACAATCTGTACAGAGACGACACCCTCTGTCCTTCGACCCTCGATTCGAGTGAGGAAAAACTTGCCCCAAAAAAAGGCCCTTTTAACAGGGGAAAAAAATGCGGAAGAAACCTCAGGGAGAGCCACAGAGGAGGGATCCCTCTCCCAGGACGGACAGACGTGCAATAGATGTCGCATGTACAGAGCAGATCAACGAGATCACAATGTATTCGATTATAAGCGATGGTTGACAGGAGTGAAAGTACATAAAGATGTATTACAGCAATAATGATGAAATGCACATGGAAATGTGATTACTAGTGATAACAGTAGTAGTGATCAATGGCAAGGATGGTATGTAGCAATGCAGTACGATAATAGTAGTGGAACGTATGTAACAGAGATGTGACTAATATTAGCGACAGTAGTGGTGGGTGTCAGGCAGGGTCATGGCAGTAGGTGCATCCACGATCAGGCAGGGCCATAGCAGTAGGCGCATCCACGATCAGGCAGGGCCATAGCAGTGGGCGCATCCACGATCAGGCAGGGCCATAGCAGTGGGCGCATCCATGATCCACGACCCGGGCGCGGCCAGGATCCAAGGGAGCCTGTAGGACTAGAAAGCACAAGGACTCCGGGGAAGAAGTAAGTCAGTGACATGCAGAGATGGGGCATGTATACAGGCATAATGTATACAGATGGAGAGGAGAGGAGAGGGGAGGAGAGAGAAGCTCAGTGTGTCATTGTCCCCCGGACTAGGCCTATAGCAGCCCTAACTATAATCTCTATCAAAGAGGAAGGTCAACACTGTTCAACAAAACATATACACAGCATATCAGACAAAAACAAACAAACTAAGAGCCAAAAAAGAACAAGTGGCTCACCGATATTTTACTGAAACGGAAAACTTGTTAAGTAATATTGAGCTGCCTATTGATGCTCTTCAGTGTCTTAACGTGAACTGTAAAAATCCAAATCATAGTATCAAACCTTGTGATATGTATGACAATATTGTGGCTGCCCTTAATGCTTCTAGTAAGCCCTTAAGTAAACATCAAACCTGGATGGAATGACTTTGTAGCTGAACAGCATGCTGCAGTGAGCAGGGCCGCCCCTGGCCAAATTGGGGCCCTAAGCAGAATTTTATTTTGAGGCCCCCCCTCCCCATTACAAAATGACTCTTTCAACAACGGAACAAGCCTTTTACAGATGCACACGTCTGCATTTTCTGGATGCAAAGTCATCAATGAGGTCATCATATGACAGCTGCTGTGCCACTTCTGAGTTGATGCTTATGATAGCCAGGCCACTCAAGCGTTCTTACGCCATTGATGAGCTTCAGTTTTTGCTCAGCCAAGGCAACTGTAACAGGGAGAGTTACTGCAATGGGACTAGCCTCCTCACAAAGATTAAAATGCAATTAATGCAAATATGACTACAACTAATACAAGTTGTACAACTAATAAAACTAATTATGTACAACTAATACAACTAATTATGATTTGATTTGATGATATTTCCATATTTAAATATTTTTAGATACTTATTTTTGCATTTAGTACTTAGGTTCTATATTCCTACACTGCTGTTTGCTGCTGCAATGCTTTGAATTTCTCCATTGTGGGTCAAATAAAGGATTATCTTAATTTATCTAATATTATATGACTGTTATGAATTAAATTCACCAAAAGATGGCGACATTTTACCTCCATAAAAATAGCCCGAAACTTCTACTGATAGCATAGATTGATAGGCTATAAACCTGAGCCAACATACGACCACCAACTGGTCAATTAACCACTCCTTTTTCAACAGAGGTGAATGTAGATGCAGTTAACAAGACATTCAATAAATGATAATCAGGGCCGCTGGAAAATTTAATCTCCAGTCCACATCTAGACAGAATTATCCTCTCTTCTGTCTCATGATTAGCAGGCTAGCAGCTGAGGTGTTCATGCCACAACATACCCACCTTCAAGTGAAGCAGGAGCCTCCTCTTGTTTTGACTTTGTCTGTCTTTTGCTTGCTCCCGATTCATATTGCCGTTTGGAGGCCATCTCTCCACCTGCATCCAACTGCCTGTCGGCACATCTGACCGCTGATTGGTCAGATGCTGCGTGCTGTCAATCATTGCGGCAACGCGTGCGGTGTCAGATTACTTGTCTCTTTTTTTCTCTCTCCTGCCTCGGGCTGACTCGTTGCTCTAAGCGTGCCTCACGGCAGCGATGCGCATCCTTTGCGCATTTGCAGACAATGCGTCCGCTTGCGCAAAATGGGCCCCCCCACGGATCGTGGGGCCCTACGCACAGCGTGTGTTCTGCGTTTAGGGAGGGGCGGCGCTGGCAGCGAGAGAAGCTTTCAAACTCTGGTTACATGCAGGTAGGCCTAGACAAGGGTCATTATTTCAGCATAAAAAACTTACAAATGCAAAATACAAATATGCACTTCGTTTCATTAAAAGACGAGAACAAAATGAGAGCTGATTCACTTGCCAGGAAGTTGAGGGTTAATAATCACTATGATTTCTGGAAAGAGGTCAGAGTTATGAACAACTGTAAAACTTCCCTACCATCTAATATAGAGGGTGCTTGTGAACCTGCCAAGATCATGAAAAATTATTTTTGAAACTGTCAGCCAGAGGTGTTCCAAAGTACATACTTAGAATACTTGTATTCTGGTATGCCAACCAAACAATGTGGGTTAAATGGGGTAATGTTGTGTCGGCCCCGTTTCATGTAAATAATGGTGTTCGCCAGAGGTGGGAATTGTGGAGTCATCAAGTCATCTCCATGCCATGTATTTGTTCTGTTCATGCCCTAAACCAGCTGAGTCCAATCAGCACAGCTCTTCAGCCAGGAAGGTGAGCTAATTAGTGAATGCACCTGGTTCAGTGACTGAGCAGAACAAATACATGGCATGGAGATGACTTGATGACTCCACAATTCCCACCTCTGGTGTTCGCCAAGGTGGCATTTTGTCTCCAATTTTGTTTAATGTCTATATGGATGACCTGTCAAGACAGCTGAACACATGTAACATAGGCTGTCTTGTTGGAAATACTGTTGTAAATCATTTAATGTATGCTGATGATCTGGTTATTTTTAGTCCATACAGTGCTGGTCTACAAAGTTTGCTAAGGGTATGTTCACAGTATGGAAATGACTATGACATTAAATATAATGATAAGAAGAGTAACGTAATGATAGTCAGGAGTAAAGAGGACAAGAAATGAGTGTTTCCTCAGTTTTCTCTAGATGATAATCCGCTCATGACATGTCAGGAGACAAAGTATTTGGGCATTTTCTTACTAATGATTGGTGCGACGATAGAGATATTTATAGGCAGTGTTCTAAGCTATATGCGCAAGCTAATATGCTCCTTTGTAGGTTTAGTATGTGCTCAGTTGATGTTAAATGTTCCCTATTTAGATCTTTCTGTACACCTATGTATACAGCTCACCTCTGGTATAGCTATAGGAAAAGCAGTATGCGGCGGCTCATAGTGGCCTACAACGATGGACTGAGGTTGTTGCTTCAGGTGCCCAGGTGGCACAGTGCTAGCCAACTCTTTGTTTCTTCAAATGTACCCAACTGTGAAGCACTTTTAAGAAACTTAATGTAACGTTTTATGTGCCGCCTGGATGACAGCATTATTGTTAGTAATGTGATGGCACCCCCTGGGGATGAACATGGGTATACTTTGGTACACATTTTGTTCCTTCATATTAACAGAACAATATGTATGTTCACCACGAATATAACTATTATATTATTGAGGATAAAAAAATAAGATTTGAAAAATTGAAAAAATGATAAGTAAAGAGAAAATATCTAATTTTTCCTGCCTTCCTTTTTGTAAAATATCTAATTGTGGTGCATCAGTCAAAACTGGAATTGCAGCAATCACATTCACAGTTTTCAGATCTCGAACAAAGCGCCATTCTCCAGGTTTGGAAGCTTTAGGGATTTAAACGTATTAATGGCTAGATTCAGATGTCAACACACCTTGTTTTAGAAGACAATCAACAGCAACATCTTGTGGTAGATGATATTGCGTAAAGAGTGGCAAAACTACATTTGGTTTCAAAGTCACTTAATGTGGAAAAGCTTGGATTACAACGTCAACATAGTTCCATGCGAAGCCCATGATTAACTCTAACAGAGGCAATAATTGCAATTTAGGAGTTGGTGAAAAATGTTCAAATATGTAATATCTGCTCTGAGGCCTGCAGAACAATCACTCAGTGTCTGAAATGGCTTTTAAACAACCCAAAGGAGCAGTAAGGGATTAGTGTTCCTGGTTCCAGTCACATTCCCACCTCCTCAAACACGTTTATAGCCCTTCTCCTCTTGTCCAACAGATGTCCCCACAGTTTCCCTTCTCACCTGATCACCTGACTGTCACATCTCACTTCCCTCATCAACTCTACAGTTGTCTGGCCACACCTGTTTCCACTCTCCCTCATCAGCCCTGCATGTATTTAACCAGCTCATTCCCAGTCACTGGGACTGGGAAAAGGTTTAAATTCTGAGTCAGTTGGCATGGATTGACCAAAAGGCTAATGCTATGACTCATAGATAAAACATTTTCAAAATGTTGTGACACCAATGGTGAAGAAAACCAAATGAAAGGATGGGAATTTCACCTGTCAATCTGTCATTTTCTTGTTTCAGTATAATTGCACAGCCACCATCTTCTTTTGTCCTGTGAAACAAGGTGCTGGTGCATTCCACCTTTGAGAATGGAGGTTCATGGAGGTTCAACCAGTGTAAGTTATGATACACAAGTAATTACAGTTTTAGCAAAGGAAAAAGAGTAATGTGCTGAAGTAGTTGCTTAATCAAACACATTCAATGAATATTGTGCATAATATTTGTAGTTATTGGAGTAAATCTGTTTATAGATGATATGATACATTTAAAATGCACATCAGTGTTTCTCTGAGTTAGTGCAGTAGATACAGTTAGAAGCCATATTGCGATACATGATATATACCTTGATATCTCGAAATCTCCTCAAAAGCACTTTGTTAATGCTAGGACTGGGTGTCAAAATCAAATCACAATATTTTGATCAAATAGGCTCTATTTCGATATCAATATTGCAACACTGACGTGACAAAAGAAACACCCTACAGTAATATATCACTTTAAGCAGTAACAGAGTGATATAATGTGTTTCTAATAGTATTTATGTTATATTATTACAATCACTATGTCCAATAATGCGTTACAACCTAAAATAAAGTATTTATTGCTATTTTATCGAAAAAATTTATCAGCATCACACCACTTCCACCACCAGAAAAAATACACCCCGAAGAAAGATGGTGGTGGTGAAATGCTGTAATTGACTGCAGGATCACAAGTCCATGCAAGGATGCCCAAAAACATCTCCCCATAATTTTGATGTTTCTATTCATAGAGTGCAGCGTTTGCACACCTTAATGGCGACAGGTGCATTGGAGAAGACAGAAGGCTGACAAAATCAGGAAAAAGACTCCTGCACACTGTCCACTTCACTTGCAATTAAGTTTATTGACAACAACGTTTGGGTACTTGGACCTTCATCAGGTTATCTACCCAAACCTTCTAAAAAATGAAAAGGGCACCAGCACACAAAAGGGTACTGAAAGGGCACTATAGAGGGCACCTTATCATGTTTCTTTTTTTAAAAATGTTGACATTAGACAAGGACAAAATCAAATTACACTATAAGAATGCCAGTTGTTTTGCACTTTTCCCCCCTGAAAATCAAGTTGTTATCACGTTACTCTTATGGGGGTGCTGTAGAAAGTTTGGCCACTCTTGAGACACTGGTTACATCTTTTCCTTGTGTCACAGTCAATTACAATGAAGACATGAGGAAGTGATAAAAAGAAAAGAGGAGTCAAGGATGCAGGTTTTTAGTCAAATGAGACGCCATTCTTTCTCTTTTGACATCTGAAGCGGTGTCTTTGCATCAGGCTCCACGTGAAGGGGCCAAAGGGACTGTCTGTCTGTAGCTGGACTGAAGAAGACCTTGACTAAAGTCAGAGAACTATATACGACCAGCAATATCACAAAGAGATTACAATAATTAAATCATACTATGAGAAAAAAATTGTAATATTCTGAGAAATGGTCAAGTAATTACTTGGTAATTGAATGACAATCACATCAGACTTAATATAAAAAAAAACACTGAACTTGTGGTCGATACTGCTGCATTTCTGTTTGTGTTGAAGTACATTGTGATGGAAAAACAGTCAAATTCTTACTTACTTACTTTATTATTACTGATATTCTGACTGTTATTGTCACTGTTGACGCAGTATTGTTGTTGTTATTTCACCTCTTCCTGATACAAATACAACTCCTGGTGGATTATTGCTGTATGTCTGTTTGTGTTTAAGTTCATTGCAAGGGAATAAAAACAGTCCACATTTCTGAAGTGCTTCATGTATTGGAAGGTGATGATGGATAATGACGTGACATGTACCTGATCAGTTAGGTTGTCAGAAATGTTGAGACACCATAGTGATGAACTAAATCCAATCACAATATATAGACTTAAACTTAAACCTTATTTATTTATATAGCACCTTTCATACATATAAAATGCAACACAAAGTGTTGGGTCTTTTAAAAGTAAAAAGGCCCGACCCCACCCACCCCCACACACACACAAACGCACACACACACACATACGCACAAGTACACAAACCTACTCACTCACTTAGGCATGCACACACAGCCGCAAACATACACTCCTTAAGATATGATATGATATGGCTGGGCACTGAGGATCCAGGTGAGGAAAGCATTGTTGGGGAGCCATCCACGCCAGGAAGTCATGTAGATCCATGACCACAAGTGGGCACCGCCACAGGAACCACCCAACCAGGACAGACAGAAGAGCCCACACCACAGCTGTGGAGATGGCCGTGGTGCAGTGCCACCCCATCCATCCAGGCCAGGACAGCCCCCAGGGCAGCACCCCCATAGGCGGATCAAACTACTCCCAGCGTGGAGGGCCCCCCGTGAGGAAAACACTGGAGCTAGAAGATAAGAAGAAAACAGGATAAAATCAACATTAAAAGAAGTTAAAAGTAGTTAAGAATATTAGGAAAGAGACTAAAAGAAAAAAGCTAAGATACCATTCTTAAAGCTGTATCCTAAAAGTTCCTAAAAAACAAACCTAAGATCAGAGTAAAACACCATAAATGACTAGTTAAAAGGAGTTTAGAACAAGGATAAGAAGAAATCAATTAAAAGCCAAGTTAAAAAGGTGTGTTTTGAGCCTGCTTTTAAAAACATCAACAGTCTCTGCGGCCCTGAGGCTCTCCGGCAGGCCATTCCACAGACGTGGGCTGTAGTAATGAAAGGATGCCTCACTGTGGGGTTTTGTCCGAACACTTGGGATGACTAAAAGGTTGGAGCCGGAGGACCTCAGGGTCCGCGAGGGTTGGTAATGTAAAAGCATCAGATAGATATGAAGGCCCAGGACCATTAAGACACTTCAAAACTAATAAAAGAACCTAAAACTCGATCCTGAAACGCACGGGGAGCCAATGCAGCAATTTTAAAACGGGTGTAATGTGCTCCTGCCTTCTGGTCCTCGTCAGCACACATGCGGCTGAATTTTGAAGTAGCTGGAGTTTGGAAGTGCTCTTTATGAGAAGACCAGAAAGCAGGGCGTTGCAGTAATCTATACGACATGAGATAAAAGCATGCATCAGCACCTCCGTGTTTGACCGAGAAAGAAACGGGCAGATTCTGGCTATGTTCTTGAGATGATAAAACCCTATCTTTGTAGTATTTTTAATATGAGGAATAAAGTCAAGCTCAGAATCAAAAATGACGCCCAGGTTCTTGACACATTGTGAAGGTTTAAAGTCTTGTAGTTTTGGTAAAACTTTCTCTCTCTCGGCTTCAGGACCAATAATTAAAACTTATGTTTTGTCCCGGTTGAGCTGCAGGAAATTCTCTGCCATCCATGATTTTATATCTAAAATGCAGTTAAGAAGAATGTCAACTGGCCTCATGCCTTCAGGAGACACGGCGATATAGTGCTGTGTGTCATCGGCATAACTATGAAAATTTACGCCGTGTCTCCTGATGGCGTCGCCAAGCGGAAGCATATATAGATTAAAAAGTATTGGGCCTAAAATTGAGCCTTGGGGCACCCCACAGTTTATTTCATTGGTTTTTGAGGAACATGCATCCATACTTACAAAAAATTGTCGGTCACTAAGGTAGGAGTTGAACCAGTTTAAAACAGTGCCAGAGAGGCCCACCAGGTTTTTGAGTCTGTTTATCAAGGTGTGGTGATCTATTGTATCAAAGGCAGCGCTAAGATCCAGTAGCACCAGGACTGAAAGTTTCTGTGAGTCCATGTTACACCTGATGTCATTAACAATTTTCAACAGGGCTGTCTCAGTGCTGTGGTTCATCCTAAAACCCAACTGATACTTCTAAAATATTGTTTCTATTTAAACATTCATTGAGTTGAATACAAACCAGTTTTTCTAAAATTTTGCTTAAAAAAGGTAAGTTGGATACAGGTCGGTAGTTGTTAAGAGTGTTGGGATCTAAGTTACTCTACTTCAGAAAGGGCCTCACCCCTGCTGTTTTGAAGGCAGCAGGGAAGACACCAGTCTGGAGAGAGCAATTCACAACGCTTAACAACTCATCCTCAAAAAATCCATAAAATGTTTTAAAGAGTGATGTGGGGATGGGATCTAAAAGGCAGGTTGTTGGGTTAACTTGGGAGAAAACTCTACCAAGCATCCCTGCATCAACCAGGACAAAACGCTCCAGTGTTTCCTCAGGTAAAAAAAAAGGTTCAGAAGTGTCATACACTGTCTTCTGTTGGGATAAAAGATTAGATCTGATAAAACCGATCGAGACTGTCAGCTATCAGTCAGCCACTCCCTTTTTATTTCCTGTGAAACAAGTTGCTGGTGCATTCCACGTAATGGAATGTTCAACAATGTTCCTTCATTGTGACAATGACTTATAGCAAACAAGTAATTATATGTGTGTGTGTGTGTGTGTGTGTGTGTGTGTGTGTGTGTGTGTGTGTGTGTGTGTGTGTGTATGTGTGTGTGTGTGTGTGTGTGTGAGAGAGAGAGAGAGAGAGGGAGAGATATTTAAATAAATGAAAATGAGAAGCGATGCTGCACACCCTGTGCACCCGGCTTCTGTCCAGCTAAGATATACAGACTCAGAACACTTTCCCATTTGATTAACAGAACAACATGGAAATATATTGTTAGTTAATAATAGTATTAATAGCAATAGTAGTATTCAGTACAATGGTAATATTGGTGAAAATAGTACATACCTTCATGGAATTCATATGAAATTATTATTTAGTATTATAAATGTATATGTATATAATAATGTATAATGTATTATAAATAGATAGTTGTAGCTGTCTTAATATTTTTCTCACTATACAGGTTCATTTTGATTGTATTTTAATGCGTTCATTTCATATAAGCTGTTGGAGTATTCAGGGTCTACACTCCTCAACCTTTGAGCTGAAGAGCGGAAACCCTGAATTCATGAAATCTATCAAAGACATTGATATAATTGTACTGCATCTGGCACGTTGGAGAGGTGTTCTCTTCACGGCTGAATCCCGGTTTTCACTGTTCAGGGCAGATGGCAGACAGCGTGTGGCGTCATGTGGGTGAGCGGTTTGCTGATGTCAATGTTGTGGATCGAGTGGCCCATGGTGGCGGTGGGGTTATGGTATGGGCAGGCGTATGTTATGGACAACGAACACAGGTGCATTTTATTGATGGCATTTTGAATGCACAGAGATACTGTGACGAGATCATGAGGGCCATTGTTGTGTCATTCATCCACGAGCATCACCTCACGTTGCAGCATGATAATGCACGGCCCCGTGTTGCAAGGATCTGTACACAATTCCTGGAGGCTGAAAACATCCCAGTTCTTGCATGGCCATCATACTCACCAGATATGTCACCCATTGAGCATGTTTGGGATGCTCTGGATCGGTGTATACGACGGTGTGTTCCAGTTCCTGCCAATATCCAGCAACTTTGCACAGCCATTGAAGAGGAGTGGACCAACATTCCACAGGCCACAATCAACAACCTGATCAACTCTATGCGAAGGCGATGTGTTGCACTGTGTGAGGCAAATGGTGGTCATACCAGATACTGACTGGTTTTCTGACCCCTCCAGGCCCCCCCAATAAAGCAAAACGTCCATTCTGAGATGATAGGCTGCTCACATACTCCGTCTTGTAGGTTAATCCAAGGTAGGAAAGCGGAGGAAGAACATCGTCTCCTCTGTTGCTGTATTTTTTATACTTTCTCAGCTAGCCATCTATTGCTTAAGAGGGAGATTTTGCTTACTTCCTTATAATGCCATGCAGAGCTCTTATATATTTCTTAATCACTTGTTAGAACTATGGTATAATGTCCTTTTAGTTGTCAATGGCAAACGGCCAGTGTGTAGAGATCTCAACTCTTTTGACACTAGCAACAGAGTCTCGCAAAAGCTCAGAAATGGAGTCATCCTCCACAACACACACCCCAACACAAACTGCTCATAAGCCCAAAAAAGAGAGTAATATCCACTGAAGCCAGTCTGGCCAAAGGGGAATTGGACCGTCGTTGGGCAAAAGTAAACATTGGCGGTGCATTCTTGTCATGGAGGGAGCTTTGCATATCTGCATCCTTAACGATGCAGATATGGCTTTCTTCCTGTTGGACAGATAACATTGCAACAAAGCATGCAAAATAGTTGTGTGCGTAAATAATTTGAAATTGTGGTTGTCGTCGTTTTGTTACCACAGGTTAGGTTTCTTGCTAATGTGGATAAACTGCAAAGTAACTAATGTAGCAATGTACTGTCTTGAGTGGATAACGTCAGCTAATTCATCCGGACTCTCAGGGGTGATATGGCTAGTAAATTGGCTGGCTTGTTTGAAAATTACTTCATTAGCTAACGTTACAAAGCAATCAGTACAGTGTACTGTGTTACCACTGTGTTCTACTACAGCAATTGATAGCTATGCTAGCTACTTCTATTGGTGGTGGGTGAGAATGTACGTCACACAGCATTGTTATTTCTTTTCTTTATATATATTATTATATTTTTTCATATTTGATTACGAATATGAAACACAACAGACACTGACAACAAAACAAAAAGAAGAAACAAATAAAACAAACCAAAAAAGTAGGAAATAACCCTCTCACAACAAACAAAAAACTACCACAACAAATGCCTCATATTGACCCAGAACACTCCTTAAGTCAAATTCAACATGAGATTGCCAGATTTTTAAAAAGTCTGAGGATCTGCCTTTACTCCTGTAATATATACTGTCCAGTGTGAGGTAGCTTGAGAGTTCATTCCACCATTGGACTATTACTGGGGGTTTGGATTCTTTCCATTTTAAAGTTATACATTTCCTGGCTGCCAACATAGCAAGATCTATATACCTGCTTTGATGTTTATTCCACTTGTCAGACATACTAGTTCCCAAAAGACATAAACGAGGTGACAATGGAATGGATACATGTCAACATTGAGATATCAACTGGATAACAGAATTCCAAAAAAGGAAAGTGAATCACATGACCAAAACATATGAAAAAATGTTTTGTTTCTTACAATGCCAGCAGATAAATGACATCTCACTGTACATTTTATGTAGTTTCTCTGAAGTGTAAAAAACCCTATGTATCATCTTACAGGTTTTTTCGATTGCTAAGACGCATTGGTCGAAACTGAAACGACATGTTCAAAACTCTTAACACAGTCTGCATTTCCATCTTGCAGCTCAGCTCAACAGTTAATCTCATGCCCAAAAGTGTGTCTCACCAACAAAACACTTCATATTTGTCTCAAGAGAAGCTCATTCAACAAAACACTAGCACATTGTCTCACTTTGGAAACACACACAATCACTCTTAACAAATGGCGCGTCAAAATACTAACAACAAAGAACATTACATCAAATACATCTTATATTTCAAGTTTGAATGATTTTTCTCAGGTAAATCAGTATTTTATATAGGATCTTTTGCACTTTAAGGGTTCTAAATTATTGTATATGCTGTAATATATTGCACCAACACTGAATCAGGAATGCAGATTTATTCAAGAACATTTGTGCTTTTGCATAAGTACTTCAGGACCATACAGAAAATAAAGATTACGTAAACAGAACAATGCAGAATCTCAGAATTCCAGGGGTAGAATATAAATTACAGTAAGAGATAAAACTAAACTCCTTCCTCTCCTGGCTGCTCGTCTCTCTCTACCAGCTTCACCCGCTGCTCTTTGATCCATACTTGCACAGGAAAAAGAATCAGAAGCCACTCCTTTTGTATATGCTTTCTAATGAGGCCAAACGCAGATCACCTGAATCAGTTTTCAGTTGAAAACTACTATCAGCTGTTTGGAATTGCATCTTTGTTTTATTTATTTTTATTGTCAATATTTTGATATAATTTTCAATAGATTTCAATGTGGCTGCAGCAGAAATTCCCTGTGTTTTTTCCCCTATCATTCTGTTTTGAACAAAGTGTGTTAGCATTTGAAAAATGTGCTGTTAAAGCATAGTGTTTTGCAGGTGTGAACTAGTGAATGAGAAAAGACTTCATCCATTTCGGTGACTGTGGTCACTGAATGCACTTCGTCTGAAAGCAATGAAAAGTGAGACACAGTTTAGCCCACATGCATTTCTGTTTTGCAGACTGTGTTAAGAGTTTTGAACATGCCGCTTCAGTTTCGACCAATGCGTCTTAGCAATCGAAAAAAACTGTAATGACTTCACTCAGTCTCACTTTCTGTGAAATTGAATTTCATCTGCCTGATTTCTTTTTTCTGGCAATATGACACACTTCATAGATTTCTGCATTTGTATAGTCATGTAATGAATTAACGTACTGTTCACTTTCCATTTGTGTAGGTAGGCTCTCTCTCTCTCTCTCTCTCTCTCTCTCTCTCTCTCTCTCTCTCTCTCTCTCTCTATAATTAAAATTAAAATTAAAATTTGCTTTATTGGCATGAATGTTGCAAGAACTATGTTGCCAAAGCATCAAGAATCAATGAAAACAAAACAAATACAATTTACAGAATCAAATAAAATAAAATAAAAAATAAACAAAAGTATATAAACATTTATACTGTATACCCTATGTGTGTGTGTGTGTGTGTGTGTGTGTGTGTGTGTGTTGATGAAGTGCTGTCTCTCTCTTATACACAGATTGGGTGTCATTAGACAGTTGCAAGTTGTTATATATAATTAAAAATATATATACAGTTCATATTAAATGATGACGACAATAATAATATAATAATACTTAAAATAAAGAAATGAAAAACAACAACAACAGCAATATTATATTAGCAGTAATGGTTGTGGTCAGCATTCGTGTGTTTCTCTAGTCTCATGGCAGAGTGTTACATATTGTGCAGCTAATTTTACAAATTGTGGATCTTCTCCCAGACAGACTTTTAATAGTTCACCACATGTTTTTCCCTGATACGATGGATCTGCTGCAGTTATCTGCTGTAGGAAAACCTCTCTCTCAGTTTGGTACAGGGGGCAGGAGAGGAGGAAATGGGCCTCAGTTTCTATTTCTCCTGAAGAACAGTGTTTACAGACTTCAGAATTCTCTGGGCTTCCATTCTTTCTTATGCCAACCTTTTTCAACCTGTAGTTGATGGTCGGTGAGTCTGTACATTGTTAGTGTTCGTCTTTGTTTGGGGTTATGTATGCTGACCAGATATTGTGCTGGAGAATACTCTCTATCCAGTGAGCGATAGCACTCCAATTTATTGATGGATTTGATTTCATTCCTCCAAATGTCAATGTAAGTCTTTTTATTCTCTTTGTCTATAGATAGCAGGTGAGTTCTGGAGAGAGTTTGGAGGTCTTGGATTTTGAGGTGGCAGGTTTCTCTGGTGTTTCTCAGAGGGTCTGTCTCTGGACAGAGGCTGTTACTGAGAAAGGCTCTGTGGTGATAGGAATCAGGATCAGCTTGTGCTAAGTGAACCTGGAACTTAATTGACCTTTTGATCATGTGTAGAGAGAGAGTGAAGTGCCCCAGCTCTGCTCTACATGCATGGTTTGGACAGTTTCTGTGGACTTTGAGGATTTCCTTGCAGAATTGAAGGTTGAGTTTCTCTGTGGGTGTTGTGTCCCATGAGGTGTGCCTCTGGGTCATTAGAGGGCCCCACACTTCACTTCCATACATAAGGATGGGTTTTATTACACTGTTAAATAGTTTTAGCCAAATTGTAACTAGAGGATTGAATTTATATAGTGAGCTTTTGATGCTATAGTAGGCCCTGCGTGCCTTTTCTGTGAGGGAATTTATTGCTTTGTCAAAATTGCCTGATGAACTGATGATGATGCCGAGATAATTATATTCCATTGTATGCTGAAGTGTGGTCCCTCTTACCCGGAAAAATGCTTGGATTCCTGTAACCTGGCCTTTTTCTGGAATACCATGACTTTGGTTTTGTCAAGGTTGATATCTACCGCCCAGTTTTGACAGAACGTCTCCAGCAGAAAGAGGTTCTGCTGTAGGCCCTGTTCTGTTGGGGACAGTAGAACCAGGTCATCTGCATACATGAGGAATTTGATTTCTTTGCCTTGTAGATCTAATCCTGGGCTTGAGGACTGTTCAAGAAGAGTGGCCAATTTATTGATATAGACGTTGAACAGAGTGGGAGACAGGTTGCACCCCTGATGCACTCCTTTTCCTTGTTTGAAGAACTCTGTTCTTTTGTTTCCAATTTTAACACAGCACTGGTTGTCAGAATATTTGGATTTGATTAGATCATAAATTTTACCCCCAATTCCATATTGGAGAAGTTGTAAAAATAACCCGTTGTGCCAAATTGTGTCAAAAGCCTTTTTTAGATCTACAAAACATGCAAATATCTTTCCTTT
Source organism: Pagrus pagrus (assembly GCF_965226575.1). NCBI lineage: Eukaryota > Metazoa > Chordata > Actinopteri > Spariformes > Sparidae > Pagrus > Pagrus pagrus. The sequence goes on along the minus strand of NC_140204.1, from coordinate 14,990,850 downwards.
ATGTTTTCTGTGAACATGCTGTCGGATGAGTGTATGGAGAGTGTATATGTGGTCAGATGTTTGATGTTTGGTTAAAAAGCCAATTTGGCGTCTAGACAGAATATTATGTTCAGTGAGATAAGTGATTAATCAAGAGTTAAGGATGCTACAGAAGAGTTTACTCAGGTTGCTGTAAACACAGATGCCCATGTAATTGCTGGGGTTATACCTGTCTCCATTTTTAAATATAGGAGAAATGAGACCTTTATTCCAAACACTGGGGTACTATCCAGTGGCCAACACCAGGTTGAAGTGTTTTTGCACGGCAAGTTGGAGTTTTAAGTTACTGTGTTTCAGCATCTCTGAGTTAATGCTGTCTATACTGCAAGCTTTTCCATTTTTAAGGGTTTGTATTTCTTTAATGGTGATGGGGTAGTCAAGGGCACAGTGGTTGTCCCTCACTGTCCTTTCTAGTTATTTCAGTTGGTCTATGTTAAAATTTGGTTATGATTCAGACCGTGACACTCTGGATTTTTATAGAGGTCATCAAAGTAATCTTTCCAGATTTTGCCATTTTGAATTGGGTTGGTCTCTGTACGTGGGTTTCTGTTGATGTTTTTCCATAATTTCCAAAAGGTGTTGTCATTTATGGCTTTTTCAATTTTGTTGAGTTCTCCCTTCATATAATGCATTTTTTTTCACACAAAGGAGTTTTTTGTATTCTTTCAGGGCTTGGACATATTCAAGCCGTCCTAATAGGTCATTTGGGTTCCTGTCTTTTCTGTTCGACAGTTTTCTCAGGTTTTGCTCCCCATTTACGCTCTTTTTGTTTCATGCTGGATTTATTAGTTTGTGAGATTTTTAATTTAGATTATTTTGCCAAATGAATAAATATTGTATTTAAGTGATGTGTGGCTAGATTTACGTTTTCTCTTTCAGGCTGATATTGGGTGTTGAGAAAAATATCCAGCATGTTGTGAATTTGAGCAGAGTCTAGCGCGGCGGTATAGTGCTCTCCTCTGTCCACTTGTATCTCCTCGGTAGAGGAAATAGCCTTGGCTCAGGATTTGGATTTATGGTGGTTGACAATGACTTTTTCAGAAATAAGATGATCTGGCTATGGTCTGAAAAGGGATGTAGTGGTGATACAGTGAATGCATTTATATATTGTGGTTCAATGTCATTAATGGCATAATCTACAACACTGCTACCTAACACAGAGCATTGTGTGATTCTGCCATTAACAATGTACAGACCCAAACCTTTACACATTTGTAGTACCTGTTTCCCAGTTTTGTTAACCGTGTTATCATAGCTTTGTCTTTGTGTGTTTATGTAGGTCTGGTACAAAGGGGGACATTTGAAAATATGTTTGTTTCCTTCATAGTTAATGAAGTCTGGCTCTCTACCAGTTCTGGCATTAAGATCGCCACATATTAAGATTGATCCTAAACTTTGGTAGAAGGAAATTTCCTTCTGGAGTTCCTCAAAAACCTCCTCTGCATAATAGGGGGAGTTTGAGGGTGGAATATATATTGTACATAGATAGACATCTCTGTTGTTTTCTAGAATATTTGAGTGAATTTTAAACCAAATGTGATTTGTACCTTTTTTAACTGGTGAGATGTAATCTTTATATTCTCCTTTGTACCATATGAGTAAACCACCTGAATCTCTGCCATTCTTAATATGCTTGTGTTTCACAGAGGTTATAATAAGTTCTATATAATCGTTTGGACAGTTAGATTGATTTTGGTTTTGATTCCAAGTTTCATTCAATATTATTATATTTACATTTCTAATATTTTTCAGAAAGTCAGGGTTTGTTGATTTCAAACCAAAAACTGAAGAGCATATGCCCTGAATGTTCCAGCTACTTATTGAAAAGATCCTATTTTCTTTGCCTTAACAGAATCATGTACTACCTAATATCCGATTTTACAAGTAAAAACAAACGTAATGTGATTATAAATAAATAAATAAAATAGAATAAAATAAAAACATAAATAAAAAATAAAAAGTTAAGTATATGTTAAATGTTAAGCGATTATGAATTATTTAGTGTTGTTCTATTTTCTATTAGCTCAGTAATTTAGTATAGAGTAGTGTTGCAATGTCTCTTATCTGTTTTAGACTCAGTTCAGTGGGTGAGGTGTTGAGTCTGGCGGCTGCAGCATCGTAGCTGTGTCACTGGGTCCATGAAGAGGTGGGGGTAGAGGGGGGAAGTAGTGTGGTACTGTGGGGTGGTGGTCCTTAACAGGTGGGGCTGAGGTGTACAGTGGCGGGGTGGTGCCGGGTCTCTGAAGAGGTGGGGTTGGGGCGTAGTACCTCGAGGCAGGTCTGAATCTCCGTGAAGAGCTCTGGCCATTGTTTGTGGTGTCTCTCGTGTGCTGCGACCTTCTGTGAAGGTTCTGGTGGTTGGGTGTGCTCTTGTTGGTGATGTAAAATGTTGATCTGGTGCGGTCGAGAGCTGTGTCTTTAATGTCTTAAAGAACAGCCGCACACCGCTCTGGTTTAAATGCAGGCTGTCATACAGGTGCTGGTAGAGGATCTCTGCATGATGTGCCATATGGACGTTTGGTACTCCTGTGCAGGTTTTGGATATTTCAGCATTAATTTTGTTGATCTCACGCTGAGGAACATCTCTTCTGGGTAACAGGGTGGATATGGTTACCCTGGCTGTGGGGGCCGCTGAGGTTGCTTTCTCTGCCACCTGTCGCAGTAAGTGAGGTATGTCCTTGTTGTGTGTGAGGTCATTAGTCCCAGTGTGAATCAGGATGTGTTTCACACCCTGGAGGTCTGTAGTGGCCAGCTTCTTTATAGCCTCGGAGGTGGTGGGACTCCAAATCATCTTGGATCATCTGGCTGGGAAGAGACGATTCATACTAATGTACTTTCCATTGGAATCACACAGTTGTTTTGTGTTTCTCTCTCTCTCTCTCTCTCTCTCTCTCTCTCTCTCTCTCTCTCAAGAGAATTCCTCAGTATGACTTAAAGAGTTCTTTATTATAAACAACTTTTGACAAACTTAAATAAAATAATTATACATACACTATATATTTGCATATATACAGACACTGTAAAACTGACATTGAAAAACTGTACATTTTAGTTTTATAAGTGTAGTAGTTTTTCTTTGTAGGTAATAAACTCACACTGGTACACCAAACACGTTTTCACACAACAACATACAGTACTTTTTCTTTTCTTTCTCTAAAAACCTTTTTACTTTTCCCTTGAGGTAATGAGTGTCAGGCCTGGACTAGGAAGGAGGACTCAGGAGCAGATTTGGAGCAATTAGAGCAGGCTTTTATTGTGAAACTTGTTTTCTTCGCTTAAACTCTTAAATGACGTGACAAACAAATAGGCTATGAAACATCAATCTAATCTGCTGGCTAAGAAACAGTTTTACAAAAAATGAGGAAAAATGAGCTAAAAGAAAAGGGAATAACGAAACAGAAAATCACTCCTAAGGAGGCAAACAAAAGGACTAATAACTTAACTACTCTGGCACACTCACACGCTATGAAAACTAGTAACAAAAAAATCACTCCAATCAGAGGAAGAGGAAAAGGTATCAAACTTAAACTACACTCTTGACTGACTATGAAAACTAAATGAAACAAAAGAGGCACTCCACCGGAGGCGAACAAAAGGCTATGAACTTGTCTAGAATCGTACTGAAAATAATTACAATCAAAAGTCACTCATTTAAGAGGATAAATGCGAGAATACAAACTTGGAAAACGTGGCTTGAACAAGGCTGTGGACGAGAAAAAAACCCAGGATAAGACACCCCTCACCGCTGTGTGACAATGAGGTCACACAGGAACACAGTTTTTGATTTCACTGTAAGGGTGCCTCTTTATAGCCAACATAATTGCCAAAGGGGTCAGGGAACTTTTCTCTTATTCACCAGACACAGCAGCTTGTTATCAGCACCAGGCTCCCAGACCTCCGTGTTGCCAGATGGTGGTTTGCGCTATAATAATACTCTCGATTGTCTGACGCCGTAACTGACGTCAGTGTCGGATTATCTTCGTCTCAACAAACTTCAAGACCAATTCATTACAGTTAGTTGAAATATAGTCTATTGTATTACGCTGAAACATTCGCGGATCTATTCAGCTAAATGAGAGTTGTTGCGTCTGTGACGTCTAACTAGTTCACTAAACGTTAGCGTTAGCATGCAGCAAATTCAGCTGTGCTGACACTGCAGAGGCTCACGCTGAAAGCTAGACGAAAAAGCCATTGATAAAACAAAGTTAGCAGGACAACACCGACGTCTCATATGAATGTACAGTATCATACAAGAAGTTATTTGTTCAACATAAACAACCCTACGTTATATTGTGAAAGCCAACAAGCTAATAACGATGTTACTGCTCATAGATACAAACAGAGCGAGCATCAGAATGCTGAGTGCACGTCACATAACTGCCGCTAGGATCGCTAAAGAGAAGCATTTTTTTAATCTTATCTAATGTCCCTTTAATGAGTACCTCTCCTTGTTCATTTCAAAGGCCTGGAATGATATGATCCACATCCAGTTGTTTTAGTAGCCTAGTCAATGTTTTACTAGCTTTAACCCCATTCTCATAGAAATTTGACTTTGCCCTGAAGAGGGCATATTCCGCCTTTTTATTATGAATCTCATAAAAAATCATCTCAGAGCCAAAGTAAACTGTGGACCACTCCCTGTCCTCTTTCTGAACCAACCTGATTCATGGACACAACACAGGCTGAGACCTGTTATTTTAAGGGGCTAATTATATGAAATCACAGGCAAGGATTTGATTGTCTGTAAACATCATAAACTTCTGACATTAAACATGCCCTGATTCACTTTCTGGAAAACATCACACAAGAGACAGTTGAAGTTCTTTGAAAAATGTTGTATTCTGATCACTCTAACCTTATTGACAGAAACTATAAATAGCATAAGAAATCTCACAGAATACATCTATGCACGATTAAATAAATACAGTTTGCATAAACAAGAAAATTGACAGTGCATTGTTTTGACATATATATTATGTATACCATGACCCTTGATAAAACTTTAGGCATCGGGTCATGGTTGGGGTGTACAGTCCACTATGAGTTGCATGTGTTCCTTTATTTGTTGCCTTTACAGTATGCTCTCTGTGGAAGTGTATTTTGCTATGCTATCTTATGCTGCTATGCTATCAAGTGGACTATAAGCATGACTACAGAGTGGTTTAAATACTTTTAAATTAAAAAAACACAACATTTTGAACAATCTCTTGCTTGCACAAATAATGAAAGACTAATGAAAGAGGGCAAACATTAATTGTGCAATGGCGCATTATTTTCTGATGTCCCAGGGCTTAAAAGTGCCATTTGTAAGAAAAGTTGATTTTTGAGTCTCATTCCCAACTCATCAAAAAATGACGCTTTGGGATTGCATGGGTCAACCACCATCCCGAGGCGTCAGTTTTTGACCAGTTGATAACCCAGTGTCATTATTTTACGGGTTGGGAATGATACAACATTTAAGATTATTATGAATCTTAGATTTCTACCGACAACGAAATTCATTTCCAGTAATAGCCGTCATGTCGTTGAGGCAGCTGTTGTTGTTTACACCGCTGTTGTTGTTTGTGCAACAGTACATAACAATGTACTTGGGTTACAGGGTTGATGTGCGGGCCATCCAATTAACTTTAAACCTGTTCAAGACTAAATACTGATTATATACAGCTTAACAAACTGCGTGTACAACAGTACTATGATATATATCCCAGCAGTATAGAATAATTGCTGTTGGTAGTAATTAATTAACTTAGTGTGACATGGGCCAATATAAGTAGAATTAAAGAGACGCATGGATTAACAGATCTGAAGGACACGTTGTTGTTTGTTGTTCCTGCAATTGTTGTTGCAGCAGGTGTAGTTGCAGCAGTTGTCGTTGCAGCAATTGTAGTTGCAGCAGTTGTCGTTGCAGGAACTGGACCCGCTGTAAAAACATTTTTAAAGGAATAGGTTAAAAACTAAAAAAGTACTTGTGCCTGAACCAAAAGCATTTCTTTTATCCTTGTTTGCTGTCAAACTGTCATCACTGAGCACCAGTATAATAGACTTATATGGCTAAACAGTTTACTTACATACTAATGTAACTGACGAGGCACCAAAGGTCACATTGAAGGTGTTGGAATCATTTGCAGCATCAATTAAGGTTTGAGCAACATCAGTATTCATTGGGAGTTCTGCAACAGGGACAGACCGATTGAACACAACTGAAAACTCTACTTCAGTTCCTTCCACTCGTGTTGGTTGAGCTGGAGCAGGCCTGTATCATAAAACAAAAGAGGACAATTGTCAAATAATGATATGAGACCATTGTATCTACGTGTTATTTGTAATGCTGGTGACACTATCAATATCAGGAGATACTAATTTTGTGAACATAAAGATTCATACAGTCTAAAACCACCGTTAAATATGTTTTTACCTGAATCGTCTCACAATGCACTGATCAAAGTCAGAACCAAATCTTGCTCGATATATTTGATTACACTGCAGAAAGACACCAAGATTTAAAGAGCTTGATTAGCCGCAAAGCACAAAATGCTTGAAAAGGAATTTAACAAAATGCAGTTTTCACTGAAATACGTTTTTAATGATTATTAAGTATCATGCATTTCAGCTAATACATTCTGTCCACATAATTATACTCAGTACTGACAAAATCAATTGAAAATGCAATAACTTTAAAATTACTCACACGAGCTGTGGCTTTTCCTGAGAGTTCTATGAATCGAGGGCTGGTGGAGTTGAGCAAGTCAGCGGTAAAGATTTCGTTTTGCAAGGTTGCTGATATGACATAAGTAACAGGGTCAATGGTTGTTGCAGCAGGTGTTGCCGTTGGAACAGCTGTGGTTGTTGTTGTCGGAGCAGCTGTAGTTGTTGTTGCAGTTGCAGGAACTGGACCCGCTGTAAAAACATTTTTTAAGGAATAGGTTAAAAACTAAAAAAGGTACTTGTGCCTGAACCAAAAGCATTTCTTTTATACTTGTTTGCTGTCAAACTGTCATCACTGAGCACCAGTATAATAGACTTATATGGCTAAACAGCTTACTTACATATTAATGTAACTGAAGAGGCACCAAAGGTCACATTGAAGGCGTTGGAATCATTTGCAGCATCAACTAAGGTTTGAGCAACAACAGTATTCATTGGGAGTTCTGCTACAGGGACAGACCGATTGAACACAACTGAAAACTCTACTATGGTTCCTTCCGCGCGTGTTCGTTGAGCTGGAGCAGCCCTGTATCATAAAAGAAAATAGGACAAACGTCAAATAATGATATGAGACCATTGTATCTATGTGTCATTTGTAATGTAGGTGACGCTATCAATATTAGAAGATACACATGTTAAGACCATAAAGATGCATACAGAGTCTAAAGCCACTGTTAAAAATGTTTTTACCTGAATTGTCTCACAATGCACTGGTCGAAGTCAGAACCAAATCTTGCTCGATATATTTGATTACACTGCAGAAAGACAACAAGATTTTAAATTTAACAAGATGCAGTTTTCACTGAAATACATTTTGAATGATTATTAAGTATCTTAATAATCAAAGTAGTATTTCTGCTAATACATTCTGTCCAAATAATTATGCTCAGTACTGACAAAATCAATTGAAAGTGCAACGTATTACTCACACGACCTGTAGCTTTTCCTGAAAGTTCTATGAATCGAGGGCTGGTGGAGTTGAGCAAGTCAGCGGTAAAGATTTCGTTTTGCAAGGTTGCTGATATGACATAAGTAACAGGATCTATGGTTGTTGCAGCAGGTGTTGTGGTTGCTGCAGCTGTGGTTGTTGCTGTTGGAGCAGCTGTAGTTGTTGTTGTTGTTGTTGGAGCAGCTGTGGTGGTGGGTATTGGTGTTGTTATGGTAGCTGCCGTTGATGTTGTTGTGGCAGCTGTGGTTGTTGTTGTTGGGGCAGCTGTAGTTGTTGTTGTTGGAGCTCCTGTGATTGTTGTTGTTGGGGCAGCTGTAGTTGTTGTTGGGGTAGCTGTGGTTGTTGTTGTTGTTGTTGTTGTACCCACTGTAGTTGCTGTTGTAGCAGTGGTTGTTGTTGTTGTTGTTAAAGCAGCTGTAGTTGTTGTCGTCGGAGCTACTGTGGTTGTTGCTGTAAGGGCAGCATTAGTTGTTGTCAGGGTAGCTGTAGTTGTTGTTGGGGCAGTTGTAGTTGTTGTAGTTGGAGCAGCTGTAGTTGTTGTTGTAGGAGCTGCTGTGGTTGTTGTTAGAGCAGCAGTACTTGTTGTTAGAGCTGTGGTTGTTGTTGGGGCAGCTGTGGTTGTTGGGACAGCTGTGATTGTTGTTGCTATAGCTGTAGTGGGTGTTGTTATAGCTGTGGTTGTCGTTGTTGGGGCAGCTGTGGTTGTTGCTGTTGGGGCGGCTGTGGATGTTGTTGTTGGAGCGGCTGTGGGTGTTGTTGTTGGAGCTGCTATCGTTGTTGGGGCAGCTGCAGTTGTAGTTAGGGCAGCTGTAGTCATAGTTCTTGGTGCAGCTGTGGTTGTCGTTAGGACAGCTGTGGTTGTTGTTGTTGGGGCAGCTGTGGTTGTCGTTAGGACAGCTGTGGTTGTAGTTGTTGAAGCAGCTGTAGTGGTTGTTGTTGGAGAGGCTGTAGTGGTTGTTGTTGGAGCAGCTGTAGTTGTTGTTGTTGTTGGAGCCGCTGTAGTTGTCGTGGTTGGGTCAGCTGTGGTTGTTGTTGTTGGGGCAGCTGTAGTGGTTGTTGTTTGGAAGGCTGTGGTTGTCGTTGTTGCAGAAGCTGTGGTTGTCATTGTTGGGGCAGCTGTGGTTGTTGTTGTTATTGTTGTTGGAGCCGCTGTAGTTGTTGTGGTTGGGGCAGCTGTGGTTGTTGTAGTCAGAGCAGCTGTGGTTGTTGTTGTTGGGGCAGTTGTAGTTGGAGCAGCTGTGGTTGTTGTAGTCGGACCAGCTGTGGTTGTTGTTGTTGGAGCAGCTGTAGTTGTTGTTGGGGCAATTGTAGTTGTTGTAGGTGGAGAAGCTGTCGTTGTTGTTGTTGTTGTTGGGGCAGCTGTGGTTGTTGTTGTTGGAGCTGCTGTGGTTGTTGTTGTTGGAACAGCTGTAGTTGTTGTTGGGGCAATTGTAGTTGTTGTAGGTGGAGAAGCTGTCGTTGTTGTTGTTGGGGCAGCTGTGGTTGTTGTTGTTGGAGCTGCTGTGGTTGTTGTTGTTGGAACAGCTGTAGTTGTTGTGCTTGGAGCAGCTGTGGTGGTTGTTGTTGTTGGAGCTGCTGTCATTGTCATTGTTGGGGCAGCTGTATTTGTTGTTCCTAAGTTAGCTGTTGTTGTTGTTGTTGTTGTTGGAGCTGCTGTAGTTGTCGTGGTTGGGGCAGCTGTGGTTGTTGTTGTTGGGGCAGCCGTAGTGGTTGTTGTTGGGGTGGCTGTGGTTGTCGTTGGAGAAGCTGTGGTTGTCATTGTTGGGGCAGCTGTGGTTGTTGTTGGAGCCGCTGTATTTGTTGTGGTTGGGGCAGCTGTGGTTGTTGTTGTTGTTGGGGCAGTTGTAGTTGGAGCAGCTGTGGTTGTTGTACTCGGAGCAGCTGTGGTTGTTGTTGTTTGAGCTGCTGTTGTTGTTGTTGTTGTTGGGGCAGCTGTAGTTGTACTAGCTGGAGCAGCTGTGGTTGTTGTTGTTGGAGCTGCTGTGGCTGTTGTTGTGGGAGCAGCTGTTGTTGTTGTTGAAGCTGCTGTTGTTGTTGTTGTTTGGGCAGTTGTAGTTGTTGTTGAGGTAGCTGTAGTTGTTGTTCCCAGGTTAGCTGTGGTTGTTGTTGTTGGAGCAGCTGTTGTTGTTGTGCTTGGAGCAGCTGTGGTTGTTGTTGTTGGACCTGCTGTTGTTGTCGGGGCAGCTGTAGTTGTTGTCCCTAAGTTAGCTGTTGTTGTTGTTGTTGTTGTTGGAGCAGCTGTAGTTGTTGTGCTTGGAGCAGCTGTGGGTGTTGTTGTTGGAGCTGCTGTGTTTGTAGTTCTTAGAGCTGCTGTGGTTGTTGTTGTTGGAGCAGCTGTGGTTGTTGTAGTTGGAGCAGTTGTAGTTGTTGTTGGAGCTGCTGTCATTGTTGTTGTTGTTAGAGCAGGTGTAGTTGTTGTAGTTGGAGCAGCTGTGGTTGTTGTTGGAGCTGCTGTGGTTGTCGTTGCTGTTGGAGCAGTTATAGTTGTTGTTGTTGTTGTTGTTGGAGCTGCTGTTGTTGTTGTTGCTGGGGCAGCTGTGGTGGTTGTTGTTGTTGGAGCTCCTGTCATTGTCGTTGTCTGGGCAGCTGTAGTTGTTGTTCCTAAGTTAGCTGTTGTTGTTGTTGTTGTTGTTGGAGCTGCTGTAGTTGTCCTGGTTGGGGCAGCTGTGGTTGTTGTAGTCAGAGCAGCTGTGGTTGTTGTTGTTGGGGCAGTTGTAGTTGGAGCAGCTGTGGTTGTTGTAGTCGGACCAGCTGTGGTTGTTGTTGTTGGAGCAGCTGTAGTTGTTGTTGGGGCAATTGTAGTTGTTGTAGTTGGAGAAGCTGTCGTTGTTGTTGTGGCTGCAGCTGTAGTTGTTGTTGTTTGAGCTGCTGTTGTTGTTGTTGTTGGGGCAGCTGTAGTTGTAGTAGCTGTAGCAGCTGTGGTTGTTGTTGTTGGAGCTGCTGTGGCTGTTGTTGTTGGAGCAGCTGTTGTTGTTGTTGGAGCTGCTGTTGTTGTTGTTGTCTGGGCAGTTGTAGTTGTTGTTGTTGAGGTAGCTGTAGTTGTTGTTCCCAGGTTAGCTGTGGTTGTTGTTGTTGGAGCAGCTGTTGTTGTTGTGCTTGGAGCAGCTGTGGTTGTTGTTGTTGGACCTGCTGTCGTTGTCTGGGCAGCTGTAGTTGTTGTTCCTAAGTTAGCTGTTGTTGTTGTTGTTGTTGTTGGAGCAGCTGTAGTTGTTGTGCTTGGAGCAGCTGTGGGTGTTGTTGTTGGAGCTGCTGTGTTTGTAGTTCTTAGAGCTGCTGTGGTTGTTGTTGTTGGAGCAGCTGTGGTTGTTGTAGTTGGAGCAGTTGTAGTTGTTGTTGGAGCTGCTGTCATTGTTGTTGTTAGAGCAGGTGTAGTTGTAGTTGGAGCAGCTGTGGTTGTTGTTGGAGCTGCTGTGGTTGTCGTTGCTGTTGGAGCAGTTATAGTTGTTGTTGTTGTTGTTGTTGTTGGAGCTGCTGTTGTTGTTGTTGCTGGGGCAGCTGTGGTGGTTGTTGTTGTTGTTGGAGCTGCTGTCATTGTCGTTGTCCGGGCAGCTGTAGTTGTTGTTCCTAAGTTAGCTGTTGTTGTTGTTGTTGTTGTTGGGGCAGCTGTAGTTGTAGTAGCTGTAGCAGCTGTGGTTGTTGTTGTTGGAGCTGCTGTGGCTGTTGTTGTTGGAGCAGCTGTTGTTGTTGTTGGAGCTGCTGTTGTTGTTGTTGTTGTTGTTGAGGTAGCTGTAGTTGTTGTTCCCAGGTTAGCTGTGGTTGTTGTTGTTGGAGCAGCTGTTGTTGTTGTGCTTGGAGCAGCTGTGGTTGTTGTTGTTGGACCTGCTGTCGTTGTCGGGGCAGCTGTAGTTGTTGTTCCTAAGTTAGCTGTTGTTGTTGTTGTTGTTGGAGCAGCTGTAGTTGTTGTGCTTGGAGCAGCTGTGGGTGTTGTTGTTGGAGCTGCTGTGTTTGTAGTTCTTAGAGCTGCTGTGGTTGTTGTTGTTGTTGAAGCAGCTGTGGTTGTTGTAGTTGGAGCAGTTGTAGTTGTTGGAGCTGCTGTCATTGTTGTTGTTGTTAGAGCAGGTGTAGTTGTTGTAGTTGGAGCAGCTGTGGTTGTTGTTGGAGCTGCTGTGGTTGTCGTTGTTTTTGGAGCAGTTATAGTTGTTGTTGGAGCAGCTGTAGTTGTTGGGGCAATTGTAGTTGTTGTAGTTGGAGAAGCTGTCGTTGTTGTGGCTGCAGCTATAGTTGTTGTTGTTTGAGCTGCTGCTGTTGTTGTTGTTGTTGTTGTTGTTGTTGGGGCAGCTATGGTTGTTGTTGTTGGAGCTGCTGTGGTTGTTGTTGTTGGGGCGGCTGTGGTTGTCGTTGTTGGAGAAGCTGTGGTTGTCATTGTTAGGGCAGCTGTGGTTGTTGTTGTTGGAGCCGCTGTAGTTGTTGTGGTTGGGGCAGCTGTGGTTGTTGTAGTCGGAGCAGCTGTGGTTGTTGTTGGGGCAGTTGTAGTTGTTGTTGGGGCAATTGTAGTTGTTGTAGTTGGAGAAGCTGTCGTTGTTGTTGTGGCTGTAGCTGTAGTTGTTGTTGTTTGACCTGCTGTTGTTGTTGGGGCAGCTGTAGTTGTTGTAGTTGGAGCAGCTGTGGTTGTTGTTGTTGGAGCTGCTGTGTTTGTAGTTGTTAGAGCTGCTGTGGTTGTTGTTGTTGGAGCAGCTGTGGTTGTTGTTGAAGCTGCTGTGGTTGTCGTTGTTGGAGCAGTTATAGTTGTTGTTGGAGCTGCTGCTGCTGTTGTTGTTATTGTTGGGGCAGCTGTGGTTGTTGTAGTTGGAGCAGCTGTGGTTGTTGTTGTTGTTGGAGCTGTTGTGGTTGTGGTTGTCGGGGCAGCTGTAGTTGTTGTTGCAAGGGCAGCTGTGGTTGTTGTTGTTAGAACAGCTGTAGTTGTTGTGCTTGGAGCAGCTGTGGTTGTTGTTGTTGTTGTTGGAGCAGCTGTAGTTGTTGTTGGAGCAGTCATTGTTGTTGTTGTTGGAGCAGCTGTAGTTGTCGTTGCTGTTGTGGCTGCAGCTGTACTTGTTGTTGTTGGGGCAGCTGTAGCTGTTGTTAGAGCTGCTGTGGTTGTTGTTGGAGCAGCTGTGGTTGTTACAGTTGGAACAGTTGTAGTTGTTGGAGCAGCTGTGGTTGTTGTTGTAGCTGCTGTGGTTGTCATTGTTGTTGGAGCAGTTATTGTTGTTGTTGGGGCAGCTGTGGTTGTTGTTGTTGGAGCAGCTGTGGTTGTTGTTGTTGTTGTTGGAGCAGCTGTAGTTGTTGTTGCTGTCATGGCTGCAGCTGTAGTTGTTATTGTTTTGGCAGCTGTAGTTGTTGTTAGAGCTGCTGTTGTTGTTGTTGTTGTTGTTGTAGCAGTTGTAGTTGTTGTTGTAGCTGCTGTCGTTGTTGTTGGGGCAGCTGTAGTTGCTGTGGTTGGAGCAGCTGTGGTTGTTGTTGGAGCTGCTGTGGTTGTTGTTGTTGGAGCGGCCGTGTTTGTTGTTGTTGTTGGAGCTGTTGCAGTTGTCATTGCTGTTGTGGCTGCAGCTGTAGTTGTTGTTGTTGGGTCAGCTGTAGTTGTTGTTGGAGCAGCTGTGGTTGTTGTTGTTGGGGCAGCTGTAGTTGTTGTTGTTGGAGATGCTTTTGTTGTTGTTGAGGCAGCTGTGGCTACTATTGTAAAGAACAGAAGGATCATTTACAGTAACAGTAACATTTATATCCACTGCACCTATAATGTAGAAGTTAGTACTCATGTTTATCTGCGAGCAGCAGCTCTATAGATCACATTGTTAATGTGTTGGTCAGTCAGTCTTATGGTCAGTTGGTCTTTCAGTTGGTTCGTCCTTCAGTCCCCAAAACTCTCCCACTCCGGGTGGCCACAGTTTCTGAAGTCTGAGGCAGATATTTGTCCTGAGTGATCAATCATAATGACAATATTTTCAATATAACATCCTACATAGAAATGTAACAAATGCTTTTAAACGTCTGACAGATATATTGTAAATCACACATAAAGCTAACATTTCTACCTCAACCATCAGTTGCCGCCCGCCTTCGTATAGAGGCAGAAGACGAATAGCCAATTATGTTGCAAGAACAGTGGAATGCTTGTAGTCATGGCTAGGGTTGACACACACTTGTAGTTGGATTAGAGATTATATTGTTCAATTGTTTTCAATGTTCTACCCCATTTCTGTGTAATTTTTCACAGTTTGGCAAGTGCTTCTCTTGTTTTGTTTCAACGATAATATAAAATCACAATTTACTGTCAGGTTTCTTCATCTCAGTTAAAAAATCAGCCCGAGAACAATAGATGGAGGTCGTTAGAATGCATAAACACATGAATGTATGCGCACATGTGGTTGGCTGGATACTTGGCAGGTCACATAGTGGTCCAACTAACTTAACCATAGGTTTCATGTAATTTAAACAAACTTGGTTATGAACACAAAAAATAAAGTTATCTGAGGTATTTAAGTTTGAACAGACCACAACTTCCCTTTTGTCTTTGGTTACTGATTGTTATCTCAGGTTGGTGCTAGACTCTGATGTGTATTTGCATAAGAAATACTTGATGAGTGCAGGACAGAATTCTACCTTTAAGTCATGTCATTCCTTATACCTTTTGTTTTAATTATTTTGTATCAAGACACTGTAAAGGCAATTGAACTAATATCACTCAGCTTACCTGTTACAATCAGGAAAATTGTGATGATCCGTGCCACGCCCATCTTGTCTTCCTTCTATAAATAAATAATCAAACAATGGAGAGATTCATTGCTGCTGTCACCATGTCGAAACGTTTTGTACAACAGTGACTAGCCCATAGAACCATTACTTTCACTCTCATGTCATTGATGGAATCCCTGGGAACATAGAATGTGTTAAAAATCTTCGATAGATAAAACAATAATTTTACCAATCTAAATTTAATGCTAATACTTTTTCTCTGTGTATTTCCTGTTTTTAATGAAAAAAGCCTTTATTCTGAGAGAACACAAAATCATTAAATTCATACTTGCAGCCCTCATCTAAAGGTACATTTTACATGCCAACATCATATCATTTTTTATCATAATACTTTTAAACATCATTTAGAGTTTATGTCTCGATTAGATTTTATCCAGATAAGAGATGACAGAATAGACACGTCTACAACAGGCACAGTACTGCAACAGGCAGGTGCACTGAGTGAGGAGGACTGCTGTTTAACCATCCTAATCACTCAGTCTGTGTAACTGTTCAAAAACATAAAGCTGACTGAAATGTCTTTGTGCAAAAAACTGTACACCACTTATGGAACAGGCTAAACCTGAACTCTAAAACTGTAATGGGGACAAAAAGAGATCCCTTCAAAAATCAGTAGTGGATCACATCCTTATTTTTTGTATCTGACCAATTGAATTGTTATACTTATTTTATCTGATTTTAATACTATAATGCTGGTGTGTTCCTGAAACAGTGCATCTTTACCATGCTGAGAAAAAACTGCTACATGTGCCGAAAAAAAGAGAGAAAGCGCTGAATCGGAATTTATAACATATTGCTAAGAAAACATCAAAGGTGCACTATGTAGTTTTGGATAAAGAAAAAACAGTATTAATATTAACAATATTAATAAGGTAATAATACAAACTTATAAACAGTTATTTAATACACTTCCACATAAACAAGCTGCCCTTGAGTGGAATAAATCAAAACTACATAGTGCACCTTTAACTTCATGTAACATTCACTTTTTACCACTTTAAATGTGATATAATGTGAGAATGAAATAAAAATATTGTTGTAAATTTATACAGTTTTAAAACTAAACACACAAACATCAAGCAGACTTATACAAAAGTTTAGATATAGACTTAAAAATGTACTTACCCAAAATTAAAATGTAAGATGAAAAGTCACACCTGTAATATTTTAAACCTGTCACCAAAGTGACACTCCACATCTATGGAGGCCTTTATATATCTCCACTGAACAAAGGCTAGTGACGTTACTCATACCTGATGCATTTAGCTGAAATGCTTTGACACCCTCAGCAATAAATAAACTTAATCATGCCTGTCATTTTCTTGGCCCAGTACAAAGGCATACTCCCATCTTTTCGTCTGTGAAAGCTAGAGGTACATTCCTTTGTGAATGTTGGCTGGGGTTCAACAAGTGTGACAAGTAATGATACACAAATAAATATTGAGCCAAGACATGAAAACCAAAAACTATGATTATGGACTATTCAAACACTGGAGTAAATCTGTACAGTAAAGAGTACATAATTTTTATGTACACATGGAAAGAAAAGCATCTCGGTTTTATTTCATATTTTTTATCCAAATAAATACAAACCCATGATCCATTAACATGATCCAGTATGAAATCGGCATATTTTATAAATAGTGAATATCATCAAATCAAATCAAATTTTATTTATATAGCCCAAAATCACAATCACATTGCCTCAATGGGCTTTACAGTCTGTACAGTACAGTGAATACAGTAAACGACATCCTCTGTCCTTAGACCCTCGGAAACTTGCCATGTTGATGGAAAAAAGACCCTTTTAACGGGGGGGGGGAGACGATTGAAGAAACCTCAAGAAGAGCCACAGACAAGGGATCCCTCTTCCAGGACGGACAGACATGCAATAGATGTTGCATGTACAGAAAGAACAGCAAATCACAGTTTACAAGTTGCATTGAAAGAAAATCTGATACAAATTACAATATATGAAAAGTATGTGGATCCAGGAGACAACTGAGCAGGACAAGGCATCGCCAACTGGTGCCCGAGCCACACAACCTCCTGTCCACCGTGGTGACCTGGAAGAGGGCAGGCCACACAGGATAATTAGTAATAGATAGAGAGATCAGAGTGCAGAGGCCTCAAAATTTACAGGAATACAGTTATAAGGAGATAGTGAAACAAAGGAGAGCAGTGATCCAACGGAGCCCAGGGTGTGACAATCACGATCCGACAGTATGTGGGGCTGCAGGAGCCAGGAGAGGTAGGTGGTCCCAGGGCCCTGAGGTCCATCAGAAGGGAGCCTGAATGAAAAGAGAGGTGGAGGAGAAAGAGGATGGGGAAGCTATAGAGAGTGAGAGAGTGACACAGCTTGCAGCTTATCTGTATGGGTTTTGCTTTCAACATCAATATCAGTGGAAAATACAGAATTTTTAACAATTACAGCATATTGTAGTAAAGACAATTAAAACTGCAGGTGCTTTTACAGGGTTTCTGCAGGGTTCATCCTGTCGAATTCAAGACTTTTTCAGACTTAATAAAATGAATGAATGGATTAAGCAATAAAAATGAAATACAAAATTGAAATTTGCCCATTATGACCTTATGGGTCAATGAGCTAATGTAGCTTGTAACATTATCATTATTATATAATGCATCCTGTTGTTCTTTTTGTTTACATGTTTGTTATCACAACACATAGCTTTTGGCTTCCATGACGTCTCAGGTTACATGGTTTATCCCTGTGTTGTTTCTGCACTTCACTTCCTGCAGTTATTTTTAGCCACCAAGTGCTTGTTTTCATAAGTCAGACTGGTCTGGCAATAATCATATGACTAATAATTATAACCGTGGCAGTGATGCAGCAGATTTGGAATATACATTTACAGTACAAAGTATTTGCATTAACTGCACCAACAACTGCATTGCAAGTACAATCTGACAATGAAAAAAAAATTTAATTGTATTGTGGCCTATTGTTCAATAGGCAGTCTGCGATATTGTGATATTTTTTTTCTAACCCTTTGACTTCTGAGATGAGATCTAGCAGTACTGTGGTTCTACTTTGTGTTACAGAGATCTGAGAACAGAATTATATTTGTTGATGAAGTTTCTCAGTCATCCAGGTCTTCGTAATTTTAAGTGCTGTATCGTAGGCAACTGAACCTGTTTCAGTTTCTTGAAGATGTTTCACCTCTCATCCAAGAGGCTTCTTCAGTTCTAATTAACGGGAGGGGAGTTGTAGGCTTTTAAACTCTATGTGGGAGTGTCCTTACAGAGTCACGTGTAAGCTCTGAGTTTCAGAGTTGTTAGGGCCACTTTTGGGTCGTTTACCCAACTGGCATTCATGTGGTTCGCTAGGGCTAGGTGAGCCCCGGTGTTAATTGTTGTTAAGCTGTCTGGGGAGGGAACTCAATACTGCATTGTAGGTGGGTGATAAGTATGTCATAGGCCACCTCCTGTGTTCCCCTCGACACATGTCCTTAACACAGCGCCGCCCCTCCCTAGACGCAGAACACGCGCTGTGCGTAGGGCCCCAAGATCGATGGGGGGCCCCATTTTGCGCAAGGGGACGCATTCTCCGCTAATGCGCAAAGGATGCGCATCGCTGCCGTGAGGCGCGCTTAGAGCACCGAGTCAGCCCGAGTTAGGAGAGAAAAAAAGAGACGAGTAATCTGACATCGCACACGTTGCCGCAATGATTGACAGCACGCAGCATCTGACCAATCAGTGAATCATGTGAATTTCACCTGTGAATCAGTCATTTTCTTGTCTCAGTATAATTGTACAGCTACCACTTTCTTTTGTCCTGTGAAACAAGGTGCTGGTGCATTCCACCTTTGAGAATGTTGAAGGAGGTTCAACCAATGTAACAAGTTATGATACACAAACAATTACAGTTTAAGCAAAGGAAAAAAAGTAATATGCTGAAGTAATTGCTTATTTAAACACATTAAACAAATACTGTACATAATATTTGTAGTTATTGGAGTAAATCTGTTTATAGATGATATGATACATTTTAAATGCACATCAGTGTTTCTCTGAGTGAGTGCAGTAGATCCAGTTGGAACCTGTATGAAATGGGTTTATTAAATAAAATAATTAAAATAATGTTTAAAGTTAACAGCATATTGTTTTAATAAAGGCAGGTAAACTGCAGGTACATTTACAGGGTTTATCAACAACATAAAATTTAAGACTTTTTAATCGTAGTGTTTTTAGTGTTTTAATACCATGCATGAATATTTTTAGGCCATATTGCAATACATGATACATACCTTTAATATCTCCAAATCTCCTGGGCAACAAAATCAAATCACAATATTTTTTATCAAATAGGCTCTAAATCGATATCACTTGATACATTTTTTTTTTTATTGGACAATAACAGAAAAACAAAACACTGCATGGATGATTACAGGTTACAAGACATTATACTGACAATTCAGTTACAAGTGGCACAACCTGAAACATAAATCTGATGTTTAAGTTAGCGCACACTTTTGTATATTTTACTTTAGGTTCTCCGACCTTTAGGTCACCACTGCCCAATAATTATTATATTTAGATATATCACAGGCTCTTGTAGAATTAAATATTGAAAATGTTTTCCTCACTCAGGAGTACATACTCTTGATTACACATCCATTAAACCCACTCAGTGAATCTCAATATAAACTCCAAAAGGAAAGGTTAAGTGGAAGTGGATCTAATCTTTTGTATACAAATGCATTTGTCTTTAATCATTTATCATTTAAATGATTGACATTTTTAATCATTTATTTCCTCTGTTACACGTCTATTTTACTACTAATTATCTTGTGTGGCCTGCCCTCTTCCAGGTCACCATGGTGGAGAGGAGGCTTTGTGGCTCGAGCACCACTTGTCGATGCCTAGGCCTGCGCAGTCATCTTCTGGATCCACACACTCTACATATACTATAATTTGTATCAGATAGTCTGTCAATGCAACTTGTAAACTGTGATTTTGTTGCTCTTTTCTGTATTTGTGACATATATTGCATGTCTGTCCGTCCTGGGAGAGGGATCCCTCCTCTGTGGCTCTTCCTGAGGTTTCTTCCATCTTCATTTTTTTCCCCAGTTAAAAGGGTTTTTTAAGTTAAGTGGAAGTGAATCTCATCTTTTGTATGCAAATGCATTTGTCTTTAATCATTTATAATTTAAATGATCAACATTTTTAATCATTTATAAAAAATGTTTACATTAGACAAGGACAAAGTTGTATCACATTCTTATCACATTACTCTTATGCGGGTGCCAAAGACAGTCTCGCCACTCTTGAGACACTGGTTACATCTTTTCCTTGTGTCACAGTCAATTATAATGAAGACGTGAGGAAGTGATAAAAAGAAAAGAGGAGTCAAGGATGCAGAATTTTAGTCAAATGAGACGCCATTCTTTCTCTTTCGACATCTGAAGCAGTGTCAGTTTCTGTGTACAAACAGACAGCTGGATCCTCTGTCACTGATAGATGTCTAAATAATAACATGCACAAATAATATATAGCTACTGCCAGTATAAGCATGTTTTTTTTATAACTGACCTCCAACTGGCAATGTGAAATAAAAGTCTCTCTGCTTCCCCTTAAAATGACTTGACTTTAACAAGAATCTGCATAGTACTTAAAAACTGTATGTGAGCTACAATGCTCTAAAGCTGAATGCACTTAAGCTGTTTCTATTGGCTGTAATGTTTCCTTTTTATTAATTGTTTTGGTCAACATTGATTGATATTTTGCTTGCGAATCCATTATTTCAAATAGTGTAAAAATCCTGTATCTCATAAAAGTATAGTTTTGTATCCTTTTATTTTGCATCTCATGTGACTGAATGAACAAACACACATATTAAACAAAATGTGTTCATTATAATTGTATTATTATCCATACAGGTTAAAGGTAGAAATGATACAATGGAAAGAACATCTTTGTGGTGAAAGATAAAAGTTGGTTTATGGTTCCTTTTAATAAATCAGACCTATAGTTGACACAGATACACTTTTACAACTAGACAGTGAGTTATTAAATTAATACAATCATAACATTTGTAATGATAATACATCTGAGTTAGTTATTTGTCCCATGACAAAACTGTGATGATGCAGTATCAAAGCAGCATGATAAGCTGCTCTACCACTAAACTACAGTTATCTACAGTTATGGGACTTAACAGTATCATCTTGAAGGTGCAAGATGTAAGAATTGGCCACTTGTTGATGCAAGGTCAGTCCAAACAAATAGGGGGCAGCATAACAGAGTAACCACTGCTGCTAACTGTAGCTGCCGTCAGCTAGTTAGCTCAATTAGCCATGCAGCTAGTATTTCAGACTGGGGGCTCAGAGTGGTATTACAAGAGAAGGTTGGCAGGGGCTAGCTTGTTAAACTGCTATCTTTGGTAGACATCTCTGCAACACAATACATACAGTAGATGTCTTTAACATAACATCACAACTGTTCTTTTTGTCTGTTCTTTTTTAAATTTTTCAAACCAAAATTGATTGCGAAACTAAGAATGAGACAGGGATTGATTATCTGTACATTGTATTCAGTGGCTTTACTGGAAACATCTTCAGTATCATGCGATGCACTTGTTTTTAGCCAATTTAGACAGTAGAAACTCAGTAATATAGTAGAGACCGTTTTAAATTTTTGTATCCCAATCATCATGAAGACGTAGTATTTTTTACTCAAGTTGTACAAAAATACAGAAAAGCTTTCAGAATACACTTGTGTATGATAATATAAATACATATAAATAAGAAAAGTGACTGGATAATCATACAGGGCATTGTTACAACATTGTATATTTCATGAATGCTATGACATTTGACATAACTCTGACTGGATCAGGGTTGCCGGAATATGATAATATGAAGTATAATATTGGCTGATTTTCTTTGAGTGAGCAATTCTTAAATAGAGTGAAACTGAATGTAATGTAAATAATGTTGACATATCAAGTCTAAAGGTCTTACCTTCATGTTCAATTTCAATCCATTTGGTTGTAAATGATGTTATTGTAGCAAAATACATTAAAGTTCTATTTCATTATCATTACAGTTATAGCTCTTTTTTGGGGCCAGATGCTTATAGTTGTCTCCCTCATAGATGGGCCATCAAACAGAGAAATGAGGAAAAGTTCTTGTAAAGGCCTCTGTTATCAAGGTTAAATAGACCTTTGCTGTCAGTGTGTGTGACCAACCAACTTTGAATTTCATGTCTGGAAGTTCATTCCAAGTCATATATAACATTTGGGATCCTTAGAGGTCTTCTTGGATTTAGAATGGGAACAGTCCTTTTTCATACCAGTGATAGCAGTCACTTTTTAATGGGGTTTCTCATGGACATCAGCACTGACATTATTGCTGGCTTGACAGCAACCATGACAGCAGCACAAGGAAGGATGCAGTGATGAGACTGATCTTGTGGCTCACTCCACTTGAAACTTCTGTAAATGTTGAGAAAAGGAAACAAGAAATTGTTTTAACAAGCAGTTATGTGATATTGTACACTTCTGATGAGGTAGCATTCAGTATTGCTTACGTGTGCCATCCACAGAAATGGAAGTGGTGTCAATGTTGAAGGCTGTGATATTTGAGGCTGCGCCAATCAAAGTATTTGCGATCTCAGTGTTATTAGGAACAGATGTGGATGCAAATCCAAGGTCCATGTTGTTAACGATTGATCCATTACTGCAAAAAAAATGACCAAAGAATATGGTTGTATTCAAATGAAGTTATGACCGATATTCTTGAGATTCTGTCAACATAACAACAACACAATTATTACCTGAATGAAGTCACTGTCAAAAAGCGGAATGAAGAATAGGCTGCTTGGTAGAATGGTTCAAGCTGCAGAAATTCAAGCAAACTAGTTGTAAGTACAGGAATGACATTTCTATTACAAGCACTAACACTCAAATATTGCAGAAAATCTGAAAAAAGAAAAACTGCAGTTGCATAATGATTTAAGTTGAAAATAATAAACGTGTGAATATAGAAGATGAATGTGTGAATGAAAAGAAAAGATGGAATATGCAATAATACTGTGATATAATACATGAACAGTTACTTAAGATGCATCGTTTTGCTGGGTTTTTCCTCAGAGAGAGACTTACATTTGTCTTTATCAGTGTGGCTCGAGCTGAAAAAGCTGCAGATGATGAACTCCCCAAGTCGCTTGTAAAAGTCTCATCAGAGCTAAAAGTCAACTGCCTTGTCGTGACTGCCTCTGTAGTAGTTGCAGCAACGGTAGTTGTAGTTGCAGCAACGGTAGTTATGGTTGCAGCAGCGGTAGTTGTAGTTGCAGCAGCGGTAGTTGTGGTTGCAGCAGCGGTAGTTGTAGTTGCAGCAGCGGTTGTTGTGGTTGCAGCAACGGTAGTTGTGGTTGCAGCAGCGGTAGTTGTAGTTGCAGCAGCGGTAGTTGTGGTTGCAGCAACGGTAGTTGTGGTTGCAGCAGCGGTAGTTGTAATTGCAGCAGCGGTAGTTGTAGTTGCAGCGTTGGTAGTTGTGGTTGCAGCACCGGTAGTTGTAGTTGCAGCGTCGGTAGTTGTAGTTGCAGCACTTGCAGTTGTAGTTGCAGCACCGGTAGTTGTAGTTGCGGGAACGGTAGTTGTCGTTACAGCAGTTGCTGTAAAAAGAAACATGCAAGAAATATGAATAAAATGGCCACAGTAGCCAGAGGGTCTTTTTTGGAAAGATGTACATCACAACATACAGTATGATTTTATACAAAAAGTCATACTGATGTTTGCTGTAATTTGTCAACATGGAATCAGGAAAACAATTCTAATAGCAGGATCAGTAAAGGTATTGGCAGCGGAACAGGATCATTTAAACCCTAAAATTAATTGTAGTATGACATAAAACTAAGATTGATACCGATATTAAAAATAGATGCAAACACACACACACAAACACATACACACTCATGACACACAATAAAAGGATCAATGTCTATATGTCTATGCTCGTCTATGCTCTAACAGCTACTGGAATAAATTTTAGAGGTACTGTTTACTTACGAACTACTCCGACAGAGTTGGTGTCAACAGTGAGGTTGAAGTTATTGCTGGAGTTAGAGAAAGCTTCTACTAAGGTTGTTGCAACAGCTTCAGCTTGTGGGATTTGTTCTGGTGATGCAGTATTGTTGAACACAACATCCACCTCTGCTTCAGTATTGCTTGCTCGTGCTCTAGCCACAGCTTCTCTGCAAAAGCAAGTGCACATGTCAAAATTATATCAACAGTTTCCATGATATTTTGTCATGATAACATAAAAATATAAGATTGGTGAACACAAACCAGACAGTAGAGCACATTCAGTTGAAATTTAAAATGTTACCTAAATTGTATGACAGTACAGCGGACGAAAAGCGAGCCATATCTAGATATGTAGATTTCAGTGTACTGTGGAAAAAAAAGAGAACACAAAAAAGTAAAGAAACAAACATAGTAATCTCCAAATGAAATTAGGAAATTGTCACAGAATCCAATCGGTAAAATAATAAGAATGCTGTACTCACCACTAAGACAACCGTGTTTGCAAGAGCCTTAAATTGTTCGCTGTTTGGATCACTAAGTTCTACTTCATATGTTTGCTGCAAAACTGCCCCAATACGCACACTTTGTGTTGGGGCAGCTGTGGTTGTTGTTGTCGGAGCGGCTGTAGTTGTTGTTGTTGTTGTTGGAGCAGCTGTGGTTGCTGTTGGGGCAGCTGTAGTGGTTGTTGTTGGAGCAGCTGTGGTTGTAGTTGTTGGAGCTGCTGTAGTTGTCGTGGTTGGGGCAACTGTGGCTGTTGTTGTTGGGGCAGCTGTAGTTGTTGTTGTTGTTGGAGCAGCTGTGGTTGTTGTTGTTGGAGCAGCTGTAGTTGTTGTTGGAGCAGTTGTGGTTGTTGTTGTTGGAGCAGCTGTAGTTGTTGTTGTTGGAGCAGCTGTGGTTGTAGTTGTTGGAGCAGCTGTGGTTGTTGGAGCGGCTGTGGTTGTTGTTGTTGGGGCAGCTGTAGTTGCTGTGGTTGGGGCAGCTGTGGTTGTCGTTGTTGGGGCAGCTGTGGTTGTTGTTGTTGGGGCAGTTGTAGTGGTTGTTGTTGGAGCAGCTGTGGTTGTAGTTGTTGGAGCAGCTGTGGTTGTTGTTGTTGGGGTAGCTGTGGTTGTTGCTGTTGGAGCAGTTGTTGTTGTTGTTGTTGGAGCAGCTGTAGTTGTTGTTGTTGGAGCAGCTGTGGTTGTAGTTGTTGGAGCAGCTGTTGTTGTTGTTGTTGGGGCGGCTGTAGTGGTTGTTGTTGGAGCAGCTGTGGTTGTAGTTGTTGGAGCAGCTGTGGTCGTTGTCATTGGGGCAGCTGTAGTAGTTGTTGTTGGAGCAGCTGTGGTTGTAGTTGTTGGAGCCGCTGTAGTTGTCGTGGTGGGGGCAGCTGTGGTTGTCGTTGTTGGGGCAGCTGTGGTTGTTGTTGTTGGGGAAGCTGTAGTGGTTGTTGTTGGAGCAGCGGTAGGTGTTGTTGTTGGGGCAGCTGTGGTTGTAGTTGTTGGAGCAGCTGTTGTTGTTGGAGCGGCTGTGGTTGTTGTTGTTGGGGCAGCTGTAGTGGTTGTTGGGGCAGCTGTAGTTGTGGTTGGGGCAGCTGTGGTTGTCGTTGTTGCAGCAGCGGTAGTTGTAATTGCAGCAGCGGTAGTTGTAGTTGCAGCGTCGGTAGTTGTGGTTGCAGCACCGGTAGTTGTAGTTGCAGCGTCGGTAGTTGTAGTTGCAGCACTTGCAGTTGTAGTTGCAGCACCGGTAGTTGTAGTTGCGGGAACAGTAGTTGTCGTTACAGCAGTTGCTGTAAAAAGAAACATGCAAGAAATATGAATAAAATGGCCACAGTAGCCAGAGGGTCTTTTTTGGAAAGATGTACATCACAAAATACAGTATGATTTTATACAAAAAGTCATACTGATGTTTGCTGTAATTTGTCAACATGGAATCAGGAAAACAATTCTAATAGCAGGATCAGTAAAGGTATTGGCAGCGGAACAGGATCATTTAAACCCTAAAATTAATTGTAGTATGACATAAAACTAAGATTGATACCGATATTAAAAATAGATGCAAACACACACACACAAACACATACACACTCATGACACACAATAAAAGGATCAATGTCTATATGTCTATGCTCGTCTATGCTCTAACAGCTACTGGAATAAATTTTAGAGGTACTGTTTACTTACGAACTACTCCGACAGAGTTGGTGTCAACAGTGAGGTTGAAGTTATTGCTGGAGTTAGAGAAAGCTTCTACTAAGGTTGTTGCAACAGCTTCAGCTTGTGGGATTTGTTCTGGTGATGCAGTATTGTTGAACACAACATCCACCTCTGCTTCAGTATTGCTTGCTCGTGCTCTAACCACAGCTTCTCTGCAAAAGCAAGTGCACATGTCAAAATTATATCAACAGTTTCCATGATATTTTGTCATGATAACATAAAAATATAAGATTGGTGAACACAACCCAGACAGTAGAGCACATTCAGTTGAAATTTAAAATGTTACCTAAATTGTATGACAGTACAGCGGACGAAAAGCGAGCCATATCTAGATATGTAGATTTCAGTGTACTGTGGAAAAAAAAGAGAACACAAAAACGTAAAGAAACAAACATAGTAATCTCCAAATGAAATTAGGAAATTGTCACAGAATCCAATCGGTAAAATAATAAGAATGCTGTACTCACCACTAAGACAACCGTGTTTGCAAGAGCCTTAAATTGTTCGCTGTTTGGATCACTAAGTTCTACTTCATATGTTTGCTGCAAAACTGCCCCAATACGCACACTTTGTGTTGGGGCAGCTGTGGTTGTTGTTGTCGGAGCGGCTGTAGTTGTTGTTGTTGTTGGAGCAGCTGTGGTTGCTGTTGGGGCAGCTGTAGTGGTTGTTGTTGGAGCAGCTGTGGTTGTAGTTGTTGGAGCTGCTGTAGTTGTCGTGGTTGGGGCAGCTGTGGTTGTT
Source organism: Pagrus pagrus (assembly GCF_965226575.1). NCBI lineage: Eukaryota > Metazoa > Chordata > Actinopteri > Spariformes > Sparidae > Pagrus > Pagrus pagrus. Next base: position 14,964,452 of record NC_140204.1, on the reverse strand, counting down.
GTTGTTGGGGCAGCTGTAGTTGTTGTTGTTGGAGCAGCTGTGGTTGTTGTTGTTGGAGCAGCTGTAGTTGTTGTTGGAGCAGTTGTGGTTGTTGTTGTTGGAGCAGCTGTAGTTGTTGTTGTTGGAGCAGCTGTGGTTGTAGTTGTTGGAGCAGCTGTGGTTGTTGGAGCGGCTGTGGTTGTTGTTGTTGGGGCAGCTGTAGTTGCTGTGGTTGGGGCAGCTGTGGTTGTCGTTGTTGGGGCAGCTGTGGTTGTTGTTGTTGAGGCAGTTGTAGTGGTTGTTGTTGGAGCAGCTGTGGTTGTAGTTGTTGGAGCAGCTGTGGTTGTAGTTGTTGGGGCAGCTGTGGTTGTTGTTGTTGGGGTAGCTGTAGTTGTCGTGGTTGGGGCAGCTGTGGTTGTTGTTGTTGGAGCAGTTGTTGTTGTTGTTGTTGGAGCAGCTGTAGTTGTTGTTGTTGGAGCAGCTGTGGTTGTAGTTGTTGGAGCAGCTGTTGTTGTTGTTGGGGCGGCTGTGGTTGTTGTTGTTGGGACAGCGGTAGTGGTTGTTGTTGGAGCAGCTGTGGTTGTAGTTGTTGGAGCCACTGTAGTTGTGGTTGGGGCAGCTGTGGTTGTCGTTGTTGGGGCAGCTGTGGTTGTTGTTGTTGGGGCAGCTGTAGTGGTTGTTGTTGGAGCAGCTGTGGTTGTTGTTGTTGGAGGAGCCGTGGTTGTAGTTGTTGGAGCAGCTGTAGTGGTTGTTGTTGGAGCAGCTGTAGTTGTAGTTGTTGGAGCAGCTGTGGTTGTTGTTGTTGGAGCAGGTGTAGTTGTTGTGGTTGGGGCAGCTGTAGTGGTTGTTGTTGGAGCAGCTGTGGTTGTAGTTGTTGGAGCAGCTGTGGTCGTTGTCATTGGGGCAGCTGTAGTAGTTGTTGTTGGAGCAGCTGTGGTTGTAGTTGTTGGAGCAGCTGTAGTGGTTGTTGTTGGAGCAGCTGTAGTTGTAGTTGTTGGAGCAGCTGTGGTTGTTGTTGTTGGAGCAGCTGTAGTGGTTGTTGTTGGAGCAGCTGTGGTTGTAGTTGTTGGAGCAGCTGTGGTTGTAGTTGTTGGAGCAGCTGTGGTCGTTGTTGTTGGGGCAGCTGTAGTAGTTGTTGTTGGAGCAGCTGTGGTTGTAGTTGTTGGAGCCGCTGTAGTTGTCGTGGTTGGGGCAGCTGTGGTTGTCGTTGTTGGGGCAGCTGTGGTTGTTGTTGTTGGGGAAGCTGTAGTGGTTGTTGTTGGAGCAGCTGTGGTCGTTGTTGTTGGAGGAGCCGTGGTTGTAGTTGTTGGGGCAGCTGTAGTGGTTGTTGTTGGAGCAGCTGTAGTTGTAGTTGTTGGGGCAGCTGTAGTGGTTGTTGTTGGAGGAGCTGTGGTTGTAGTTGTTGGAGCAGCTGTGGTTGTGGTTGGGGCAGCTGTGGTTGTCGTTGTTGGGGCAGCTGTGGTTGTTGTTGTTGGGGAAGCTGTAGTGGTTGTTGTTGGAGCAGCTGTGGTTGTTGTTGTTGGAGGAGCCGTGGTTGTAGTTGTTGGGGCAGCTGTAGTGGTTGTTGTTGGAGCAGCTGTAGTTGTTGTGGTTGGGGCAGTTGTACTGGTTGTTGTTGGAGGAGCTGTGGTTGTAGTTGTTGGGGCAGCTGTGGTTGTAGTTGTTGGAGCAGCTGTGGTTGTTGTTGTTGGGGCAGCTGTAGTGGTTGTTGTTGGAGCAGCTGTGGTTGTAGTTGTTGGAGCCGCTGTAGTTGTCGTGGTTGGGGCAGCTGTGGTTGTCGTTGTTGGGGCAGCTGTGGTTGTTGTTGTTGGGGAAGCTGTAGTGGTTGTTGTTGGAGCAGCTGTGGTTGTTGTTGTTGTTGGAGGAGCCGTCGTTGTAGTTGTTGGGGCAGCTGTAGTGGTTGTTGTTGGAGCAGCTGTAGTTGTAGTTGTTGGAGCAGCTGTGGTTGTTGTTGCTGGAGCAGCTGTAGTTGTTGTGGTTGGGGCAGCTGTAGTGGTTGTTGTTGGAGGAGCTGTGGTTGTAGTTGTTGGAGTTGCTGTAGTTGTCGTGGTTGGGGCAGCTGTGGTTGTCGTTGTTGGGGCAGCGGTTGTTGTTGTTGGGGCAGCTGTGGTTGTAGTTGTTGGAGCAGCTGTGGTTGTAGTTGTTGGAGCAGCTGTGGTTGTTGTTGTTGGAGCAGGTGTAGTTGTTGTGGTTGGGGCAGCTGTAGTGGTTGTTGTTGGAGCAGCTGTGGTTGTAGTTGTTGGAGCAGCTGTGGTCGTTGTCATTGGGGCAGCTGTAGTAGTTGTTGTTGGAGCAGCTGTGGTTGTAGTTGTTGGAGCAGCTGTAGTGGTTGTTGTTGGAGCAGCTGTAGTTGTAGTTGTTGGAGCAGCTGTGGTTGTTGTTGTTGGAGCAGCTGTAGTGGTTGTTGTTGGAGCAGCTGTGGTTGTAGTTGTTGGAGCAGCTGTGGTTGTAGTTGTTGGAGCAGCTGTGGTCGTTGTTGTTGGGGCAGCTGTAGTAGTTGTTGTTGGAGCAGCTGTGGTTGTAGTTGTTGGAGCCGCTGTAGTTGTCGTGGTTGGGGCAGCTGTGGTTGTCGTTGTTGGGGCAGCTGTGGTTGTTGTTGTTGGGGAAGCTGTAGTGGTTGTTGTTGGAGCAGCTGTGGTCGTTGTTGTTGGAGGAGCCGTGGTTGTAGTTGTTGGGGCAGCTGTAGTGGTTGTTGTTGGAGCAGCTGTAGTTGTAGTTGTTGGGGCAGCTGTAGTGGTTGTTGTTGGAGGAGCTGTGGTTGTAGTTGTTGGAGCAGCTGTGGTTGTGGTTGGGGCAGCTGTGGTTGTCGTTGTTGGGGCAGCTGTGGTTGTTGTTGTTGGGGAAGCTGTAGTGGTTGTTGTTGGAGCAGCTGTGGTTGTTGTTGTTGGAGGAGCCGTGGTTGTAGTTGTTGGGGCAGCTGTAGTGGTTGTTGTTGGAGCAGCTGTAGTTGTTGTGGTTGGGGCAGTTGTACTGGTTGTTGTTGGAGGAGCTGTGGTTGTAGTTGTTGGGGCAGCTGTGGTTGTAGTTGTTGGAGCAGCTGTGGTTGTTGTTGTTGGGGCAGCTGTAGTGGTTGTTGTTGGAGCAGCTGTGGTTGTAGTTGTTGGAGCCGCTGTAGTTGTCGTGGTTGGGGCAGCTGTGGTTGTCGTTGTTGGGGCAGCTGTGGTTGTTGTTGTTGGGGAAGCTGTAGTGGTTGTTGTTGGAGCAGCTGTGGTTGTTGTTGTTGTTGGAGGAGCCGTCGTTGTAGTTGTTGGGGCAGCTGTAGTGGTTGTTGTTGGAGCAGCTGTAGTTGTAGTTGTTGGAGCAGCTGTGGTTGTTGTTGCTGGAGCAGCTGTAGTTGTTGTGGTTGGGGCAGCTGTAGTGGTTGTTGTTGGAGGAGCTGTGGTTGTAGTTGTTGGAGTTGCTGTAGTTGTCGTGGTTGGGGCAGCTGTGGTTGTCGTTGTTGGGGCAGCGGTTGTTGTTGTTGGGGCAGCTGTGGTTGTAGTTGTTGGAGCAGCTGTGGTTGTTGTTGTTGGGGCAGCTGTAGTGGTTGTTGTTGGAGCAGCTGTGGTTTTAGTTGTTGGAGCAGCTGTGGTTGTAGTTGTTGGAGCAGCTGTGGTCGTTGTTGTTTGGGCAGCTGTAGTAGTTGTTGTTGGAGCAGCTGTGGTTGTAGTTGTTGGAGCCGCTGTAGTTGTCGTGGTTGGGGCAGCTGTGGTTGTAGTTGTTGGAGCAGCTGTGGTTGTTGTTGTTGGGGCAGCTGTAGTGGTTGTTGTTGGAGCAGCTGTGGTTGTAGTTGTTGGAGCAGCTGTGGTTGTAGTTGTTGGAGCAGCTGTGGTCGTTGTTGTTGGGGCAGCTGTAGTAGTTGTTGTTGGAGCAGCTGTGGTTGTAGTTGTTGGAGCCGCTGTAGTTGTCGTGGTTGGGGCAGCTGTGGTTGTCGTTGTTGGGGCAGCTGTGGTTGTTGTTGTTGGGGAAGCTGTAGTGGTTGTTGTTGGAGCAGCTGTGGTTGTTGTTGTTGGAGGAGCCGTGGTTGTAGTTGTTGGGGCAGCTGTAGTGGTTGTTGTTGGAGCAGCTGTAGTTGTAGTTGTTGGGGCAGCTGTGGTTGTTGTTGTTGGGGAAGCTGTAGTGGTTGTTGTTGGAGCAGCTGTGGTCGTTGTTGTTGGAGGAGCCGTGGTTGTAGTTGTTGGGGCAGCTGTAGTGGTTGTTGTTGGAGCAGCTGTAGTTGTAGTTGTTGGGGCAGCTGTAGTGGTTGTTGTTGGAGGAGCTGTGGTTGTAGTTGTTGGAGCAGCTGTGGTTGTGGTTGGGGCAGCTGTGGTTGTCATTGTTGGGGCAGCTGTGGTTGTTGTTGTTGGGGAAGCTGTAGTGGTTGTTGTTGGAGCAGCTGTGGTTGTTGTTGTTGGAGGAGCCGTGGTTGTAGTTGTTGGGGCAGCTGTAGTGGTTGTTGTTGGAGCAGCTGTAGTTGTTGTGGTTGGGGCAGTTGTACTGGTTGTTGTTGGAGGAGCTGTGGTTGTAGTTGTTGGGGCAGCTGTGGTTGTAGTTGTTGGAGCAGCTGTGGTTGTTGTTGTTGGGGCAGCTGTAGTGGTTGTTGTTGGAGCAGCTGTGGTTGTAGTTGTTGGAGCCGCTGTAGTTGTCGTGGTTGGGGCAGCTGTGGTTGTCGTTGTTGGGGCAGCTGTGGTTGTTGTTGTTGGGGAAGCTGTAGTGGTTGTTGTTGGAGCAGCTGTGGTTGTTGTTGTTGTTGGAGGAGCCGTCGTTGTAGTTGTTGGGGCAGCTGTAGTGGTTGTTGTTGGAGCAGCTGTAGTTGTAGTTGTTGGAGCAGCTGTGGTTGTTGTTGTTGGAGCAGCTGTAGTTGTTGTGGTTGGGGCAGCTGTAGTGGTTGTTGTTGGAGGAGCTGTGGTTGTAGTTGTTGGAGCAGCTGTGGTCGTTGTTGTTGGGGCAGCTGTAGTAGTTGTTGTTGGAGCAGCTGTGGTTGTAGTTGTTGGAGTTGCTGTAGTTGTCGTGGTTGGGGCAGCTGTGGTTGTCGTTGTTGGGGCAGCGGTTGTTGTTGTTGGGGCAGCTGTGGTTGTAGTTGTTGGAGCAGCTGTGGTTGTTGTTGTTGGGGCAGCTGTAGTGGTTGTTGTTGGAGCAGCTGTGGTTGTAGTTGTTGGAGCAGCTGTGGTCGTTGTTGTTTGGGCAGCTGTAGTAGTTGTTGTTGGAGCAGCTGTGGTTGTAGTTGTTGGAGCCGCTGTAGTTGTCGTGGTTGGGGCAGCTGTGGTTGTAGTTGTTGGAGCAGCTGTGGTTGTAGTTGTTGGAGCAGCTGTGGTTGTTGTTGTTGGGCCAGCTGTAGTGGTTGTTGTTGGAGCAGCTGTGGTTGTAGTTGTTGGAGCAGCTGTGGTTGTAGTTGTTGGAGCAGCTGTGGTCGTTGTTGTTGGGGCAGCTGTAGTAGTTGTTGTTGGAGCAGCTGTGGTTGTAGTTGTTGGAGCCGCTGTAGTTGTCGTGGTTGGGGCAGCTGTGGTTGTCGTTGTTGGGGCAGCTGTGGTTGTTGTTGTTGGGGAAGCTGTAGTGGTTGTTGTTGGAGCAGCTGTGGTTGTTGTTGTTGGAGGAGCCGTGGTTGTAGTTGTTGGGGCAGCTGTAGTGGTTGTTGTTGGAGCAGCTGTAGTTGTAGTTGTTGGGGCAGCTGTAGTGGTTGTTGTTGGAGGAGCTGTGGTTGTAGTTGTTGGAGCAGCTGTGGTTGTGGTTGGGGCAGCTGTGGTTGTTGTTGTTGGGGAAGCTGTAGTGGTTGTTGTTGGAGCAGCTGTGGTTGTTGTTGTTGGAGGAGCCGTGGTTGTAGTTGTTGGGGCAGCTGTAGTGGTTGTTGTTGGAGCAGCTGTGGTTGTAGTTGTTGGAGCAGCTGTGGTTGTAGTTGTTGGAGCAGCTGTGGTTGTAGTTGTTGGAGCAGCTGTGGTCGTTGTTGTTGGGGCAGCTGTAGTAGTTGTTGTTGGAGCAGCTGTGGTTGTAGTTGTTGGAGTTGCTGTAGTTGTCGTGGTTGGGGCAGCTGTGGTTGTCGTTGTTGGGGCAGCGGTTGTTGTTGTTGGGGCAGCTATAGTGGTTGTTGTTGGGGCAGCTGTAGTTGTTGTTGGAGCAGCTGTGGTTGTAGTTGTTGGAGCCGCTGTAGTTGTCGTGGTTGGGGTAGCTGTGGTTATCGTTGTTGGGGCAGCTGTGGTTGTTGTTGTTGGGGCAGCTGTAGTGGTTGTTGTTGGAGCAGCTGTGGTTGTAGTTGTTGGAGCAGCTGTAGTTGTTGTGGTTGGGGCAGCTGTGGTTGTAGTTGTTGGAGCAGCTGTTGTTGTTGTTGTTGGGGCAGCTGTAGTGGTTGTTGTTGGAGCAGCTGTGGTTGTAGTTGTTGGAGCAGCTGTAGTTGTGGTTGGGGCAGCTGTGGTTGTTGTTGTTGGGGCAGCTGTAGTGGTCATTGTTGGGGCAGCTGTAGTGGTTGTTGTTGGAGGAGCTGTGGTTGTAGTTGTTGGGGCAGCTGTGGTTGTAGTTGTTGGAGCAGCTGCGGTTGTTGTTGTTGGGGCAGCTGTAGTGGTTGTTGTTGGAGCAGCTGTGGTTGTAGTTGTTGGAGCAGCTGTAGTTGTTGTGGTTGGGGCGGCTGTGGTTGTTGTTGTTGGGGCAGCTGTAGTGGTTGTTGTTGGGGCAGCTGTAGTTGTAGTTGTTGGGGCAGCTGTGGTTGTAGTTGTTGGAGCAGCTGTGGTTGTTGTTGTTGGGGCAGCTGTAGTGGTTGTTGTTGGAGCAGCTGTGGTTGTAGTCGTTGGAGCAGCTGTGGTTGTTGTTGTTGGAGCCGCTGTAGTTGTTGTGGTTAGGGCACCTGTTGTTGTTGTTGTTGGAGCAGCTGTGGTTGTTGTTGGGGCAGCTGTAGTTGTCGTTGTTGGGGCAGATGTGGTTGTTGTTGTTTGGGCAGCTGTAGTGGTTGTTGTTGGAGCAGCTGTGGTTGTAGTCGTTGGAGCAGCTGTGGTTGTTGTTGTTGGAGCCGCTGTAGTTGTTGTGGTTGCGGCAGCTGTGGTTGTTGTTGTTGGGGCAGCTGTAGTTGTCGTTGTTGGGGCAGCTGTCGTTGTTGTTGTTGGAGCAGCCGTGGTTGTTGTTGTTGGAGTAGCTGTAGTTGTTGTTGCTGGGGCAGTGGTTGTGCCTTGTGCAAACCCAGTGGCTACTATTGTAAAGAAAAGAAGGATTAATGTGTTTACAGTAACATTATTTTGCCAGAGCGCTCTTGAAACCATCACTTTTTTTGGCAATATTCTCTAGCTTACCTGTAAGAATGAGCAAAAATGATAAGACTCGTCCAACACCCATTGTGTACACTCTTGATCCTGCAAAATTTGACAGTACGGTGATTCAGAAAAACATATTCAAATAGATAATAATCAAATATGTTTAATGTTTAATTTCTGAAGATAGTACAAAGTGTCATTTAGCATTGTAGCATTATAAACATTGTAGCATTTTTAGTCGAATATTTGCCCTTCAAGGTGAATAACATTTGTATTTAAGGCGATATGAATTGCTTAAACTTACCAATAACAACAGTGTTAATTGCATTGATTTTCTTCTCCTGAAGTTTAGAAGTAACTAAATATAAGTCTTAAATTACATAGTAAGAATCATATTGCAATTTTTATACAACCAAGAGGATTTCACTCAATACCATTTTAAGTAAGTTAATTAATGTTGGAGATATATATATATATATATATTATATTATATTATTATATTATTAATAATATGTATATATATATATTATTTTTTTGCTCCTTTTGGAGTTCGTATTTGATTTCAGATTGTAGGATGCGGTAGCTGGAAATGAAATATTACCAAAATTAAATTTCCTTTTCCACAATTTTGTTAACCTTGACAGTCAAGGTCAATTTCAAGACATACCAACGAAGAACAGAACAACCAAAAAAAAAATAAAAAATTGTAATTCCGCTTAAGATGCCTTACATGATGTCCATTATCTTGTATCTTGAGTTCAACCACAATTTACTTTAGGTTGTTATGTAATGTTGGCAGCCAAAGAATCGACTGGAAATGTAGCCAAATGTAACAAAATAAAACATCTAAAAAAGTAAAATATACAGTATTATATAGTAATATAGTAGTGAAATAATATAGATATGGTAGAGCCAATTCATTGTCAGTCCTCTAGGACACTTGAAAATAATCTGAAATGTGTGGTGTAATTATAATGTAGTCTTTAAGATGTGGGTTAAGCTTAAAAGCTATTGCAGTGTGGAAAATACTTTACATTGCAAGTTAAAGCAAGTAAAGATCATGTCTTTTCTTTTGCTGAAACAGAACAGTCTTTAGACATCAATCTGTATTGTCAAATATTGAAACATTTCAAACACCACATTTATCTAAAGCTATATAAAATGTACTGTATTTACATGTGCACTAAATAGAGAGACTTCCCTTTAACCATTAACACTTGATCAGGTAAACTGTTAAAAGCCCTACAGGCTACAAGCATGCAGCCTGCAGACACTGACTTCTGATCTCACTCTAGAGAGGGACAAGCAAAAAGATGCTCCTCCAAGAACCAATGCATTATTGCTATTCTTTTTAATCATAGCTTTTTGTCATGGCTTGGCATCAAAATAAGATAGGCAGAAAAAATAATACCATGCAGTAGCCTAATGACAAGCAAAATTCCACACCAAATTGCCTAGATATTACATGCAATTAAATGTACAGTATACTGAAACATAAGTTACAATCTAAAATATAGAATATAGACAGAAAAAATGTACTTACCCAAAGCAATAGTCAAAATGTATTAATAATGTTTTTAGATTTGCATTAATTAAAAAACTGGTTCAGAGACTCCTTATGTACTTGTCCCTGGTGCACACCCTTGTGATGCGTTCTGTTTGCCTAGGTCCTATATATATTGCTGCAAACTAAAATGACGTGTTTTGACATGGGTGAAGAAACAATAGAGACAAAGGGGGGAAAAACTGCCCAGACAGCTTCAGATTCATAGTCACTTACATAGTTCAGTCACTAGACGATCCTGAGCACTGTTGCCCATGCATTCCACTCAAATGAACTAACCGCATGTCCTTATCTTATCTTACATCCCTTTCACAAATAGAGAACTGACTCACTTGACAAATCAAATTTAGTAACTGTGTATTGAAATGAAGTATATTTAGTCTGCTGTCAAAAATGATTTTGAAATTAATTTTGTGAATTTCTACAAATCTTAGGTGGAAGTTAAAGTTTTTGTGGTTGGCACTCTTATTTTAGTTCCGCCACAGTGGGCATCACAACTGCCTACGCAATCCTTTCTCTATTTAGTATAAAAGACTTAGAAGAATGGAATCTGTGAAGAACATAATAGTATACTTTATTAGGACCCTCGTCAAAGTGAATAAATATAAAGGCAAGGCAACAACGTCATGTCTTTAACTGTAGTATAGGATCCAAATTTAGCATTGACCCACCCAGGTCTATGGACATTAAGAGATACTGAAATTATTTTCTGGTGGGTGTGGATCACTGCAACATACACACATTTTCTGTGACTTTAACACAGACTTCTGTCCAGACAATAGGACACTAGACCATACAGACATAAAAAACAGTGTGTCATCTATTCAAATCAGTTACAGGGCATTGACACAAGGACATAATGTTGTTACATATAGTTTAATGCAACATGTTTTATTATTTTGCAGCATTGGCTTCTCAAGATTAAATTGATTAAGATTGTACCCGTGATTACAAAAACATCTGAATCAAATTGATTTGGCAATGTAAAGTAGGTAAAGGCATACCTCTACCACATGGTTAAAAACTATTGATATTATTTAAGATACAAAGGCAACAGGGAATCACACTTTATTTAAAAATATCACACTTCAATATCTAAATAAAAGTAAAAATGACTTTAAAAAATAATTTAAAATGGCAACAGAACCCATAAACAAATACTTGGCTTAGCTAAAACAAATATATAAAAGGAAATGAAACCTGAAAGAAAAAAAAAAAGCTTTTAGTTTCAATCATGTGGTTGGTTGGTTATCAGCATGTTATCTTAAGGAGACAAAAAAAATGGGTGCATAACTGGCCTAACCAGCACAAACATGTAGGAAGAATCTCTACAGACATCATTCAGTGCCTGGCTTACTTTAACAATCTGTGTTGTAAGCATCCATGCCACTGGCAGCTGAGTGATGTATCTATATGTGGCTGTACCCTGTCTTCTTTACAGTTACTACTTCACAGTCCACTGCATAAAATCAACATACAGCTGAGCTAAGAAAACAAACATTCAGTGTGAGACACCTAACGAGTATCAGTGACATCACATTGACGGTGGAGCAGAGATTATAAAACATACCACTGGCTTTTGATTTTTTTGTTTTTGTTTTTTTATATGCTCATTCGAAAACATTTCAGGGCCATCATTGTTGGAATTCTTCCTCTTTAGCACACAATAAACTAGGGTGTGTAGGGGCTCACTGAAGATAGGTTGAGATGATCACCAGTCAGCCGAAGATAAGGATATCAAGGCTTCTGTGTCTAATACAGGTGTGAGACGGTACTGCAGTTGTTCACACTGTTGCCTCAAAGGTTTTTAGTTTGAACCCACTGGCCAGCTGGGGCCTTCCTCTGTGTTTGCATCTTCTACCTGTGTCTGCATTGGTTTCCTATGGGTGCTCTGGTCTCGTCCCACAGGCCAAAGACATGTTAATTTACACTTCAGGTGACAATGTGGGAATCTGTGAAAATGACAAAGAAAGATTTTTTACTACAGATAAGTAGTGATGGTTAGTGACTGTTGATGTATTAAGTATAAACACCTGAGCAAGTTGCTGGAATACATGTATTCCAGCGTATGACAGGTCTCCACTGTGAGAAATACTGTGAGAGGATAGCACTCTCATATCTGTATAGTAAATACTGTATGGAACTACAGCCCATCATAGAAATCTAGACATAACATGTTAAACATGTAGGTGGATTTTGTTAACTTGGGCATAGCCAGCCGTTCTGTTGAGCCCCCTAATTACAGGGTTTAGCTTCATATTGACCGCACAAACATGAGAGTGGTATCAATCCTACCTATCTTTATTTACTTACAAATGAGTGAACAAGGGTGTATCCCAAAATGTCAAACTACTCCCTAAAATATTGTAATTACCTCACTTGTGTTGTTCTGATCTGGCTCGTCCTCATTGGCATCGTTTGAAACTAGGCATGTGGTCCGGATCACAGTTGGGTGTTCAAAGATGAGGGGCCTCACATCAGCGATTTTAGGGCAATACTTGAAAAACACTATATTTCTCCCAGAATCAGTTAATGTGGTTTGTGGTGTTATTACAAAGGCTGTAGTTTGTGGCATTGTCCCAAAAGATGTAGCTTGTGACGTTGTTGTCACAGATGATGTAGTTTGTGGTGTTGTTGTATCAGATGATGTAGTTTGTGGCATTGTTGTCACAATTGATGTGCTCTGTGGTATTGTCACAGATGATGTAGTTTGTGACGTTATTGTTACTGATGATTTAGTTTGTGGCGTTTTTGTCACGGATGATGTGCTGTGTGGTGTTGTTGTTACAAATGATGTGCTTTGTGGCATTGCTACAGAGGCTGTAGGTTGTGCCGTTATTCTCACAGATGATGTACTTTGTAGCATTGTTGTTGCAGAGGTTGTTGTTTGTGCTATTGTTGTCACTAATAATGTGTTTTGTGGTGTTGTCACAAATGATGTAGTTTGTGGCATTGTTTCTGCAAATGATGTACTTTGTGGTGTTGCTGTTACGGATGATATACTCTGTGTACTTTGTAGCGTTGTTGTTACAGAGGCTGTAGTTTGTGGCGTTGTTGCTGCAGATGATGTCATTGGTGTTGTTGTTACAAAGGCTCTAGGTTGTGGCAATGTCGTCACAAAGGACTGGCTTTGTGGCATTGTTGTCACAAACAATATGTTTTGTTGCGTTGTTGTCACAGATGATGTAGTTTGTGGCTTTGTTGTTACAGATGATGTAGTTCGTGGCGCTGTTACAGATGATGTAGTTTGTGGCATTGTTGTTAGAGATGATGTAGTTCGTGGCGCTATTGTTACAGAGGCTGTAGCTTGCGTTGTTGTCACAAGTGATGTTGTTCGTGGCATTGTTGTTACAGATGATGTAGTTTGTGGTGCTGTTGTTACAGAGGATGTAGTCTGTTGCATTGTTGTCACAAATGATGTGTTCTGTGGCATTGTTGTAACAGATGATGTTGTTCGTGGCATTGTTGTTACAGAGGCTGTAGTTTGCGCCATTGTTATTACAGAGGCTGTAGTTTTTGCAGTTGTTGTCACAGATGATGAATACTGTGGCATTGTTGTTACAGACAATGTAGTTCGTGGTGCTGTTGTTATAGAGGCTCTCGTTTGCTGCGTTGTTGTAGCAGAGGCTGTAGTTTCTGGCATTGTTGTTAAAAATGATGTACTTTGTGGCATTGTTGTTGTAGAGGCTGTAGTTTGTGGCATTGTTGTTAGTGATGATGTACTATGTGGCGCTATTATTCCAGAAGCTGTAGCCTGTGGCATTGTTGTCGTTTTTAAAGAGGGTGTAGTTTGTGGCATTGTTATCACAGATGGTGCAGTTTGTGTTGTTGTCACAGATGGTGTTGTTTGTGGTGCTGTTGTTAGAGAGGCTGTAGATTGTGGCGTTGTTGTAACAGAGACTGTAGTTTGTGGCATTGTAACAGATGATGAAGTTTGTTGTGATGTTGTTACAGAGGCTGTAGTTTGTTGCATTGCTGTCACAAATGCTGTGCTTTGTGGCGTTGTTATCACAGATGATATTGTTTGTGGCATTGATGTTACAGATGATGTAGTTTGTGGCGTTGTTGTGACAGACAATGTAGTTTGTGGCATTGTTGCTACAGATGATATAGTGTGTTGTGCTGTTGTTACAGAGGATGTCGTTTGTGGCATTGTAACAGATGATGAAGTTTGTTGTGATGTTGTTACAGAGGCTGTAGTTTGTTGCATTGCTGTCACAAATGATGTGTTTTGTTGCGTTGTCACAGATGATGGCGTTTGTGGAGTTGTTGTAACAGACAATGTAGTTTGTGGACTTGTTGTGACAGATGATGTAGTTTCTGGTTCTGTTACAGAGGCTGTAGTTAGTGGCATTGATGTCACAAATGCTGTGCTTTGTGCCGTTGTTGTGACATACAATGTAGTTTGTGGCATTGTTGCTACAGATGATATAGTGTGTTGTGCTGTTGTTACAGAGGATGTCGTTTGTGGCATTGTAACAGATGATGTAGTTTGTTGCATTGCTATTACAAATGATGTGTTTTTTTGCGTTGTTGTCACAGATGATGTCGTTTGTGGCATTGTTGTTACAGAGGCTGTAGTTTCTGGTGCTGTTACAGAGGTTGTAGTTGGTGGCATTGTTGTCACAAATGCTATGCTTTGTGGCATTGTTATTGTTACAAAGTCTGTAGTTTGCAGCATTTTTGTTACAGAGGCTGTAGTTTGTTCCATTGTTGTCACAGATGATGTAGTTTGTGGCTTTGTTATTACGGATGATGTAGTTTGTGGCATTGTTGTTACAGAGGCTGAAGTTTGTGGCATTGTTGTCACAAATGATGTGCTTTGTGGTGTTGTTGTCGCAGATGATGTATTTTCTGGCTTTGTTGTTACAGATGATATAGTGCTGTGTAGCGTTGTCACAGATGATGTAGTTTGTGGCTTTGTAGTGGATGATGAAGTTTGTGGTGTTGTTACAGAGACTGCAGTTTGTTGCATTGTTGTCACAAATGATGTATTTTGTTGTGTTGTTGTCACAGATGATGTCGTTTGTGACGTTGTTGTAACAGACAATGACGTTTGTGGCATTGTTGTTACAGGGACTGTAGTTTGTGGCATTGTTGTCACAAATGCTGTGCTTTGTGGCGTTGTCACAGATGATGTCGTTTCTGGCATTGTCGTTACAGATGATAGAGTGTGTGTCGCTGTTGTTACAGATGATGTAGTATGTGGCTTTGTTGTTACAGATGATGTAGTTTGTGGCATTGTTGTCACAGATAGTGTGCTGTGTGGTGTTGTTGTTACAGAGGCTGTAGTTTGTGGCTTTGTTGTCATAAATGATGTGCTTTGTGTTGTTGTCACAGATGATGTTGTTTGTGGCATTGTTGTTACAAATAATGTGCTGTGTAGCGTTGTCACAGATGATGTAGTTTGTGGCGTTGTTATCACAGATGGTGCAGTTTGTGTCATTGTTGTCGCAGATGATGTAGTTTGTGCCGTGGTTGTAACAGATGATGTTGGTTGTGGTGCTGTTGTTAAAGAGGCTGTAGTTTGCAGCGTTGTTATAACAGAGGCTGTACTTTGTGCCGTTGTTGTCACAGATGATGTAGTTTGTGGCTTTGTTGTCACAAATGACGTGCTTTGTGGTGTTGTTACAGATGATGTAGTTTGTGGCGTTGTCACAGATAATGTAGTTTGTGGTGTTGTAACATATGTAGTTTGTGGTGCTGGTCTTACAAAGGCTGTAGTTTCTGATGCTGTTGTTGCAGAGGCTGTTGTTTGTGGCATTGTTGTCACAAATGATGTGCTTTTTGTAATTGTTGTCTCAGATGATGTAGTTTGTGGCACTGTTGTTACAGAAGCTGTAGTTTGCAGTGTTGTTGTTTTTAAAGAGGCTGTGTTTTGTGGCATTGTTGTCACAAATGATGTGCTTTGTGTTGCTGTAGATAGGATAGTGTGAGCTGGTGTGGCTGCTGTTACTGCCACAGATGATGAACTCTGTGTTGTGACTGGACCTGTTATTAAAGATCCTATGTTTTGTGAAGTGGTTTCAGTAGTGGCCTGTGTTGGTAGTGTAACTGAGATTTCTGTCTCGCCTGCCAAAGGTTCTCCAAGTACTGTTGCTGCACGCATTGTGGCTATTGTGGTTGTTTCAAATGGTGCAGATTCAGTGGTTTGCTTTAGTGATGTTTTGGATTTTGTAGCTACAGCTGTTGTACTTTGTTCTTCATCAGAGCTTTCAGGTTGTGTTGAAACTTTGGTGGATTCTGTCTCTCTTGCTGTTGTAGCTGATGGTGCTATAGATAAATTATTGTCATTTGCTGCTGCGGTTGATCCTGAAACTGTATTAATTTTGGCCATAACAGTTGGAATAATTGATAAACTCTCTTCAATTGAGCCTCCAGATGTGGATGAGGATGAATTGATTAACATGATCATCTCATTTGAGGTAAAATGTGGTTCCTCTGTTTGCATTCTGTCTTGAAATGTGCGTGTAGATGTGTCTGTTAATGTGGGATCAGTTGCTAATAAGTGTGGAATGCTGTGTGCTGTGACGACTGAGGCCTGAGGTGTGGTTGACGTGGAAGTCACAAATATGTTTGTGGGTGCGTCAACGATGTTTGTATTTTCCATAGTTGTAGAGTTTGGTGGTGAAATGGTCTCACTCGATACCACTGAATCCATCACAGTTGAATTTGGCAAAGTTGAGCCAGACTCCAGCATTGTCAGAGCTTGGCTAGACTGAGCTGTGGATGAGGCTGAGAGAGTTTGTGAGAAGTCAGTATGAATCTGTGTTGTTGTCACTGTTTGCAACACTGTAGAAGCGCCAGAGCCAACAAAAGATAAATTATTATTTTCAGGGTTCACCGCTGATGATTTTGAAGCTGGTTGGCTTGTGTTATCAGAAAAGGAACCAGTTAAGGCAGGATCATCAAGAGCTGAAGTTGAAGTTGAAGTTGAAGTTAAAGTTGTAGTTGCATTGATTTTCTCGGTAGGTTCTTTTGTTACTCCAGTTACATTTGCTATTGCTGAAGCTCCTATGGTTTCCTCTGTACTCTTGGAGCTAGATGTTGACTCCATGGCAGTTGTTGGTGTTGTCCAGGTGTCTGGTGTTGCCGAATGTTGCGTGTTGATTGGCTGAGGTGTTGAAAGCCCGCTGACCTCTGATACTGCTGTGGTCTGAGCATTTGTTGAGTTAATTTTAGGAGCCTCTGTAGAGGCTGTGCAAATAACGTGAGGCAGGCAGATAGCTGTGCATGAGGGAGAGACAGAAGGTTTCATAACAGTTAATGTTGAACAGTTGCAACAGTTATATTATAATTATTAGCAGCAATTAACATCAAAATCATGCTGAAACTGCAGTTCATTTTTTCTGATAAATCCATATTCATATCTCCTCGTGTTTATTTTGACTTGTAAATGTCTAAGTCAGTCTTCTATAGTGTAAAGCTATCAATTTTATGGTTTTGACTGATACTTTGTGATAGCCTGTGTGAACACGCACTGCTAATACTTCAGTGTCAATGGCTACATGGACTGTGAATCAGCCAGGTAGTAAGTTTTTAGCTGTGGATTACTGAATTACTTTCAGAGTGATGATGTTTCAGGACTACTGGTTAATGTGTGTGAGCTTTGACAGTTATTGGCTATTTGCCATCGCCACCTCTAGATTCATGAAAGAGAGACCAGTAATGCTAGTCAGACACCCCTCCTTCCTATGTGAAGTTATTATTATTATACCCACTAAGATTTTTCATTTTTTTTCTTTCCTTCAGCGTTTTATATATGTTCCTGAGCATGTAAAAGATCTTGAAAGTTTAAAAGGCCAAACAGAACTAACAGCACCAACAAGAGCTCCTCTCTCCCACAGAAAACACTGCTCCTGAAACGCCTTGTCAGTAGTCTCGCCTTTAATTCTGTAACATTGTGACATCACACTAAGTCAACATGTCAGACATTTGCATTATTTATGCTTAGCAGCTAGTTTAGCAAGTAAGAATTGATTCAGCACAGATTCTCTGTTGTTAGCAGTGCTGGCTTAGGCATGTGTGAGCTGACCAATCAGAGTAGGCTGGGTATTTGGAACAGGAGCTAAAACAGAGCGTTTCAGACAGAGGGGGAATACAGTGCTGCAGCAAACACTTGTGTTTTTGAGCACTAAAGCATGTAAACATATTCTAGTAGAAACCCAAAATGAAATTATGAACTTGAAAAATGAGCATAATATGTCTCCTTTAGGTTGAGTAATAAGACCATGCCACTGGTTCTCACTAATTGTCTCTTACTAATTGAATCACCTATGCAGACTTATAGGTGAGACAAACCCCTTTCTCTACCATTTGTCTCTCTCCCAGCTGTCAACACAATTTCCAGCAATGTTTGTGAAGACAAAGATGTTTTTAACAAGACCTTCGGACATCTCCAGCTGTGTTTGTGGTGATCAAAACAGGTATCTTAAGACAAACCATGATGTTACCCTAACCATAACCGCGTTCATCACGTCTAAACCGAAAGCGTTCATCACGTCTAAACCGAACCAGAGCATTAGCAAAGCATTGTGACAAGAGAAAAATGTAACCTTAACGATCATGAAGTTGCAACATAAATAAGTGTAAAGTTGTAATTTGTGGTTTTGCAGAAATGTACTTTGCCAACATTTATTCTTGTGATTGGGTTAGGATTCCGCCTGGTGCAACATTTTCTTCCAACAATCAAAGACGTGATTAGGGTAAATACTTCCATCTTAGTAATTATTTTTCCTCTCTCTTATAGGAACCACAACGGGATGATGAAGCTGTATGCTCAACCCTTAATGATCCGATAACATTTCTTTAATTGTGGACTTTGACAGTGAAAATGCACAACGAACAAAGTGCTGGGTGTGTGAGAACTGCGACTGACTCGGCATGTATTGAAATACACATGAATGAAAAGTGGGAAGCAGTGCTAAAGTTATCAAGCTAAGCCACTTCCACTTTCGAGCAGCTTTCTCCTAGTATCCTCAGCTCTCAGATATCAGAAAGTCGGAATCCCCCATGTAACTGAGGCCTGAAGCTTGAATACCACAAATGTGTCAAAAAAAAGCATTTTTCTTCTTTTAAAAAAATGGGAAAATGTGCACAATAGCTGCAGTATTGTCATTGTTTATAGTGTTTTTCCTCACACAAAGGAAGTAAAGATAATTACAAATCTCAGTTTGACTTTAACTTGATAAGTTACATGTTTATTTATATTCAAAGCTAAAATTATATGGAGAACTGAAACTGCCAAAATAAAAAAGAAAGAAAGAAATGGCTCGATAGATTAATCAATACGCCATTTCTTTTTTAATTTGCCCTTGTATTTATTTACATTTTTACATTTTGTATTAATTCCTATATTTGTTTACATTCCTGCCATACTGTGCTGTGGTTGGCTTTGAATGACTCATTTGCATAATAAAGCAGAAATGTATTAAAAATATATATAAATAAAACACAGAGGTAAATAAGTTTGTGGAAATAAATGGGGAAGAGCATAGAGGAAGATAATACAGAAAAGAAATTCTAAATATATTTAACCTCTTAAGACCTGGCGTCCACATGCGTGGACATCACATTTTGGGTTTTCTATACCATAATACTTAATTCTGCTTAACGTGTGACATGCAAGGTGTTCCTGTGCTTGCAAGTGGATCGCAACTGTTACACAGCCTTTCACAAATAGGTGTGAACATGTTCCCACAGAAAAAAAGGGCATTCCTAGTTTGAAGTAGTAGTAGTAGAAATAACTGTGATGTTCAAAACATGTTCAAAAACATGTTCAAAAACATGTTCATAAATGTAAAAGCAGTCAGGAAAGATACTGCTGTGTTCTGGTTGGAAATTACACAATGGTGACTTTATTGTGTTCTACGGAAATTCAGGCTGAGTGTCCCCGTATGTGGACATAATTTTTCTCAAAAACTACATCATGTTAAAAGATGATGCTTAGTTCTTATACTTATCAGGTCCCAATAAGCCCAAATAGCAAAGAGAAATTAAAAATGCATACCAAAATAAGCTCAGGTCTTAGGAGGTTGAAAATAAATCAACAAATAAAATGGAAAATTAAATAGGAAAGTAAATAACCAGGTGAATTAATACAAAAGTAAATGAAATCAGAAGCACATTCAAACAGAAATATCAATTAATGTCATATTTTATAAACTAATTAATGCTTACATTTACTTTTATGCTAATTTTAATGCATTTGAAAGCATATTAATTTATTGAACCATTTATTCATTTTTGACTTCGGCAGTTACATCACCCCATACAACAAGGCTTGACAGATCAGGGAACAATGAATGCAATGTAGTCTGACTCACCTGCCAGTAGGCTTAGGAAAAACGCACAGTTCATGGTGACGAACGATGGTTATCCATGAGCAGCATGCATATCTAGTAACAAAGCACAGACAAAAAGCAACACATTGAAAGTATTTGTCTCCTATTATTTGTAGCCAAACACCTTACCCTTACAATAGTGTGTTCTGCATGTCTTGCATACTTACGTCCATACTTCGTACCTTGTGTGTACCATTACGCAGGTTGATAAATTCTTGAGATGCAGTATCTGCATTCTTTCAAGCACTAGTACATAGGTGTTTTTTCATAGCCTCTGATTCAGTCAACTTTTTTTCTTTTTGTGCCA
Source organism: Pagrus pagrus (assembly GCF_965226575.1). Lineage (NCBI taxonomy): Eukaryota > Metazoa > Chordata > Actinopteri > Spariformes > Sparidae > Pagrus > Pagrus pagrus. The sequence continues at coordinate 14,945,069 of NC_140204.1, read as the reverse complement.
TAATTTAGCTTTTATTTACATTTCTTTAACATTGATTCTGTCTCTAGATTGTCAGCATACTTGGAGTGGCTAATTTGTCTCTTTTACCAACTTTATTGACACTCACAATTGTATGATACATAAAAAAGTAACACCAAAGAAGAAACAGAACAAAACATTTAGAATATGAATGAATGAATCACTGTTTATGTTGTTTTATTTTTTGTGAAGTTAACATGCTCTTTAATTACTCACCATTTTTCATAATCTGAGCCAGGCAGGTGACACTTTGTGCACCAGTTAATTAGGGGAAGCTGGGATCCTCATACTAGCTCTGAGAGCCCTGCCTCTCAGGGCTGCTGTATACAGTATAACTGCAATAAGATGAAGGAGTGCCTTTTTTTGTCCTCCAAGGGAAAATAATCAGGTACAGTGGCTTTATAATAATCATCATTACTTAATGTAAGTTTATAGTAAGTTCAACTTTAGTGAATAGTTATTTCACTTTAAACAAACAATGAAATGATTTATAAACAATTTATTAAGCAACTTTTAGGTTTATAAACATCAGTTGTAATTTTATAGGTAATTTTATATTTTATAAGGCCATCCAGATAATGTTTAATGGTTGAACTACTCAGTATTTATCATCACCATTTACAATGTAGTATAAACATCAGTTGCAACTTTATAACACTTGCTGCAATTTATAATTCACAGGTAAATTACAGGCTTGTGAAACCCAGATGACATCCCTCTTACGAGTTTGATGACCCCAAGGTTGAAACTTGCGCGCAGGAAATGACGCAGGTGTTTACAACAAGCATATCTGTCACATCACTGCAAGCAGGCTGAATAAAATAAATAAATAAAAACCATTCAGGAAGTAGGTACAGGAAAATTCTGAATCGTTCAAGCTGTCAACACTGGCTATCTTTAGACAATCAGTCAACACTGCCGACCATCAAATACCTAAACAAAAGTCATGGTTATTTTTAATGGTGCATGAAAACAGATGGATGGAACCACACCCTATGTCATTCCTATTTGGAAAAAAAGCCAGACAGGGTTGCACCTTTGTATACAAACAGCAGGCAACGTCACAGGCTTGAATCTGATCTGGGAACTTCATCGCAGCCCCCTCCCTGTCCATCTGTCCGTCTTTCCCTCTCTCACTCACACATACAAACATTTTTACTTCCTTTTGTCCTCTTCTTCCAATTTTAGAAAATCACTACGAGAACTTGTACTACTGGTTGACTGCACCCTGAACTGACTAGCAGACAAAAGAGGTCAAGGGAGTTGAAGATCGTACAGATTGTGAGACATAAAATCTTGAGAATCACACTAACCTTTCACAACCGCTGACCATTCATCAACACCAAACACATCTTGAGCGAATCTTTAGTACCCTGATAAACAAAACTATAATAGGAAGGCAATCTTAACTCGCTAGGGAAACCAGTTCAACCTGCTTTAATCACACCTCATAGCAGTGACGAAGGCTGTTTGGATGAGCATGACTTGGTTTTCATATGTTATGGTCTGATGAACATTCCTGAATATTTTGGGAAACTCAACCTTAAAAAAGTTCAGTGGGCGGGACACATGTTCTGATTGGAGATGATAGCAGTGAATAGAAAGAGGTGCGTCTTGTTCAACAATCCTTTCTGTAACAGTTTGTATCGACACACGTCATAGACGGTGCATAAAAATTCCCTTGAATTCAATTAAACCTAGCTAATAAAACACACTACATTGTTTTGATTTGGTAACATCAGATTAACTTTTATTGATCCCCAGTGGCGAAATTTGGTTGTTGCAGCATCACAATAACAGAAATAAAGAAAAAGTATAGAAAAGATCACAAAAATAAGAAAAAACATACAAAATAGAGAGCATTTTGAGACAGTAGTACAGGTAAAGTCAGAATGGTGCAATTGAAGTGGTATGAGTCAACAAGTCTATGTATACAGACTAATATATGATATGATTAAGTAATGGAATCAATCTTTTCGCTGTATTAAAGGGACGCTGTAGTTTTGGAGAAGAAATTCAAACTCAGAATTTCATTATTTACAATATATGCCAGGTAATAATACAATCTCAGAAATATTCATTTTTTCCATAACAGAATAAACAAGCTGTTCTCAGAGGTCAGCCAAAGTAAAACAGTATGAAATTATGTTGTCCTTTAATTTTTCTTCCCAAAACTACAGAGGTCACCTTTAATGTAAAGAATTAATAGAGGTACAATATAGCATATAAAGCAAGTCAATTTAACATTAACACTGTATTGTGTAAAATAAATAATAATAATAAACGATTTAGCGTGGGATATGAGATATAGTTCAGTAATATAGTAACATGTAGTATGTAGAGCAAGTCTGCCCAAAATGAGGCCTGTGGGCCACCATGACGTACAATTTGGGCAGCTAGATGTTTTTGAGAAATAAAAAATAGTTTTTTTTTGATTTGGTAACATCAGATTAACTTTTATTGATCCCCAGTGGCGAAATTTGGTTGTTGCAGCATCACAATAACAGAAATAAAGAAAAAGTATAGAAAAGATCACAAAAATAAGAAAAAACATACAAAATAGAGAGCATTTTGGACTGGCTTCCTGTCAGTCAAAGAATAGATTTCAAAATCCTGTTGTTGGTTTATAAAGCACTGAATGGTTTCGGGCCAAAATACATTTCTGATCTGCTGCCACGTTATGAACCATCCAGACCTCTGAGGTCATCAGGCTCAGGTCTGCTTTCAGTCCCTAGAGTCAAAACTAGACATGGAGAAGCAGCGTTCAGTTACTATGCGCCACACATCTGGAACAAACTCCCAGAAAACTGCAGGTCTGCTCCAACTCTCACCTCTTTTAAATCAAGGCTGAAGACCTTTCTGTTTGCCACAGCCTTTCACTGAAGCAATTTTAAGTCTTTGAACTGCACTGTGACTTTTATTTTTTCTCTGTGACTTTTGTTTTCCTATTTCTTAACTTGTTTTAATGTTTTGTTTTAATGTCTATTTCTTAACTTGTTTTAATGTTTTGTTTAAATGTCTATTTCTCAACTTGTTTTAATGTTTTGTTTTAATGTATCTTAAATGTTTTACTGTAATTGTATGCGCCTGTAAAGCACTTTGAGTTGCCCTGTGTCTGAATTGTGCTATACAAATAAACTTGCCTTGCCTTGCCCTTGCCTAAAAACTATAACATAAATCGCTATTTATGGTTATTTTCTTTTGTGAGGTGAAAATGGTCAGCCTTTTAACAAGACATAAAAGAGTATTAAGACACCATATGAAAGAAATACAAGAGAATGTAAATGATGCATATAAATCAGATAAAAAAATAATGAAAGCATAGGAGTAAAAATATTCCAGTGGAGTAAGATACATGAATAAATAGCCACAAAAATACCATGTCCTTTTTCAGATGTTGTGCACAGGAACTGTTTAATTTATCTGACCCTGCAGTGCGCAAATCTTCCCAATTCATATCATAGCAATAGACAGGGGCAGTTCCTCATATGGGCAGTATGGGCAGCCGCCCAGGGCGGCATTTGTGGAGGGGCAGCATGAGCGCTTGCAAAAAAAAAGAAAAAATAAAGAGAGAGAGCAGACAGTCGCCCACAGTAACCAGCTCTGTAGCAGCTGCCTCTGGGCTCATCTTGTCATCTCAGCGTATTGCCCCAGTGCCGACCGGCTGCCTTAAATTTGTTTGCATTCAATTCACCCGGTTTTTGTATTGTTCATTTACACTTTAAGTCAATTATGTCATTGTGCCGTGTAGGGAGTGGGTGGCTGGGCGCCCTCTGTTTTGTAAAGGTGCGTCTGCTGCTGCTGAGAAAGTCTCACATACAGAGGTTGAGGAAGAAGAGGGAGGGGGAGCGGTGAAGCAGGGGATTCATCTAATAGTGCACAACTAATGCAATTAGTAGGCTAAAGTCAGTCACATCATGAATTGCTTCCAAATAAAGCACATTTCAGTCATAATAATATTGTGAATATTAGTTTAATAAAAAGTTATTTAGTGCATGAGGTTTTTTTTGACGAACAGATACAGAGATCTTGATACGTGGAATAGCAGCAAACGCTAACATGAGCTTTAGACGTACTTTAAAGCCATTTATTAAGTATTATCCATCAAAGTAATACATTACATGTGAATTACTTTTATATATAACACTTGAAAAAAGGTGGCTGAAGGTGAGGTCCGCCCAGGGCGTCATGCAAGCTAGAACCGCCACTGGCAATAGATCATAAACGTGTTTGTCCTTAAACCATTCGATGCATTTAAATGGGCACAAAGTTTGTCAAAAGTTCAATGTGTAAACTTTCCATTCATCATCATTCAATGAATCAATTCTTTGCCATACAGGAAGCCAGTCCAGAGGGTTTTCCAAGACACATTTGCAGGCGTCTACAAACTGTTATTAAACTATTAAAGAAATGACTGAGCTAGTGGTGTGTTCAAAGTGTTCAAAAATGAAAGCAGGTATTGTCATATATTTTGGCATTGCTGATCACTTGCAGTATGGCAAATGATAATAGCCTAATAGGGGTAATTATAGCGTTTTCCAGACAATGACATGATGCTGGCACATGACGAGGCCCGGCAAATGTCTTCTTTTTCCCATCAGATGTCAGTGTCTCGTTCTGTGCCACACCTAACTGCATAGTTGTCACTCATGGGAGGACAGCATTCTTATCGTGTCATCAGCTATTCAGGATGTCACCTTGTACAGTCACTGTGGTGACACAACACAACCACACCTGTCTTAGTTATTTTTGAAAGGACATTGCTTTAGATATACTGTAATTTATGTGAGCCATATCATGAAAGAATTATTATTAATTGTTTTAGAGTAGATGTTTGTTTTGTTTTTTATTTAAATTATTTTTTAGATAAGATTTGTGTGTGTCATATTATGAAAGAGGCTAGCAAGTATAACATATTTTTTACAGAGTAATAGCATACTTAAAGGCGCACTATGTGGTTTGGGTGAAGATTTTTCAACCAGAAGAGAAAGATTTTGGTTGACTGATTTTTTTATGCCTTAACAAACTAAATAAACAAACAACTCGTTATCATGACTGAATAAACTGTATAAACAAACTGACCTTAAAGGACAACATAGTTTCATACTGTTTTACTTTGTTTATATTTGCCAGACCCTGCCACCTTCTAGCTTCTTTGTACAATCGTAGATGGGAACACTGGTATTGTTTTCTTCTAAAGGCCATCCTGTGTGACTTGCCCCCTTATTTGTGTTCTCTCTTGGCTTCTAAAGTCAACACCAGAAGCTGTAGTCTCAGGCATGATAGATTGATAATGTACACTATTCCTCGTACGCGGACTGTCTTTGGGGAAAGTGCCTTCAAAGCATTCGCACCCTCGTCCTGGTATAAATTACAGAGTCATCTTAAATCGGATTATCTCCCAAGTATGGAAGATTTTAAAGCTAGGATCAAGGACTATTTGACTACTGCATGCACGTTCTCTCACCGAACGCAGCTGGTGATTATACTGTAATGATGTGATTGATGTGAACTGTTTTAGCTGTCTTTATGTTTGTTTTGTTGTTGTTGTTCAAGTGTGTATTTTATGTGGACCTACTGTGCTGCTCTCTTGGCCAGGACCCCCTTGCAAAAGAGATTCTGAATCTCAATGGGATTATTCCTGGTTAAATAAAGGTTAAATACAATTTAAAAAAGCTTCAAACAGTGTTCTGGGGGACCTTATTTTCATCTGAGAACAGCTTGTTCAGTTACTTATGGAAAAAATAGGCTACATATTTCTGAGTTTGTATCATTACCTCGTTAATATTGTAAATATTAAAAATCTGAGTTTCAATTTCTTCTCTAAAACTACATAGCGCCCCTTTAAAGTCTGTAATTGTTTATAGGAACAAAATAGAGATAAATTAATCATTTTAGTTTTTGTTTTGTTTAGTGCGTGTATTGACATTGTAACTACATTTCCAATAACCACCCGTTTCAATTAGTATGGAAACCCGTGAGTCCAAACATCATGTATTCGCCTATTCGCGCTACTGCTGCTACTCTTAAAGGAGACGCAACCCAAACAGGCCCAGACTCTGCCAAAGAAATATGAGGTTTGCTATAGCTTTAAGAAGTAAATAATGTCGAATGTATGTCAAATAATATTAATCATACAACGTAACTTTTTCATTTATAAGCTTGTTCATGAAATGCCTGCGTAGTGGCTGAAAATTTACTCTTAACCGTGCTACCAAAACTTGGTCCCATTTGGGCCTTCTACGTAACGTTACGTTGGTCTTAAATTCTCTATGTTTATAACTAACTAATTACAAAAGTCTGTCAGGGTCATAACAGTTAAATAAGAGCGGCATGGATCCTGAGGAGGACGAGGTTTCAAGTGCTCGTCCTGGCAGCAAGACAGCCGGAGACTCCACGGAGGCCGCTAACCCATCCCCGGACTCGCCTGACCCGACCAGCCGGACAAGAGGAAGTAAAAGGCGGATGAAAACCGCAGTGACCTCCGTGGACTCCGGTAACTCTCGGTCTAGTACCGAGGGTCCTGTGCGTGTTTTGCGAGCCAGGGGAGCTGGAGCTGGAGCTGGTGCTGGCAGGACTAGTGATTTCAAGAATGCTGCTGGCAAGAAAAAACCTACGAGTCTGAACCGTGGACGTGGGAGACCTGCAGGATCCCAAAACGCATCCGTCATGCAGTAAGTGCGTGCACGAAGGCACGTTAAATACTATTGCAACAAGACAGCTACATCACCTGCAAGAGGCTTGTTAGAAGCCCTTGTGACATTGCACTACAAGGAGGCTTGTGGCTGTATTTGACGGAAGTGTGTTATATCATTGGGGTTTCTTAAAGCTATAGGTTTACCAGATATTGAAACCAAAATAAAATGAGGTGAATGCACGTGTTTTCCTGTCTGTGCTCTTGTTTTCCTGTTCTTGTTCATTGTCAAAGGAGAGCAGAGTTAAAGCGCACTGTGTAGTTTCCAAGGCATACTGCAGATTTACTTTGATTTGCATCTTTACCCTCTCACACAGACCTGCGACAAAGAAGCCCACAGCCAAAAAAGGTAAAAAGACACACACTTCAGTCAATCAGTCAATACATTTTTGATCCATGAGCAAGAATGTGCTTCCTATAATGTATTATGTTATGTTATCTGTCACTTCTATATGGCCTCTCTGACTCCTCAGCATCCAAACACGCTCTTGGACCAAAGCTGTCCAAATCTAGAAAGGGCAAAGGACGACCCCCATCTCGTGCGTCTCGCAACACACCAGCAGCAGCATGCAAGCCTGAAGCAGAAATGGAAGTTTCATCATGTGGTAAGATGAAGACCACTTGCTTTATTCTTCACTACATGCTGTACAATGGTCTAAATGGTCATGACAGAAAAAATACAAAATATCATAACAATAACACATTAATTATTTCTGTTTTTCAGGAGAGGAAACAGGTGTTTTAAAAGAAGGCAGCAACAAGTGAGTGGTGTACAACGGACAAAGCAGCAGAGAAAATGCTGGATATCTATTTGATCAGTATGAATTTCATTGCGGCCAGTATGATGTTGATGTCCATATTAGCGTTGCAGATCCAGATGCGGCTCTTGAGGATGACCCTCCATTCAGAGATGACCCAAATGACCTCATCTATGAACCTGAGACAAAGATGTACGCAGAGCTCACTGTTCTTTCCAACATGAATGTTACGCTATATGAAGACTATCATCATCAGGAATGTTAAAGTATTTGTTAAATATTAAATTATGCTTTATCTCTTAACCCCTTAGGGAAAAATCAAGGCGGCGTACAACGTTACAACAAAAGGAGGTCAAGAAAGAGGAGTCAGAGCAGGAGGAAGAAGAAAATGACATTAAAAAGGAAGAATCAGCCAAGGTTATTGTGCAGAATGAAGATGGAGTGGGCAATAACACAGAGCGGCCCAAGAAGTAAGTAAAAGAAATGCAGAGAAGGACGGATGGCTGACTGCACTGACAACAGGTGTATTTCCTGTCCGACTAGTACCTGAAGCCTCACACCACCCACTGTTATTTAACTGTTGTCAGCCTGACAGGTTGCTTACTGACAAAATGTTCACTCAGTGCATCAGGAAGCAAGTTAACAAAATAGATATGCTCCCTTTCTGCTGATGGAAAACATTATCATAATTATTGTATAGTCAGACCAAACTTATCCAAGGCCAACATTTTCACACTTAATAGCTATTAGATAAACTACAAGATAATGTCAGATGTCTGACGCCTGCAACACATTTTTTTCTCAGACTATGTTGTCTCTTGTCTTTCTTTACATCAGAATGAAGATATTTTAGATTGTATAAAGTCAAGAAGAAAAGGGAGCAGATTAAAACACATTGAGTATTCAAGCTTTACCATGCCCAAAACAACAAAAAATCACAGTAAATGTTACCACTTACAGACAGCGTCAAAACGAACTGAACCAACTGAACCCGGTGCATCTTAGATGCATTGCAATTGTCTTTTAAAACATTTTGTGTTGATGCAGAAAATTCAATAATCAGATATTTAAAAACCACTTCAGAGCTAGGCTCTTGAGTTTTGGTGAGGATGGTTGAGCAAAGATAATGAAAGTGAAGAAATCTATTTATTTTAATTATGAATCATTTAAAAAGTGCTTACACAGTGAGAAAAAATACAAATCATGTATAGAAATTTAACCGCTCTATGATCGTACTGTAGCCCTCTGAATCATAATTGAATTGAATCTTGAGGTGCCCTGAGATTTCCACCTGTCAACTGAACCCACAAGTAATTATCACAACAGTGCACATTACTTGATCATTCACAATGTTGAAATGATGCCAGTCTGGCTCATCTGACTCACTGCTTTAAAAAGCTATTATATAATGGTTTTGAACAACTACAATACCTAGAGATGAAGATCCCTGACTGTGATTGACAATTGGATGTTTGGGAAGAAGTGTTGGTCGAAGTCTCAGGTTGGTTTCAAATTCAAAGTCTGTTTTTCAATCTGTTTCAGAAGAGGTAGACAACAAAGAGATGACAAAGCCCCTCGGCTGCCGAAACGAAGGTAGCAGTATTAACTTTATTCACAGTAGGTGACTATTTGGATCAAGTATGATTATTATACAGGTTTCCTTTTTCTTGTCTTCATAGGAAAAAGCCCCCAGTGCAGTACGTCCGCTGTGAAATGGAGGGCTGTGGTACTGTCTTGGCCCACCCACGCTACCTCCAGGTTTGCCATCATGTGTCCACTGTAACCATGACAACCCTAAATACTTTCAAAGACGTGGTCTTAATTTTGGCAATAGCAACAATATTAGCTCAACAATATAAACCAAACTCATATGCTATATTTTTACCTTCTGTTTTAGATCTGTGAACTTACCTCTAAGTGCTTTCAGAGGTTAGGAGTGTTTACAGTCAGATTTAGAAACCAGTGATGTGTTTTAAATAACTGAAGTGCATACCTTAAACCAGCTCTCTCTCATTATTTCAGCACCATATAAAATACCAGCACTTGCTCAAAAAGAAGTATGTGTGTGATCACCCGTCGTGTGGGCGCTTGTTTCGTCTACAGAAGCAGCTGTTGCGCCACGCTAAACACCATACAGGTGATGTTAGGGAACAGATGTTGATGTACACAGTGTTAAGACTGCCACGATACCTTATGTTTATTTGCATTTGTTTATGAAATGTATTCAACCACTTATGAGCAAGCAAGAAAACCTTTTGTGTGGTTTCTGTCTTTCAGATCAAAGGGACTACATCTGTGAGTATTGTGCTCGAGCCTTCAAGAGCTCCCATAACCTGGCTGTGCACCGGATGATCCACACAGGAGAGAAGCCAATACAGTGAGTAGGCACAACATTTTACAGAGTCATGTCACAACGTCACAAAGGCAAACTTGAAAAATACAGTCATGAAAGAATGGCTTGAATGCAGTATTAATTAGAAGAAGGAAAGCATATTTTTTCAATTCAGACTTGTTTGTTTAGACTCATAGTTCTCATTTGCATGAAGAAAATTCAGTTTTAAGTAAACTAACTTAACTAAAAGTAAGTAAATTAAGTACACGTCACTCAAAAACTAAACTTAAATACAGCTCTGAGGTTCTTGTGCTTCACTTGATTCTTTTTCATTTGTGTTGCTTTATACTCCTGCTCCACTGCGTTTTCGATTGAATCATTGTACTACGTACTTATTACATTTATCTGTCTGCTGTAGTTTGTCATCACTTTACAGGTAAAGAAAAAAAATTTAACCAATCCCATTACGATATAGATGAGATAGAATCAGTTTCACCTCTGCTACAATATTTAGATGCTTCAAATAAATGTATTAGTAATAATAATGGTCCAGTAGTATATGGTTTAATTATGCCTCTACTTTCCAAATACATTTTGCTGATATCACTTCTGTGCTTTCACATGCAGGACTTTTACACTGTTGTATTACTGTTTTTACCTAAGTAAAGTATCTGAATACTGAATCTGAATACAACACTCATTTGAAGTGAAATTGAACTGCTTAAAGTCAGTTCAGACTATGACCCACTCTTTGTCTCCACCCTGTGGCAGGTGTGAGATCTGCGGCTTTACCTGCCGTCAGAAGGCCTCCTTAAACTGGCACATGAAGAAGCACGATGCAGAAGCCTCCTACCAGTTCTCGTGCTCCATTTGTGGTAAAAAGTTTGAGAAAAAGGACTCAGTCGTTGCCCACAAGGCCAAGAGCCACCCTGAGGTGCTCATTGCTGAGGCCCTGGCATCTAATGGGGGCTCAGTGGTAAGCAGTCCCACCCTGATCTCAGAGACTGTCCCATTGCTCACCCAGCCTGACCAGCCCTCAACTAGCCAGGAAAGCCAGGAAGGAGCGAGTGGTATGCTCACCCCACTGCAGCAGGTGGTGCTCCCTCTCGCTCCACAGACGCAGATTGACGTATCTCAAGGCCAGTTCCTCCAGCTGCCCACGCATCATGTAGTGCAGGTAGCACATCAGCAGCAAGCCCCCACTTTGCTGCACCTCACTGCTGCTTCTCCTGCTCACCTTTCCAACACCAGCCACCCTCAGCTCATCCAGCTCTCCGCCCTTCCTGCCAACACTGTCACATCTGTGTCCGCTGCAGACGCCCAGAGCACCCTCCTGACCCTGAGCTCCGTCACCACGCTTGCCTCTGCAGCCTCCCTGACTCCCCAGCAGGCTGTGCAGTGGGGCAGGGAGGCTCATGAGGATGCACAGCTGTCCGGGGAGGGCGAGCTGTGGGAGAGGGTGGTGGTAGGTGAAGGTCATCAGGATGTAGGGGAAATGATGTGGGAGGGGGATGTGGAGAGGAGGAAAGAAGAAGAGGGGATTGTTTGGGAGAGGGAAGGAGAGAGACAGATTCTGTTACAGTGTGCAGAGGTTCACGGAGATACTTTAATGTAGATAGAAGAACAGGAACTTTATTCACAGTAAGCTGAAGGAGATACAAATCAGAAGAAAGTTTTGATTTAAAAAGAAATAAAAGACTGAAGGACCTGTGAAAAGTTGATGAGCCGAGATTATAAATATTTAAAGAAATATATACTTTATGAGTGTAACGCAGTAGTTATATATAGAACATAGCTACAGAGAGCTACTTTACATCAGGGAGTATGATTTATAGTACTATAGATTACATACACTTCTTTTATCACCTAATGAATTTTTTGTAACTTTTTGGTTTTGCCACCTTTGTGTTTGTATATACAGTATGTGTGTGTGTTTTTAAGTTTGTTAGATTAAAAAGACTGAAAAGGTAATTGTACATATCGTACAAGAAAGTAAAAAATGACAATGTCCTCGTAGTGACCATGTTGTTGTTCAGGTGCATTTTTTTGCAAGGTGAACGGATGAGTATCACTAACATAATTGGGTTAACTCAAGCTGTTTCTGTAACTTAAAGGTGCAATATGTAAGAATTTTTGTTGAAAACGTGAAAAATTTACTAAAATTATCAATGGAATGTGAAGAACTAACAGTTTTGGTCAATGGCGACTATGTACTATCTTGCAGAGATATCTACTGAAGGAAGCATGCAATTTTTTAATGCATCCAAAGCTCCCTTGCTAGCAGGGTAAACACCAACACTTCCCTGGTGCTCTGAGCTCACAGTCTGGACCACTAGCTGCACAGCTAACTGAGCTAAATAGATAACGGCAGCTATAGTTAACAAAGGGTAACCGTTACTCTGGTGATATGCTGCTCCTCATTTTGTTTTTAGTATGAATTTGACAGATGGTATATTCTGTTATATTGCACCTTTTATAAGTTCCATTAAAAAATGCCCTGTGAGCAACAACTACAACCAAATGAGGTTAACGGTGTAAACGAATCCTGAGACATATTAAAAATGTATTAAATTTTTCTTCTGGACCTTTAGATGAACAGAAATCACCGACAAAATCTAACAGAGAGAGGCAAGCTCTATTCTTTACAAGATGAGACAATGGTCGTTTTACCCTGCAGACATTTTGACTTGTGGTAGTAACAGCACAGTTGTTACCAATAACATTAACGATGGCTCCATTCAAGTGTCCCAGTTAGTCATGACAATGTGAGCACAAAACCAGGACCCCGATTTCCTCCTGTGGCTTGTCAAAATGTCTTTTGTGAAAACAATCCCTTGGTTGATGGCACTCACTGTCCAGGACGTTAGAAGTGTAGTCTATTCCATCTGTTTTAATTACCAATTCTTGTTAAATATTTCTTCACAGTACAGACTATGCAGGCAGCAGTATTATGATGGAATTAGTTTTTGTCAGCAATTTTCTTTTGACGCAATCTTAGATGATGAAATATACCTCTGTACACTGCCACTACTACTGAGCACTCGTAATCTTAAAACCGTAATTTATCAGGAAATGTATTCAGAATAACTAGAATAAATGAATTATGTACTGAAGACTTTGTTTATTTGTGACTCATCCTGGAAACATAACAGAGCAGACACATACTAGCACATGTGACAGTCCTACATTTGTAACAATGTTGACAACAAATCTTAATTTTACAGAAAGAGTACTAGTCAAGTGAGCTTTTATAAATACAGCCCAATATTACAATAGTGCCTAAAAGGGCCTAAGACCATTGATTCACATTAGGGAAAAGAAGGGAAAAGAAAAACTAAACTTTTACCAGGGAAAAAACGGAAGAGCAACAGAGGATGGAGGATAGTTCAACATAGGAAAATTACAACAATAATTAACAACATGGACAATAAGGATGGCAAAATTACAGATAGATTGTAAACACCTGTATACATATAATACTTGACTCGACACATAAAAAGGGCACACAAGGAAACCAATATTAGTCATAACATATGGCATGCCGACATCAAATACGCTATTTTTTCCAACATTCACAAATGATAATAGTCTGCAATTTCATAAATAATATATTTTACCCCTACAGTTACTTGACTTTCACTGATACCAACCTACCTAATACCAATAGGCTTATATTGGTAGATATATTGGCCCAGTTGATTATCACTCTAGATCTGTAATATATATAAGTGCAAAAGATATTAATATATTTATACAAAACCAATGAAAAATGATGAAAACAGTTATATTGAATAATTTGTTACATGTGTATCAAACAAGAATTTCTCTAAGATGATTTTATTCCAACTTTATTTACAACAGTGGATAGGGCTGTGTGTTTCTATAAAAACATATCTAGTTGAATGAAAATAAACAGAAAAGGGAACGCCAATCAGCTCTCTTATTGTTTGAAGAGGAGACTGTGTATGATTGCAGAGTAGTAAAAAGGGATTATGAATTATTTCTAGTTTTTATTGAAGGTACACTTTGTAGTTTTGGGGGAGACATTTTAATCAGAAGAGAAAGATTAACTGATTTTTTTTTTTATGCCTAAAAAAATAAACAAACTCTCTTCATTGTTATGACCAAATAAGCTGAAAACAAACTGACCTTAAAGGACAACACAATTTCATACTGTTTTACTTTGTTTATATGTGGCGGACCCTGCCACCTTTCTAGCTTCAAACGGTGTTCTGGGGACCTTATCTTCCTCTGAGAACAGCTTGTTTCTTTGCTTATGGAAAAAAAATAATATTTCTGGGTTTTTATTATCATCTCATTGATAGTGTAAATAGTAAAATTCTGCGTTTTAATTTCCTCTCCAATACTACATAGTGCTCCTTTAAACATGTTGATTAAAAAAATGAGCAATGCCAGTATTTCCTCAGTATTTTATCAGTCAAAAAAAAATTTCAAACTCCACATTAGCGATAGTGTTTGAGAAAACCCTCCTAATAAAGAGAGTTTTCATTATTTTTGGACGGATGGGTGGGCCACATATTATGGTGACGTTTTTGGGGAGAAAAAAAAAAAGGTCCTCCTGTGCGTCCCCCTAAAAACGCCCCTGTGGCTTGCGGAACCAATTAAATCCCCTCTCGTTGCGAGCGTGCCAACATGAGCACCGACACAAACACGCTTCTTTGACACTCGCTGTGAGGATCTCCGGCTCGCTTTCTAACCGCTTAAGTATCCTAAAAAAAGATTCCGCGTGTTAAAACGTCGTTTCGGTGCCAACATTGACGACGTTGTGGGGGGCGGAGGGGGGGACTTGTTTCTCTGCTCGGTGTCCATCCAGCTCGCCGCTAAGCCACCTATATAAACAGGGCTGGAGTGCAAATGGCAGAGCAGGAGGAGCAGCAGCAGATAACCGTGCTGGACGCGCCGGTGCCTGGCCCGTCGCAGACGGGGAGAGCGGTGGCTCTTGCTCGGCTATTGCACCATGAGTGTACTCGTCTGCTCCAGCTATACGTGAGTTATCAGTTTACACACTAGTTAACCTCACTCTCGTTAGGCGTTGTGAGTGACACGCTGCCCTTCCCGTTACTTGTGGCTTGCTTTAACGCGAGCTTGTTTTTGTACTGGGGCAGCTAGCTACCTGTCGCATTTGAATTATGTGTTTGACTTTAACTGTATGGACGTTAACATTCATCACCCGAGTAACGCACTTGTGTTTTGAGAGGGATGCTGTGGTGCAGAGTGTAATCATACTAAAAGACCACCCCCTCTTCCTCCCCTCCATTTCCCCCTGGGGTGTCTAATGGATAGAGTGTATTGGATTTTTTTTCCCTGCTGTCATGCCTCTGTGCCTCATCTTCCTTTTAGAACATCTTTTACTTGATCAATATAATCAATATGGCTGTCACTTAGTGTTACATTTGTAATTGATCTAACACAAAAATAAAGGCACAAGTGCAAGGCCAGAGGCAACGTCTATCTGCTTGCTTTGTACTCAACCTGAAGGGAAATAAATCTCTTTTCCCTCACCCTTTCAGAAAGAGAAGGAGACCTTCCTGTCGGACCACGCCCCAGATGGAGCGCGCATCGTGTCCCTGTCCCCCGACTTGGAGGAGCCTAGCGCGGAGCAGCAGGTGCAGTTGCTGCATTCAGCTCTGCGGCAGTGCCTCGGGCTGCTCCACTGTGTCACTCTGAAGGAAGAGGAGGAATGGGGCGAGCTGGAGGGTGACTACGAGACCATGAGGAAGAATGTCCGGGTCCGGCTGGAGCACTTGCTCCACAGCACTAAAGATCTAGGGGAGACTGAGGACACGACCCTGGAAGTCACCCCAGACCATAAGTGTAATGAGGTACAGTATTTGTCATCGTAGTTTTCTATTTACATATCACTCATCCTCCCATGCGATCACATGACGCTGCTATTTATCAAACACATGAAAAACAATAGATAAAACATGCATCTTCTGATCAGTAACACATATACAAAACCATAATCTACTTTTTTATACTTTCAAGTGACATATGTTTGTGACAATTTTCAGATAAGGCCTTCACTGAATAGCATGCAAAAGAAGAAATACTGCTACAAACCACAAGTCTATCCTGATAACGGCCATTTTTTCTTGAACAGCCAACTCAGTCTTTGTGTATTTATTTGTAGTCCCGTTTGTATTCACCTGACTATAAGTCCAATGTTAACTTTCCTTTTAGCTCAGTTTTGGTCTCCACCACCTCCTGAGAAGAAACATTGGTCTCTTTAGCTAATATAGTTATATGCATTCATAATGATACAATGCATACGTTTAATGTGAAAGGTCTTGCTCATAGTGACAAATTAACAGAGAATCATCACCCATCTCTGAAGTTTGTCTCAGGTGTAAGGAGCTTTCTAGCGTCTTTAAGCTCATTGTTTTGGTTTCCCAACCTTTTTTGGTTGACTGTTATGGCACTCTTAGTGTTGCCTGCAGCAGGAAGCTGCTTTCATTGAGAAAAACCCAATGTACACCACCTGCTCGGCACCAAACGGCAGACAGACAAGGTTAGATACTAGGTGGTGAACAAGGATTATTTAGCAGCTAAAGAGACTAATGTTTCTTCTCAGGAAGTGGTGGAGACCAAAACTGAGCTAAAAGGAGAGTTAACATTGGACTTAGATTAGTCAGGTGAATTCAAACACGACTACAAATAAATGATAATGTTGCTCTGTATCTGCTGGACATGTAAATGAGCAATTGTTTGCTAATTTCAACATATTTTTAGTCCTGCGTAAGTCTCCTTCCACTTCTTTTTCTTGCGTTGAACATCCCTCTTAGAATTTTAAGGTAGATTAATGAAACTGGACCGTCAGTGGGAAAGTTAAAGTGTGAACAAAACCATACCAATGTTTTACATAAGCCTCCACTTAACATCTTGTTTTATTCTTTTGAACTGTATCTGGGCTGTGGATGTTAACTTGCTCCCTTCTGTGTAGGAAACCGATGGCGCTGGCGGCGTTTTTGGGCTCAAAATGTGGACCTATCGAGTGCTGCTGGAGCTAATCCACTGGGCTGACCACGCGGCGCAGACCCTCCATGTCCTCCACAAAGAGAGGGAAGGAGCAGAAGAGATCTGACTCTTTTCACTTCAATCCCAAAAATATCTATGAATGAACTCACTCGACACTAACAGCCAGCTTTCCCGTTCGTGTATTCCAGATAAAATACTGAGTGGTGTGGAACATACTCTTTGTACACTAGAGGTTAAACAATATTCTGCTTAACTAAAATCACAGCTAAGCTCCTTTAACAAAGCCCAGTAGACAGCTTTTCCCAGACGTTGGTATTTCCACACCAAGTGCTAAAATGACCTCTAGTTTGCCACAGTTCCCATTTCCTTTGACAGAAAAGTGTGCACACTTTTAACTTTATATAGGTTGGTTTGCTTTGTGAAGTGGCAGAGTTAGACTGTTTGAGAATGTCTTCGTTTTTTGTATACTGTGTAATATTTATTTTTATTTAAGTGGATTTACCTTTGATGACTAATTATCTGCTGTTCATAACACTCCAGAAATCTACTAACTGCTAGAATGTAGCCAAAAATACATGACTGATAAACTGTGACTGATGTGCAGCTGAATCTGTAGCCATTAGCTATTTTAATAGTTCACTTCGCTTTTAATGTACCACCTTATAAACACATGTAATCGAAGAAATTCCTAATCAAATTCCACATTCTTCATGCATAGACTGAATGCTCGTGTTGTTTATGGTTTGGCACAATCTGTGATGATCAAGTGTTACGTTTGCTGCTCTGGTCACCAAGTTCTCTCCTGATGTTATACTTGAATGTGCTGCTACACTGTTCACAAGTTAGACGTGAAAAGTGGTTCTCAAATCCGTTTCTGTCACACCCTCCTCTGGAAGCATGAAGAATGTTTGAGAGCCGCTGTAGTAGACTCATAGTTTACAGTAGGACTGTCGTGTCTGTAGCCAAAATGATCAAACACTCTGCACCACATCCACTTCACTGTAGTGTTAAATGCTCGATGCAGCAAAGACTCACTGAGTGAATGAGCTGTGACTTCCAGACTTACTGGTATGGTGAATTTCTTAATGCCGTGCTTTTCTTTTTATCTCTGTGATGAATAACTGGATGTGCATTGAAGATTAAAAGCAAGTATTAACCCATGTTTTGTTCACCAGAGCTCTAATCTGTTATTGTTTTACTGCTGTAAAAGCACAAATGACAATGTTACGTGCAAAATCTTTTTTTTGTTTTTACTTTAAAGGGGCACTATGCAGTTTTGGAAAGGAAATCCAGAAACTAAGAAAGGTAATATATACAATATTGATAAGAAAATAATGCAAACTCAGAAATATATTTCCATAACTGAATAAATAAGCATTCATCAGAGCAAAATAAAGTCCCCAAAACACTGTTTAGAGTTAGAAAGGGTGGCAGGGTCCGCCAAATATGTACAAAGTAACAATATGAAATTGTGTTGTCCCTTTAGGTCAATTTGTTTATTCAGTCGTGAAAATGAAGACAGCCTGTTTATTTAGTTTAGGAATGAAAATCAACCCATGAAGATTTTCTCTTCTGATTAAAATTTCTTCCCAAAAACTACATAGTGCACCTTCAGTTATTTGGAAACACAGTATTTTAGATTCCCTGAGTTTCCTTGGGATTTCCCTTCACCTTTCCTGAAAAGAGCAACATTATTGTATTTAAAATAATAACAATAGGGAGACATTTGGTCCATTCCAACAAGGTATTTCCATGGCATAGCTGCAAGAGTCTATTAGTCGATGCGCAGCAGGTAATCATAACAGGCAAACATTCCTATAATAAATTACTAATAAATTGACATTTTCATGTGTTAAATTGTGCGGTTCTTTCAAGTTGCTTCCCCTATAATTAGAACCAAATTGGAAAGTCCTTTCCAGTGAGCAGCCGAGGACATTAATAGAAAAGTACAAATCATTTTCTTTTCTTCTGACACTGAAGCTCCTATATGTGGAAAAGCATTGAGCTACAGAAATAACCATAAAGTGTAGTTATTGCACAAAATGATGAATTGTTTCATGTTTCATCAATTAAATCCTTTTGCCAGATGTCCTCCTCAGATGAATAAATATATGTTATCCATCCTGCATAGTGATTTTGCTTATCTTAGGGGTCAGTTAGACTCAACTCCTTATTAGACTTCTCTATATATTTGAGATTTGGGAGGGGTTATGCTGCACTAATCACAGATATAAAAAAAAACAACAACACATTTTTAACCATGTTTCATACAAAGGTGAAAGGTAACTCAGTGCCTTTACACAAGTGATGGAGATGAAGCAACTAGGTAGGTTTCTGATGAAGACATTGAATAAAGACATTTAAGATTAAAAGTGCATTATGCAAGAATTAACTTTATTAGAAAAATATCTGCAACACAATACATACACGTCGTTGATACAGCGTCAAACCTGTTGCTTACTTACTAACTGTTACATTCTGATGATAATTTCAGTTCATTTTTGGATATGTTAAACCAAAATTACTACATATTGCACCTTTAAAGAACATTGTTTAATAATAATCCAGTCATTTCAAACCCTTTGGCTTGTGACCCGTTACAAAAAAGCAGTGTCTAATTAGGCCCCTTTGTTTTAGATGAGATAGCTTTAATAAAAAGTACTCCTGTAAACTAATCAAATGGATTCATACATTTGTGTTGCAAAATTACATTTTTTGGTCATTCCCACTTTACAATTCTATCTCACAAGCCCTCATATTTGCCCACCACCCCATTTAGTTTGGGAGCCACTGGACTAAACTATCTGGCTGTAGGCTATATAAAGTAGCTAGCTACAGCAAAACTAGCTCCACCATGTCCAGCTACAACAGTTATATTCTGCTCAGGCATTTAACAGTCTAATGATGTTACATGATAATGTATTAAACACATTATGTATTTAAAATTGTGATACTTCAAGTACATTTTGTCAAAAATCACACCCAGACTACTAACTTAAGATGAATTTCAGACAGGACTTCAGGCTGAGGCTTTTTGTGATGGCCTTGTCAGCAGCAATTCTCATAACAGTCGGGGAAAATATTAAATATAAACTGTTAAGTACGTTGTCCAGCTGTGAAAAAGTGTCTCCAGGAGCCCAAAGTGAACATCAGGTTTACCCACCAGTGTTTCTATGTTGGCTTACAGGCCAACTTCATTTAAAAGCATTGATCTGACTGCATTGCCACGCCTTGCTAGCTATAATACTGTATTCTGAATCGGCGCATCCACCAAATGTGAATCCTGAGGTTGTAGGTCTTCATTTTCCTCAGAGGTGAGTGCACCCCATTTTACCATTAGAGCCCCCAAAGGATGTTGTGCACATGCGCGTTGTGCAATCTACCGGAGCGCGAGAGGTAGGGAAGGGAGTCCTAATGGCGGAGACTGTACGGTCGCCTTTTGACTACCGGGAACCACCGACCCTCGACAGCGACGGGGATGGGAGCAAACCGCCGCCGCCGAGGGGGTGAGTGAGCCGAGCCGGCCTCCGGTTTGTGGCGGCGCCGGGTGGTTTTCACCGGGGATTTGCGAGGAAAAATGCCCCGAGACGCACGCGCTGCGAGCGTGCACGTTTGTTTAGTTAACGTTAGGAGCCTTTATTCGCGTGCATGACTCCAGCGGTATACTGCAGAAAACGGAGCAGGGGAAGTGATTTTTGTTCGGTTTTTGGTTGCAGCTGCTGTGCCCCTGGTGGCTTCGCCTCCTCCCTGTCCGCCCCGGCTCGCATTTAATCGCCAGACGTTTTATTTTTGCTGTTTCGACGGGACAGAAGTGTCAACGTTAGCTGCTGGAAGCTAACAGGCTAGCCGCGGTTTAGCATTAATGTTAGCATGCACCCAGCAGGAATCACCAGCTATGTAACTAGCTGGCCAGTTATCTGCCCTCTTGTCGATAATCCCGGTCATGTCAGATATGTGAGGCTGCAGATCCCGGAACATAATATTCAGCAGACCACCTATGCTTCTATTATTATGCTCTTTACACTGCTTGGCTGCTCAGCTGGTGCAGATCAGGACTCGTGGCTTGTTTGGCTTTGAGTAAACAAAGTTGCTGACCATGAGCAATATGCATCCGAAAACAGTTGACTGTCACCATGCTAGGTGAATTAGGGACGCTTTGTTATGCTGATCAGTCCTCTGTAAATGCATTAATAATACACTCTGACGTGATTGGATAAAGGGGTGGAGCCATCTCTAATATTTGGTTTAAACATCTTAATGATAACAGAGATAGCTGAAATCCTTGCGTCTACACTAGGTGTCACATCAGATCAGGGACTGATTTACACCTGGATTGTCAGGTACACTTCCTGCAAGGGCTCTAAATCAGCATTGAAGTGGTACTGTGATATAGTCTGATGTTATGGCAGGTTGCTCAGGTACACTCAGGCTGTGATCATTGTGGTGTCAACAAAATGTATTTCAAAATGGGATTTGATGAAGGGACAGCTGTGTGCTGTCTTCATTTAGACCAAAAACATAATTAGTGCAGAAACAATCAATTGATAAGTTGATTGACAGAAAATAAATTGTGTATTATTTTGGCAATTGATTAATTCAGTTAATTAATTTATCAAGAAAAGTACCAAATCAGGGGTCCATGGTGCGGCTATTTTGGTTATAGCCCATCCAACAAGCAGTGTTTGGGGCTGATGCCATTACTGATATTGGGGAGTAAAAATTCTGATATTGATTTTGCAGTGATCCCTCCCCCATGTGGTTATCAATTACTTAAAATATGTAATGGAGGCAGGATAGTTTACAGTTTAACAATAAACTTTATTGTATAACATGACAACAATGTTAAAAATTAAACTGGCCCAAGTATCGTTTTCTGCACTGTGTTCTGTTAAACCTAAAAGTTTTCATATTGGTGGACATGAACAACATACACACAGATATCAACCAACAGATATATTGGTTGGACTCTAATTCAGGTCACACATGCACCCAAAAATCTGTCAAGTGCAACATTTTCAGTGGTAGCACCAGTGCGCCTGAGATTAAGAGGTTTATTTTTTCTTTTTAGATTATCGCAGTTTCTTGTTGCATGTGGTTTAAATGGCTTTTCTTTTTTAACATAATGCTACAAATGTTAAGTTAAATTGTAGTTTTGGGTGCTCCTGAATTATGTTAAAATTAGTCTGGAGCCCTGCAAGTATTTGTTATTTTCAGCAGTTCTGTTTTACATTACTGTAAAAGGCATATCTTTGGATTCTGGCCTGTTGATTAAGCAAAAATTTAAAAAATGTCTCCTTTGGCTCTAGGAAAGTGTGGTGTGTATTTTTCACACTATTTTCCAACGTACAGACTAAACGGTGACTAGATTGATTGCAACATTCATCAGCAGCCTTATCAGTAATAAGATTATCGCTTGAAATTAAAAGCTCAAATGCAGTTGAGGTGTGTATATCTGCTTTGTCTTTGGGCCTATACTTTCTACACCCAGGCCAGCAATATATGTAAGCTGTGCAGAAATCTGAAAATCAGTTTCTTATTTGATTGCCTGTCAAATCAAAGAAATGTTTTCTTAAATGGAAGAACACCTGCTGCCACCATCACTTGTTTAAAAAGTTCAAAGTCTTATTGTTTTTGTGTGGTTCCTTGCCACATGTGTCACACGCTCGGCTCATTTTGGCTGCCCTCCATTCGTATATTTACAGGAGGTCTGTCTGGAGAGCTGCTTTGTAGCGATGTATCGTTATGCTAAATGAAGCCCCGGTTTTGTTTTTACAGCCGCGTGTGTGGGAGAAAAAGAAAGGGGACACCTGTGAAGGTGTGTGACCGAGCGTATGTAACAGAAGATGAGGAGGAGGAGAGCATGTCTGAACACAGCTTCAGCCCTGGTATATATAGACACACACACACACACACACACATTTTGCCACCTGCTGTTTATTTATTTGTTTAATCTACCCTGGTGCTTATGTTGTAATTAGCAGTGTATTGTAGTACGGAGAGCCAACTTCCATCTGTGTTTGGTGTTGAAGCAGTTGAGATGTGCCTGATTTGAACAGTCCATTCTGTCCCAGGAGATAGCCAGTATCCAGAGGGTGCAGAAGACCGCCTCCCTCCACCTGGCAGTCCCTACTACCTGCCTGACCCCACTCAGCTCTGGTAAGGGGAACCTTTTCCAAAGTTCTTAGGCTCAGATTCTTTTGAAGGTTGAGGATCCATATTGCTCATGTCAGTTTATGTGTTCTAGCGTGCCAGAGTTGGGGGAGGAAGGAGGGAGTGGCGTTCGGGGACCTGTGCTCTTCCATCCGCCGCCCAACTGCCGGATTCGAGAAGTCCACTGTGGGACCCAGGTGCGGCTGGTTGTCATAGCAATCCGAGACATCGCAAAAGGGGAGGAGATCACAGTGGACTACAGCCTGACGGACTGGGGCGAGAATGCAATGGTGAGCTACTACATTCATGATAACTTGAATAAGGGGAACAAGAAATGCAGTCTGGGGATGTTGTATTTTTTTTGTTATTGTTATGGAATCCCATGAAAAGACCAAAACCAAGGCTGAAATGATCCTTAGAACATGTTAGCTGTGTCACCACAGCCTGATATAACATATTCCTCTGTGTCAAAGAGCCCCATTTATCCAGAAAATATTATGAACACATTAGGGCACTACACTGGCGCACTGGATGTTATGGTCCATCATTACTATGCCATCTGGCAATGTAGTTTATTTTGAGTCGATGCCACGTACACTGTACTGCTACTCACGTGCACATCAAAATTGCAGGAGGAAAATTGGAGATTTCAGTAAAGGGGGGAGATGGAGGGGGAGATGCAGCAAAGGTCCCTGGCCAGATCCACACTGGGGGCGTTGTGGTATATGTTCAGCAGCCACGGACAGGGTGAAGAAGTCAGAAAGTATTGCGAAATGGGCTGAAAAAAATGATACAATCACATTTTTGTTATCAATTAATATGCAGATTATTTTCCTGAGTAATCATTCAGTCTTTAAAATGATAAAACATGGTGAAAAAACATGGTGAAAAAAACAGGAAAGGAAAGGAACAAATGCTTACATTTAAGAAGTTGGAATTTCTGCTTGAGAAATGACTAAAATTATTTATCATTTAAAATTTGGCAATTAATTTTCTTTAGGTCATTTTTTAATGAGATTTGTTGAATATACCAAAACAAATTCAGTGACAAGAGATAAGAATGTAGAAACTGTTAAAATAGTTTCATGTTGAGCTAACATAGCTTGTTTTAATTTGAAATCTGTCCAACCAGGAGGAAGAGGCTGGCCCCCACCCACTTTCCCTCTCCGTTTCTGATTACCTTACCCCCTCTTGGTCACTATCTCCCTCATCCTCCCCACTCACCCACTCTGAGCCCAGTGACTCAGATCGCGAAGAAGACGAAGAGGAGGAGGATGATGATGATGACGACGATGATGAAGAAGAGGAAATTGAGGAGATAAGGGGTCGAATGCTACGGCGCCGCAAGAAGCGCAAGCTGCCCGCGGTGGTGAACTCAAAGAAGAAGACTGCGCCCACCACCGCCAGAGGACCGGGGCGTCCCTGCTCATCTTTTACCCGCCCCGCACCCGTCGCATCCCCAGCCAGATCCCAGTCCCAGTCCTCAGTCGGCTCCTTGGCACCGCCGACGACCAACATCAACAACAACATTAACATAAACATTGGCAGCTCAAGCGGCACCACAGTGAGCCGGCGGCAGCACTGCCCGTACTGCGGCCGCCACTATCGCTCTCTGGCACGCCACCTGGAGAAGCACCACGCCAACCAGCCAGAGGTCAGAACTGCCATGGAGCTGGCACACCTGCACACGCACAACTCTTCAAATGGCAGCGCCGCACACCCTCACCCCTCGTCGTCGTCGACGACCTCCACCTCCACCCCCGCTCCTCACAGCCATTCCTTTGCTGTCCCTCAGCCTTCGGCCTCCAACGCCGCTCCACCCTCTCTCTTCTCCAGGGAGAGGGAATCGCCAGCTACACGCTCGAGCACAGGTGGCGTCTCGTTCTCTCTCTCGCTTTCACCACCTTCTTCGACTCAGCCTGCAGCCACTAAGAAGGGGCCTAGCTTACCACTGCCCGCCACAAAACGCCCCACACCACCGATGGTGTCACGAGTTAAGAGTCCGTCACCGCCTCCTCCAACTCCACCTAGAAGGGGTCGGAGGATGAAGAAAGAAAAGCATGAAGAGCAGCAAGAGGTGGAGAGCTCGAGAAGTCAAGAGGAGCTGGTCCCACCTCCTACTCCAGAGCCAGATGTAGATCCAGATGAAGATCTGGAGCTGAGTGGAGAAGGAGAAGAAGATGCATCAGAGGAGAAGAATGGAGAGATTGTAAGGTGGGGTTGGATTGTTGTCTTTGTACTGTAATATCTGAAACACATTTATTACCAAGTAGAAATTTATTGGTGATGTTTTGGTTAGTGCTTTGTGATTTCAACTGCTCTTTTCCTCTCTCCCCTTTGTTTCTAACAGGCATCACATTTCCCCGCTGCTCTCTTCCCTCTCCTGTTTGGTCCTCTACCTCCGCCGCCAGCAGCACTCCTCATTCCTCTCTCTAACCCGTTCTCCCCACTCTGCTGAGGCCTGGCGCCTGCTCTGCCACTCCAGCCTCTCCCTGCTCATCCTCTACAACCGCCACCGGGAATGTGAGGTGGCCAAACTCACTATCCAGGACTACCGCACCCGTATCACCCCCCAGGCCAGCTCTAGCAACAGCGCCCCGTCTGGCATGGAGGCCCTCCTGTCTCCCTTTGAGCGCCAGGTCCTCTCTCACCTCCCGCGGGCCGGTGTTTTGGGCAAGCGTGGTCGCGTCCAGCCGCTTATTTTCCCACCACACTGTGAGTCCTGCCTGGACCTACTCCTTCAAACCAGCCCCAATGTGGGTGTGGACCCAGAGAGCCCCTACGTCTTCTCCCGGCCCTACCACTCTCCTGCCACCCCGCTCCGAGGCACAGACCTTCTTAGAAACCTGGCACGAGCCAGCGGGGCTAAAAACCCTGGAGCACTGACAGCAACACGTGTTCGGCGGCAGGTAGCGATACTTACTCAACTGCTACTGTTAGAGGAGGGTGAGACCCAGGGTGGGGCTACCAAACGGCTGGAGGACTTCCTCGAACGAGAGTATCATGTGACCCAGAACTGCTCTTCAATTCTACGGGATCCAGCACTGATGGGTCGTGTGGGTCGTGTTGTTCTTTATGGAGAGAGGGAGGGCGTGCTTTTCCGAGGGATGAGTCTGCAGCACATCTGCCTCGAGTTGGATGGTGAGGAGTTACATCATGTATTTTACTGTCTACTGTAGGAAATGTTGAAGCCGCTAGGCTCAGCAGCAGGTATTTCAGGCATGCGGTGTTCAGTTCAAGGCAGGCTCTGCTTCTAAGAACATTTTCAAGCTTTAGCTCCCAGTATCTGTTTGCCAGCATACTCTATGTTTTCATTTCAGTGGAAAACACATTATATTTTAAAGTGGTACCAATTATGTGTTTTAGACTCTCAGAGGAATGTCAGCCCTTTTAAATTACTTTAAAGGGGTCAAAAAATAAAATGGTGCAGTAAAGAAAATTTGGTTCAATAATCCACAGGTCTAATTGAAAATCGCTTTACTGATGGTAGAAAAAATGTAAATGTTCACAGCAAGGTTTATGGATTATCCCAAGTTTATTAGAGCTTGTTGTTGAATTTTTCTGTTAAGAAAACAGAAGTCACAGTAGTGGATATCTCAAAACCTCTTGATAATAAACCAGAATTATCTGCATTGCTGGATACCAGGGTTAGGTAGGAAAATGACTTTATGTTTGTGAAAATGTTTGGATTTTGGTGAACTGACCCTTGTTTATGACTTTATGTGGGGCTATGTGCTGTATAATTTCTTGGCCTAGAGTATTACTTTCCTGTAATATGGTTGTCATCATGAGGTTGCCAGGTAACCAGTGAAGACGCCATTAAATTACTGTGCCCGGCCAAGAAATGGTCTGGCATATAACTCCCCAGTAAAACCACAATGTGTCCTTTTAACCCTTTGGATTTTGTTAATTAACACGATATAATGTGTCCTTCACAGTGGTGGACTAAAAATAAAAAGGGAACCACATGAATGCGGAGGGAGGGCACCAGTGCGCAGAAAGTCGTGATATATTTATAGTGAAGAGAGAGGTTCTAGTCTTTATTTATTTATTTATCTATCCCTTCCTCAGAGCCAGGCTAGCTGTTTCCAGTAATTATGCTAAGCTAGCCAGGAGAGACTTCTCACCTAACTCTTTGCGCAAGAGAGAGTTATTTCAGCACAGTGAGCAGAACATATATTATGTATCCTGGACCTGATTTAAGATGCAATACACATATTGGCTCTATTACTGCAAATTTAAGATGCCATGTAATGGCTTTAGCATTATTTTGTGGAAAAAATTCAAGCTAATTTTTGAGCCAGGAAACTTGATTTCTATGAGTTTGTTGTGAGGTTGTTAAAAGTATGGATGTTTGGATAATTTGATATGTTTAAAACGATACAATTTCTGTATTTGGTAATATTGAAAGTACAGGAACTATAAAAAAAAAACTGAAAAAAAACCAAAACTGGTCTAACCTTCCCGTTCTAGCGGTGTGCACACCAACACTTCCCTAAGTGCTCCAAGCTCCCTGTCTGGACTCTAGCTGCACAGCTAATTGAGCTAAGTAGCCAACAGCAGCGGCAGCTGGCAGCACAGTTAGGGGCTACTCTGGTGATATGCTGCCCCATCAGCCGGTGGCCAATTTTTACATATTGCACCTTTTAACATTATTACAGATGTGTTTGCACGTGATGAGTGACTTTGTATATAATAGCATTGTGAGATTAGACAATCCTATTTAGTGTTCCTAGGGCTTTTTTATTCTGTTTGCCATCGTATCAAAATAGGCTTGAATATGTTTGTTTTGCTAGTATTGTATCGTTGTTTCTGGTATCTCATAAAATCTTAGTTTTTCATGATGAATCTGCCGGAAAGATTGTTGGTTTATGAAGTTTATGAAGACATTTATTAAGCAACAGTACATAACATGTTAAGGTGTATATTATGTCACTTGACTTGGGTTAATTGCCTTCTGTGTTATCTCTGCCTTACAGTAATGTCTGGCAACTCAGCAGACTCCTTTTCAGAAGATTCAGAAGTAGAGGAAGAAAAGGAGGAAGTTAAAGAGAAAGCTGAGGTGACGGTGAAGAAGAAAGGACCAGGACGACCGCCACGGAAGCGGAGAGCACCCGTTCCTGCTCCAGTCAGCCCATCGATACCCAATGTTCATAAGAGGAGATGTATTCCACCAAAATCAGGTAACCATATCCCAGCCACATCCGTATAAATCTGACCCTACACATTTCCATTCATTTACACTTTCATCTATACCTCACAGGGAAGCGTGGCGTGCTGAAGCGTCCCTGGTCAGAGGCTGAGCGTGTAGCAGTGGAGACTCACCTAAAAAGAAACCTCATGGAGCTGCGAGTCCCCGCGAAGGCTGACTGCGAGCGCTGCCTCGAACTCTGCCCTCTGCTGGTGAGCAACCAGCGAGACTGGAGGGCCATCAAGTTTTACGTCCACAACCGCATCCAGCTGCTGAAGAAGCAGGGGAGGAGGGAAAGCGCTGCCTCGGTCTGCTAGGGCATAAAAAAAAAAAAAAAACAGAGACCTGGCAGAGGACAGATACCATAATGTATAAACCACCAGCAATCATAATGAAGAGAAAAAGTCTTGGGCCATGGTGGTGTGCAGCTTCTCTTTTTCTGTTCTTTCATGGAAGCAGTACCTGATGTTAGGTATCATCACCCGTTCATGAGCGAGTAGTGTAATAAAAATAAGATGGGCCGCTCCAGTTAGAAATCTTTCATACACAGTGTTTGGGATAGCCAGTGTCTGTTTTCCAGATGTTTTTTTAAGCGGTTGGACAAAACGTCCTTTAAGTGTGAATATGAGTTCAGACACAGTGAATGCTTTTTTTTTTTTTTTTATTAAAGATACATTTTCGTGTCATCTTTTTATTTTATTAGACAGATGACTGGGGAGAATGGTAGGAGATAGAGGAGAGGGAAGGTGATATATAACAAAGTCAACAAATATTCCTGGAGTGATCACAATCCAGGTAGTGGCAGTATGCACTTTAGACCACCAGGACATGCTTCAACAAATGACCCTTGGTCTAGTGTTTACTTCCATTGAAGGCTGATGACCAAACATGAATGTGTAAAGCTTTGGAGGAAGAAACCAATGGTTCGGATCTTTAAAAAAAAAAATCCCCACAGATAGAATTTGTGTCTTCAGGACTGAGACATGTATGAACTTGTATAGTTTGTGTTTGATATTGACTGGCATTATACCCCCAACCTATTCCCCCCAACTGACGAGTTTATTAAACAGTATTCTCTGTGTTGGACCATGATGCACCTGTGAAGTGGTTCTTGCATACCCCTTATACCATGATCATAGTCAGACTATTATGTATCAAGGCACGCCTACTTGAATTTATTGCGTATCAGAATAAAAAAAAAATCTTTATTACATATGGTCTTATTCACAATGTAAATACTTCCTAATCTGTGAGAAGTATACAGTAGTGATGACAAAGTTAGTATTGTGTTATGATGTATATACTGTAAATACTACCTGTACTTATTAAAGTGTATGACATTTTGCTGTGTTTTCTTAAACTGGATTGTAAAGTGAGTTTTACATTGTGGATGCAGAGTGACACAAAGAAAATAGAAATGCAAATAAATGCAGGATCCCATCTTGGTTGAGTTTATTCAAAAATATAACTTTTATTTATTTACTTATCATTTTAAAATCCACAATCACTAGACAAATTACAAACAATTAAAAATACCAATGCCATTCTATAGAAAGAAACATAAAAGGTAAGATGAAATTCAGATACCGCTCATCAACTGGCCTTAATAGTAGAGCTGCCTCAGTCCAGATGTCAAATATATTGCATGCATTTGCACACAAACAATAACTTGTCATCCGTGGTAGTAGTAGAATTGCTACATTTTGCCTTTTTAAAGTCAGTTTCTAAATAGTTGTCGATTATTTTGCACTTAGGCAATTCATTGAGTTATACAAAGAGAGAAAATTAACACGGCAGTTAAAATGTATACAAAATTTGCTGAAAAAGAAGAAAACTGAAGCAGCATACTATTTAAAAAGTTGGAACGTTGATTCTATATATGTTCAGATCTTCTAGTGTCCTGAATAAGCTCAATTTAAGATTGTTTGACCATGACAACAGTAGTAGTCTCTCACTGTTTGGAGCCTAAACAAGCACCTCTGTAATATTTAACATCATGGTTACAGGCAGGGCCGCCAATTATCATGCTCGTGCCAAGGGCAAGATGATCTCCAAATCATGGCTGCACATATAAAACACTTACAAAAAAAGCTTACAGATTACAGAAACACTGAGACAGATAAGGAAATGCTGATCAATCCGTTTCAAACAGCATAATTCACTTCAAATGTTCATATGACAACATGAAAAGGCTTACACTGATATATACTGATTCACAGAGACAGGAGAACTATCATCACTTGGTACTAATGGTCATGCAGAGAAGCGCACAGGAAATGCAACAAAGGACCGCAAGTAAACAATAGATGTTACAACCACAGTATAGGGTATGTGTCTTAATAACAAGGTTATCAAGGTCCCGGACTTTTGGGAAATACACAGAGATTGACACCACTCTCACATCTGTATGGTAACTATGAAGCTCCAGCCAGAAGGCGGTTAGCTTAGCTTAGCACAAAGACTGGAAACGGGGGGAAAACAGCTCACCTAGCTTGGTCTGAACTTAAAGTTCTAAAGCTCACTAATTATGTCTTTTTTGTTTAATTGCACACAAACCAAATCGGTTAAATGACAGTTGGCTGTCAACAAAAACAGCCAGTTAGCAAGGCTACCTATTTCACCATTTCTCACTCTGTATACTAAGCTAAGCTAACTGCAGCGACAGATTTGTGAGTTGTATCACATAGTTTGACCCTCGGCAAGAGAGTGAATAAGCGTATTTCCTAAGTGTATTGTCAAACTATTCGTTTAGTAGTGCATTACCTTAACATCACAAACTACAAACTACTGAAATGTACCATGATTTATATACAAATGTGAATGAAACCACAAATTAAAGATAGCAGTTATACATTTCATTTTTTGCGTCCTCTTTTCCCCTTCAAAACAGGATGGGTATACAGTGCTGGCTTTCTTACAACACTTGTTACTTATGATTAGGATTGTGGCGGGTCATAAAACAGAAAATCGAGTATGTGTTTTTTCATATCTGTTGTGGTGAATTTTTCCAGATACGTACTACAAGGAACTTTTAACTGGTTATGAAACAGTCTCAATTTACGATGCTTCTATACGACCTACAGAAGCAAATGAGAACATCAGCAAGAAGTCTAACTGATTCTTTTTTTTTTTTTACTGGCACTAAAACAAAGCTCAGTGTTTCAACTAATCATACATATCCACAAATACATACATTTCATCATTGACATGCATCCTTCAAACAGCTGTGTTTAAAGAGAATAGTATTATAGTAATAGTAAATAGTGTCTTTCCCTGGCTTCCAAAACAAACATGCGTGCTAGCCAGACAGTAGGCGGCGGTGCTCATACTGCTTTTTGACCACAGGGGGCGCCAGAATCAACTAAAAATTAGTTCCTTTAAAAAATATATTGAATTGTACTGTATGAGTGTCATTAAAAAATATTTAATTCTACTGCACGAGTCTGATTATAATTTATATTTAAAAGGATATAATGTTTTGTGAAATTAAAACCAAAAAGCCTTTCTGTTTTAATTCCTTTTAAAGGTCAGTGTATCGGATAATAATAATCATAATTGTGTAAATGTGAAACCGTGGTATATTCTGAGAGGGTTATTGTACTGTGAAAATCTCACGCCGCTGCAACCTCACTTATGATATTAAGATTCAGTCGTTTGTGTCAACTGACTGTGATGACCTGTTCTGTACTGTACTGTAGCGTAATATCTCCATAGGTGCTGTGTCATCCTTACCAGGATTGAAAAATGGAAAAACTTCACCTGTGAATTTTGCTGTTAAAGATCCAATGAGACTCTCCTGTTCCACATTATAAAAGGAAAGCTCTCCACTGTCGTAATTCAAATACACACCAACTGTCTGCGGTCTGGAGGAGACAGGCAGTGAAACTTTTGGTTCGGTGCTAAACTGGAAGCTATCTGCACTGTCAGAAGAAGAGGACAGAAACCAGTATCCATTAGATGCTGTTGGAGAAAAATCTGACTTCTGAGGGATGGCAGTTGCGCTTGTAACTCCTAGCCACCAGGACTGTTTGATGCCTGCTTTTTTGTTCCCCAAAGATACCTCCCAGTAGTGCTGTCCAGAGGACTTTTCAGATTTTCCTCTGATAGCTGTGAGACAGGTGACCTTCTTTCCACCAGAGGCATCAGATGGAACCTCGTTGGAGTCTCTCAGCTTAAGGTCTTTGATTGTGAGATATTGATTTTCTGTCTTGACAAGCGTAACATTCACTGTTGAAAAAACAAACAAACAAAAAAAAAACCTTAGGATGAAAAAAGTCAGGAAGGCAACATACTGGAGTAAATTATTGTCATTCATAATAAATTGTTAAGTGATTACCATAATGCTCCTTAGCTGTTGACAGATCTGTTGGCTTGATCACTAGAGAATAAGTAAAAAATAGATTGAAATACCAACAGAATTATGTGACATTTACTTAATTAACAGTGGCAGACTTCTGACTTACCTTTTGATAGAAGCTTCTGCCTCTCTGAAGGGGAAAAAAACAAAAATAGTGAATCCATCTTGTATTATTTTATGGGCCACTCCACTGATTTTATTCACATTTCACACACTTCATAGAGATGTTCTACTGTCTACAGTTGTATGATATATTCTGTGGCTCTTGAGGGAGCTTTCCAAAAATTTTAAGAATAACTGCAAGCAGGGAAGCTCTGAAGAAAGATGCTATCCTGTTGCATATTGGGAAATGAAGGATGTATCTCTCACAAGTCCTTTACAGAAATGTTAAAAGCTCAAATGTTATACTAAAATCCTGGGGTATTAATTTAAATGTTATTCATTTCAAACTTTCACTGGAATGCAAAAATAAATGATGTGTTCAATGTGACTCTGTGGTCCTTCTTACCCCCAGCGTCAACTTCATCGCCCTCAGTCTCTGAAATATAAAAAAACAATTTAAAGTTTTGACTTGAGTCAGATACAGTGGTTTTAGTTAGATTTTTGACCCCTTTTACCACTGAGTTTATTCAGTTTACCCAAGCAGATCAATTAAATTTATTTTATTAAATTATCAAGATTACTTATTTGGAATTTAGGATATATTATGGTCATCCACTTCATCAGTTTACAATTGTATTGGATATTTGGATATGGATAATTTTTCTGTTATGTTCTAAAAAAAAACATATAACAAATGAATATAATCAAACATTTACCTCTCTTCAGGGCTCCTACACATTTGAAATTTCAAAATTCCATACTTTTTCCAGACCCTAATTTCCAGACTTCTCGGTAAAAAATGCAAATAATTTGTGACATTTTAGTAAATAGATGCATCATGTAAATAAATTATGGAATTTAATCGTTAATTTAATTGCATGTGACTCGCAACTGCCGCCTCCCCAATGTTAGAGATGTCAAACGACTTCATACAAATTTTGCATTTAGCTCGCTCACGAACAGTGTGGACATCTTCTTCTTCTTGGCGGCTGGCATCCAGTTTACCTTCTTCTTCTTCTTCTAGGCGGCTGGCATCCAGTTTACCTTCTTCTTCTTCTTCTTCTTCTTCTTCTTCTTGGCGGCTGGCATCCAGTTTACCTTCTTCTTCTTCTTCTTCTTCTTGGCGGCTGGCATCCAGTTTACCTTCTTCTTCTTCCTCTTCTTCTTGGCGGCTGGCATCCAGTTTACCTTCTTCTTCTTCTTGGCGGCTGGCATCCAGTTTACCTTCTTCTTCTTCTTCTTCTTCTTGGCGGCTGGCATCCAGTTTACCGTCTTCTTCTTCTTCTTCTTCTTGGCGGCTGGCATCCAGTTTACCTTCTTCTTCTTCTTCTTCTTGGCGGCTGGCATCCAGTTTACCTTCTTCTTCTTCTTCTTTGGCGGCTGGCATCCAGTTTACCTTCTTCTTCTTCTTCTTCTTCTTCTTCTTCTTCTTCTTCTTGGCGGCTGGCATCCAGTTTACCTTCTTCTTCTTGGCGGCTGGCATCCAGTTTATCTTCTTCTTCTTCGCAGTTTGCTACCCATTTCAGGGAGCATTACCGCCACCTACTGAGCAGCATTCAACTTTTCAATCTACCCAAATGTTTTCTGGGACGCGTAACCTTCTGTGTGCTCTCTCACACAAACATTTTAGCTGCGCTGCCAAGCGCCTTAAAAAAACAGATCGATCTATTTCTCTTTTTTTTATATTCATAATTCTATGTTTTAGAAAACAGAACAATGATAAAAGTCTTGGAAACATGAATATTTTTCCATACAATAGTTTAAATTTTCCATACTTTTCCAGACCTGGAAATTTATAAAATCAAATTCCATACTTTTCCATACTTTCCATACTTGCGTACGAACCCTGTCTCTTCTTTTTGAAGTACAGCACTCCAAGTACAGCTAACGTGGCTATGAGGAGTAGAGCGAAGGCCACCCATCCAGCCGCTGAAGATCCAGACTCTAAATAAAAGACATCTTGTAATTTTGAGTGTTGTTCTAATTGAAAAAGAATAAGAAAATTGATCTTATGCAGACATGCAAATGCTTCTTTTTACCCTGTTTACTGGGTTGAGGAGTGTTATCCAGACGCATGCTTGCCTCCTTGGCCTCCTCACCAGGGAGACCTACTGAGCAGGAAACCACAGAGGAGCTGGAGACCAGAACCCAGCTGTGGACTGATCGAAGACCAGAAGACTCTTTACTGTACTTCAGACTTTTAGGGGTCAGAGCCTGCTTTTGGTCTGACCAGCTCAGAGAAGGATCTGGATACCAGCCTCCAGACTCACAGCTCACATTCACCAGGTTATCTTCTCCCGGCACTGCTGACAGGAGCAGAGGCGTTCCGGTTTCTAGGAAGAGGGTTGGAGGAGGAAAGTAAAGGACATTGGATGTGAAGGTGATGGGACAATTTTCGGTTCATTGGTTTTCCGTGTTTTCTCCACTTTCATGATACTCACCTGTCACATCAAGACGGACACTTGCACTGTCATGAGCCTGATCACTGCTCACGAAACAAGTGTAATCTCCTGCATCCTTAAGTGTGACATTCACCAGCCTCAGGCTCACGTCGCCCGCCGTCAGCCCCCCAGATGCTGTATCCTTTGAGCCAAACGAGACTCGGCCCGCGTAGGAAGCTTCCTGGGATGCATTCTCAAACTTTTTGGCCCGGTAAAGCATGACCGGGGACTGAAAGCCACCCTTGCGGTACCAGCGTACCTCCACACCCTCTGCACTTTGTGATGGATTGAGCCAGCATGGTAATGTGGTTACATGGCCGCGTTGCACTGAGACAGGGGACTTTACCATAACCACAAAGCTTTCTGAAACTGAAACAGTCAACATGAATGTTGTTAAGCAAGTTAATGTTTTTAGCATTTTTTTCCTGATATTTGGTAACAGTTATATAAGGAACATCAATTGCCAAATAGTAACGAGTGTATACTACAGCATTTTTATTAGAGCCTGTCCGATGTTATGTTTAAGTTATCTACGTAATTTTCATTTCTTACATAACATTACTTCAAAACAAATCAACCTTGACGATTAGTCACACGTGGGACTTCAACTCCTCCCTGTGACCCATCCAACCACTCTCCAAGCCAGACTATTCTTGTTATTAATACTACCGGCTCCAGAGGGGTGCTTCACAAAATAACACGAGCAGGTTTACTACAGCGTCAAACTTGGGCCACTGACAAGGCTCATATGAAAACTTAAACTTAGATGCTTGGGGTAATATATAATTATTAAATTCTGATAAAAATATAAATATATTAGGGTCATATGTATCATATGTAAATTACAGTATCGGTCCCCAAAATCGAGTATTGCCTGGGTTATGATATTTATAACGGATGATGAATCACGCTTTGTTTAGTAAGAGCATGAAGTTCTTCAATGCAAATAAGGCTTAATGTGGTTTTACTGAAAGTTTATATGTTAAGCACAGAAAGTAATAATAAAAAGTAAATAAATCTGATATGATACAAAAGAAGAGGAATACATGGTTAATACTAGCATGAAGAAAATCACACTCATTAAACACATGTGAAGATGCAGAGTGACTCACCGGGGGCAGCAGCACACACTGATATGAAGACGGCAGCCATGAGGCCCGAACTGAGACAACCTGTAAAATAAGACGATGACATACTGTGAGCTGAGGCTATTTACGTCACACCAACCATAATGTGCTGAAAGCAGACATAACCAGTCTCCAAACCTTCAATCAGTACGGCTCTAATAACAACATCAGAACAAAAGCGAGTGAAAGAGTCGTATTTCGCAGTTGATTAATCGTCTGCCTACCCATTGTTCTGAATTTCCGGGTAAAATATCCTTCACGCAGATGCGAAGTACAGTCCTGAGAGACAGGAATTAGGACGTTATTCAAATTTAGATGTAGATTTGAAGTCAGCTTCGGCTTATAGGTGTAATTTCTTCTTGGATTTGGAGAAATAAAATCCCCGCGAAAGACCGTCGTCGTGAGCTGAAGATTTACTTTCACTTTCACTTTTGAAGGGCGCATGGACAAGTTTAAACATGCGCACAGGAGCTGTGCTGTGGCTCAGAGAGTGAGGGATATAGTTAATATTTAACTAAAATAAAGTTTTTTAGAGACTTAAATGCGTATTCATTCTTTCATATGTTCATTTGAGGCTAAACTTTAATATACCAAGGCTACATCTATGGATAAATCGTTAAGCCTACCTGACAAAATAAATACCATAATCACTTGCATTTTCTTCATGAACACACCCTCATTGTTGTTAAGTAGATGCAATATTAGATCCCTTTATGTTGGAGGGACTGGAACACAGTGTGCTCCATATAGCAATGTCTCTTTGACAGACTAGAGCTCCAAAGTTTTCAATGTTAAATATAAATAAAAAATGAAATAATTAAACATATGAATGTGTTGAGAGTGGAAGTAAAGTGTGAACTAATCTAGTGAACTAAGAGTCTTACTAGATAATTTAATACGCTATAGAAAATTTCATTTTTAAGATGGCATTTTAAATTTGGTTCAGACGTTCATGTTCCCCTCGGGGTGAATTGCAACTTTGTTAATCTAGTGTTTCCTCTAAATTTGTCCAAATTTAATTAGATGATTTAATGATCAAATACCTCTCTGTACATGATTCAATCATACTCACAACTGAAAGTACAAAAAGAGACAAAGACTCCTCTGAGCAACATTAATAAGTACTTGTGTCAGTGCACAATAACGCTTATCTGGATTATACAGGTTGTTGCTGAAGCAAAACTGCTCTTAAAATGACAAAATAGACACAGAAGTAGTCCAAGGTTGCACAATTGTAATTGGATCACAGAATACCAACCGAGCATATTATGGACTGACGAATCACAGTTAACCTATTCAGTCTAACAGCAGGTAGACTGCAGAAGG
The DNA here is from genome assembly GCF_965226575.1 of Pagrus pagrus. Lineage (NCBI taxonomy): Eukaryota > Metazoa > Chordata > Actinopteri > Spariformes > Sparidae > Pagrus > Pagrus pagrus. The sequence continues at coordinate 14,907,574 of NC_140204.1, read as the reverse complement.
TCCAAAGAAAAACAGGCTCCCAAAATATGAAGAGCCCAGTTCCACTGCTGTGGTTCAGTTATGATCAAAAGTCACGTACACTTTTCTGGAGTGGAAAACAAATTGAAAATCATATTGTATTTGGCGGCAAAATGTTACAACAGTATTCTCTCCTGTCATGCAGTACTATGTGGACATCGACTAAATGGAAGTTTGAAAGACAGAGTGAGACAGGGACCGACACTTGGAAGTTTTATGAAACTGTGAAATGAGCAGCACAAACATGATCAGTTAAGTTACCTTCATTCTTAATAAAAAAAAATCAAAGACAGTAAGATTCATGCAAATGGTGATGACATGTAAGAAAATCCTGAAGATATTTAAAAAATCCAGGATGATGCAGCATGAATTTACTCAGCCACCAGGGCAACTATGAGAACACACTAGATGGATCCAGTGAGTTAAATTTAAACATAATTGAACTTCACTGTCCTACTTGTTTTTAGGTTATAAGACACATTTTATTGATGTGTCTTTGTCTAAATAGAAATGTGTCATCCTCAGTTAATTTCTCAAAATATTCTCATGAATGTATTCAACATCTGACTGTTTTTAATACCTGGCATATTATTAGACTGTAACATATCCTGTTTTTGTATTTTTGTGCTAAAACAGTGGCTGTAAGATGTTAAACACAGATGTGACAGATGTGCATCTGAGGGACGGCCGTGTTTATGTGGTCGGTAAATTCTCACGTGAGAGCACTGCATCAAGTTAAACTGCAAATCCCGGAAAGGGTAAGCATGTTATGCGATTGTACCTTCAAAATAAATGCGTATAGTTGGTCAAGGTTGACAAATGAAAGGGTATGTCCTAAAACTGCTCATATTGATAATTTATAAACAATGCTTTGAATTATTGGGCCACGGTATAACAGTCGACTGTGAAAACAAACAAAAAAAAAACTTAATTTGATTCTCACTCACATTATTTTGAAAAGCTGAGCCGGAAGAGGTCTGTTAAACTCTGCTCGACTTCAGTTCTCAAGTCTCGCTGTCTGTGGTATCATAGTCCAGTTTTGTTCGCTTTAAAGTGTCGTCTTTTGTTATTTTACGACACACTCCGCCGAACATGATGTGTGGTTATGGTTACGTTAGCGTATTTGCAAGAATGTACAGTGCTAGTTTGAGTTGCTAACGTTAGCTGATACTATAGCTAGCTTTCCAGAGCTTTTCAGAAGCCTCGTAGTTAGCGACCGCTGTGTAGTTCACTGACCCTCGGCTACATGGCGACCTAGCGCCTCTGTTTTACATCTCCGAAGTTCGTCCTAATTTTAGGGGGTTGCAGTTATTTTTTTTGTTTTTAGCTAAAATGGCTCAACTTGTTGACTCTGACGATACCACTCCGCTGCTCGGTGATGATGCAAGCAGGTGAGTGCAGAGTTCAATGGCCACAGACTTGACAAATGAGCCACTGTGACCTCAGGTGGGGTAAACAGTAGGAGCGTTTCAGGTGCAAAGGACTATTAAGCTTGTACTGTATGTGAGCCATGCATTATGTAAACCTTTGGGGTGACATAGGTTTGTTGTTTTATGTTTTGTGTACAAGCCTGTATCAATAACCTCAAATCACCTGCACTTTCTTATCATCTTGCCCGTTTACACTACAGTGATGACTCTCAGGATGAAGACTACAAGAGTAGGTGGAGGTCCATCAGAGTCATGTACTTCACCATGTTCCTCAGCAGTGTAGGTGAGGATGCCCATGAGTTTGGACTCTTCTATTTGTTTAATGTAGAAATCCCGTTACAGAGACACCACATCAGGGTTTCAACAGAAAAGACAAATGGATAATGATTAACTGTCCTGTAACTGCTCTGTGTATTGATGGAGACACTGGATCAGTGCCAGTAGAGCTGTTTTGTGACTCAAAGTACATCTTAAAAAGCAAAATGAGAAATCCTCATCTGGTAGAGATGCATACAGATCCAGATGTGTTATCTAAGGTGCTTCTATGTGTTTGTCCTGGTTCTGTTTAATATGATATGACTGATAAAACAATATTTAACATCTGTGTTTTATGTACCCTTGCAGGTTTCACAATTGTCATCACGTCACTTTGGCCCTACTTACAAAGGGTATGTATGGCTTACAATTGTTTTTCTTAAAGATTGTTGACTGACACTGCTGATGTCAGTAATACAAATCAAGGCCATCTTTGCAGGCTAAACAGGAAGTGAAAGAGGATGCAAATGATGCTATTCTTGCTCTGTGCACTAGTCAAACTGAGTAGTAAAGGGCACGTTCTGGTTATGTGTCAAATGTACTTGCGAGCATCAATGATGAGACTCTCAAAGTTGAGTTGAGTTAAATGTCTGTGTTGGTTATGTTTCTCGTAGATTGATGACAGCGCCAATGCCAGCTTCCTGGGATGGGTGGTGGCAGCCTACAGTCTCGGTCAGATGATTGCCTCACCCATCTTTGGTCTTTGGTCCAACTACCGGCCACGCAGGGAGCCACTGGTGTGCTCCATCTTCATCAACCTGTCAGCCAATATCTACTACGCATACGCATACCTGCCCAAAACCAATAACAAGGTCCACATGCTCTTGTCCAGAGCCTTTGTGGGCTTTGGAGCAGGTGATTTGTGAGGGTCTAAAGATTAAATAACTGTGATTCTCATTTACCATGACACATGTATCCTAACATTGGTCTTTTCATGGCAGGTAATGTTGCTGTGGTGAGGTCTTATGTTGCTGGGGCCACATCACTGAAGGAGAGGACCAGTGCCATGGCTAACATGAGTGCCTGTCAGGCCCTGGGTTTCATTCTGGGACCAGGTAGGGCTGGCTATATTTTGTCCATATTGTGATAAGTGTGCAGTGTGTAAGACAGGACAAACGACAAGAAAAAAGTTGTGGGTTTGTTTGTTTTAACCTTGTTTTAACCATATCCTTTTATGGTAGCGCTGCAGGCATGCCTGTCATTCATTGGAGAGAAAGGTGTCACGGTAAATATCCTGGACCTGCAGCTCAACATGTACACTGCTCCTGCCTTCCTGGCTGCAGCTTTTGGTATCATCAACATCCTGCTGGTTCTTTTAGTGCTCAGGTGAGGCTTTCCCTTCATGTATGCACAATTTGCCTCCTTGTTTTCTGCAGATTTTGGGACATGCAAATAAGATCCCTGCTGCGGTTCCGTCAGTGTATGTACAGTATTAGGTTTCTCAATGCTATTTTAATTGGTTAAGATGTCTGCTTCATTCTTGTCAACAGAGAGCATCGTGTTGATGACTCTGGAAGACATCTTCGAGCCATCAACTACACATCAGAAGGTACTACTTCTGTCTTTCTTCCTTTTTTTCAAACCAAATTTCTGTAAAGTTTTTGATAACAGGTAGTGATATAGTGAACAAACAGAGAAGAAGTGGGCTGCAGAGGCCCTAGTATGTGACGTACAGAAGTGATAAAAATATAATTTTACACCAAAGTTAGAACTTTATATGGGTCTTTTTTATATGGACAAACCAGCTAATAACAGCAGATGTAGGTAGACGAGTTTGCCTGCTGTTTATTTTGTGGTGTTTGATGTGACGAACACCCCGGAAAACAGGGAACAGCAAAAGGTAGCATGGAGGCCGGCGACAATGTTACTATGGTTATTTTTAATATAGGAAGTATTTAGTTGCCAGCGTCCGAAACTAGGGTGGAAAAGGGGTGGAGCCCAGAAATATCCATAACAACTGCATGGTCATTTGAACCGGAATAAATGTCAATTGTACCCTTTCCCAATGAAGATAAAAGCCCAATGTTAGTGTGTTAGTGTGTTTTTTGTCCAGTGTAGTGGAGATTACCAAGAGAGAGATCATGACACAAGGCAGCCTAGCACCACAGGGCAGCCTTGTTCAAGCCTCTACCACTAATACCTCTGAGAATAATTGTCAAAATAAGAAATTACATTTAACAAGTGTAGAATCCATTGCAGGATATTGGTAAGGATATTGTTTTTTTAGTCAAGCCTTTATTGTCTTCTTCCCTTTCCCATAGATAGAGTTGACATTAGTGAAGAAACTGAGGAGACCATCGATCAGGTAGCGGTCCTGACTTCCAACGTCCTCTTCTTCATCGTCATGTTCATCTTTGCTGTCTTTGAGACGTATGTATTTCATTCCACGCTAATGAGGAAATCCAGTTAGATATAGCCAAGACACTTTTTAAAAATACTTTATCTCTGCATCTTCATTATCAAAGTTTGAAAAACCTGACGCTGTACATTTTTGTAATTTTTATCAGAATTGCCACCCCTCTGTCCATGGACATGTTTGCTTGGACAAGGAAGGAAGCTGTGCTCTACAATGGCATCATCATCTGCTGCATTGGATTTGAATCTATATTGGTGTTTGTGGCTGTAAAAGTTGCCTCTAAAAGGTGCCCTCCCTCATGCATGTGTGGATTACATCAAAAATATATTTCAGCTTCAATGAATTTGGTTAAATAAGAGTTTCTCTCCAGGGTCGGGGATCGTCCTGTGTTGCTTGCAGGCTTGGCCATTATATTCATTGGCTTCTTTATTCTCCTTCCATGGGGAAATCATTACCCGAAGATCCAGTGGGCAGGTGTGCACTGTTTTAATTTTACAAATTGTCTGGCTTTTTCTGCTTTCATTGATTGATTGCTTTCATTGATTCTTTGGTTAAATAGTTTGAGATTTCTAACAGAATTTTTTACCAGGATTTCTTTGGGCTGTAAGAATACAGCTGAGAGTAACATTAGATAACTGTTTATAACTGAGTCTGGCAGAGAATTTAAGTGCTCGTGTTCTGCTTTTCTTTTCAAAACACAGACCTCAAAAACAACTCTTTGGTCAGTCGCATTTCTGAAGCCACGATAGCTTCCAACAGCTCTTTGGAGCCAACAGGCTGCCCGTACGAACAGACATGGTGCCAGTATACTCCTGCCATCCACCTGGCACAGTACATCTCATCAGACTTCCTCATCGGGGTGGGATACCCAGCCTGCAACGTGATGTCCTACACACTGTATTCCAAAATCCTTGGACCCAAACCTCAGGTATGAAGACTGTAGTGTTATTTTTAAAATAGCAATGATTATAGTGCTTTAAACCACTTCTCAAAATCCTGTTCACTGTCTGCAGGGTGTGTACATGGGGTGGTTGACGGCCTCAGGGAGCGCGGCACGGACATTGGGCCCAGTCTTTGTCTCCCAGATCTATACTGTCCTGGGACCACGCTGGGCCTTCAGCCTAATCTGTGGTATGGTGGTAGGGGCCATCGTCCTCCTTAGCTCTCTTTATCACAGACTCATCTCCTTTTCTGTACGCCACGGAAGAGCTGCAGAGTAACAAGTGAACCCCTACTGAAGACACTGATGGCAGATTCCTACTTTTATTCTCAAAGACTTTAAGCCAAAGTCCAGGCTAAAATACTCTGTTGATGTTACTTACTTTAAAATATGGTAACTGATAATAAACCTTTGAGATTTTGTGACTCAGGGTTGACCTTTAAACTCGAAGTCGAAGAGATAAGGCTGGGTTATTTCTCATGGCTGCACCGCCAGTTAATAGGGAGCTTGCGCTTCAGCTGCACTTTAACTCACTTGTTGTGAAAGAAGCCATGTGATGCCTTTTTATAATCTTACATGACATTGCCTTGGATGAGGGCGGTCCATGATATCAAACCGATTATTGTTTTAAATCAACAAATTACTTAATATTTGTTACTGAAAGCTCATGTTTTATGTAACTGCATTGTTGTTCTCAAAGATAAATTAATTATAACATTTTTTTTAAACAGACTACTTTTACAAAACGAAAGATCTGAGAATGTTATAAGAATGTCTTTGACAACTTGAAAATAAATTTGATCAGATTGTTTTATATTTAATTTTTACTGACATAAAATGTGGTGACGGCTTAATTGTGATTGCTTGATTAGGTGTGACATTCCCTGTACATTATTTACTGATTGAACATTTTTTTTTTTTTTTTTGTGTGTGTGTTTGCGATGATTGTTGTCGTGCAAGAAATGTGGCTTGTGTGAGAGAAGCAAACATTGCATTTAGGGTTTAGATGAAAAATTTCCTGTGAAACATTTCCACATTCAGGTGTTTTCCTCCGAAGGAATATGATATAATATCTTTCCTATTTCTGATAACGTCTCCACTTGTGGTTGTTTAAAATTACAGGTTGTGTCTGATGTGTGAATGTGTTGATTAAATAATTAATGTGATGTTACATTCTAAATCTCGCTTAATGTTTATCTTTATCAGGGTTGATAAGTCATTGTGTCAGAAAAAGCTGATGCAAAATGTGCATGATGCAAAACAATACACAACCATGAAAGACTTCACTGACCCTCCGTGACAGCATTTAAATGTTACAGCAGCACAAGGGAAAACAACAAAAAAAAAAAGCTATTTACATGAAATAAATGTGAATAAAAATTATATTTAAAGACATACATTGGCCTATATAATGCACCAGTGCACATGCAGAAATATTGTTATTATTACATTTATTTGGGTAGTATAGTGACTCTTAAGTATATACAGTAGGCTGGATATTGTAATACATAATAAAGAGAGGCTGACTGACCGTGCGACCAGCAGAGGGCAGCAAAGGACGTCCCGAAAGTAGTGTCGCAGCGCGCATGCGTTAAAAAATAAAATCCCAGGTTGCGTCCGTTCTCGCGGGAGGTGTTGAGAGCGCGCTAAAGACATGCCAGCAGCAAAAGTTAGGGGCTGTCCACAATAGCGTTAATTTAATGCGTGTTTACGAGTAATAAACTCGAATGTGCGAGTATATGAAGCGGTGAGAAGGCATGTATTAATAAACATGGAGATATATCAAGAAGAAGGTGAGTAAATTCACGTTGGCCTCTTGGAAGAAGTTGGTTACTTCAAGCTAACACGCTAGCTCGCTCGTAGCAATTAGTTGGAAGTTACCACCGATTGTACACAGATACATGACTGCCACGTCCTGTTGGTTTTATTTAACGAGAATACAGAAAGATTTGACCTGTTTTTTTTCTCTCTCTCTTTCTCTTTCAGAGTATAATGTTACACATATCCCAATGTTCGTAAGTACACCTTTTACATTGTCCTCCTCTTTGTGCGTGCCCAAAAGCGACGGCATCTGGGAAGCGCCCACATGTTGGTTTATGGGTGACGATACTGTCGTTCAGACAGGGGTTATAATACTGCTTTGTGTGGAGACATGTCATCAATGTATGAACAGCCGTCGTGTATCTTTATACTTATAAAGTAATTGTGGATTAATCAGACTAAAACTTGATCAGTCTTGCTGGCTAATGTTTGTTTTGAGACTCTTTCAACAATGCACGTACTTCCTTCCTGTCTGCACACTGCATTTGTGAAGTGCGTAGTTAACGTTCACGTACTTCTCATGATGGTACGACGCAAAACAATGAACCAAACGACGTTTTAACACAGATTAGGAGCTTTGCAGCGTTAATCTAAACGCTAAAACCCACTTTGGATTGAAAACAATGATATGAGAGACATAAAACCACGTTCTTTGCAAGATGCAGCCACACACTGCGTTTTCATTTCCACACAACATGTATGTTTAATAGAATTTTTTTGATCAGAACACATGGTGGATCAAACGCATGCATAGCCTCCTTTCCTGTGTTGAAAGCTACATTGTTTACATTGGACAGCGCCATCTTCCCCCATGTGGATGGTATGCTCTTCTCTGTGCACTGCTGGAAGACCACCGCATGCAATATTAAGAGGATTCACTCTAAATTGCACCATCTACCATATAATTACACAACTTTCCTGGGTCTCGACCTTTTGACTCTGTCCACTCCAGTGAAATTGACTGAGTGTAATGTGTTGGTAGGTCAGGCTGATAGCAGGCAATATAAAACTATACAGCCAAAATTATAAACTTTGTACTGCTGTGATTAATTTCTTGGCCCTGACATTGAGGCTGTGCAATATGACCAAAATCTCTTAGAGATTCAAGGAAACTTCATGTTCATAGGACATTTTCTTTAGTTTCTAATAGTTTGAAAAAACAAAACATAAGTGTGTGTGTGTGTGTGTGTGACGGATAAAATGCATTTAAGGAAATTCTGTTCATTTTATTTTGCACTTTGAGCACATTTTCAATCAAACATATTATATAATATACAATATTCCTGTTTTGAGCACTCAACTTGACTGTACTATTGTGTCTCTCATCTGTAGACTCTCTACATACTGTTTGTTGTGATTCTTACATAGATGGTAAAAGAGGGAAAGAGGGTTGTGGTGATTGTGTCTGTTGTAGGATTGGTTTGCGGTATAATGGATCCTTTGCATGGCACGACATTATGACTCGTCATGGCAGGAAAGCACAGGTGTGACAGATAACATGAATAATGGCTGAGTCAACATGCACGATACCAGAGCCCTGAAACTGGCTCAGCTAAATGGAAAGCAGCCATCGTTAATGTTATTAATTCCACCTTGTGCGTTTCCTTCTTAAACAAGTCAGAAGTAAAAAAAGAAAAGTATGTTTTTTGGTCCGTGTCAGACTTTTCATACAAAGGCCATGTGACATTCAGGATCCCAGAATCCCTCCTATGTTACCCTGTTCTGTCTGTGTGTGTTGTCTTCATGCAAATTTCCTGCTTGCATCCGTGCCTTGTTGAACAACACAGAGCATCATTCAAGTGTCATGTCAAAATAAACAATACAGCATAATATGAAACAAAAGTTTTTCTTTTGACACACAAAATAAAAGCTTAATATTGGACAGCAAGATAAACAAAAGCAGTATCTTGACTTTGTTTACATACTTTGATAATTCACTTCCTGAGACTTTATCTGTAGCTCAGTGTTTTCCTCATTTTCTTTACATTTCTGCTGGTGACATACTGTGCAGTTAATGACTCCAGTACAGCCGGCTACTTTAAAGGGTATTCTAAAGTTTTAAAATACGCATTTTCAGCAAATTGGATGCAGTCTCAGGGCTCCAGACAAATGTTTGACACTGGTTACTATTCAGTGCACAACACATTTAGCTGTGCCCACTAATGCATTTGAATTTCTCATCACATTATGTAAATTATTGTAAATGTTGTTGGTTTTACATGTTTACTGTTGTATCAGTGCAAAGAAAATAGCTTCTCTGCTGATGATCCAGTGAGTCAGCTGACACTGATGAAAGGAAAGTGAAACTTAAGGGTGCAGTGCATCAATTTCAGTAAACTCACCACAACTCCAGGTTGCAGTCGGCACTGGTACTGGCACACAGCTGTACATGTCGGAAAGTTAAAGTTTCCAGGCTGAATATGCTGAGCTGATGTTTGTAAGAAACTATGTGGAACTTACATCAACTCTCCCATTCTCCTGTCCAGCAAAAGGTTGTGGATATGTTTGACTCTCGTCCTGGGTTTCAACGGATAGTAAGACTGGGCCTTCTTGGTAAGCAGACATCATATTACACATTTCACACACACACACACACACACACACACACACACACACACACACACCAACTGTTTTCAGTGTTTTATTTGTGATAATGCATTACCTACCAACCTTTATTCAGGAAACTGTTAGGAAACTAACAAAAGTTCTCTTTCATAGCCAATATAGGCTATACTGACGAGCTAGATGATACAGGTGAGGAGGATTACCAATTTGACCCTTGGGCGCATGGTCAAAACAATTCCCGTCAATACTCAAGGCTGTCTGACAGGACTACTGATAGAGGATTGAGTGGGAACCATACAAGGTCATCCGGCTCAGTTTATCCACTTCCAACACATTACTACGCTGCAGCTCGAGACGTTCCTCTCCCAGCCTCTGTAAAAGTACAACCCAAAGAGAGTGTGAGTTCACTTTTATTTTGTATCGCTCTTATTTTGTCAAGTTAGTTCATGATAATGTGAAGTGAGTTGAGATGGTTACAATCTCTGTGCTCTTTTTAGAATGCAGAAAGAAAAGCCAGATTATTACAAGACGAGAAAAAAAGCAAAGAAAAGGCTGACAAGAAGCGTCTTAAGAAACAGGTAAAGTCTGCAACGTCCAATATGAGTTTCATAGCATTGGTGAATGTCAAATTGTGTAACTTCTGTGTGTGTGTGTGTGTGTGTGTGTGTGTGTATTGTTGTCCAACAGAAACAGAAGGAAAGAAGGCGCCTTGAGAGGGCAAAACAAAACCCTGTAAAAAATAAAGAGGTAGTCATCAATTTTGTGCAACATATTTTAAAGTGTTGTTAATGTGTGCACTAATGTTTCTTTTTTTTTGTGGTGTGTTACAGGAAGTCGACACACAGCAATCCAAAGCAGAGGAGAGTAAAACGGTTAATGATAAATCCAATTCCAGTGCTTCAGCGAAAGATACAGACAGCAGTGACGGTAGTGAAGACGAGTCCAGTGATGAAGATGGTGACACCAAGAACGACTCGGACGACTCTGAGGTACCAGGAGCTCATGCTGTTGTCAAACATACTGATTTATCTCTAATGTAGAGAGTGTTATGCACAACATGTTTGCATTAAATCAAATCTCGGTGTCCATAATAAGTCTATAGTTTACTTTGGTCACTTAAAGTGAGAGGTTGTATTTAAGCCTTTGCATATGCTGAAATGATAAATGCGTATGTTGTCTGCCTATATTCAATTATACTGATGCAGGACATTTTGTAAATGAGCGACGAGGAAGCATTTCGATTTTCTTGTTTTTCATTAAAAACTTGGTCCAGGGGCGTCCAGTCCACTGTGACTTAAGCCAGAAAAAACAAACCGGTATAAGTAGTTATTTATAAACACAAAAATTATTTTATGTAATAAATATCTCTGAATAAATTGTGAGTCATACTTTTCTCAAACACACTCTAAACAGTAGCAGTTCATTAACTCATTGTCAATCAGTGTTTGGATTACATTTCTCCTTCCTGTTTGTCTATCTACCCTGTTTCTCCTCTGCTTACCAAACTCCTCAGGCTCTTAAAAGTCCACCTCCCTACTCCTCAGAAAAAAAATATTAAACACCATCATTCTAAGAATTTTCTTACAGTTTCGTCAGGTGGAACAACCCTTAGTTCTAGCAAGCTTTATGAAAAACAGCCCATGAGCTTTATAAACAATAGCTCATTTTAATAAATGAGGTCCCAGGACCTTTTCTAATACAAGGCATGCATCCAAAATTGCAAACGGGAATACCTAAATTGTACTTTGTCATAACTGTGCAAAAATTTAGATGCTTCTGCTCATGCCACCCATGAAAATAAACGTGCACTCCTCTGCTTTGTACGTCTTAACCACTTGGGATGGTGACTCATTGTGTCTCTTTCCATTTTTTTCCTAAGGAACTGGATATGACAAGTACTTTTGTGAGTAAAGCTGCTCTTATAGCCAGGCGGAAACTGGAGCAGAAGCCCAAACCTGAGTGGAGGGAGAAAAAGAAGACCCCGGTTAAAGGAGAACCGAAAACCGTCGCTGACGAACCTAATGAAGACCTGGAGGCAGAGAAGAAGGTGAAGAATTCTGCATCTGAGACAAATTCTCAGCAGAAATAACAGGATTACTATTCTAATGACTGATGCTCATCTCATTTCTCTTGTGCTCTCTGGACAGGACTCTACTGCCCCAAAGAGCCCCACTCTTGAAGATAATATAAAAGCAAGTACTGATCGTGCAAGTAAGTTTTGTACATCTCATGTACACAAACACTCATGATTTATAAATATTTATTAAGGTGTAAATTATCAGTGAGATTTAAATCTTCTCCTTTTTTCTTTCTCTATAGATATGGGAAATAAGTTTGCAAGTGCTGGAGACTTTAATATGGCTGTGAAGTATTTCACGGATGCAATTAAATATAACCCGACAGAGTTTAAGTAAGAACATGACCCTTTACTTCACTGATCATTCTTACACATCACATATGCAACTTTTTAACATTTTTTTTTTCTGTCGCAGGCTGTTTGGCAACCGTTCCTTCTGTTTTGAAAAGATGCAAGAATATACGAAGGCGCTGGCTGATGCAGAGCTGTCTCTGAGCATGTGTCCAGGCTGGGTTAAAGGTCTGTTTAGGAAAGGCAGAGCTTTGGCAGGTCTAAAGGTAAATATTCTCAAAACCGGTCTGCATCAGTGTTTGTACCATAACACTATGATCCACCTCTTAACAAGATGTGACTAACTTCAAAGTTAAAGTAATTTTTCACGAGTGTTTTCATTGTTTGGTTTACCTCCAGTACGTCACGTTGGAACGACTTTCCGATCACTTTGGCCTTGTTTCAACACCAGTGAATCAATTCCAAGTGTCATTATTTACTCAGACTTGTTTTGACTAGCTATTGCTGTAAACATAAAAATAACTGGGCTGATTAGTCCAGCGGCCATGACACTCAATGAGCCTGAACTTTGATTTAGTCCTGAGGACGTGAGAGCTCATCATTTTTTGTTTGTTTGTTTCTTCTTTTCTTCCTCCAGAGGTATGAAGAAGCTGCTCATGCCTTCATGGAGGTTCTCAAACTGGACAGTACATGTGCAGAAGCTGCTCAGGAACTAATGCGGGTGCAGATAACACAGCTAATGGTGTGTAACAACAAATGTGTAGTCTAGGGCTGCAACAAATGAATGTGTCGATTAATCAGATTGAAAGAATAAAGGCTACATTTTATTTCCAGCATTTTATTGAAGACAAAAACTCAAGACAATTATTCTTTTGTACAGTTCTCTGTCAAACAAGTACAGACAAGGCCACAATAATAACAGAAATGAGGATGCAGGAGGTGTTTTAACCTGAAATTGTGTTTTGTTTCAGGAGTACGGTTTCACCCGGGAGCAGAGCTCAAATGCCTTAATTATACATGGGACAGTAAATAAAGCGGTAGAGGTTCTGTCCAAATTAAACCAACAACAAGGTGAGTGTCTGCCTGCCTGGGATCTTAATATCCAGGATTAGATTTAAATCCCTTTGTTTTGTTGTTGTGAACCTGTCTGGAGGGCATTTCCTGAAAGCCCAAATTTCATTGGTTACTCACATGTGTACACCATACTAATTTTAAACACTTGTCTTTGTTTTAAGGAGCTTTTCAAAATGGCGCGCTCCCACTGGCTCGGGTAGCGAATGTCAGCGGTGTCTCTCCTGTCCTTTCAGCCAACATAACCACTGCTGCTCCTCCTCAGTCGCAGGAGGCACCAAGAACACCAAATAAGAACAAACCCTTAGGCCCAGTCCAGAATATGTCCAATGTCAAGACTCCTGATCAGGCCACCAGTGAAGATCACCCACCACAGTGAGTATAGATTCAGTCACACTGCAGTGTCTGAAATGTCAAACATGACTTAAACAACGACTAACCAGCATATTTTGATTATAATATGGCCATGTTTCCTTAGAGTTGAATATTTTGCCACAGTTCCCGTTTTCAGGCCTTGAAAAAGTCCATAATGACCTCTGAGATTACGCTTGGCAGTATTTTATTGACAAAACAGTTGAGATTAGCTTGTACAAGACTTTATACCCGGTCAACCTACCCTTACAATGATCAAAATCATTGATTTATGGGGCTAGTTCTATTCTCTGTCAGCTGTTGGATCGGTATCAGTGACAGTTGTTGGCTTAAAACATGCAGATGGTTGCAGATCTTTAATTAATGCTCAACTACTCTGCAGATGGAGTCCTCACACTCAAGATTTTAAGATGTTTTAGTCTTGTGGCATGTGTATAGAGAAAAAAAAAATCAAGACTTTCTTGTGTGGTCATATTGCCTAGCTCTAGTCACAACTTTGTAATGCATCAATAATGTATATAAAACAGATCCAGTTTGTTACTTCTTGTCTGATACTGGGGGTTGTTGGAGCTGCTGTATAATACTTGCAGTGTCAGTGTGTCCTTTGTGAAGGGCTGCTGTTTGTACATGTGGATTGGATGATAGTCACTGAGCTGTGGTATTTGACAAGCTTAATTAAGCGCTCTACAGACAGGATACTTATTGTTATTGGGATTGCTTCTTGTCTAATTAGACAGTATATTCTAAGAGAGCAGAAAATCATTGAATGCTTTCATGCTGTTCAAACTTTGTTACGAATGATGGTGTTTTGTTTTTTTTGTCACAAATATTCTCTGCAGAGCATGTCACATTATCTTATCACTGTATTTTTCTTTCAGCAGGGAGCTGTTTCCAGTTTGGGTGGGAAACTTGATTTACCCAGTAACAGAGACCATGATAACTAACCTGTTTAACAAGTAAGAGAACGTTGGTTTACTGTTCGTGCTACTGAGACACTTCTCGTCTTAATACATTTTTCTTTATCCGAAACCTTTGTAGTCAGACACGCAAAAAATAGGAAGTGATTACTTGGACTCGTCTTCTCTTGCAGGGCCGGGCTTGTCTATAGTGTGAAGCTACTGAGTTTCAAACGATGTGCCTTCATAAACTATACAAAGCAAGAGTTTTGTGAAGAGGCAATCCGGCGCTTTCATGTAAGAACACCCTGAACTCTGACTAATGAGCCTAAATTACCATGTGCACTCTTCTTGGGTGGTAGCCATTTTGTTTTCATAGTACTTTACATCCATTTTGTGATGTTATAATGCTGCTAATATGTGCAAAGAGGCAAGTGAGGTTTTTCAAGACTGAGTGAAAACCTGAATTCTTATAATTTGGCTACTTTTTGCAACTACAGTTTCAACTAGTTGTCTGCAGATTTGTATTATCAGAACCTATTGCTCTACAAGAATGCTTACAAAGCTTCAAAGATGTAGTTTTATTTCTACATTCAGCTACAAATACCTCCTACATTGTACCCATGAGCCCTGTCATCTGTTCTTTTAATGATTGGGCTCTTGAATTTGACCACCAATACAGACATTGTTGCTGTCTCTCCTAAATGGGCACTCATTAGATCTGTTTTCTTCAAGCTGACTGATACTTAATTTGTGTGATCTTTGGCCACTTTGTCAGGGCTCTGAGCTGAACGGCAACACGCTTGCTGTGAGATATCCAGACAGGATTCCTCGAGGCATGGGCATTTCCAGAACTGCCCTCAAAGCTGAAGATGAGAATGTGGGGTGAGTGTTTTTAGAGACATAGTTGACACATTGTTATCTAAGCATAAAGACTGAAAACAGGGAAAAGAGCTAGCCTGACTCTCTGCAAAGTTACATACTGTAACTAATTCTTGACAAACAGCATTTTTTATCCATACGTCTCTCTGGTGGTTGCCTTGCAAACACACAATGACAAGACTCAGATAGGAACTTGCTGCACCTTTCTGCTGTTCACCAAGAAACAGTTACAGCACACAATACCCAATAAACCAGAAAAAAATGTTTTTGCATGGCTGTTACTATATAGATCAAACAAGCAAGATGCAACATGTACCATACTGAGCCTAGTAGGTATTATTTTTAAATAAACCATGCCAGCTGAAACACTTGTCAGTAATTATGTGTAAACATTTGATTTTTTTTTTCCAGGCAGAACAATTGCGTTGATGGGAGGAATGCAGTTGGAGGCTACAGACCTTTTCGTCCACCTAGACAAGTCCCCGACTACAGAGGCAATTACAAACACTGAAAGGAACCAAGATGCCTATTAACTGCAATTATCAATAAAAACAATCACTTATATTGTCCGTCACGGATTCATCCACACAGTTTTAAGGCTTTGCTTCCTTTTGAAGTATTTTTAGTAGGCCACCAATTCTTTTAGTTTAAAATGGAAAGAATAGAAGTATTAGTCTGAAAACGAGGCCCACTGATAAACAAATGATAATCTTTTATATTTTTTTAATACCAAAAGTAAAGCCTTAAATTACTGGGTTTATGTACAATGATTCCAGGTGTTTAACCAGAATGTCTCAATGCCACGATCGTTAAAGCCAGACCGATGATATTCTGGGAGGCTATTTTAAATGTCAGTATTCAGGAAAATCAGTTTGTACATTACATAATTCACTTGAGGTCAGATTTTTAAACAGTTTGTCCGGCAAACTGTCTACATCAAGTTAAACGGTCATTTCAGTGGACATAGACACACAGATGTTTTATGCTGATCTTAATTACATATATTTACTTTACTTAATAAGGTATTACAAGAGCCTCACATTAATGGCCTGTATCGAATTCATCTATATTCATTATCAACATTTAGAATCTTAACCATTTATGATATAACACAAGCTGCTTGCTATAAACAATCCTTATATTCTGTAATACAACTGGCATTTCTTTGTTGCATAGTTAATCACAGTTTAATTGTTAATGTTCATTTTTCATCCATAAGACAAGTTAAAATCTTCCAGCTTTTCAGCAGCGGTCGATCATGGGGTGGCATATTTTTGTTCTTTTATTCAGATTTCTTCATTAATGATGGAGTTTATGTTCTAAATGCAAGAATTAAAGATTCTTTAATATTCAGAGTTTCTGTCTCGTTATTTAAACATCTTTAACCACAAGGAGCCCCAGAATATACTGTATGGTTGATAGGTCAGTTTTCCTTTATCATTTAACCAGGAATATTCCCATTGAGATTCATTCTTTTATAAGGGAAAAGTCCTGTCCTGGCCAAGACGGCAGCATTAAAAGTTTCACATAAAATAAACAAGCGATTGACTTTAAACAATCAAGTAGCATCAATGTACAGAAAACACAAAGGACACATGGCAACTTCTACTTTCTTTTCCCCTAAAGGCCAGAGGAAGAAAGCTGAAAATGTTTGGTTAAAAAAGCATGGTAATTTATAAAAACAAGAAAAGACATGTAATATACGCAAAATGAGCACAATATGAATTAATAAATTATATCAATAGATTAATGCTGTAACCCACCTTGAGTTACTTGTGGTGCATATTTGTGAACAAAATCTGAATTAATCTAACTGATAGACTTACAGTAGACCCAGGGCGTTGGAGGTCTCTTGGGACATCTGCCCTCATTGTCCAGGCGATAATCCAGCTTTGAACTCAAGTTGATTGAATTTTTCCAAATGTGAGCTTGAGCTCTCGGATCCAATAGATGGCAGCACAAGCTAAGTACTGGGTCTAGGCTGAACAGGCAACTGGAATAATCCTCCAAGTATACATGGCATTGTGAAAACTGACACCTAGATGTTTCTATTGCGGCACAACTTTCTTACGTAGATATTATAAACATCCCATTATCACATGCTGGGATGGACTTCTGCGCTCTTCTGCAGCACCTGGAACAACAGCACCAGCAGCTTGAACAGTTAATCACTATAATTTGATGTACAGACTCAGCTTAATGTGAAACTGAAGTAATGAACGGTGGCGCTGTTAATACTCTATAGGTTTGTGTACTTTGTGCTAATGACATTTCCCTGCAGCCTCAATTTCAACAAAGTTCACTTCATTATGTGGGCGACTGTACATAGCCTGCATTATCTAACAGCAGTAGGGACACCGATGTGCTTTTAATTGGTAGATTCTACATTATGTTTTACACAGAAGCACATTAGTAGAACACTTATTAATTAGGATTCTAGATAAGCTGGATTCAAGACATTTCTGCCTGAGCGTACTGAAAAATGACCTGTTTCTACGGCGTTTGTTGATGCAACATCAACCATGAGGCAATCTGAAGAGTGATTGTGAAGTTTAAGGACACAAACATGGTATCCAAATATTAAGCTTAACACTTAGGCCAGTCTAAAAGTAAGAAAATAGTCAACATTGAGCACAATCTAATGTGTAAGGTTAAACATCATACATTATATTGTAACATGTACAGTTTATTATGAGAGTTATTTGGAATTCTGACAGTTTTGGTTGTATAGTACTATATTCTTGACGTGTAGGATTTCTGGTTGGGCAATGTGCTGTTATTGTTCTGATAACTACAAATATAAGCTTGTTTTCCTCTAAAGCCAAATGTTTATATTTGTTTTTGTAAACATTAGGCTTTAAAAGTGCATCTAAAATGTATCAAGAGCCCTGGCTCTTAATTTGTTTATAGGCCTGTAAAAAAGTTACATAGTGCACCTTTAAAGTAATTGAGCATTTTTTTTTTTTTCCTGGTTCCATCCCTTTATCCAGATCAGCACCAAAAGTTAATGGGGTCTATTCTGGGTCGAGACCCATCCTTCATCCAAGTTTTGAGGAAATCCGTTCAGTAGTTTTTGTGTAATCCTGCTGACAAACCAACCAACCAACAAATGGATATGGGCAAAAACATAACCTTCAATAAAAAAAATCTTTAGGGAACGTGCCTAATTATTACAACAGCATTTTCAATAGGTGAACGCAATTGCATAGCAAATACATAAATAGTGTAACCAGAATTGTTAACATAAGTAACGGACAATAAACACATGACTTGTCAGTGCAGATGTCAATATGCAATTTAACTGTGTACATTAACAAAATAATGCAGTTAAGCGACTAGTATCCCCGGCACTGACTAGCGAGGGGAGCAACGTTGAATTGGCTAGTTGATTAATCGCACATCGTATCCCTACTGTGTGCGACAAGATCTGTAGATAATTTGTGACAATACAAAACAGACCTAAAGAAGTGTTGTCTTGAATGCCAACGAGCCTCTGAGGATGTGATCTTGGTGTTAAAGTGAGCACTCAAGGTCACAGAAGACTTTTTTAGATACATAACCTGACACAAAATAGTCACTTTAAAATGTACAGTATACATAAATAAATAAGGAGTTGCATGCAAGCAAAGCTCAACTCGGATAAGGTCATATATACAGTACATTCCTCACTGATTAAAATGGTCTTCACACGCTGCAAATGAAATAGAAACAGGCTCGATATTGAGATAAAATGATTCTATTCATGAATGAAACCCAGCATGTGATTTGTCTCATGTGAACCTGATGACTCCATTCTGATTTGATCATATGTCAAACTTGCGCCCCCCAACTCTCACAACTATTTGGCACAAACTCTTTTGTCTCCAGGATTAAAACACAAACATTCACTTTTTATAACAACATGCACATAAAGGCATGAATCTAAAGCAGCCACGATCTCTGAGGTCTTAAGCATCTGCTGCCTGCTGGAACCAAATTAATGTTTCAGCATGATCAGAAATGCAGAAATGGAGGCCTTTAGCCAGCAGCAAAAACATCCAACTCCCTAATGCGAACTGATTACTGAATTTTTGCAAGTCTCCACCACCTTTCACCTGTCATCCTGCACGCTTAATATGGAGTTTGTGTATTACAGCCTGTGGATGGGAGTGAATTATTAGTTTAGAGAGACATGATGCTACTTTCTAAAAAGCACACAAGTCATGAAAAATATGCAGAACAACCTTTTGTCTGAGGGATAATTAGGTGACTTGTCAAGTCAAACAAGATGGTGAGGCAGCGGGGTCAAATTCAATCAAGTCCTATCTATTAGTATCTGCTCTCGTTAATCTCAACCGTTAAATAGAGATTTAAAGTGTAGATTTAAACAGTCAGATCAGCTGGTGTCTGTAGAGCCATTCCACATGTTCTTTTGAAAACGAGATAAAAATACAGCAGCTACAAGCAGTCGTTTGCAACTCATCTGGCTTTTTGATGGCAACTTTGGGCTTAATTAGAGCAAGAAAACTTGTGATGTGCACCCAGCCGTGACTGTGTAGCAGCAGGCTACGATAATATCCGCTCTTTACCCCGGGTCTAAAACACTCTCCTCGGGCCAGCTCTGTTCAGATTGCCTGTGGCCACGGAAAGCCTGTATAATGTCTGAGGCTCCAGGTGAAACGCTGGAGCTTCTTTTCTGTGTTAGACACATGTCAACATTCCAGGGAAAGAGGGAATAATGAAATAAAGTAGCTGATAGCATCTGTAGAGAGGATGTTTGAGCCATTTCTTCTTTTTTGTAATGTTACACTTGCTGTGCTTTACAGGTTTGTGCTCTTTTTCCTGAGGCTATACATAGGCAAGACTTTACTCAAAAACAAAGAGTTTCAGTGTCTGTTCGACATTTTAAATTTGATCTTATTTTGTCTGTTTATCTTCATATATTTAAACACAGCAACACTTTGTAACACTGCGTTGATCCTGTTTCGCGTAATAATCTCATTTCACTCTCATCCAGGCACTGAAATGATTAGTTGAGTGACAGAAAAGTAACTATTTTGATAATCAACATATCATATCAACAAGTCATTTCTTCAGCTGAAATGGCAAAAAGTCCTCTAATTCCAGATTCTCAGATATGAATATTTGCTTTAATTATTTTCACAATTAATGTATTTATCGTTTAGTCAAAAAATGAGATAAATGCTCACATCACAACTCCAAAGTGACGTCTTCAAATGGCTTTTTTTTATCAAACTAACAGTCCAAAACTCCAAAGACTCTGCGTGTATGAAAAGCAGCAATTGACAGATGGTTTAGCTTGAAAATTGATGATTCATCAATGATCTAAATACTTGTCAATTAATTCTATTTTGATTAACTTATTATATCAGCTCAACATTTAATTTCTGACATGTCATTTCTGTTTTATTGTTATATCTTATATTACTGTTGTCATGGTTTAAGTTCTTGGTTTAATTATTTCCTGTTTTATTTTGTAATTCTCTTTGGTAAATCTCTTCCTCCCTTTGTCCTTTTCCCACCTCTGTTTCATTTGTGCATTAATCCTCATCTATTTAGGCCTGTGTTTTGTCAATATGTCTGTTCTGTTTCCCCACATGTTCCTTGTGTTCATTGTATCCCTGCTTGTGTTCCCAGTGCTCGTTTGGTTTGTACTTTATTTAGGATTAGGATTTGCCTGCTTTCTCTGTTTTTGTTTCCTTTCATTGCTAGCTTTTTGTCTACTTCCTTTTGTATTTGTATTTTTGCATTTCTCATTGACCTCAGCATTGCTATTAAAGCTCACCTTTTGTTTTTTACTCTGCCTGCCTCTCGAGTGTCTCCATTTTATGTTTATATTATTTTAATAGTCTGATTTTATCTGGCTCATTGCAGTCCTGAAATGTTTTAATCCTGGATCAAACATGTAAAGCACCATTGTAACTGTTCTGGAATGCACTGAAAAGTTAGAGTAAAGATAAAGTTTATTATTATCATTCCCATTCACAGCAGCCATGCCTGTGTTGTTTTGGCTCTCAGTGGTGGTTATTGCGGTTGTATCATATGAAAAAGTCACATTAGGGATTAGGTCATTTAGACATTTAAATTAAATGTAATAAATCATTTTTTGGATTTGTCATTTCATTTGGCTGGAAAAGCATCAGTACGACATGTCACATCAGAATGTCATTTAGGCAAATGAGATGAATCTGCAGCATCTCAATTAACACTTTGCTAATTAGGATGACACACACAAACAAAATAATCTTTTATAGTGTATGTTCAAAGCATAACACCATCACAACGCCACTATAGGAAGACTCAGTGTGGGTAGTGGACGGGGCCGCTAACAGTTCTTACCAAAGCAGTCGGTCTCTGCCGCAAGGGCGATGACGGAGGATGAGGAAGTGGAGTGGAGCGAGGCAGACCTGCTGACACATGGCTGCCTGCCTCGCTCTCAGCTGCAGTGCCAAGGTCAGCCAGCCTCGTGTCAACATTTATGTATAGAACCCTAAAAAAGATGCAAGATAAAGACGATATGAATTGTATTATCATGTAAAAAAGTTGCTGTTTATAAACTTTTGACATCATCCCTATTAGCAGATTGAGGATTTTCAATAGTCATGGATTTTTTTCAGAGCACTTAAAGTATTTCCATCCATGTCAAAGTTAATATTATAATATTAAAAGCTCTAGAATTGGTACTAAATGGACCTTGTGGTGAGATCTTTTTCTCAGCTACTGTCTTTCAAGGTCAAGAATGAAGCCAAAATGGGCGAGAAGCCTTAGTTGTAGTTCTCCAAAAAAAAAAAAAAATCTGAACATCTGCAATTCCATGAAAATTGGGAAAACTCCATCTGCTGATGAAGATAATTTGATATGCTCTAAAGCTCCAGAACAGCTGCTAAATGAACCTTCTTGAGAGATCATTTCATCCACTAAATCACTCATGTTTTAGTATCAAAATCATCAGGAAAAGGCAGAATATTTACCTTGAAGTGGAGAAGTCCTGTGAAGCTTTACGTAACATTCAACACATCATGTTTTGTTGTTAACAGGTCTTAATAGCTTCAAGTGAACTTCAAGTGCAATGTGTGCCACATAAAAACATGTTTAATTCCAAATGAAACAGCTGCTGACATAGTGGAAAAAACTAAAATATCTACTGAGATTATAAAAACATGACAGAATTGTGCTTACTTGTGTATTTCTATCATCACAACCTTAATACAGTTAACTTTCTCTCTCCGACTTCACTGACAGGTTCAACATTGGTCACAATACGACTTCTTTCAAAGCTAAAGGCACCTGTGTTTTACCTTTTCTCATCAATTCTTTCAAAACAGTCACTGTGTGTTTACGATGAACCTAAAGTAGAAAAATAAAGGGTGTTTCCTCGGACTCTAAGGTAGTGGAAATGTTCCTGTTCGTATGTGATATTCCTGATTTCAGAAAGCTGCACTGACTGCCCCTCCTCCAACGCCGGTCGGTGGTACGAGAGTCCTGACCTCCGACAGACCCGTGCAGGCGGTGGACTCGGATGCTTCTGTGCTTATCTGAACTCAGCTCAGACAGTGAAGAGTTTGAGCTCCATGTCCGTCCTACTCTCCATCAAACGGAGGAGTCTCGATCTCTGTGGAGCACATATTGAAGGTTTCACCGATCACTGCTCCCAGGTCAGCTCCACAGGCAGATATTGCTCATGGCCTGGCAGGTGGAACTGCTCTCTGCAGGAGAGAGGTAGATCTTGCCGCTGGGGCAGACGCACACCTCGTATACGGCCTGCTCCTGGGAGGCCTGAGTGGGCGACGCCGTGTAGACGCCGTCAGGGAGGCTACCCAGCTGAATGATGTTGGCGTCTAAAAGTATCTGGGAGGAAAAACATCAAGACAAATGCTGGAAGTCATTCAAATAACATCGCCCAGAAGTGCCCTGAAGTGATGCATTACCAAGTGGAAATGATAAATGACTCTGGAGCAATCAGTAAATACAATATGACAGGTGGAGTGAAATACAGCAGCACTGATCTGGTGAGGCAGGATATGCAGTGAAGGAAGAACTCCATCTCAATATTAAAAGATTTGAAATACAAAATTGTTCATTTTCTGCCATGCTAGCAGCATGGCTCCAGGGATGGCAATGTTAGTTGGTCAGACCACCACTGGATTGGATGGATTACCATGTTCAGACATTCATGTGCCCCTCAGGATGAATTCTAGTAACTTTAATTTAAAACTTAACTTATAAAATCCATGACAGCTTTGTGTTTATGGTTAATTAGCAGGTGCTAAACTAAGATAGTGTTGACCAATCCTGTTTGAGTGGGCTTTGGTTGCATGCAGGTGAAACGCATTGGCCAAAATGCAATCTAAGAACCCATCAGATGTCGTCTAACACTGATTTAGCTTTTTATTGGCTTTTTTTAAAACAAATGCATCTTCATTTATATGCAGAAACTCTCAATAGAAAACATCAGTTTATGTGTTCAAAAAGGAGTAGGAATACAGACTTATTCAATCCTACCCCTTCACCACTACCTCTGTATAATCTGTATTTATTATCTCATTAATCCCATAATCTTATTTACACATACATACTGTATGTTACACACATACATATACATACATAAACCTACACGTACATGAAACAAGTACTCGTAATCTTTCTTATATACATCTTTAACTAATTAGTTTACATACGTATATATTAACTCATTATTTTTCTTTATCTTATGTACATGTATTATCTAATTATCTTTATCTCATGTGAAATTATATTACTCATTAATAAATAATCTTTTTACTGTGTTCGTATACATTGCCTCTTTAATAAACCTATTTTCCTTTACTCATAACTCATTATTTAATTAATTCATTGTTATGTTGTATCCATATATATATCTATATATACACATCTAAAGTATATTAACTGTATGTTTATAGATATAAGCTGTCCCTCAATTTCAGCTCCACTCTTGCGTCTTGCTGTAAGTTGCTAATCAGAACGTAAACAATGAATATACGCCAGCTGCACCGGAAGCCTAAAAGGATTGCACGTTGTCCCCAAAGGCTAAAATGTCTCATACCATAGCATACCATATCGAGGCTGCATGTCTGTTGGATCTCAAGGATACACGGAGGGAGACTGTTAAGAAAGCAACAAGATTGTTTGTCCCATCTCACACACTAACTCTGGACTTAAAATAAAAATAAATTACAACTAATTAAGAGGATACAAACAAATAAGGGCACAAAACGGAGCTCTCCACTCCCAACATAACTTTCAACTTCCTCACCTCTCCCTCTGTGGACTCCAGCTGTAGGTCCTTCCGACCGCTGACCTTCAGCGGCCCCTTGGCAGCGCTCACTTCCACCCCTCTGGGAGCCTCCATGGTCAGGGTCCGTGTTGGAGACTCGAGCCTGATGAGAAAAGACGAGCACAGGGTAGGAGATGTATGTGTGAACTCATAGATTATATCTGTAGAGGATATTTGCATTATAACTTTCAGTTTGATTTAACATCTGGGGAAGCATTCAAGGTAACATTGCTATTCAGTTCTTATGAATATGCCTGTGTAATTACTTGTTTAGGGCATGATGATGGAATCCAAATGTATTATTTGTTTGACAACAGACCCACAGCAGAGAGGCATTTAAAAACTATCCCACATTTAAAGGGAAAAAAAGCTTATTGATATTTCTGCTGCATAAACATATTTTGGGTGTTAGTTATACCAACATCATCTCTACCTGTGGAATACTAAAGCCGTTGTTCATGTTTAAGCAGCTCTTCTCATTATTCTAATCCAGTATGGCTCCTAAACAGCCCATAATTGTATCAGCTGATTTTGACCTTCAGCAACACTGAGGCTAATGCAATTTGCATTTTCCTCCCGTGGACTATTTGTTTACACGGGGAAAGATAAGTGCAAGAGCCAATCAATGTGGAATTTGTTTTCATAACTCATAACCGTTTCAAATTGATTTTCTCCCCCCCCCCTCCCATCTTCCCCAAATCTGTTTTCAATGAATTTTAAATGGAAGACTTTAAGGAGCCGTCTTGAAATCGCTTAAATCTCCATAGCCTGTGAAAGTGACACACATTTCGGATTATGCACTATTGGAATAAGAGGGGGGGAGAGCAAATGAATTTCATCTGCATTTGAAAAGCCTCTTTGACTTTAAATCAGCTTTCAGTAGATAGAATTTAAAGGGGATCTGTGAAATGAGCCTTTGACCTGGGACTGTTTGTGCCCTAGACCTGTTGAAACAGACAAGATAGATTTCTGCTCGGTTGTTTATACTCTTCCACTGAACATTTTTTACTTTTGTTGCTCTCTTAAAAGCTGTTCCAACTAACAGCAGATAAAAGTGGTGTAAATTTGATAATTTATTATGGATAAGCGAAAAAACATTATTGTATAAAATAAACTTAAGGTATAATTAACTTTACATTTAGGGCATTTAACAGATGCTTTTTGTCCAAAGCGACTTACAGTAATTCATACATATATTCATACACTGATGGCGGTGGCTGCCATGCACATCAGGAGCAGTTTGGGGTTCAGTATCTTGCCCAAAGACACTTCGACATGCAGACCAAGGGTATTGTACCAGCGACCTTCCCATAACAAGACACTGGCTCTACCCCTGAGCCACGGCCTCACTTTATAATTGTTTTAAAAACATCCTCAATTGATCTCCTGTAGCAAACAACATACCGTATATCCCCAGAGTCTCAGTCATTCATTAGCAAGCCACAAGAATTAGTGTTGGAGAGCTTCTCGACTTATCATATCTTTCAATAATTATTTCTCAAGCATCCACTGATTATCCATGGCTTCGATAGACGAGTTATTAAAAGACCCATTTAAAGCACTTTGCACTGAGCTGTGCAATAAGAAGTTCGTGATATGTGATGTGTGTGATATATTCGCCCCATTCAAAGCAGCTCTGTCATCACCAGCTGCACGCACACGCGCACACGCACACGCACACGCACACACACACACACACACACACACACACACACACACACACACACACACACACAGTTGCCAGAAGACGAAGTGCTCAATTTCCAAGAGTGCTTGTTTCAGACACAGTCCAAAATAAAGCATTCAATGAATTAAATTAAATTAAAAATGTCTCTTGGGTTTTATAACCATCCCACACCGCTTCCATTTTCATGTACAGAAAACTTATGGTCTCGTCTCCGAGGCTCCAACAGCAGCATGAAGTCTAAATCACCTTACTGCTGACTGGTTAACATTACAATTACAGTTAATGTTAAATTCACGTTATTTGTAATACACGAGACACATGGGATCTGACTAAAATATTAACTTCACTATTTAACTGCTGGTTCCAAGCTCAAGAAGAGTTACCATTTAAATGTGCTAAAGAAAAATAGGGAAAAGGAAATTTTAACATATGATGACTGGAGAAACTTTAATTTAGTAATTGCCTATCAAAAAATTTGACATTTTTGCACGTTCATCTGACCCAGACTACTTATCTGTACTAATTCATGGAAAAGTGGAGACCGTGTTCGAACTGCATTGTCCTTTCCAAGAACCCTCTTAAGACATATCAGTTAACTTATAGGAAAATTGTTAGGAAACCGTCGGACCCATAAAGTGTCACCAATTAAGACACTGAAATGAAAGTAGGCAGCTTTGACTTGAGACGAATAAATGGAGCTAAATTCAGTTTGTTTTAAATGCGACAATGTTCAGAATCTTTCAGTTTCTAAAACAAAGATCCATCCTCCTCAGTACCAAGGAGCTTCTTGTACCCAGAATATTTAATATTTAAGGGCATCTTGCTCCGACCAGAAAACTCTGATATGTAAAACACTCACTGCAGATAACCTATGTGATTTTTGCACTCATATCAGCTGTTGACAACAGGCTCTTCCGTTCTCTGGGAAATCCGAGCAGCTTTTCTTGCTGCATTCAAGATGACCTTTCCACAGAAAGGCCACCGTATCGCAGAGCTGTATGGGACCAAATGTGCTGATGGCCATCGCTGAAGTCGCAGTGGATAAGGTTGGCTTAAATACTGCATATCTACTCAAGTAACTGAGGGGATTCCAAAGGTGAAAGTCAAGTTTATTTATATTTCACTATCACATACAGGCTCTCAATGGGCTTTATAGACCTGCAGCAGAAATACATCCACACTTGTTACCGTTGCTATTCTGGCTGACATGGAAATGTCTCACTATACAGAGCCTGAATAAAACTACCTTTGCAAAGACATCAACCAACAAAACTAGATATATAATGAATATAATGAGCCTCAGGGCACCCTTCAGACTCCGCTGTGCAGTTCTTCTACACAACTTACAAAGACTATATTTTTTATCTTTATATATTTTCTGTTTGATTTAATGTTAACTCATTTTAATTTTTTTCCCTGTGTTAAAATCTAATTTTGTGTCTTCTTTCATTGCCTTGTGTGTCCTTTATACCTTGTCTTAATTCTTTCTCATGTCTCATGTACAGCACATCAAAATGCTTTTTTCTTTATTAAAAACGTGCTACAAATTAACTTGCCATATCGAGTGCAGGTATACTGACATACTGTACATCATTGAAGAGTTAGATGAGTTAAGTATTTTTGTGGTTCAAAGTTGATCACATATTCAAGCACAAGCTGTTTTAAACCACTGTCACTGGGAGTTGTCAGAAAAACTTTGTAATGTGCACACCGTTTCTATCTTGGGCATTTACTGCATTGCGATTTCTCATCATTTACCAAGAAAACAGATATATCAGCAATAAAATAATATCTGCCGATATATTTTCAGAATGGATGACCTAGATAAAATGTATCTTGCAGCCATGTGACACATATAACTCACACAGATTTAAATATCAGATACAAACATCACTGCATACCCATCACACCCTGGACACAACCTGTTTCAACGTCTCCTCTCTGGCAGGTGCTTCAGAACAATGTATGTCAACACAACCACACATAACAGTTTCTTCCCACATGTCATCAGTTAAATCAGTCACAGTGTCAACAAACCTCGAGCACCAAACATCCACCTACTTCTATTACAGACCATATTTCTACAGCTTTTATATGCACATTTTTTAAAACATATCATCATGCTCTGTTACTGCCAATATAAATATTGCTTGCTGTACATAAATGTAGATAATTTTTTTTAATATACTGTATATACACTTCTTTCTTCACACATGCTACTGTATAGTTCTGTCTTATACTATTCACCATCCTTTACTCTTAAATTCCATTTACCCAGTTTTTGTTGTCCTCGTTTCTGACTGATAAAACATTCAATAAAAATATGAATAAGAAGCTCACTTAAAACTGTGTCCGTCAAGTGACGGCATAACGTAAAACCTGGAGTACATCCAGCCATTGTCATCTAAACCAATCATCAGTGGTCAACATCGTTATCGTCCCCACAAATTTTCTATCAAAGACACATCATCCTCACTCCTCATGGCCATTTAGATAGCAAGACAGATAGAATAATATCTCACACTGTTAGACCTGCATTTTGTACTACAATTGCCAGAGGTGAAAACTAATTTGATTGTTTGAGTAATTCTTTAAGCAAATATGAAACACATTTGCTTTGTCCAGCTTCTCAAATGTGATGATTGTACTGGCTTTATTAGCTATGTGATGCGGCTGACATTTGTGGAGTTTTGACAACCTTGTGCACCAATGATAGATGTTGTTTATTTATACTGACAGAACCTAAACCCAATTATTTCCACTGTATCTGCATGTACTGTTCTCTGCTGTCCAAACATTTCACTAATGCTATCACAAAAACAAAGAACCACCGTATTTCTTTGCTGCAGTCAAAACTAGAAATGAAAGACAACACTCTTGCTGCACTACATCTCAATCCAACCACATTGGTGGGAAAGAAAGTTCAGAGCTAAGTGGCACCAAGAAGAGTTGTTCTGTTCTGCCTTTATCTTCTTAATGAACCTGTCACTCTCGTGTGGACACAGCTACTGCAGAGACTGTCCTGAAAGCTGCTGGAGTGAAAGTACGTGGCTGGCTGTGCTGCAAACAGACTTTGAAACCTGAAGAGACGGCGAAGTCTAGCAGCAGAAAGTTGTGGAGAAAATCAAATTGAAAGCGGTTTTCCTGCTCTCTGATGCACGGCCTGGAAATGTACCATGTGATGTCTGTGCTGTAAGGGAGCTGAGAGCCTTCAAATCCTGTCTGGTCTGCCTTTGCGTCTTAATGTCAGACTTGTCTCCCTTCAGATTCCCATGTGGGTTTTAAGCAGCGTTTTTATTTACAGCGTGCAAGACCTGGAGATTTTTTGTCGCACTGATCAGACATCCATGTACCATCTGTCCTCCATACATGTCAAGAGAATACTAAGGCTCTGTGAATGTGAACAAACTACATGATCACAGTGAAATGTTCAGTGATACTACACTGCAGCTTTACCAAGTGAATATCACAGCATTTATCACGGAGCTTCCCTGCCTGCTCAGATGGATTTGGGCCATGTGCATCAGGAATCAGAGCACCATCCTCCGGAGAAAGATGCAAAATGATCCGATTATGTAATTGACAGAAATATTTTCATATTTAGGCCTGTAATATCTGGTTGGAAGCTGCTTCTATTATCAAACTGAGTGGGCAGCCAACTGGGGAGTGAAAACATGCATCCTCAGAGCTAAATTTCCTGCCATTAACCATCTTGATTTCTGTCCTCAACACTCAGCACTGGAGGGTATTTTGAGAGTGAAACTGAGAGGTGACTGTCAGGTGAAGGAGCTGATCAGAGCCCCACAAGAGCTATGACTAAGGAGTAATGAAGCTGTGAGCAGAGAGCAGGACATGACAAACTGACATGTCTCCTCTGTGGGACTATATCCACTTTATTACTGCACTGCCCTTGTTTTAGAGACCTCAACATCAAGGCCCCTGCTCCTGATAGCTCCTCAGCACAGGTGCAATTCTTCACGAGTCACCAAACACAAACATGTTTCCTGGGTTTTGGGGCGTCAATTGACGAAGAGGATGCACTGAGGAGTAAAATAAAAAAGAGAGTGAAATACGAGTTGAGGGGGACCAAAACAACTAATGGACTTTAAATCAATCACACTACTCAACTGTTAACCTTCTGCACTACTGTCTTTGCCTCATAAGAGTCACACTTCACTGAAGCCTCAATGATTAGTTGATAAATCAATAGGTCTATCAACAGAGAATTACAGGTTCTGGTGTTTTAGACTTTGAATTTAAAGACATCACCTTGGGGTCTTGGAAATTAGTAATTGTAATTGATAAATGAAGAAGATAATAATCATTTGTCATGGTCCTACTTTTTACTCACGTTTAGCTGCTACAAGTGCAGTAACAGTATTCCATACTGCTAACACCGCTACGACACAACCAACTTTACCCATCATCAGATTTCATGCTCTCTAGTGCAATTTCTTTTCAAAGGAAACTTTTAGATTTAATTAATGGCAGCATTCGTGTTAGGCCTGCAACCAACGGTTATTTTATTTATCAATTAATGTGCTAAGTGTTTAATTCATTGATTAATATTTTAGTTCATTAAATGTAAGAAAAATATTGAAGAATGCTCTTAACAATATCCCAGAGCCCAAATTGACGTCTTCAAATGGTTTTTTTGTCCGACCAACAGTCCAAAACCCAAAGACACTTCATTTACTGACACACATGACAGAGAAAAGCCGCAAGAAGCTGGAACTGGCAAATGTTTGACATTTTGCTTGAAAAATGACAACCAATGACATGGTTAATGAATTGTCAAAATAGTTACCAATTAATACGGTTTCTACGGTTAATACGGCAATTCTAATTCTTGTCTCCTCACTTGTATTTATAGTAAGTCTTGTCTCATTTAAACTGTCTGTTTGACCAGCACCTGACTGATACTGCTATACAAAGGATTCCTGGCTTAGCGATAATATCTTAATGATGACTGTCTTAAGTATCATTCAGTTGTTGTTGTATGAAAGAATCCAGTGGAAATATAAACCTGAATATCACCCTCACTTAATGAGCCTTTATAGATTGCAACTACCAGTGAAATTTTTAAGCACACATAGATAAATTGTAGAAATCGAAAAGTAATTAAAAACCAGCAGAATCATTAAACTCAAAGTATATTCAATTATTCAGAAGCAGAATAATGATGACAAATGAAGACCAACTTGAGTGCCAGTGTACACAGATACAGAGCTCGGGGAGACGAACAGGTGCTTCAAAGTAAAGGAAGATCTCAGGTGGCTTCTTTGATTCCATCGCAGCTCTGTTCTTCTCCCAGATTACACTTGGCATGCAGTGAAATAAAACGCATCACAAAGAGAGAAAATGATATTTCTTCAAAGAGGAAGTGAAGGGCGACATGGACGCGAGCCAAACCGGATCTGTATCATCCAGAGAGGTTTACTAACAGGTGGCGAGTGGTTTACAAAGAGGGTTCAAGTGTAGGGTTATAGAGAGATGGCTGAAAAGTCCCTGAGCCACATCTATAAATAATGTGGAATAAGACGCCAGTTGTGACACAGACTGTGGATTTTTAAAAGAAACCTCCATTTTTGTGATAACATAGGTATGTTAGCTTGAAAAGGGAATTTTCATTTTATATTTGAGAAAGAGTCTTTACTGTCACCCTAATTATCCAGTATGATGTCATCATACTGGATGATGAATTAGATTTACACATGTGTAATCAGTCATCTGGCTATGCCAGCTCATAATTTACTGTCTGGATTTATAATGAAAAAGTGTCTGCTTTGGTACCATTAAAAGCAACCACAGAGTGAGTTGTCACAGATGGTGCTGATTTTCTGCTAAATGATGAGGACTGGGTCTTTATGTCAAATCATATTACACAGGATTGTAGATGAATCACCTGCCACAAGGAAAGATTGTACGAGCTACATTGTGGATTGTGTTGTCAATCTGTGTTGGAAAAAGTGTTTTTGGTTATTCTGAACGACCACATTTGAATGTGGAGATCCGATGACGATTGAATATGGGGACAGGAGCATACATTTCAGACTGTCCCTCCTGGAAGGTATTTACAGTGTTAGTGTGTTTGTTTACATCAAAGGTGACAGAAGTAGTAACTTGAGAGAGAAGTTCAAATCATGTCTGTAGATTTAAAGAAATGGTCAGAAGAAGGTTTCCGATGGTATTCAACCCTCTGATGAGCAGCTGAAGATGCATAATGGCTGCTTTATGCTTATTCTTTATTTCTAACTTCCCTCTCTTCTTCTTTTCCTACAACTTAAGGAGACTTAAGTTCTTTTTAATGGGTCACAAACTGAGAACATGGTGTCATGGTCCCAGGTTTTAGTTTTGTGATTTCCTGTTTGATGTTGAAAGTTTATCCTCATGGGTCATGTTCTTCTTTCCACTTCCTGTCTTTGTTTGTTTTCCTGCCCTTTTTCCTTCACACCTGTGTTCCATTAGTTAATCACTCCCTGTGTATTTAAGCCTGTGTTTTCCCCAAACTCTTCGTTGGTCTGTCTGTTTTCATCCCGCGTCTCTGAGTTCCTTGTCTGATCCCTGGTCCTATCTTTTACCTGCGTTTGTTGCTTGTGTTATACCGCTTTGAACTTTGCTTTTGGTTTGTGCTTAGTTTAGTGTTTAGCTTGTGGATTACTCCCGTTTTGTTGCCAGCCTTTTGTGTTGCATTTTGGATTATCTGGACTAAAGCTTTGGTTACGTTAAAGAGTGCTTTTTGTTGTGTTACCTGCCTGTCTCTGAGTGTCTTGCGTTTGGGTCCATTTTTGGACAATCTTGACAAATTTGGCCGACTAAATCAGTAATAATAGTGTAATTGGCAATGATTGGCAATGATTGGCAATCGCCCCTCCAATGGATGAAGGCAATCTGTCCCAAAACTCTGGTTTGGAAATGAAAATGAAATCATTTTTGGAAGGAAAAATTATATTTACATACAACTTTTGTCCACACAACACAGGAAGGATATGATAGAGCTTTGTAGCATTGTGTGTTCTTTAAAAGGCCCTTATAAAACGTATTTTCTCAGTTTGTTGTTTACTATAAGCGACTGGGTGCCATTTTTTCCCTCCTACACTTCAACTTTGATTATTGCTCATTCAGTGAAGATTATTTCATCTTGTAGAGAAGTACTTTGCGGGGGTTAAACCTTCAAGCTAAAACCTTTAATGGAAAGTGAATTTCTCTTCTTCACAGCCAAGAAATAACTATACCGAGTGTGGTTTTGGTTATATAAATGTGAAAAGAAATCTGTTTGCACTGGACAAACATTTTGTTCAAAAGCTCGAGATGTTTTCCTTTGTTCCAGCAGCATTTTGATGATTATGTATTAACAGATGACAGGATAGACTGCACGTTTTCCAGTAAAAGCTGCTCAAAAGCAATTAAAAAGTGATATTTTTTGTATTGAAGAGGTTTACAAGTGAGATGCTGCTGTACTGATGGTGGCTTGTTTACTTTGCCCACAGCCAAATTAGACTGAGAATTAAAAAAAACACAACAACATGATCACAAAACATGTTGTTGGGCTTGAATTAATAGCCCACATGATTTCTCCATTTTGCTTTTTTAATACTACTGTATGACTTAATATAAAAATATTCTCTGATGTGGTGTTTGGAAAATAAATTGGGTTTAGATAAAAGGAGCATTTATTTGAAGCCCTGACAGTTATGTTTTTCATCTGCTTGTTTGGAAATATTTCAGTGAAGGAAGCCTGTCATTTCGAAGCAGCCTGGAGAAATTGTGAATTTTTGAAAACGCAATATGTTTTAAATTAAGGCACACAAACACAATCAAACTTTGACAAAGCATAAATTAAGCATGTTTGATCAAATATGCATTTAAATGGAAGTAAATCAGAATCCTGTTAAAGCACAGAACATGTTGGAGCTTTTGAATTTTCTCCTGTTCACTTGCCTCTCGTTAAGATTTTGACCACATTGCAGATGGTCACCCCTGAGCTGAGCCTGTGTGTGTCAGTCCAGTGCAAGTGTGTGTGTGCTCGCTTTAAAGTGGACCTCATCAGTATTCCTCTCACTCTGGAGGAATTAGATGCCAGAACACTGCTTTTTCTGCCAACTTTGATCCCAACCCTCCCTTCAGGACCAGTAAGGTGGACAACAAACCAAACTCGTTATAGCTCGTTAATGGACCGACACAGGGCTCAGAGCCCCAGGCGGAGTGCAGTGGGGATCACATGCACGGGCGTGTACGAGTCTAATAAGCATCTCAACCTTACCCACTTTCCCTATGCTCTCTCGATGCTTTAATCAATTCCTGACTGCTATAGAGAATAACTAACCAATTAGCTCACCCCTCAGCTGTGAAATTAATATAATGGTCAAATCTAGTTTTAAATTTGTGTGATAACGAGCCAACCAGTAGATGCTTGAGAATAATGATCCTGGTGAATAATGGTTCCTGCCACGTGCTTTTTTTTTTTTGCCTTAGCGCAGCCATCGACTTTGAAATGCCATGGAACATTTATCATCATCATTTGAAGATCTTCATTTTAATTGAACAGGATATGAACATGTGGCATTAAGCTTTAATGAATTTCTGTAAAGTCAATGAATATGAACTTACTTAAGGTCTTCAGAAGCCCTCGTCTGGATCAGGGGAGTTTCTACTGAATGTCCAAACACGGCGCCTTCCGAGCCTAGCAAAAAAAAAAAACTTTTAAAATTCAGCAAAAGATACCACCAATCTAATAAATCAATACTTAGTACTGAATGTGTCTATAGCACAAAAAACTGTTTCAAAAAATGTCTCAGGGTGATTTAACACCTAACCTGTCAGGTTAGGTTCTAATGAATTCTGGAACATTTGCCCGTTTGTTTATGCTGGTATCAATCAAACCCTGGTATGGCCCAAATAACCAAGACCATCTTCTTGCTTCCAAGTGAGCTCCAGTTTTGTGAAAGCAAGAAGGACCAACCATAGGATTTTGCAATCGCTAGGACAGGAGGAGAGACATCAGTCACTGTCTAGTCGAGTGAGCGTTGAGCAGTTGCAAGTGCGTAGGGAGGGTGGTGCTCGCACTTGTCACAGCCCCTTGCATTTTGTGCATACTAGGGATCGGACTATAAAAGACATTCACAATAAGTTGATCGTGGTGAATTTTCATTATTAGGATAACCAGCAATCTGCATTTAGAAACAAGGTGATTACAAAGTAATCCTCCTTGTAATATTACTGTTCAAGTAGTACTGTGATTCGTCTTTGTCAATATCAATAAAGCTCTTAACAAGCTGTTTCATCGTAGGCTCTTTGTGACACCAGAGAGCATTCAGCATACTGCACACATACAGTAAAGCTACAGTAAAGTGCATTTTACCTGTGACGGTGAACTTTTCAGTCGTCATGATGACCTCCTCCTCATTTGCAGTGAACAGCAGTTTGCCTCCATCTTTACTTCGTACCTCCAGCCTCTGACACTGGGCCTCCACAGCCTCAGGTCCTGCAGAAAGAGACATCCTCAACGGAGCTTCTGGCTTTCAGCAAAATAACAACTACAGATGGTGCTGCCTGCACTTTCAATGAGGTGCTCGAAATCAAATTGCAGCACTTGTACATTGAGAATTTAACCTATTTGTATTTGTTTGGAGTGACTGCATTGTTCAATACTTTATGAACCTTTCGAGGACTGAACATTTATTTTAGTGTGATAATTAAAAAGGATTAAAGAACAGATTTCCACCTAAAAAGTTGTATCAGTCCACAAATCCAACAGTAATGTTCTTTTTGTAAATGGTGCAGTCAAATAAAGGTTGCCTTGCGTTTTCTGGCCTTGCAAATCAGCTTTGGGAAACCATGTTTGGGCAAGTGAGCAATCTGAAATACTGTGCAGAGTGCTTGCTGTGCAAATGAAAGGCGTCTAACAAAGCTGGATCAGCCATGCTTTTACAATGGATGAAGAGAAATCAGTAATCTGTTCCGCTGGTGAGGAATATTAATTCCAGTTCTCCAGACTTTGGTGTTTTTCCAGATGTGCATGCAGAAACTTTTTAACGTCTCTCTTCCTGGCAAACCCCCCTCTCTCTTTCATTAATCCATGGGCTGCGACGGCAGGGGAATTTAATTATTCTCGCCAAGTTTCATCTCATTTCAGACAAAAAGCACTTTCTACAAAAGCAGGCACTAATTTTCGAAGGAAGGTCAAGCGTGTCCAAAAAGTGTCATATCACCAGTCTTGTCAAATCAGCATCAACTCTCAACTTATGTTGGCTAAGATCAATAGCTATTAATGTTAATAAGCAGGTCATTTGCTTTCCAGTGGTCATTAATCATGTAAATGACTTTGGTAATTTGGACTGACTGATGGTTGAGCTCGATGATAATAAGAAGAATCCATTGTCCTTTCATTAAGTGCACCAAAGGTTAGTGTCTGGAAGAAACTACAGTCTTTTTTCTTTTTCTTTTATAAAAGG
The DNA here is from genome assembly GCF_965226575.1 of Pagrus pagrus. NCBI lineage: Eukaryota > Metazoa > Chordata > Actinopteri > Spariformes > Sparidae > Pagrus > Pagrus pagrus. The sequence continues at coordinate 14,871,104 of NC_140204.1, read as the reverse complement.
CACAGAGAAGATTAGAGAGATTTTAAAGATGAATTGTTGCGCTAATCGTGATTAAGGTCATTAATAAAATAAGATAAAACAGGCAATTTACAGTCATGGCAAGATTAATCTAACATCACTTTTAATAAGTTGTAAATAGAGAGAGAAATAAAGGCCAAACTTCAGTGAAAATAAACACATAGGCCAGCTAATTACGTGATTTCTTTTAACATGAAATGACAAACGGCACAAAAAAGACAGTTGTTGAACCCCATGTTTCAACTACCTCAGTATGCGTTTCCCATCAGCTGTGGAAGGTGAGTAGCAATTCATTATCTCAAATGAAATGGCTTCCAAATAAATCAGTCCAGATGTAAGAACTGGAGACTCACCCACTGTGAGCTGACCGGTCAGCTGGCCTTGGTCGTTCCTGACGTTCAGCGTCACATTCTTTTCTGATCGCAAGACCAACAAGCTGTCCTAGGGGAAGCATGAATGGGGCAGGAGAAAGACAGAAAGGGAGAAAGACAAGAAAAAGAAATATGTTAGGATCTTATGTTGGAGGGAAAATCAATAGTTAAGTGAAGACTCTTCTTTCTTTCTTTGGCATATTTAAAGCAGTTAACATTTGTGCTTTAACACTGTTTTATTCATTGCTTTTATATTAACAATGGATCAAATTACTATGTGTAATGCTTAAGGTGTTGAACCCAAAAGATTATGACCCATCTTCATGGAGCATTTTAGCGTCTTTTAGCCCATTGTTTTGTCTTTCTGACCAGAAGATGTTCGGTTTTGCTTACTTTTCCCAGCTCTCAACTTATCTTGCCTTCATAGGCAGCATTTTTCAATGAAAAACACAGATAAACTCAGTGATACACTGCCTGCCCAGCACCTAACAAAGTTAACAATTAGCTGGTGAAGATATTGGCGTGTAAGCTGTTAATGAGCCAGATACATTACCACAAGAGGCGTGGAGACAAAAACAAAGTTAAGAGGAGAGTGATACTCCACGTTAACCTTGGTTTGGCCAGAAACACAATGACAAATTAATGGTAATGTTGCTCTGTCTCAGCTGGATGTGTTACTTGTTCGCCAACACATTTACTATTATAACGTTTTTCTTTCCAACTTCTTTTTAGCAATGTTGTCACATTCACAGAACTCAAAAACTGACTTGGTGAGTACAGTATTATCATGCCAACACAAATGATGGTTAAAACTATCCAAAAAGGAAAGGTGCATTTGTGAGAATTATCCTTTAAATCCCCTCACTCACTGTTTTTTATAGAAATTCACTGATGTATCTCCAAAATCTGTATGAGTGTACCTGCGCCAATGCAAAGCAGGTTGTGCTGTTCGGTAAAAAAGCCCTTCCAAGTGAATCTTCCTGGATATAAACCACAAAATTGAACTACATTTAGAGTAAAATGAAACAAATTAAATTTAAATTATCCAAAGATGAGTAATGAAGTGTAGGTAGAGTTTGAAGAGAAAGGGGGTGGAAGGGTGGTTAGCTGAAAATGTGTATTTTCCATCAGTGACAGGCGTAGGAGTATCCTTTCTTCACCGCAGACATTTTAACTCTGGACTTCTGCTTTCTGGCAATTTTGTATTTTGCAAGTTTATGGCTGTTTGACATTTGAATGATGGCAGATGTGCGAGCCACTGCTTGCATGCTGAAAAGGCTTAGACCTCATGCAACACTTTTACCTGATCAGCTATTATTAGAGCTTGCTTTTAGTTTTTAACCTGCCTGCCTCAGAGTTCTGCATTTCAGTCCTCTTATGATAACCTTGAAACCTGGGTAACATAGTGACTACTCGCACTCTTGGCTGCTAGCATGACAGTCTGTTAAACTAAACTGATTTTTTTTGGCCTTTTGTTGGCAGCTGTAACAAGCTTTTAACACAACGTTGACATATTGGCACCTTATAAAGTAGATATGGGCAAACTCATCAGTAAACCATTGCCTATAACACATCCAGCAGACACAGAGCAACATTAGCATTCAGTTAGAGTTGTGTGTCTCTGGCCACCTGGGGTCCGTTTCACAAAGCAGGTTTAGTGAAAACTCTGAGTCTGTTAACCCTGAAATGAGGGAAACTCAGAGTTTTCCGTTTCACAAAGGGAGGTAACTCAAACCAGAGAAAGAGGGGTAACTCCAGCCTGTTTCACAGAGAGAGGTAACTTAAGCTCTCGGTCAGTTACCATGGTAACATACTCTATGAACCTAACCTGGTCGGGACCAGGTTTTTCCTCACCAAACCTCGAGTTTCTCTCTGTCTCCGCCCTCTTTCAGCCACACACGGTATTTGATTTCCTCATTCATTCAGTCAGCAGGCGAGTTTTGGCGTAATATAGTTCTGCCGTCTGTTTTTTGAGAAAATCATTGCAAAAATCAGTCAGTAGGCGACATTAGAAGTTATATTAGGTGGCGACTATTTTCACTACCATGGCATGTCCTTTTGATAATGATCCCGTGGATGAAGGTGCAGCATTACTGCGCAGAGAATTAAATATTCGTCGGGAGATGATTATCAGACCGCGCATAGATGTTCTTGCATTTCCAGACAATTATCTTTTTGAGCGGTACCGTTTCACCTCACAGTCCATCATTTACATACACAACCTAATCCGTCCTTACATTTCCAACATTACCAACCGAAGTCATGCTCTCACATCCCAGCAGATAGTGTGTGTTGCGCTGCGTTTTTTTGCAAATGGGAGTTTTTTATACAACGTCGGAGATGCAGAGCACTTTACAAAAGTAAAAAAAAAGTCATGAAAGGGAAATAAATATTTTTATGAATAGGCTTAAAATATATAGATAGGTCTAGGCATATTAAATTTTATAAAAGCGCTTGTGTCTTGGGGGCTGAGCTCAGAGGATGAGCTCCCTCCAGGGATTCCCTCAGCCACTGGCCTTCCTAAATTCTGGCTTAGGGCCGGCTCCTCTGCCTCTGTTAGAGGTGGCGGTGCTGGGCCACCACCCGTTTTACGGGCATCTGCTTTCTTTCTGTTGGCTGAGTAGAAGTCTGTGTTAGTTTAAATAGGCTTTATTCTTTAACAGAACATGATATAGATGAGAAGACATGTATGTGTGTGAAAACAGCATTATGTTGGGGATAAAACAAATGTACAGTCAAACAGCCACTTAATATTTACTTTACAATGTAAAACATGATCAAAATGAGGTACTCCCATGAGATTATGCCGGTCTCACCTGTTTGAACAATGTTTTTATGTTTCATCTTAAGCTGCTTACACTTCCTTCTAAAAACGTGCTCAAACTCACCGTATGAGCGCATTAATAAAAAAAAAAACGTAGCCCTCCTCTTCCCCGTTGCCATGGTGACTCGTCGAATCGGGGCTCCATTGACGCTGTCTTTTTAGACTTGTGGCGCACGCGCTTAACTCCAGGTGAAACTACTCCGAGTTGATCAAACTGACTCAAATCAGCTGTTCTGGAACCGAAAACTCAGAGTTTCCTATCTCAGAGTAGATCAACTCAGAGTTCAAGGTTAGACTCAGAGTTTGTTGAACCTGCTTTGTGAAACGGACCCCTGATGAAAAAGAAATAATCACTCTCCTTTTAGCTCTGTTTTGGGAAATATATGACACTTTACATGCTACACAATCTTTCCCAGCTTGTCGCTGACATTGCCTGTCTGTTGTTTGGTGCTGGGAAGGTAGCGTACAGTTAGGTAGTGAGTTTTTGTATGCATGCTGCATCAGAAACCTACTGTGACAGTGAACCGAATTGTAAAACCAAAATAATGAGCTGAAAGACGCTAAAACACTCGGACACTTTTGACATTACACACATTGATGTCTATATGTAATTATATCATTAAAATGAAACTGTAGAAGGTGTAGTTTTAACACAATTCATAGAACATATTTGTACCATACACTCCTGTCTTATGACTTAGTGCAAACCATACTGCATCTGTTTTTTGGTAATGGGATCCTCCATTTTGGACTCCGCATTTTGTCCCTTTTTTCCAAAAAAGGTCAGCGCTGTCATGAGTTTGCATTTGTCAGAACAAATAGTTGGAACAAGTTTTCTTTGCCCTCACATGCAAATCCACTGATGGTGCACTGAATTTATTTGAACTCCTAACTCCCATATATCTCGGTTCATGTTAGTTTCTTTCTGTCGTATTATTTGTAATTAAAATTGACATTTGGTTATAGTTTCATAATTGGGCTAATAATTATGCCTTGATACAGTCTAACGTGTTTGATTAACCTAATGCTCTCCTAAAACAGGCGTCAAATTGTAGCAGATTATCTAAAGTTTGTGCTGTTTAACTTTGGAGAGGTCAATTTCATTCCCTTATTGCTCCTTCCCAATATGAATGCGTATCATGAACGGAAGTTTGCCAGGAAGCACAGAATCATGAAGAAATTTGAGTTCTCGATTTGAAGTATCCCTTTAAAGAGTTTATAGGTCCTAAACTGTTTCCTGAGGGGCCATGACTGAGGCGCTGTTGCTCTCCTCCACACTTCTTTGGGATCACATAAAAGGCTTTTTAGTCACTGCGCCTGTTGAGGAAGGTCAAGTGCAGATCAGAGCAAATGCACATAAATGGAGCCTGTTGTTGAAGGTGCATCGGGCCCCGTCAGACTGAAAAATTACCATGGCTGCTGTAAGGCAAAGGATGCTTCCCTGCATACAATGAATAACATCACAGCAGAAAGCGAGAGCCCGCCGCACCGCTTCGATGAAATAGCTGAAAACAAAGCAACCGCATATGATGGTGCTATCGTACTGTGAGAGCAAAATAAAATGCAGACCTTTAAAGCATAGATAAAGAGCTCAGGGTTTAACTGTAATCCGAACCAAATATTTGCATAAATATATTTAAATTTTAATTATATTTGAGTGTTGTGCGAGAAGCCAATTTGCATACTAAACTGAACAAGTAAATATAATGATGAAAACATGTCACAAGTTGAAAAGGTACGCCTATTAAGTCTTAATTTACTCATTCTGCAGGCAGGCTCTTTGCATGCAGGGTACAGCCTGTTTTAGAACATGTTTTCGGGCATATTTAATATTTTTCCACATTAAAAAGGTCCCTGTATTTCAGTGTAATACCGTTAGCCAAATTAAATGGGTTCTAGCATACTGGGTTTGAAGGATGTTCAGATCTCTGAGGCACTGCTGCCGAAAAATCGCTTTGATTATGAACTGTGAGTGTTAAATAAGTGGATGGCTTCAGCTCTCATCTGCAGATTTGAATTGAGCACTGGTGTGTACAATCATCTTTGTCATGCATCTCCAATAGAACTATGAGAGACTCGGTGGGGGAGAAGTTTCATCCCAATAAAGACACACCTGCATCTGATGCTATTTATAGATGAGTCAGGGTCCCCGGGGAAAAAAACGAGAGCCAACAGACTGAAAAGCAGAGATTTGCTAAACTGGATCTGGGCAATGTGTTGCCTCATACCCACATTGTTTTTCAGACTGAGGCAGAGACTTCAATCCAAAGCAAAGATTTTCTGAAATTTCAGAGTTTTCTCTTGTTTATAAATGTAAATTGTAGTGTGATACAAAACAAAAAAACAACAGGAGAGCAATGATGAATACAATGATTGATCACGAGTTAAATGTTAATATAATCACATGAGGCCAATTATTCTTGGTTATTTATGCCATTACACCTCTGCATATTTATAATAACTTACATTTGCAGGCTTTATTATAATTTGCATGGATTTTGATGTTTTTGAGTAAAGCAGCAGATTATCAACTTGTCAGATTTGACCTGCACAGTGCTATCAATAATAGGGTGTGACTTGGGGTCACACAAATTGGGTATTTTAGTACAGAAATTGATTCCTCCATGTGCCTTACTGGCAGCTGTTACACACCCCTGGCCTTCTGTCGTCCTGTATGTCCTCCTACTGTTTGCATCAGTGGGCTTTCACTCCTGTATGTGCAACTGAATCAAAGGCCAAGGCTGCAGGCTAAACACTTTACTAGCTGATTTTTTTCTCTGAACACGTTCAAGCTGAGAGAAGCAATTCATCAGTGAAATCAGCTCTTGTAGTTCTTAACATAGATAAAATACACTGTGGTCCGTGATTGCAATTCTCTGGAATACATAATTTACAAAACACTAAAGACAACAAATTCGAGTGGACTGACCACTCTGGTAAAAATACATCACTGCTGCTCATCAAATCTAGTTTGACCTCTGTTGTCCTTAAGCAGCAGCAGACATTACTACTAATGCATGAGAATAACAGGAGCTATTCCAAGACAAAATCACTAAAACCAAGACTTGTCTCATTTGTAGGGATATTAATGAATCGTGATTGATCAATTAATTGCTGTTGAGAATTGATTTGTACTTTAAACAATACAAATAGACTATTCTACATAAACTAGCCATTTAGTAGTCTCAATATGGGTTGAATATCATTTGGTTGGATGTTGAATAGCAATAGACAAGATGAGGTCATTTTGTATTATTTAGTTAAGCATTCAAATTACTTGGTTTTACTTTATTTTCCTTTTTAATCTACCTTTCTTTTAAAAACTCTAGTTTGCGCCAAACATAGATCGTGTCAGTGGTTAATATAGTTTTGTAATGGAAAAACATCCAACATATTTCATATATTAATGATGATTAACCGATAAAAAAAACGATTTGCATCCCTACTCATTTGTGCATTCAAGTGTTTGCAGAAACTCTACCAGAAATTAAAACAATACATTCTGCAAAAATAAATATGATTGCGGATCTCGGATACAGAGAACGGATAACAGAAGCATAGTCTGTTTAAAAAACTACTCGGCAAAAACATTCAGGACAATAGAAGTTTGATGACTGGAAAGCAAAACCAAACACTGTTTGATAGAAATGCAAAATACAAATGTTGTTGAGCAGCTAACATTATTACAGTGTGACAAAATAAACAGCCATTACTCTACTTTGAACAGGCGTTACTGTTTAAAGTTTCTATGGGAGGAAAGTGAAAGAAAAGAAAACCTGCTGTAACATTCGGTTTTAACACTTGAAATTCCACCTGCCAAAAGAACATTGCAGCCATATTTTCAAGTGGGACAAAGATATCAAGCCTGAAATTACAGCCATTTTGTTGCTTTCAGACGGCTGAAATTTCGAGTGTCGTACTGCTATCACATGCCTGAAAATTATACAGTATTGTGACTTTCACAGGAGGAGCTGGTGCTGTTGTGTGGCAATCATACGCCTGAAATTTCTAATGTAAACTGGATTTCAAACATTTGACATTAAGGTCGTCCTTTTTCGTCGTCCTCATATTGGTTTCTTTTTCCCTTAATAATTCAAGTGTGTGAGTGCACTCTATAAAAGCCGACAGGCGGATGGATAGACAGACGGACTTGCATATGGGAAGCCCGCAGGCTGAGGAAAAATAATATACAGTATATTCCATCTATCCATCTGCCTGTCAGATTCGACAGACAGCTCAGCACAGGTTTAACTGAAAGCTACTGCAAAAAGAGGTCAACATTAGTCACACATATTAAAACAATCATAATATTGAGTTTCTCTAGTCCAATTTACACTTGAACCTTTGAGCAGGAGTGTCACACAATACCCATCATTTCACATGTGAAAGCAACAATGGGGCTCTAGTGTTTAAGTGTGTGAAATCAACTCGGCGCTTTAAATTTCACCTGCTGCTGCCAGTGGCACACTATTAAGATCAAAATTTGGAGAGGCAGTTGTGACCGCCTGGGTTCACACACTGCGCTGCAGTGCAGGCAGGAAGTTCAAGGCATCAACACTAAAGCACTGGAGCCTGCACTTTGCCACCATGGTGTGGAAAATATATTAATTGTAAAAACCAGTGTATAGTCAGCATGGTACTGGGCGATAGAATTTTACCTGGTTTTGGGACTACAGACTACACCACTCTATTAATCCATACTTCGACTTCCAATCAAAATATGTCCATAGCATTGACTGTCAAAAAATGACTATTTGATGAGAATAAAATCATGATTTTGTCTAATTTTGTTCAATGGAAAAAGGGGTCGGTAGAAAAAATTATCTTAAAAATTAAACCATTATTCATTTTTTAATCGCTTGGTGCAGTGCAACAAGAGTTTAACACACCATATTATCAATGTAGGCAAACTTGTTAGCAAACTCACATTGCCAGCAGATGTGGAGCAACATTACACCCACTGGGGTCGTGTTTTTGGTAACCTGGCAATTCCAAGTCCAATATTCATTCTCTTTAAATCTGTGTTGGTCTCCACCAACTCCTGAGGGAAATAATCTATCTTTGTAGCAGATAAATGCTTAACTGTGTTAACCAGCGAGTCAATAACTTTGCAAACTTCCTGTGCGCTACACTAAACAGCAGACAGACAAAGGTTTTTGTCTGAACAGTGGCCTGCTGCTAGACATGAAGCTGTGAAGTTGCAGCTTGTAAAACCAAAAGTTAGCTGAAAGAAGCTTAAAAGCACAGCAGAGTTGGGTCCTTATTCTCTGTCGGGTTGTCACAATGAGCCGACCCTTTCACATACAAGTAGTCATTTAATCCATTGTTAATGTTTAATTAGTGCAGTTTTAGGTATCAATATTCAGTATTGTTCTGTTATCAACAAAAAATGAGAAGATTGCCAACTATTTTGATAATAGGATTTGCTGCTTTTCTTTGTCATTTATAATAGTAATTGAAGACCCTTTGGGTTTCGGTTAGTTGGACAAAAAAACAATTTGAAGACATCACTTTGGGCTCTGGGAAATTGTGACAGATTTTTCACAAATTTTTGATATCTTAAGTTGTGAAAATAATCAGCAGTTTAACCAGAATGAAAATAAGTGTTGGTTACAGCTCTAACGCAACCCTGATCATTGATAGGTCTTTGCAAAATCACAAAATAATAATCAAATGTATCTTTAATTAATGTATACCGTTATGCATTACATTTTGTATTTATTTATTTATGTATTATTAGCATAGCCACATAGTATGTAGTATAATATATAATTTGCATTTTGAGTGGTGAAAGTATCAGCAAAACTCCACAGAATACATTTGTTGTAAGTGCTTTTTTTAGCTTGGCAGGGTTTACAACCAGTGTAAACCGTACGTGCAAAGTTACCAGCTTTCATTTCACAACATGCTACTGAGAGCGCAGATTTAAGAGCTACTTAGCCTGTAATATGCTGCCAACCATCAGAGTTCCTGCCAAAAACACCAAGGGAGCTATTTCCACTTGGTATTCACAGATTCCAGCTTCAGTCATTGATGAAAATTCAAAGCACTGATTGATCCATGACAAGTAAAACTAAAGCTACTTTGAGTTCAGCCTCGACAGCAGCTTGGACTCGGTGAAAAAAAAAATCATACTATATTTAACTTTAAGATATCTATGGTGCGCTACAGAGGTCACTGCTGTTTGTGGTAATGGCTTATTGATCAATGGTGGTTATCTGACTGAAGAACAGCACTGTGCACTGTAGTGTAAACTCATTGGATAACCATAATCCTTGCTCTCCCAGTGCCTGACATATTTCCTCAGGTGAGAAATATCGAGTGACCCACATGAGATTTTTGTCCTGCAAATATCTCTGGTGCTGGTAGATAAGGGGGCACTGCACAGCATGTCTGTAAAACAAGACAGTAAAAATGTCTGCAGGTGGTATTGCACCGTGGAATGAAATATTGGCTTTGTCCGATGTTCGACTTGGCCGTCTGCTATGGCCTTGAGGTGTTTGCTTTTGCTAAACACGCGACTGTTATATTTAAAACAACATTTAGCTCCAACTAGAACATCAAAGGGCAAGAGTGGGCAATTCCAAGTTGTTTCTCAATCTGCTGTGTCAAATTGTGCCCACTATCGAGCCACTTCCTCCATCGACGTCCCTCAAAAAAAATCAAATTTACATGGAACCCCAGCTTCCAGTGCTTGAAATTGCTTTCTGCACCATGCCTAATCACTGAAAAAGGGGATGATCCAACTGAGCGTCTGTGATTCGTGTGGGAGAAGGAAATTTGGATCAACTTTGCACTGGAGCTGTGTTGGTTAATCTACTGAACATCAAAGAGGAGAAAGAGGAGGGAGGAAGTGGAAGAGGGGAATTTATCGCGTGGGCTTGATTGGAAATCCAGCGGGGGGACTCTGGTCCCTCTGTAATCGCCTGTAATCTCCTGTTGGGTTGTATGTGGCCTGAGAGGAGCCGAGAGGCAGCCTATTACCCATCTCCTGCCGATGGGAGGCCCTGATAGTGCACTGCTGGAGGATGACAGGAAATGAGGAGGTGGAGGAGAGGAGCACAGGACAGAGACAGAAAGGGTGTAATCTCTTCTTTCCAGGCACAAATATAAAGTAACATCAAAGTATTGTCAAGTCAGGGTTCAAAGGGAAGTTGGCCTTTGTTGTTAATGAATTGATCATAACTTCCTCAACACTGTGAGATCAATACCAGCTTGTCTGCAGCAGAGAGATCTTTCCACACAAGAGCTTTTCACACGCAATTCTGTCAATGGTAGTTATTCCTAGTTCATCAGCGCTTCAGAGTATTGATCAACAGGAACGTTTTTGAGATGAGCAAAGGGAGCAACTTACCCTTCTGGACTGGATCTCATTCACATAGAGAGGGAGGAGAAACTCAGAGATTCCCTCCAGGCGAATCCCATCCTGATTCAGTTGCAGGTTTCCCATTCCGTCCTGAAACATAATTATGAGCATCAGTGATGTTGCGATAAGCAGTGCCGATTGTCCTGATTTGATTCAACGGATTATAAAAAATTGAATCCTGCTGCCGCTGAAGTGCATTAGGAGGAGCAGGAGCTGCTGCGTGCCAGGCGGGCCCGGTGGACGGGCGGCAGTGCTGAGTGACAGGGAAGAAGTAGGACATGACATCGAGGTGACAATGCCACAGACACTCAGTGGTGTCAGGGTGACAGGCTGCATGCAGTGGGAGGTAGACTGAGGAAAGCCAGGCTAATGTGGCAGCTCTGGATGTTGAGGAGTCATGAAAATGGCAAAAGAAAGTATCAGATGATGGTGCAGATTTACGTGAGTTATTTTAATAATTGTTGTTATTGTAGCAGTGTGGAAAAGGCTCCCCAAAAGGCTTTCATATCCCCACTAACTCACTCACCTCACTCACTTGTCAATCACTGCTGCCCCCTCCCCCTGATAGCCAATCAACTTGGACTATCCCCTTACTATTCCCTTACTTACCGTTTTTCTCTCCGCGAGGACTGCGTGAGTCAGCAGATATCAACGAGTGAAAGGAGGATGAAAGAACTGAACTGAAGTTCGTCTGTTGAAGTTAATAGTTCCAGACCAGTTTGTAGCAGCTCCTTGTTGTTTTGTGTGTGCGTGCAGCTACTTGTAAGTATTTTGTAATTCATTTGTACTCGTTTGGTGGCAATGTTTATGGTTATGTTTCCACATGCACAAGTAGTAATAGAAGTGGGAGTAGTTGTAATAGTGAGCATACGTACACTAGGTACTAAATGTTGGAATGCACTTATTCCATCCAACAAAAGTCATGTCTGATACTTTCTAAGCTGGTTGGCTGATCAATAACCAATAACGTTTTCTTGTCAATGCAATTATAAAATTTACAATCCAATCTTTTTACAATCAGATACATTTACTTGGTCACAGTATGCCCTGACTGTTATCTTACGTAAAAAAAATATCACAATGAGATACTTATTTTGGGAAAAATAATAAAGAGCAACTGATATTGGATTGGTGCTTTGGATTGGTAGATAGCTTAAGCTGAGGTATGGGAACTGCTATCAGAGATAAAAAGTTGGTTCAGGCAATATGCATCAAAAACCTGACTAAATTAGCTTTGTTGTAATGGATTCGAACACCTCAATCATGTTTAAAGAGCCTGCTAATTAATATTCATTTCAGACGGACAGATGTCATATGTACAGGCTAAAATATACAACTTTTTCCCTAAATTATTTTAGGCTGGAAGCCTGACCATTCAGCTGCCCTCCAAACTTGTGTACCGTGTCAACAGACCTTTTATGTAGCAGACGTTTTGGCATGACATTGCAGGAAAAGCAAAGGTGGAAATGATAACATTGAAAAAAGACTGCACTCCACTTAAGTGAGCTGGTTTCAGGATCCTTTTCAGGGTATTATGCAATGCTGGCTCACTGGGACACTCTATGGAACCGAGTCATTGATAACAAAATTTGTTTCACCTTGTGCTTTTCTTGCTATGACAAATTCAAATGTCTGCCAAGGAAAGTGTCTCCAACTATTATAAGGTCCCATCTTTAGTAGAGACCTTGTGTAACTAAAATAGTCCAACCAATAAAAGTCATCACAACTTTGCGACAATCCCATCTTTCAGCTTGTCCTGCAAGATCAGGCTGCCGTCCTCCGAATAACCTATTGGTTTAATTTAGAAAACCTCACTGTCACTGTACAAAATATAAAATGAAGCATGACTCTGCAACTTCACTGCATATTTTCCGCTCACATTTAAATTATTCAGGATCTGATTTTGCTGTGAGATAATTCGGAAGAAATTGTACAAGGTTATGTCTTGCCACATCCCAATGAGCAGGGCGAGGTTTGAAGGCAGATTTGTGAGGATCTGCATGAACAGATGGGCCCTGGATGGAGATTGTTAATTATGAAGGTGGAGAACAATGAGGAGAGCTCAATCATACATGGCAGAGTGGAGGGACAGTTAGGAGGACAACGTCAGAGGAGTGGAGGAGGTGGGCGGGGCAGTGTGGCGTTCTTTGTATGTCAGCAGCCAGACGTTAAAGTCACTTCTGTGCTGAAGTGGAGGTGATGTGATGGGTGTGAGGAGTTAAGTACAAGCTGCAGTCAGTCAGACGAGTAGGTGTGAGGCAGGACAAACAGGAGGGCGTTACAACAGTCCAGTCGTGATGCATCGAAGGCTTGAATGAGTTCCTCAGCATCAGTGAAAGAAAATTTTTTACAGATAAAGGTTTTGTTTTTGTGAGGTTTGAAAGAAAAGTACTGAGCCAAAGACGTCACCCAAGGTTACCCCGTTGTCCTTAGCAAACAGGCAGTTTGAGTTGTTTTGTGACACTTCATTCAGGCAAAACACAGACTGTGACTTGATTTTTCATACCAATGAAAAAGTCACACATCTGTGTTGGACAAATGTTTCCTGTCCACACAGATGGGAAACACAAATGGATGAAATGTGTTTAAGGAAATAAATAAGGAATCCATCTTTATAAATGCTGCCATCATGTGCTCAGTAATACTTTTGTTGTCTTTTTGCATAATAATCTCATATTCAATCTCATATCCAATAACATAACAATTTATTTTCACTGTGACATCAGATTTCTTTGCCTAAGACCATATTAAGCCATGAACATGAAAGTAACCGATTTAAAGCTGATTTTACCCATAAAAGGTCAGGATACTAGTTATGAGCCTGTAAAAACAGCTGTGTAATGTCTTTTGTGGCTCTGGAGCAGATTTCTAAAGTCTGAGAAAATAACCCTGGGCCCTTTTTAATGTGTGCATTGGATGCTTTCAAGCAGTGCTAGCAGAATGAAAAGAACAAGAAAACAACTGGTAGTCTGACCTGGGATGGATCATGCATTATTCCAAGGTGGTTAACCTTGTAGTCACACCAGATAGACAGCCTAAATTAGCTACTTTTGTTGTGCATTTGTAACAGATTTTTAGCAAGTGAAACCAGATACAAACAGTGTATAGCGGACTCGATTGCATTAATGTTAATATTGGATTTTATTTTGATCTAACTGCCAGCTGTGGTGCATTTACAGCCATCTTGCCAACAGTTTATTGACATGCCTGTAGTTCTTTTCACTAAGGGGTAGTCGATATCAAGGATTCCCAATACATCCGACTCTGAATTAGAAGGCTGAAGCTGATGTGGATGGTTTTTCCCACTTAGCTGCTCGTAATTACAGTTTAAACTATCTGACTGGCAATTAACCAGACAGGGAAGGTCCAACAATGAGATGCTAGTAGTATGGCAAGGGTATGATCCAGCATTTTGGTATTTAGTATTTAATGATCTCTTGATTATGGCACCAAACTACACATAAACTCACTGACCAGTTGACCTGCGCTTGTGCCAAAAAATAACCATCTTTGATGCAATAATACTAAAATGGAGAAATTCATCAGCTATTTCACATCTGGATTAGGTCCACAGGGCATCTCAAAAATGAGAAAGTTTGCAGTTTATAAGGTGGCTGCCAGCGAGGGACTAATGCCAGGTTATCTCGACCACTGACTGTTAAACTAACTTAAAAAAGGTAATAAAATCTGTCTCTTGTAAGTCTTCCAACTTTATGGAAGAAATTGTTTCCATTTCTTACTTGATAGACTAGCAGACTTGTTTTGTTTTCTACTACATTCACAATTTGACCTGTAGTTCCACAATCTTCCTTGTAAGCATCACAAGTGGTGTTGTAGCTCTCGCAGTTTCGAGAGCAACTTTATTTTTAACACTGATGCTTTCAGGCAGTAGTCGTCATCAGGTTGTGTGTGTGATGTCCCCAGATAGCTGATCATATACCTGTCTTGCCAAAAATGGTGAGATGGTGTTGCCTGGCTGCTTTTTTGGAGCTGGGAAACAATGTTTTCATGCCAGTTACCACTTAAAACCGACTATAATACAAACACAACTGGGTGTAGTTTGGCACGCGTTTTCTTATTGAGCTGCCTGAGTCCTGAGAGATGGGGAGCAGCGAAGTACATTTTCTGGAGCGACACCAACAGCACTGATAAGGTCTTTTACTCATGACATAGATTGATGGGAGGAGAAGGAGTAGAGAAGTGATAGCAATAGTCAAGGGACGAATCCGTCACAGAGGCGGGATGCTGCCATCGCAAGTTTGTTGACAAAATGGTAAATTGTGTGCATTGTCCCTGGAAATGTCACAGGAGCTCGGAGCATCTGCCTGTTTGGTTTTCGTTTGAGATTAACACATTCTGTGTCAACCCGTCCTGCTGCCAAGTCTTTTCTAATTCTCTATCAAATCCAGATGAGACAAAACACACAACATGAGAGATGGTGCCTGTGACACATTTGGGCCTCAATGAATACATTCTTCCACTAAGGATTTTGGTATTAGGGTCAAAATAAATACAGAAAAAACTATACTTGACCTACGAATTCTAAAGTTATTATTAGTTCACAAACTAACTTACCCCCTCCTAGTGTTTTCCTGTGGTGTTACTGTTATTGTCCCTGTCGCAAACACAGCGTTAGCAAGATGGCTAACACTAACGGCCTGGCTACTGTCCAAAGCAAAAATCAACTGTAAGAATCCCTTTTTAACCTAGAAAACCTGATCTCAGTGCTCTGAAAAGGCAGAGTAAAACACTGGTTGTATTAATAAGTAGGCAGGTTTTGTTACTCACTGATCTAGCAGAAAGAATGTCAGTTTTGAATAGTGCCCAGTCCCGCTAGTAAGGGTAAACGCATATCAGCGGTGGAACACGCTTTGACACAACAGAAGCACTAACTCTTATACTAATTTTCTGATCTCAAAGAGCTAAGCTAATAATTGGAATTTTAAGAATGTACCTGAACAAGTCTGAACAAGTCTTATAAGCATTTTGGTTGTATTTGTTTAGACTTTAGTCAAAATTACCAAACTGATTATTCCACTTAATATTACCCTAATAAAGTCTCTTTAAAACAGCAGCTTTTTAAAAAAAAATATATATATTACCATGCGGCCTGTAAAAAAATGTGCATTGAAACAAACCACCTATTTTGTTCCATTGGATTAGTTCTCAAATGATAAATTCATTAATCAATTTGTCAATTGATAGAAAATTAATCAGTCTTTTGACTCATTTGTCCAGCAAAACTACATGCCACAAGCTCCAGCTTTTCAAAAGTGAGGATTTGCTGCCTTTCTCTGTGTTACATAATTTTAAATTTGGGATTGAGATGGCTGTCGAACCAAATGAGCAATTTGAAATCATCACCTTGGGCCCTGGGGAATTTTGAATGGCATATTTCTCAGTTTTCTAACATTTTTATAGACAAAACTGTACATCAGATTAATTGAAAAATAATGGAGAAAGTAAGTGGCAATGAAATGAATCAGTAATTGCAGCCATACAGTGGAGCTCTTTCCCAGAAACAGTCAGTCTGTCATATACTGGGTACAGCTTGAATAACTGTAATTTAATAAATATAATTATAATTCACATTATTTTGGACGATGCCATGCTGCAACTCACCAATGAGAAATTCATGACCTTTATGATCCAGACAGTGAGGGCCAGGTTAACTATCATGGTGACCAGGAGCAGCAGCAGGAAGAAATAAATGCATCTTTTCCTCCAGCCGTACAGACCCACTGGGTACACGCCGGCATCACAGCCTGGTCGCTGGAGGTGCAGGGACTGGGATGCGAGGATAAACTGCTCCTGGGTAATCTGGAAAACAAACAAACACACACGAAGGAGGCTTTATGTTAGTTGGCTGTCAAGAATAGACACACTCTGTAGAAGCAATCGCATATTGTAAGAGGTTATTAGCTTGACTCTGGACTGAGGCATGGCTGTGTACTTCTACAATTATCAAAATTGGTGCTACATAAAGAACAAAAGGTTAGAGCATGGCATGAATGTATGCTGGTGTATTACTACACGTCTGTGCTAATTAAATGGAGTGAGAAGGGGATATTTCATTCTGTAATACAAAAGGAACTCATTTCTCTTTTTTTTTTTTACTCCAAATAAGGGTTGCTGGTTTATTTTGGGGAAAAATTCCCTTTTCCGATGTTTGCAATTTTGTTATGACATACCTGTATGTATCAGCCCTACACATTTCTAGAAAATGGAGCCAAGAGCAGAGCAATTCATCATGCTCCAGGCCTAAAAGACAAGGTCATTTGGGTGACTTTATTTTATTAAAAGATTAAACCAAATCAGAGAGCCCAAAACGAAAACAGTGGTGTGTTTCATTCCACTGCAGGAAAGGGGAATCATCACTCAAGATTCTTTGATTACAAGTCAGCGACCAGTTGTGGGAATACCTGACCCAGAGGTGGGAAAGCTCTTACACTTACACTTCTTTAAGTAAATAAACAGTAATCTGCAGCTAAATCTAGATAGTAATGAACTTGTTGTAGCAAATAATGCAAGTTAGAAGAAGAAGAAGAAAAAGAAGAACAAGGTCCTTGACATTTCTGCATATATTGATATACTTCACGATGGAGATTCATTTGTATGGATTTAATAACATGTCACAGCTTTGTCTACACTGCTAATTACTTGTTGACATTTTGTCAACTGGATCCCCGTGTTCACAAAAAGTCACCATGAGTGACAGCTTCCTGCAGCTGACCTGTTAATCGCTCCCGTCTGAGGAGCTGAGATTTTTATAATGTTAGTGCCCATCAATCTTTCACAGGAAAATGTTTCCCATGCTGTGCACACTAAGCAGGCTTTATGAAGCTACGTCCAGCCACAGGAAGTCAGTCCATGACTTTTACAAAGGATATCTCTAAAGTTCGACTTTAAATTCCCCATTAAGACCAAATTGCAGGCTGCTTTTCTTCCATGCAGCACTCATAAAAACAGGAGGTGGATTATGAGACAAAGGATCAATTTGGTGCCAGAGAAATGTTCTCCACTCTGGCTGAGGAACGGAGTGCCTGCCAGCCGCCGAGGAGCTGCTAAGACGCTAGCTCTGATCTGAGATCAGAGAGGATGATGTCTGTCAAGTGCGGTCGTCCAGGCGAGGGTGAGCAGTTGCTGTTCTCCAGCCGATCGTGACTGCGGGCTGACAGTGTGAAACTCCTCATCACAGGGTGCGAGCCTGGCTAAGCTCTGAACTGCTCTTTTCAGCGGTTGGGATGGATTCACACTGAGGCGGCCTGCCATCCCACTCTCATGCATAGTTGATGAATAAAACAAAGCGCCTGCTTGTAAGATTAAATGTCCACCAGCAGCAGAATCTTTTATTATGTCCAATTATGTCAAAGAACTTTTGAAACTTCTTCACACTTCCAAGGAGCCACTATTAATTAATCCCACCAGTGTATAATGCTTTAATTGCAAGGAACATGCATCTATAATTGACACACCTGTGCTCAGTTTTCCCCAGAGACGTAATGCATGCATAAATCAAGTCAGTATCCATAACACACATGCTTTACTCACACTCAGCAGGTCATTAGCATAGGACTCTGATGGCAGCTATCATTAAATTGTATGTTTTCCTGATAGGCTCTCATTAACTGCGGCACAGCAAGCAAAGACCCTTAAGCTCAGCAAGCTTAAGACTCTCAAGAATTGAATTACTTGACCACGGTTTAAATAGTGCATCCTGTTCTCCTCTTTATATCGTCAGTTCAGATATAGCGGCAGGAATCTTGCTTACAGAGGGAGAAATACTACAGAAAGTGTCTGTTTAACAATCATGACACAGAATCTCAGCCTTATTATTGTTGCAATAGATCGATATCTCTTACACGGTGGAGCAGTTGATGAGTTTTATTGATTATAAAACCACACATTCTGAATTTGGTTTTGTAAAACTGTGTAACAGAGTGTATCAGGCAGTATGTGGTATATCAGCTGATAAGAGGTGCCAGAATTAAGCATCTCCACGAATTCAAAGAAACACCTGCATTTTTTTAGACATTTTTAAAATGCAAAAAGCCTTTACTTCATGGGTGCAAAGCACAATCACTATCATTATTGATTTATCAGCTGATTACATTGTTGATTATTCCATAAATCAGTCAGAAAACTGTCATCGTCAGATGTGTTATTTTGTTCAGCTGATGGTCCTTAAAACTTAAAGTGAATTAAATTTAATGTTAGAAGAAAAGATGCAAATGGGAAGCTGGAACCAAACAATTTTTGACATTTTTGATTGAAAAATTACTAATACTCCACAAATGTTACACATTAAACTGTGTAAAATTGGCGCCAGGTTTTTAAAAGCAGTTCACTGTTTCGAGTGGACGATTTTAAAAACACTCAAAATCGATACAACAGAACCAAAAATATCACCTTTTTTATTCCACCCATTCTTCTTCCTTTTCAAAACCTGGTGCCTACATTACCCACAATGCAACTTGGCTATTGGGTGACATCACTGGAGGCAACTCATCAGATTACATGCAGCGTCTTCTGGAGCCACAGAAGGCTTTACACTACTTTTTCACATATGAAGTAGTATTCTTCAAGACCTGTAAACACACTGTATAGCATAAAAAATTGATGGAGCTACCCTTTAAACGATCAGCTGATTATCAAGCAATATTCCAAATAATTGTATGTTGATTGACTGGTACACAACTAATCTGGGTGTGCAGCTCTACTTAACATAGATGCATTTGGAGCTCAAACAATTAGTCGATTAATCAATTTGTCCATCAACAAAAATTACTTGATGGAACAATTTTGGTAATTGATAAATTGTTCACAAATTAATTTAGACAAAACTGTCAATTGGATTCTGGGAAATTGTAATGGTAATCTCTAATCTACATTTTATGGACAAAACAACTTAAATCATGTGATGAGTCAGAAAGAATAAAAGTTTTGGCCAAACATTTTACTAAACTATGATATGAAATTCCAGTTGTTTACAATTTAAAAAGCCACCAAAATAATGTGTCTGTCTGCTCACTTAAGCCTATATATTTCCAAATGTTCTCATACCTTACACCATTCCCTGGAAGGGCATAAATGATTGGACAATCTCTAAACCAGAACAATAATAACACAGGGTAATGCACTTCAAACATGGCATCCAACAACAGTTTTACCACTGCCTCACAACTTAATCCACTGTTTAAGTGGCTGTTTCCTTGGACGAGCAGTTTAGGTCAGTGGTGGCAGATGTCTCACAAATGGATGTTGCGACTTTGCAGCAAATACAAATGACCCATATCGCTGGCCTAGAAATGTCAGTGATTCCAATTTAAGCAGCGATACAGCTGAGGGACAAGAGCATTATGAGAGGTGCTTACCACTAAGGCTGAATATATAAACTCTCAATGCTGTGAGTCACAGGAGACTTTTTTACTACAACTGTGCACATCGCTGGAAAAGGCCTAAGACACAACATTCCGTAAAACCACATACTGAGTTACTACAGATCATCCTCGAGACACTTCACTAGAATCTAAGACACTCAAAACTTCTCTAGCCATTCAAATAACACCAAGGGGGGAAAAAAAGAGTTTAAAACCAGTAGTTTTGCCTGTAGCCATGCCCCTGCTGGACAGATTCAGTCTATTTTCAATCCACTGTTGCTGGGGGAAACTTCAGCACTTGTAATTTCTATGGCAACCCACTGTTCCCAACACTAGTGGATCCTGTGATTTCTTTGCAAGAGTTTTAATGCATATATTACCCTGGTCGAGTCATGCCTCCTAAAGCTCGGTTATTCACACAGCAAATGGAGGAGTGCATAGCGGCTGGCGTTTTGTCAATCTCTCATTTCAGCATGCCGGTCACAGCTGACTCTCACAAACACGCTGGACTGCACTGATCGAGATGTCCGGCTACAGCAGGCAGGCACAAGAAACAACTTTGACTTTTGAGAAAACAAAATATTGATTACAGAGCAAGCTGTACAGGCACGTTTCACATTGTTGAATCCCATTTATCAGTTTATGTCAGCTTCAGTAAGTCTGACAACACTTTATATGTAAAAACATTCTGTGACTACAGAAACAGTCCTGATAATAATTTGAAAATAGGGGTCATCATTTGAAGATCACTACATGGACAGGACTGTAAGTAGTAATCTCTTTAGATCAAATTTCAGCACTTGTGGGGTCTGTGCCGACTTGATTGTTTACCAACTTTGAGGCGGGAGGGGGGCGTGAGGGGGGTCCTGGGATATTCTGGGATTCATGTCCATTTTTCGTGGGTTTGGCTCCTCGCTCGGATAGTTGGGCTGGTGTTTTTTGTTTGTAGTGGAGAGGGTGGTGTTACGTTCAGGTGGTTTGGGGTGGAGGTGGTTGACTGGTGGTCTCAGACATTGTGACCCTACTGTGTGTGTATTTTATCAATTATAGCATTTTATTCATGTATTTTATTAATGAAAGTGTATTTCACTCATCAAAGTGCTTCCTCAGTTGCTGTTTTTCATTGCTTGCGGTTTGTGTGTGTGTGCTTGCTTGGTAAAGACCCCAACAAATGTCACACCTTCATGATTTTTTGACTGTTTTTTTTTTCAGTTAAAATAGAAATTGTAATGCAAAAATGTTCATTTCCCCCAAGCGATATTCATTCTGCAATCATAATATCTGTCTATCTATAGCTAATTGCAGTATTACTGTTTTTACCCAATCAATTCACCCTAAATTAAACTAAAAAAAATAGCTACAAACATCAATGACATATCAAACCATAAATTCAATCGACTAATCAGCTGAATCCAAAGTCTTCACATGGTCAAACCATTACAAACAAATCAGTTAGCCAATCAATTACCCAGTACAAGAAAGGAAATAATATGCACTGATGTATTAACATACTAGATTAAAATGTACCCAGTGTGGTGTCAATATAGCACAGATGCAATACTGAGCTTATTTCACCCAGTACCCAATGGGTAGAAAACTCAACAGGAGGGTTTTAATCCGGTATCCCAACAATTATATAAAAAAATAACACCACCACTGGGCCAAAACATCTTATTGACATTGGGCCAATTTAACCCCGTCTTGCACTGGGGCTATATTGACCTCCATGCTGGGTACATTTACACACCCAGTGTTTCAGTGTTTTGTGTTTTCTCAACCATCAATAATGAGAAAATAAAGTTGTGTTTTACTCCTGCACTAAAAGATAGAGTTAGTTCCTCAGTTAGTTGCCTTTCTCTTAAATGTTGTCCTTTACCCAGTTACATATTATACAGTTTAGGACTAACAGCCAACAAGCAAGTTTTATATTGATGTTTGAAGTGTAATGGCTGTAGAATAATGACACCATTGGCGTTTAGATTGGTTCCCTATAAACCTTGACTTCAAAGTGAATTTTTTTCTGCCACCAGGCATGAAATATCCTGGGAAAATGAAGGCTGACTGGTGGACCAGTCAAGCTGGCAGCTTGGCACCATTTCTATGTGCTTTCATGTCCTCATTATAGACTAAATGAATGAATAAACATGTTTGTCCTGTGTTTTTGGTGCTGGCACCAGAATCGGAGGGACAATGAGAGATTTTGTCCCCCCACTTTTAGGCGTTATTGTACAAAGTGGTAACGCCTAAGCCAGGTAGTACAGCCATAGTATATTGGCGATAATGTCTAAGCCTTTGGCATCGAACACGCACCTACTTGAACCGGTGTTACCAGCCGAGCCTCCCCTTTAAAGACGGTGGTCTGGTAACCTGTTTGTGTGACAGAGTCCATCGGATTTGTTGGGGGAAGTGAGTCTCTTCTGTTGTGGGAGAAAAGCAGGAGCACTTGCTGTTTCAGTCACAGGAAGGTGCATGCTATTACTACTTTAGTCAGCCATAAAATGTGTCGATAAGCTCAGTTTGCAGTGTAATAGTAGCTGAAAGGTTGTGTATTGTGTTTGCTGCCACAGAAGAGAAATAAGAAGTCCCTGTTTGTGCAACATTAATTCGGCATCTTCCTGTAGTCTGTTCTACACAACAGAGTAGGGCAGAGTAGAATGTTTTCTTTTCTTTTGTGATTTTATTTCGCTTGTGGTGCACTACATTACCAGGCTATTACAACCTATTAAAGCAATAACTACCCAAAACAGCCCAAACTAAGTTGGAGCACACTCAGTTTGTATATAAACGACTGCCCAAGTATATTTGACGACCCATTTTAGCATTTTTCAGTTTTATTTTTATATCAGTTGAGAAAAAGACACCATCTGCGATTAATTATTGGACAATTTGCCCTGGCTCATCAACGTACAATCACAATCAGCGTGTTACTTCCTGTTAACACACTGATTGTGATGCAGCCTGTCCTTCTTAATGTAGCCCTACTTGCGCTGTTTTGAACAAGCTTGTAAGTGCACCTGGTTAATTTCAATGTTATTCGGTATCACATTGTTTATGAAAGTTTTGATGAGGCTACATAATAACGACGAGCTTCATCCACACACAGCTCCAAAAATCCAAAACACGACATATGTTTTTTGGGCGACTTTATAAAATGCAAAGGCAGACACATGTTGGGAGAGAGTAACGAATAAGTTTTAAAGTGATTCTGAAAAAGATAGTTGATTTTTGAGTCTCATTGTCTGAAGCAGTCCACAATTATGTGTGTATCTGCAATCCTCATCCGAAAAGGCTTTTTTTGTGCAGCTCCATCTATGATTAAACTATCAAGATGCGTTCTAGTATGCTCGAGACAAATGTCAATAGATTACCACGAACAGATGGGTCTGAATCCACTCAAAGCTACGGATGGTTTACCACCTACAGCCCTGATTACATGTGACTTCTATTAATAGAAAACACCCACATGGTAACTTGCTTCTCTAAGGTACAATAATCTATAATAAACTGCTATCTCTGTCGATCCTGCTGGTCCTGATCCATGTGGATTTCTTGCACAACCAAATTTATCATTGTGTATGCTACTTCATCAACCCCTTTCAAGTCTGTTCTGAGATCTGTGTCACTTTCCTTTTCGCTAGGAGGGGGGAGAGGAAGAGGGTCCTCAGAGCTTTCAATACAGACGTTTACAGCTGGATCCAGCCAAAGCCAGCAATTACCCAGCAGTCCCTTCCCACTGCCAGCACGCCTCATCTTCACCAATTAGCGTAGAGGGTGATATTCCACATGCTGTTTTGATCAAACAGTGACATGCTGCAGAGGCAGCAAAATGCAGCTGAGAAGCCCCTAATGAAAGAAAATGAGACGTTATTAATGCTTGATAGTGTTAATCAGCAAATCGCCAAGCACTCCCTCACTCTGCGGTGCCACAGGAGCCCCATGGGGCCTCCTCAGCTGGAGGTAAGAAAACATTTGAGATGCACTAATGACTGTAAAGCCTGTAGTCATCCATCCTGCGTAGGAATGCCACACAATCGCTGAGGCAGCAACAGGGAGAAGAGATGGACACTATCATGTTAGAAGCTTGACACAAGTTATTAAAGCACCTGTTATTTGGCTTGTGTGGGCTTTTTAGTTTGAGAAAAAAAAAGAAGCCCAATGAAAGAGACAGAGATGCCTGAATACACAGCTGTAACTGGGAAAGCCAATTAAACTTCTCGTATGTGCAAGTCAATGCATTGATGGAACCATTTCACATTTTGTTGATGTGACAATCGAGCACGCGGGTGAGGCTGCTGCTGTCGATAGCTGCTCCGCTTTAGATGCAAAATCCAATTTTTGTGGCTCCATCATCTCTGGTGGAGTTGACAATAGCGCTGGCGCTTGTCAATGGCTTCATCTTTTGCTGTGCGGTTGCCCTTTATGGGTGGATGGCAGCGCACTTCCCTCCACTGAAAGCAACAAGGTTACCCGGCTGAAAGCTCGAGTTCGGCAGGGATCAAAGATCTCCAATAAGTCCGGCTCGAGGAAAGGTCGCAGCTGTTCAATCAGAGCCAAGAAGAATGAACATCACAGACGTGTTTGAAGATGGGTTTTCACAGAGAATTTCCTTTTGATGACAGTTTCATGAAAAATATTTGTATTCAGCAACACAAAGGTGTGCAACAAACCCGCACCTCTGACCTTTGCATCATCTATTAAGAGCTGGTTTGTTGTTAAGTCTGCTCTGTCAGTTCCATCCTCGGCGTTGATGATGGCTCTGCCAGTGGGGGAGAAGACGACAAACTGCTGATGTAAACAGACAGACACTTCTCCACAGTACACTAGCTTTCCTTTTCTAATCCCTGGCAAATCCTTGGAGAGCCTACGGGGCCATTTTGGACAGCACCCCCACAGGCATCATTTGCATTCATCAGTCAAACGCACGGGGGAAGTGCAGACTGAACGCAGCCTTATCCACAAAAAATACTGTTGCAAACAAAGCCTGTTTTAATTAGAGGAAATGCTGGATTATTACACTTTCAAATACTTGTAAAAAAAATAAACAGCACATTAAAGATGACAAATCAGCTTAAACTTGCAGACTTGTCACTAAGTGGGAAGTGCTAGATCAGCTCAGAGGCAGTGTGCAGGAGTGATTTCTTGACCGATAAGCGTGACCTAACCACTAAGCCCAGAGCTCTCTCTTTCTTTCTCTGTGTGTGTGTGTTTGTGTGTGTGTGTGTGTGCAGCCGGCCCAGTGCCTGAACTTGAGTGCACAGCCCAAACAGTAGCTCTGCTGTGTAGGTTTCTGACACGGAGCTGCCTTTTTCTTTCTTTCTTTTTTTTTTTTGCACTGCAGTAGCAACTGAGACGAGATGCACATACTGTACCCAGAGGTTACTGCCTCCCCCTGCTAGACCGGAATGATAATGAGAAACCATGCAGGCAGAATATTCATAGGCTGTCACATTACTGTGATTCTTGAAGGGGAGAATGCATATAATATGAGGGCTATAATGCGAGAGGGGGGTGCGTAAAGAACTCCAGGCGGCCCTCCTGGAGCTGTTCTGAGCGCTGGTCAGTGGATATTAGTGCCTGGAGAGAGATGCAACCACTGCATGACTGAGACACTTTACATTCATCTTTAATTAGCTGGCTGGGATTTTTTATTTTTATTTTAATGGAACAATTGGAGTGCACCTGTTGCAGACAGCACTCGTGACGTGCAGCCCTGAGTGTGGGGTGCTGAATAAAACACAGTATCTGGGGGTAAATTATTCATAACTAGCTAGGTTACACATCAACGTCCTGTTAATCTAGGTTAACAAAACTCCTCTTCGTCCCTGTCGCGCTCGTGTCAAACTGACAGCAAAATTCCCCTCATAAACTTGTAAGTTTCGATGAAGTATTACAAAACACGTATTTTTTAAACAGTGTTAGCTTACCTTCAGCGTCTCTATGTCGAGAGTAGCCGACTGCTCCATGTTAAAGTCTCATGTGTCACAGTTACATATTTCCACAAAGTTCAAACAGGCGAAGCGCACGAGATTCCGCCGAACTAGCCGCACTCCCATTCAAGAAACAGAAAATATCCAACGGTTGAGTCATGTGGGATTTTTCTTCTTCTTCTTCTTCTTTTTTTGTCTATCTACATATTAACAGTACTTTTTAAGATATTTAAAGCCGTGTTAAGGGCTGTGACTGGTGTTCAAGCAGGCTGCGGTGTCATTAAGGCGGCGGGCTCAGGTGCTCCACTCCGCCGCTCACTTTTCCTTCAAGGAGCTCGTGAGACGAGTCGCCTTCCTTCAAAACTCAACCGACCGTCAACCCGCAGACAACGAAGAAGAAGATTTCCGGGAGGGATTGTCAAAATAAAGGTCGTGAAGCTGAGCACATGCATCTATTTATTTTTTGATTTTTGTTGTTGTTTTTTTATGGGATGTAATTGTTCTAAACAATGGTGGAATAAATACATTTACTCAAGTACTCTAGTATAATTTGAGGTACTTTTAAGGTACTTTGAGGTAAACGTTTTACTTTATACTTCACTACATTTCTTTGTCAGTTTTAGTCAGATTTAAATTAGGATATATTATTGTGGGTTAAGCTACCCAGTAGTATATAACTAAATAATTAAAATTCAACCTTCCCTCCAACCTTACCAGCTAAATCACTGAAGTGGTGTACACATTAATACACTGCAAATTATTACTGAGATGTAACTAAGTGTATTTAACTGAGTGCTGTACTTCAGGACTTCAAGTACTTCTATATCTCTACTCCACTTCATCTCAGAGGCACATGATATACTTTCTTACTTGACTAAATTTCAAATTGCAATGTCTTCCTTTCTCGTCTAGTGAAAACAATGTGTCTTAAGAAATTTGGTGGTCAGATGGGGGAAAGTAAAAAGGACAAAATCTTTATTTTAAATGTGGAGTAAGTATAAAGTAGTGTTCAATGTAAATGCTGAAATTAAGCATAGATGGATAGATTTATTTTTTTTTTGTCATACATCAGAGAATACATTTTATTCTGAAAACATGGTACTATTCAGATTCCTGTTTTATCACAGTAAACAGTCTGACTTGACACAATTCAAATCCCACTGGAGGAGACTCTACATTGGCTAAAATAACTATTTAAAACAAGGAAATTGCAGCAAAAGAAGTGACACTTGATAGCACATCATCAGAGGCAAACTCTCCCTGACTGACTCAAACTGACAAGACATCTGGGTGGCATATACAGATTTATTCAACCATCATTAAGAGAAAATAAACTATTTTTATTAGTAAATGTTAAGGTACTAACACGTGATATTTACTTGCAAGTCTCTACATGAATGTTAAAGGTATGATTATTCTCCAACAGCACGTACAGTCAGAGGAGTTGCCTCATTCTCCATGTGCTCACATTCATTGGTAGTTGATGCCCCCTACAGGACACATAGTGACACTACAATAAGAATGAGTATAATCAGGAAATTGTACTTGAACGTTTGAAAGTAATGTTTTACTGTTAAGTATGATACCATTATGTTATAAGGACTCATGCATTAAAGTAAAAACAGGATTTTACTGTTGTAGTTGGTTGAGGTGGAACTCATTATGAACCTAATTTGTGTAGGACCCTTTGATTATTTTCTTTATCTGTGAATATCATTTGATTATCTTCTCTAATAATCAGTTGATCATTTTGTTTGTAAAACTTCTGAACATATTGACACAAGCCGTCACAATAATGCAAAATTCAAACTGATCCAGTACAAATTTGATTGATTAAAAATAATTAAAAGAAAAAAGCAGCAGGTCTTCACACTTGAGAAGCTGGAAACCTGAAATGTTTGGCATGTAAATTACTTAAATGATTATCACATTTTTATAAAATAGTACAATATTTCCCTCTTGAGTGAAGTAAAATAGAAGCAGAAAAGAAAAGACTCAAGTTAGGTACCTTCCTTGAGTAAATGTAAGTAGTTACAGCCAACATAAACACTGTTCACTATACACTGTAGATTGGTTATATACATAACTAGGTATATGGGTGGAAGGTAAATAGACACTAGGCTAAACAGGAAACATTTTGTGAAGAGTATAGTTTGAGGAATGGCAGTAAAAGTATTGGGATTCTTTGTCATATTTGATAAATATTATTATAGAAATGTAGCTTAAAAATGGCTTAAAATATAAGCTGATTTGTAGTTAATGAATATTAAGTAGGCCTACTTTGCAGTATCCTTAAAAATGCAGTAGAGGGCAGCAAAACCTCGGGTTGACTGTTTTCAGACAAACTCAATCAACCCCGGAGCTCCAACTCTTTACAAGGACTGATAATCAATCATCGATTAATTTATTCATCAAAGCAACGATGTCAGACGCGAAGCAGATCATGGCACAGAAAAGGTAAATGATTATATTTGATCAGCGTTACATTTTCATATCATGAGATCAATTTTGAGCAATTTTAGCTCTTATGAAATATAAATGTCGTTTCATCGTTCCGCTGCATAATCGATGGCGACACCCACATGAGCTATAGACAGCTAATTATAGAGGTAATATAATTGCTGTCCTTGTAGCAGCCTGTCTGCCTGTGATGAAGCTTTTATAGCTTTTTCAATATGAAAATATAATTTGTGTGTTGTTGCAGTGCGAAGATTGCAGCCGGAGCTGTTGTGTGTGTCGAGAGTGAAGTAAGAGGAGATGTGACCATTGGTGAGAATCTGTTGCCTCCATGTTTTTTTTTATCCAGCTTTTGATTTATTTATTTATTTATTTATTTATTTCCCAGGTGCTAGAACAGTTGTCCACCCCAAAGCTCGGATCATAGCAGAGGCAGGGCCTATTATCATCGGAGAGGGCAATCTGATAGAGGAGCAGGCACTTATTATAAACAGGTACAGTGTGTATTACAACTTAATTTCCCTGTTTGATCATTACACTTTCACCTCATCTCATCTGTGTTTTTGTCCCCTGTAGTTATCCAGAGAACATCCTGCCAGACACAGAAGGAGTGGAGCCAAAAACCATGACGATTGGCACCAACAATGTGTTCGAGGTTGGGTGTGGTATCCTTTCACTGTGCAAATATACAGGCAGCTTATTGAAGATGTGTCTGAATACAAGTCAGCTGATAGAAAACAAGAATGTGTCTACAGGCACACCAGATATGTGTGGAAACAGTGCTGCCAGTCTGTAATTTGTCCACCAGAGAGCACTGTTTGTATCAGCTGTAAAATGTCCCACTCAGCACTTCTCTGATATAAACATACTGTGTGTTTTAGAGCGGTTAAACCTTTAACAATTCTACTTCAGTCTCTCAAGCTCTGAAAATTGGAGACAACAATGTTATTGAGTCTAAAGGTAAGTACTGTAATCACTCTCTGTGTGGCTATTAGGAGCGCGCAACATGGATACAGTCATCTGTTATGATATGTACCAGTTTATATCTCAGTATCAGTATATATCATCGTATGGTCGATCATACTGAGAGACTGTTTGTTGATGAAAGAAGCAGTCAGGAATGGTTGTTATTTGCTAATTTACATGGATGGAATGTGACTTAGTACCTTTACTCAAGTGGTGTACAATTTTGAGGTACTTCTGCTATGTTATACTTCAACTCCGCTATATTTTGCAGGCAAATACTGTATTTTTTTATTTGATAACTTCAGTCACTAGTTACTTTCCAGATTGCATGCTGCATCAGGTATTATTTCCATCAGATTAATTAATTTTATTGGCAAATAAATACATATTGGATCTGATAATCAGTCGGCCGAAAGTATACAGCATAAACATGAAAGTGAAAATATGTATAATTCACTTTTACTTGTAGTTTTCGTAGCTAAGTACATTCATCACCAGAAAATGAAATTGATCACCCGTTAAATTCATACTCCAAACAAATACGGGGCAGGGTATCACCAAAGTAACTGCTCACTGCTTATAACTGTACATAGCTTGTTAGCTCAGTTAGCAGTGCAGCTAGCAGGCCTATTAGCGGACCTGAATCTGAGACTCAGAACACCAAGGGAGTGCTGATGGCATTCTGGGGGATAATTTCTAGATAGCTCACAAATCAAACGTTACATTCTGTTGATTATTTTTTTTTACGTTTTAAACAAAAATACCTACATATTGCTCATTAAAGTACATTTAATATCAGATACTTTAGGGCTTTTACTCAAGTTATATTCATATGGGGGACTTAATAGCTGAGTAATGAAGGTACACCATCACTTTGATATAAAAAATGCATTATTGCTTATTGCTGTCCTGCTTATTGATTTGCAACATTGCACACTCATAGATATTAAAGGGACATAGACCACAGTATAAATAGTATGACTAGGTTGATCAGTTTAATTTATCATATTGACTTTTAACCTTAACTTCCATGTTCCTTTGGTGCATTCCTCTAAGAAATTTTTATCTTTTTGTTGATGTTAAATCCCAGCCGATCTCGGGAGAAACGTGATTCTGACCAGTGGGTGCATCATCGGAGCGTGCTGCCAGGTCAACACGTGCGAGGTTGTGCCGGAGAACACGGTCGTGTACGGTTCAAACTGCATCAGGCGTGTGCAGAGTGAAAAGCCACAGGTCAGCCTCCCTGCCGATACTTCTCTTCGCCTCTGTGTCACAAAGTTTTGTTTTAACCAGCGGTGTTCTTTGTTTGTTTTTTTATCTCACAGCCTCAGACTCTACAGCTCGACTTCCTGATGAAGATCCTTCCTAACTACCACCACATGAAGAAGACGGCCAAAGGCAGCAGCACACCTGTGAGGAACTGAAGATGGAGACACCAGACACTGAGACATTTCCCTCAACTTGCACTTGTCTTACACTTTAGTCTTTATAATACCTCTGACACTGAAAATGAACATCACACACTCTTTATTTTCCTCCTGTGCATGAGGAATTGCATCATCTCTGAACACGTCACAACTTCTGGCTTTGCACTTTCACTTTCAGATCAATATTTAGACTATTTATCACATTTTTTGGAAATTAAATTCTATACTTTTGTGCCATTTTCTTGATGATCAATTATAATCATATATATTTATAATTGTTCCAATAAAGATACAAAAATGTTGCAATAAAGATGAGAATAAAGATTGCATTTCTGCTTCTTTTTCTTCTTTTTTTTTTTTTACCACAAGGAGGGGCTATTGAGCAACCGTTTGTCCTCTCTCTGTCCTGTCTGCTCTGAAGCCTTTGTTTCATCAGATGATAAATAGGATTTTATAATAATACAACTAAAAATAAATATATTATCGTGCTTTTTATGCCCAAAATAGTCCAAAAATCAAGTTTGTGGGCCAAAAATAGTCACAACAAATGACATATTCATTGGCAACGGTTTCAAAAGTGCAATTACAGAGCAAAAACAATGCCTTAAAAGATAACCTTGGGTGTGGTGGTCCCTGCCTTGGATTCAGTGGGTTGCCAGTTCTGCCCCCTCCCACCAGGGGTTGCCAAATTGGTGCCCTGGGTACGCTGGGAATTCCACACAATGCCTGTTTGATTGTAATTGACACGGGCGTGGCTGCAACTTGCATTTCCGCTGCAGCATGGGCCCGACTAATCCCTGGAGCTCCCCTCCTCATGCCTGAGCCCCTTGGGTGGTGGTCCCATCTGTGCCGCAGCATCTCAGAATTGGGTGTGGATAGATGTATGTGTGTGTGTGTGTGTGTATGTGTGGTGGAGAGTCAGTAGCGCGTCGCTGCCTGAAACACCTAGCGTAAAAAGTTCAGATGTCACATTTAACAGTTGTTTCCTTTAAACTCTTAAATCTCAAGGCCGCCGCTCTGCGGAGTTTTAAAGGCTTTGTGTCGTGCACAGTGCAGCAGCTCCCTGTAGGAGGCTCACAGCTGGTGTCGCACACTGCCAATACTCATTTGAACATGTCACGGTGGAGTCCCACAAGGAGTCCACATCAACCAGGGGCTAATTATTTCAGCCGTGGAGTGCAGCCGGGGCCACGTCTCGGCTCCTTTCCGTTCTCACTTCTTCTGTCCCCCCCCCCCCTGCTACCACCGTTTTTATTTTAGGGTGTTGCCAAAGTGTCAGTCTGCTTCAATATGACAAGAGAGACAGATGCTTGGCACAGTTGCACGGATGTGCAGAGTGACAAGGACCTCATGGTGAGGGCAAGTGTGGCCTTTTAATCTGCGGTGGGTGTTTAGAGAGGCAAAATGGCTATGATGATAGCAACTCATGGCAGGAATTTGAGAGGAAGTTCAAACATGGTTCTATATTTGGAAGCAGTTATTTATATCTCTCCCTTACTGTACTGTTGTGAAACTGAATTATCAAGCCTCCACTCGTTTGTTAAAGCAGACTTTTGTGCATCGCAGTGGTATGTGCTTTTCTATTCATAGGATTATCGGCAGTCAATATTTGGTCTTTGCTACAAAATGCAGCATTCTTTGAAGAGTCAATAATATCTTATCATAAACAAAGAAGGAGGCATGAGATTTTAGTTTTATAACGCAGAGCTGGATTATGAGGAGGTTGCTGTAAAAATGTGAGTGAAACATTAAGTAAACTCACATTTCCCCACCATTTACAAACATATGAGACTACGACTATGCGCTGTTATGGTGTGTGTTTTCTGCAGCACATACAGTTCAAGTCTCTGTGTAGACTTCCAGTCAGTCATGGTCAAACAGGCCACCAGTTGGTTTGAGAGGATAAAGGCTTTCTGACAGCTGACCTTTGCATCCAGGTCCACTCCACCTTTGAAAAGTGAAATGTGACCTATAGGCCGCAGTGATTTCCATTGCAATCCCACAGAAATAATTAATTTCATCACAACAGGGACCCTGAAACACTGGAGGTCATGCCTTTTTAGCCAAGCTAGCGACGTGGCACCGAGGATGGCAATGCCGCTCGGCGGGTCCAGACTGAAATACCTCAGCAACTGTTGGATAATATACCCTGAAAGTTGGTGCATATATCCATTTTCCCCACAGGATAAATCTTAATGACGTTGGTGATCCTCTGTCTTTTCCATGAGGTTCACATGCGTTGGTTTGAGTGAAAAATCACATCAATGGATGTGAATTAACAGACAATATTTTTTCCTTGTAAGTACACATTATACTGATATGAAGAGCTGTTGTTATTTAATAAAATCACATGCAGTTCAGTCCAACACACATACATGTGCATGGTCAGGATTGATTTACATGCTGTATGCCAACTACATTATTTCAATATTCTTTTCTTTTTGGAGAAAAAATGATTACATAACATGATATGGTGACTTAATAAAAATATGATAGGACAATTACAAGATGTAGCAAAAAGAGAAAAGTTAAAAATTAGAATAATAGCAGACAATAGAAGATTCAAATCCCATGTAAGTGAAGGTCAATACACAAACTTCTGCAGCTCAAAGCAAACTGCAGAAAGCAAACTAACTGTTCAATAAAGATTAAAGGTGGTGGGAGAGTCAAAGACGTCAAGGGCCGGGTTTTGGCTTAACCTTTTTATTGGTTCTACTGCACTACAAAACAGAAGATATAACTTCACTCACTTCCCTCTGACCTGCTTCAAGACATTTTAGGACCACTCAACGGCATTCAAAGGGAACATTATAGTTCATTACATAGGCCTGTGTCAACATTTGGGAATTCAAGCCTGGGAGACATACTTAACGTGGTCTCTGCTCTCTACTCAACCTTTCCTCTGCCCGCTGAACCATGAAAGCTTATAGTACAGTCTAATGACACTGGTCCCCCTGACTTGCGTCTTGACACAACTTCATGTCTTTCCATACATGAGGAGACAGCGAGGTGGTTCAAGGAGTCGAGCTCTTGTTTTTGTTCCGAGCAGGTTTCCTTCTCGCGGCTTGTCAGATTTCACACACGGCTGCACCTGATGACCCCGGCGTGCCCTTGAGGACGAATGCACGTTCTACCTCACTACTCAGTAATGCAACCCAGTTAATCACAAGAGCGCTTGCGATCTCTTTCCCTGAGAACGGAGGAAATATGATACAGGACAACAGCGACTCATAATAAAGATGATCTTACTTAAACCAACATTTCTTTTTTCCAAAGACCTGCCTCATCAATTTGTACTTTTTGTGCTTCTTGAATTATTAACATCATCTTTTCCAATTTGGCTTAGCCACTTTTCAGCTAACAAAGACAGCCCAAACACAAAGGCACTGACGTTTGTAAGGTGACACGATCTTGAGGGATTATTTCCTGGCACAGGTTTGCATTTCTTCCTGTGGGTGTTTGGTGATTGACAGTAAGCAGAGCATAACATCATGTGTGCACTGATTTAAAGACACTCAACACCTGCAAACTTGACTAACTGAACTCAAGAAAGACTTCTGGTTTGTTTTAGCTCAAGGGTTTAGTCATGCTGGTGGAGTGGCTTCAGGGATGGTAACGTCTATCCGTGGAGTCCAGCACTCCTGAGTCCTGACTAAAATATCAAAACAACTGGATGAATAGCTATGAAAGAATGAGGTCTGAGCCTTGGAATTATCTGGGGCCACCATGATGTCTCAAAAAACTTCTGGATGAATTGCAACTTTGTACAAACATTCACTGGTGTGTGACGCGCAAGAACTTTCTGCCAGAAAACCTTTAAGGGTACCTTCTGGGTCTGTATGAGACACCAAGGGACGTGACAAAATGTTGATATTTGACACGCACTCTTGAGAATAACATTGTCGCAACGTTTTTGAGCCCTTGATTTTCTATCTAGTGCTGTCATCAGGTCACTTTGGCCTTAGCTGTACTTTTTGTTTTTTACTGCAAAACATCAGTATGTAATATTGTCATTATAAGAATATTAGGATTCTTACAATAGCATTTAGCTTAGCACCACTGGGAATAAGTAGGCCTGCAACCTAACATTAGCTTCAGCTGTACTTTGAGTACTTTGAGTTCAGTGCTAATTAACAAATATTAGCATGCTAACACTCTAAACAAAGACGGCGAACATGTTAAACATCATAAATGCGGGAAATCAGAAAGGAAGCATCGTCATTTTAAGAATGTAGGATGCTGACATTAGCATTTAGCTGAGCACCCTTGAGTATAAGTGCCTCTGCTGTATTTTGTGTCAAGTGCTAATTAGCAAATGTTTGCATGCTTAAACTCTAATCTAAGTGGGTGTGAATGGTCAACTTGCAGCCTAACTGCTAAATATCAGCAAGCTAGCACTGATATTTCAAAAAATCTTAGGGTGCTTATGTTAGCATTTAGATGAGCAACACTAAGTGTAAGTACAGCCCCACAAAGCTGCTGGCATGTCTGCAGGGTCTTGTTAAAGTGTGAAAGAATTTATTGCAGCAAATGGGATCCTTGAGAACAACAAATTAATAAAAACAAACAAAAAACCCTCAAGCGCTGCTGTTTAATGTTATTTCTTTCTCTTTTTTTTGTCACAAAGAGGTTGAGTAAACCATACTCTTGTTGTGTAAAAGACACTAAAAAGACTGAGCAAAGCATCAAGCTTCTCACGGCCAATTAGAGCCGGTCAATCTGACCACAAATTGCTCATTGGTGATCTTATAGGAAGATCAAAGGCCACTAAGCATAAGGGAGGAACACTGTGTATAACTAAGTCAAAGGAATGGAATGACCTGGCTCTTAGCCCAATGAGAGCCACTTACCCCACATCACTCATAAGGGTGAAGTGTGTTGCTCTGCCAAACCCAGAGCTGCTTTCTAGTCTACAGGCTTGTTTTTTTTAACAGATGACCTCTTGATAGATTTCAACATTGTTCTCCCTCTCCTTTTTTTCCTTTTGGATGTTTTGGAGGAAGTTGCTAACCGTTGAGAACAGTGATGAGGAGTCTGCGTTCATGTTGAGTTGCAGGAATGCAAAGAAAGAGTGAAAAAGGAGGAAGAGACAAGACAACACATCATCTTTGAGTCATCTGACTGAGCGGATTGCAAGAACCGCAGGGGTCCTCCCTCAGGGATCCTCCACCGGTCAATACATCGGCATTGTGTCATGACAAATACTTGTTTTGGTGCTCATATCATGCTGGCCTTTTAGCTATGAGTCAGTGATCCAGAAGACAATATTGGATAATCTGATTGGTGTCTCAATCTTCAGTCCTGCTTTTGTTTCAGCAGAGATTCTTGCAGTATAGTTCTTACGTTTGTTATCTGGGCAACAAAAGATCTGTGGTTCTTAAAGGTCCAGTTTGGAAGACGGTCGATTGTTGAGACTCATTCCCAACCATTCTTACTAATTAGACCTTTAAAACACTAGTTTGACTATTTGGGAAATATCCTTATATCACTTTCACTACTAAATGTGAGTCTACAACCAGCAGCCAGTTAGCATAGCTTAGCATAAATACTGGAAACAGTGGGAAACAGCTAGCCTGGCTCTTTACATAAACACAATCTACAGAACCTACCACCACTTTAGTTTTTTCAGTGTTGCATTAAGGGTCGTTAATGCCGAAGCTGGGATAGTGAGTCTTTTTTATAGTCTGTTAGAGTTACAGTCCATGACCTAGGAGAGTTTCTGATGGTTTCTTAATGTGTCTTTGAGGAAATAAATTCCTAACAAGTGAAATTGTCTTCCTAACTGCCAGACAAAACTGCCTCGAAGACTCTGACGAGGACGTGTAAAGATGAAAAGAATGAGCGAACAGATGATGAGCTACAGGTTCAACTTTAATTAAAGTTTGTCATGTCTCACTTTTATAGGAGAAAAGTTGGAAGGAATGAGGCCTATCTTCAGTTAGATATGTTGCGCATTCGTGGTGTCGGAATAATCCGAAAAATTGGTTCCCGGCTGCGACAACCATGAAAGTCTGCAAACATGTTGGTACACAGCTTGCAAGTTAATGTTTGGCTGATGGTTGGAAACATTTTATTAATACACGTATCTTGTCATTTTTTTGCTAACATGTAGATTATAATATGGAATTAGGTTGCAACCTTAAATTGCGGCCCACATGGAGCGACAGCATAAAGCTATCAATGTGGTTTTTAAACACCCTGAGCAAGAAATATACAACATCCATGGTGGGTTCATCTAATATTTGAGGTTTAGAGTTGCTGATTCTTTTCTACCTTTGGACCGAGCCATGCTATCTTATGTTTCTGCCAAGCTAACCTAACCGACTGCTGGCCATAGCTTTGTATTTAGTGTACAGACATGATATTGGTATTGATCTTCTCATCTCACTCTTGGCAAGAAAAGCGAAAGAGGCGTATTCCCCAAAATGCCTCAAACCTTTCTCTTCTATTACGTGAAATTAACACGCATGCTCTCTTTTGTCTCCCTGTCAACTCAAACTAAAATAACAAGCCTTCCTCACCCAGTTGAGCCAACATTGTTGTATTTTCTTACACCAGCAGTCTCTTGATAACACAAAGATATCTTCATGTAAGGCTGGACCATGTCAAAGCTTGCTGACATGTTACCCAGGACACCGTGACCAGACAGGCTCCTTTCTGCTCCTCTCCCCCACCCCGGCTTTCTGTGTGTGTGTATGTGTGTGTGTGTGTGTGTGTGTGTTGTTGGGGGGGCACCCTCCCTCTCCGAGCATCAGACCACACAGCTCAGCCCTGAGACCTGTCAAACACAGCTGGGACATCTCCCCCTTCCCGACTCCTCTCCTCTCCTCTCCTCCTCCTCCCTACCTCTCCTCCCCCTCCTCGCTCCCCAGACTCCAGCAGGAAGCTTTGATACAGGGGTGTTGAGCAGCAAGGGGAGCATTTCCATTTTTATCTGCTTCGAAGACTCCAGGACCCTCCTCCCTCTCCCCTCATCCCGAACTGCTTCTCATCAGCATAAAAGAGTCTG
This sequence comes from Pagrus pagrus, assembly GCF_965226575.1. Classification (NCBI taxonomy): domain Eukaryota; kingdom Metazoa; phylum Chordata; class Actinopteri; order Spariformes; family Sparidae; genus Pagrus; species Pagrus pagrus. The sequence goes on along the minus strand of NC_140204.1, from coordinate 14,833,359 downwards.
CCATTTCCCTTCTTCATTGTGCATGCTTCAGATGCGGTGTAATTGATATAGACATGATCTGGGAGGGGAAAGAGCAGAAATCTCTAAGACCGATCCATGATGACTGTTTTTCCTTCCTTTGTTGCTTTTGAGGCGCAGGTTCAGCAAAAACGACTGGCTCTGTTTTCTGCACTGGCTGTCATAAAATGGGAGCTTCTGTCCTGTGCAATAAACGTCACACAACATATAGTCAAAGTCTCCACTGCCGAGCTACTGTCAGCTCTTGAACTTTTCAACGCGGAACACAAATTGAGGCAGTTGCTCAAAATAAATGTTTTGAAACGGGGGAGCGTTCAAGGCTGCCTTGTCACCTGATCGCTGCTTTTAAGGCTGTTTTGCACCCTGCACTGTAGACAATAATAGGTGTGCCAGTAAACTTTTTACTGTTTGCTCATCTCCTCTGTTGTTGAGACATCACTTCCATAGCTCCAGGGTCTGGCTGTTTCCCCACTCAGGGGTCATAAATCAAACAGTCTTGAGTGAGCTCACAGCGGATCAGCCCAACTTGTTATCATATTCAAATCTTGAACAATTTGCAGGTGTTGTCTCCCGTATCGCTTTACATGCACAGCCTGCCACGGCCATTGTAAATCCAGGGTGTATCTGTCTGTGATGTCTGAGGAGAAATATTTGCCTGAAAGCTACTCGGAGGCCCTGAAATGATAAACCACGTAAGATGTGTTAAACAGCCAGGTTGATAATTGTCTACGGATCTGCACGTCATTACAGATGATGGATTGTGCTGAGTGCTACATTTCAAGGGGCTGAAACAGAGAGAGGAAAGAAAGAAAATACTCTTGAAGGGTAACAAGACATCTCATGATGCCAGATTTAGGACAGAAACTGAACGGTATGTAACGCTGCCTGGTTGAAGGTTAAGTTGTAAACAGGTTAAGATATAGACAATTAGTGACTCTTCAAATACATGCAGTAGGTAAGTAACAGTGAGTGACAGAATACTACTACGGATACTACAGGGTCAAAACGATAAAAAACAACAGTGAACAAAACAGAGGCCATATATATATTTAACAACAAGTGTTGTTGTTGAATGTACTGTACATCTGATAGAGCCTATAGGAGGTGCATAAGTCTATTAGAAATGTTTTTTGCTTCAGGGGAAGGTTCGGTCATGACTTTAGCTTATAAACTGTAGACATGATTGTGTTATCAGTGTTCAGAAATTCAACTATTTCAACTATTTCACCATGTGTCCAAGCTAAGAAAGTTATTCCTGACAGTGTAGCGATGGTTACACATATTATTTTGGTCTCTGATCGACTTTTTTGTCGAGTGGACTTGAGGGACAGAAAGGGAAATTCCGGTATTTTTAAATCTGGGCCCAATATTTACATGTTTACGGTTGTGTTAATGATTCACAGTTTTGCAACCGGTCCAGTAAATCCCAGCTGCAGAGGGCAGGGCAGCTCCTGTTTTTCTCACTGACCGGTTGAGGCTGAATGAAACGATTTCTGTTTTTCTGTAATAAGATCCCTTTTGTAACCAGAAACACAAGTCATGTTAAAAGAGTTAAAAGTGTTGCTCTGAAATCTTGCAGGATGTGAGTCGGAAACGTGAGTCAGAGAGTTGGAGAGAGGAGTTTGGAGTTTACTTAGGCCTCGTCTGGAAACAATAACGTGAACACAACACTTTTTTTGAACACAAAGGGCTTCTTTTTGTACATTTTGTTCACAAAGTTCCTTACCAAGATAATTCATCCACCTGACAGGTGTGGTCCATTAAGATGCTGATCAAGCAGCGTGATTACCGCGCAGGTGCCTCTGGCTCGTCAAAATAAAAGAACACTCTTAAATGTGCAGCTTTATCTTGAAAAAAGACACTTCTAGTGTGCCACAGGATGCAGTAAATACCTCACAAGTGAATTACAAAGCATTAATGTGACCTCAAAAGAGGTGTTCATAGTCTAACGTTAGCTTTTTAGGCTACTTCTGGATGTTTGCATTCACGCTTCAAATACCACTAAGGTGGTGTTCATCTGTGAAGATTATCTTGCCGAGCAAGAAAGTGTGGTGAAAGTATCGAAAACTCGCCACGGAGTTTAGTTTCTGCAATAATCCTAAATCGAATTGAAAAATCCTACAGGCGCTTTTTGTTGTGGGTACCAGGGCGAGAGTGGCCTTTCATTGTGGCAAGCCAAGGCACACCTGTGCAGTAACCAAGCTGTAATCAGCATCTTGATATGCCACACCTGACAGGTGGATGGACCACCTTGGCAAAGGACAAGTAGCCTACTCACTAACACAGAATTAAACAGGATTAAACCAATTCTTTGAACAAAACTGGTAAGAAATAAGCCTTTTAGTGTGCATAGAAAAGAAACCTCAGGAAGAGCCACAGAGGAGGGCTCCCTCTCCCAGGACGGACAGACATGCAATAGATGTTGCATGTACAGAACAGAGCAACAAAATCACAGTTTACAAATTGCATTGACAGAATATCTGATACAAATCATATAATATATGTAAAGTGTGCAGATCCAGGAGGACGACTGAGCAGGCCGAGGCATCGCCAAGCGGGCCCGGGCCGCACGACCTCCTCTCCACCATGGTGGCCTGGAAGAGGACAGGCCATACAAGATAATTAGCAGTAAAAAAAAAAGAAATACAGATAGAAGGAGATAGTAAAACAGGAGAGCAACGATCCGGAGCGGAGCAATCTGTCAATATGTGAGGCGACGGGAGCCAGGAGAGGGTAGATGTTCCCAGGGGCCCATCAGAAAAGGGGAGCCTGAATGAATGAAGGAAGCGACACAGCTCGCAGCTTGTGGGAACAGGAAAAAAAAGTAAGAGAAATGCAATGTTAATCAGAATAAACAGATTGTTTCTTGTCGGCAGGACAATGTCGATCAGCCTATGTATGCTTATAGGAAACACATCATCCAGCTCAGTGCAACAATATTACAGGAATGTTGCAGTGACTAAAATAACAGCCAGCTGATCCAAAAGGCGACTGGTGATTGGCACTGATTTTTTTCCACCGTCGCTCGCACAGCACTTGACAAAACTTGTTAAAGCCCAGCAGACGGTGCATCCCACCCTCTCTACCCCACCCTAAACCCCTCCCTCCTCGCTCCCTCCTCTCCCCGCCTCACCCTCCCTCACAGGGAGATGAGGAGAGAAGTTTCCCTGCGGCGCAGTCCGCCGAACATTTACTGTATTTCATTTGGGGAACGGCAACAAGAGTCTGCAGGAGAGAGGCTTTCCAGGGAATGGCGCGGAATATCTGACTGCACCGCAAACAACCACTCGCAGCTGACTTTTCCTCCCCCCCTCCCTCACCTCTTTACAGACGAGAAGAAGAAGAAGAGAAAAAACAACGTAAAAGAAAAAAAAATCTCTCACTTAATCATTGATGTCGCCAAAGTGAGCCCGGGTCAAGTAGGACAGCGGCCGCACGCTGACTGTTTGTCCGTCGAGGTCCTGGAGAAGACAGCGAGTCAGAAGCGAAAGACGACAGAAGAAGAGGAGGACAGAGGAGAAGAAGAAGAAGACAGTCCGAGTGAACGAGAGAAAAGAGTCCGACTCAGAATGAATAACAACAAAATCGAGAAGGAGAACGAGCAGAGTGAATTCACCAACCACGAAGAGGAGGTATGTGTCCGCCCGGCACCTGGTCTCACTCGTTTCAACGGGGCGGCTCGTGACCCGTAACGACATCTTCATAAAGCATTTATGCTAACATTATAGCGTGTTTTTAACCACCGTTTGCTACTTTATCACCTGTAGTGTCACTCTTATTGCATCCCGATAGCTTTTTAACGTGTGAGCGACTCTCTCCAGTTGCGTCTTTGTGCTGTTTTAGCTTGTAAAAGTTGCTAGCGTTGCTGTTACATTTATGCAGCATGTCATTCTTTAGCTAATTTGTGCACCTGTTTATTCAGAGGTATAGCCTAGCTTATAGGCTATGTAACCTAGCTACTGCTCTATCCATGGCAAAGTTAAAGGGCCACTATGTAGTTTTGGAGAAGAAATTCAAACTCTTAAAGTTTGCAATATCAATGAGGTAATAATACATACTCAGATGTATTTATTTTATTTTATTATAAGTGAACGAACAAGCTGTTCTCAGAATACAATAAGGTCCCCGGAACGATGTTTGAAGCCAGAAAGGTGGCAGGGTCCGCCACTCATAAACAAAGTAAAACAGTATGCAATTGTGTCGTCCTTTAAAGTCAGTTTGTTTGTAGTTTCCTCCATCAAGAAAACAAAGATTTAGACAATAGAAAGTTTGTCTATTTACTTTTAGTCAATGAAGATCTTTTTTCTTCTTCTGATTAAAATTTCTTCCCCAGAACTACATTGTGCACCTTTAAGGTCCGCCATGTTTCTTTTTCTTTTAAACGTTTAAGCCATCGTTAAGAAAACGTGAGGAACAAAGCAGGACTTAATCACTAATAAGTAGTTTCTGAAGGGCTACACTGAAGATAATGATGAGTTAGGTTAAAAGTGTTGTTAGTTTACTGTACCATAAACCCAGACTTCACACAACACTTAAAAGCATCAGTAAAGGGAATTCAGAGCCGGGGGGTGGAATTAGTTTTCAAACAACTGCTGCTGCAACATGTAGGCAATGACTCTTTGTACCGCTGCATAACAGTTAAGCAAGAGGTGCCTCTCTAGTCTACCAACATGACTTCTTAAGTCTTAACACGCCAAGAGGATGTTGTTTGTCCAAAAACAAAAAAAAAAAGTGTGGTAATCTGTTTAGTTTCTCTCCAAACATGCTGGATAATAGCCCAGTTTCCTCCTCTTCTCCTCTGTAAACACTGTGGATCCATAATGTCTCCTCTTTGGTAAATAAGTTTGTAGTGGTGCTCTCTTCACGAGGCGATTTTCTTTCGCACGACAGACTTGTTATTTCAGAGCTCCACACATCCGCAGCCAAGTGGTGTAAGAAAGGTATATTGGATTATATCAGATATTTCTCTCGGAGCAATTTGATTAGGGCTCGGTGTACAGTTCGTCACTTTGTAACCGAATAGCCAAACATACCCGGCCTGATGTATCATCACCATATTTGGTCCACTGTTGAGGTAACTGTGGATGCAGGGAGTCACTGTAGCACCACACAAATGAAGTCAAAAGCACTGACTTCTTGTAAAGCTCATGGAGAGTTTCGTTTTGAAGCTTCTCCTTATTCTTCACCTTGTGACCTTCTGTACTCAAGAGTTCTGCTGTAATAGTTTTTCAGATCCTGTATATGTGCCAGCACATAACTCTAGGGCTCAAGTGATTTTTCTGTTTAAAAAAATTATCTTCAGATGTCATGTTTTGCCAAACCAACAGTTCAAAATGCAAAGATATTCAATTTAAAGTCATATAACAGAAAAACGCAGCAAATACTCACGGCAAATCGTCACACAGCTAAACATCTTTGTCTTAACTGGAAAATGATTGAGTGCAAGCAAAAGGGTTCAAGAAAATGATTTGATTAATTTCCAATTATCAGCTCATGCATGACTCATTTTAGCATCTGACAGCTTTGTTTTTAAGCTCAAACGATTTATTGAGTAGAAAATTACCTTTCAACTCTCAGAGGTTAGGCATTTGATTATTCTGGCTTCTCAAATGTGTGGGTTTGCTTCTTCTCTTTGTTTTATATATTCTAAATTGACCATTTTTTGGCTTACGGATGGGCGGTCGGAGAAAATAAGCAATCTGAAGATGTCAGCCGGGACCGGGAATAATCATTAGTTGCAGCTCTACTTGATAAATAAATCTGGCGAACCTGGCGTCACGCGAAAATAAGTTTGAAATTCTGTGAGGTCCACCAGCAGCAGGACGAGACGAGAGTCGTCTCTTGCGCTGTATAAAAGGTAGACAGAGAGACAGGGAGAGTAATGGCCAGAGGAGCCTAATGGTTGTGGGAATGTTTGGAAGCCATCCAGACTTAAATTTACTCAGGTGAATTAACGTAAGGTTGGACAGCACCACTTTATCTTCAGTGTAATGATGTGTGCAGAGGAGCAGCAAGTTTTGGGGAGACTGTACCACACACACACACACACACACACACACACACACACACACACACACACACACACACACACACATTTACAGTCACAAGAGTGCAGGTGTAGAAATGTGAGTATGACTTGCACTTTTCTCACGTGGAAAATGAGCATTAGAGGTTAGTGTTAACTAGAGGTTAATGTAAGTATAAAACTGCTTTGCTGATGATCAAGAGACTAATTTGACATTTTCACCTTTTGACTTTAAACACTTTTTCCATCCTCGAAGATCACAAAAGCACTAAATGCAAAATGCCAAACAGCTTTGGGCTTAACAACGCTAAAGCAACCATAAACTGTGACCTTATGAGAGCCAAAGTTTAACAACCACGCTGGTATGACTCTCACATGCTGCTCAACAGTGGCATCCCCCCTCCTCCTACACTGTAGTATGCGACTCAATGGATCACTGATTCGCACCAGTAAAGCGCCGTGGCGAGCTCGGCTTCTCGTGGCTGCTTCACTGCTCAACCTCACACGCCATCATCACTGTACACCAAAGCTCGATGATGCTTAAATGTTTATCTTCCGCGGACCAGCGCTCACCAAACATGGCGCTGTTGCAGACGAGGTATGCAGGTTTCAGCCCACGGCAGCGTCTAATCTCACGAGCTGGTTTTGATAAGAGTTATTATCAGGTGTTCTGGATGCTTTCACATGCTGTGGCACTCAACGGCCACTGATGTAGTAGAGCTGACACGCCGTCTCCTGCATGGTGAATGTCAAAGATGCGTTTCGACCAGCTGTGGTTTCCACGCCTTGTATGGACACGAGACCTGGAGGGGTCTTTAGAGTAGACTCCTAGAGAAGTGAACTGAAGGGGGTTTAAGCAGACAATTTGTTTATGTTTGTGTGAATGTTTTGTCCTTTTTTTTTAACAGTAGTATGAAGTATAAAGTATATTAGACTGAGGTGAGGTGACACTTTCCAGGCATGTTTGTGTCAACAAGATAGCTAGATATTGTTTACTTATTTACTAAAAAAAAAAATCATAATGATTTGTTGATTAATCAATCAGACAATTAGACAGTTTACAGAATTTGATTGGGAACGATTTTGTTTTTGATTAATTGAGTAGTTGATTGAAAAACAAGCAATTGTAAAATAGTTTTGATAATCGATTAATCAGTTTAGTAAATCTTTTACCAAAAGTATCAAATATTTGCCAGTTCCAGCTCCTGAAATGTTCAGAGTTTCTGCTTGTCTTTGACATTAAAAAGTAAATGAAGAGTCTTTGGGTTTTGGACTGTTGGACAAAAGAAGCATTTTGACGACGTCACTTTGGGCTCTATGAAATTGTGATGAGCATTTTTAGAAACAATGAATCGATTCATTGTGACAATAATTGGCAGAATAATCGCTAATCAGAATAATCATTTGTTTTAGCCCTGCTATTTAGATGATAGATTAAAACAAATCTGTTCTGACAATAAATTAAAAAACATGTGGTTTGTGGATCAGTGTTTGGAAAAAACGTCTGAGGACATCACCCTCGCTTGAGGCAGTCATGATGGGCATTTTTCTCTGTTCTAACAATTAATCAAGCCCATTATCAGCAGATTGATCAACAATGATGATATTCATTCGTTGCTGCTTAAATTTTAATGATCAGCTAATCATTTAAGTCATCTACCAAGCAAAAAGTGTCAAATATTTGGTTCTCAGTGCGAGGATTTGCTACAATCTTCTTTTTTATGTTGTTATAAATTGAATTTTTGTGTTCTTCAGTAACAAAAGCAATAAGAACATGCCACTTTGGCCAATTTTTCACTATTGTATTACATTTTACAGACCAAAAAGGGAATCTAATTGACAGGAAAATCATAATCTTCTTTGTGTAAAAGGATAGTACACAGTGTAAAGAGGGACTGGTGGTAGAGAGAAAAGGTGAGAACATTCAGTACAGGTTGTGAGTACATGGAATGCATCATAGCTAACCAAGTCACCAGACTCAGCTTCACCTTTAACCTCCTTGCTGTCAATTTCTCTCCAGCTAACTCGTGTTTATTTAAGTGGAGACCTGCCCAACCTCCTCAACCTTGGAGGTCCACATTCAAGCCACACCTGATTTTCCACAAACGACTGAACACAGAGTAAACTTCCATTGTTTCCTCCGCAGTATGAAACCATGTTTTACTTAAATCAAAAATCATATTCACAGTTGAACGCAGCAGGAGTTTGAACCTCGTAAAACATCTGTTGATTCTAGTTCCCGGCTCACCATAAACATGTAAGTGGATCTTTACAAGCTTCCAAAGAGAAACAGAATATCACTCAAGCAAAGTTCAGCCAATGTGGCGTATCTCCCTGGGGTGTAATTGGATTGTGCCTGGCCTGCTTTGGGTATCTACCGGGTCCTCTTCAAATAGCAGGTCATGTGGCCAGTGTGACCTTTTCCGTGGAGAGACGTAGGTGGGGAGCTGTGCTTCTGCTGGAGAAAGCATGGTGAAGCGGAGGGAGGCCACGTCGTTCCGTAGCACAGTGTTGTGGGCACAGTGGTCCGCACTTGAGCATGTATCTATGAAAAGGGCACGCAGATATATTAACGCTCTGTGACATAAAACGTTATCCGAGGGGAGCCTGTAGGGTAAAGTAGCCATGATAAGACCAAAGGGAAAGAATCTCACGGATTGTTGAAGACAAAAAAACAAAAAACCATTAAAAACAGAGATATACAATGAAATAAACATTCAAGTATATAATTTAAAGCACGTGTACAGGCTCACACAGACAGTAAAACCCTGCTCTGAGTTTATTTATAAAAGCACGTCGGGAATTGTCATCTTATCTTAGCCATTTGTCAGCTGTGAGACAAGAGGTATTTGAAAAGACAACAACAAGGCTTAGCGTCAGGAACGGCTGCTAGGCTGATGTGAGAAGACAAGAAAAAAAGTCAGCGATAAAGGAGATATTTAAATATATGTACACTGTACATCTACAGCTATATATAAACTATTAAAACTGTCCACGGGCGAGGAGTAAAGTCTTGTATATGGTGCTGCTTTCCTTAAAAGGCCTCAGTTGTCAGCTTGTGAGTTTGCTCTGTTATTTATGACACTACACAAGTGAAGGAACTGTCAGCTCGTGCCTAGACAGCGTCAGCCATCTTCTCTTGCTTTGTCATACTGTATTTATGTGCATGTTCTGTCACCTCCGCTTAATATTGCTTACTCACACGCTATAATTATCCACCTTACAGTAACTCTCCTGTGAACCCTCATTCACACTCCTATTTTGCTCACTTTTCGGCCAACAATTCTCTAATTCATCTAATTTCTTTTCTGACAACCCTCCATCTATCCATCCATACATCCATTCTCCTCCCCCTTCTCTATTGCTACACTTTTATCTCCCTTCCTCTTTGTTTCCTTCCCTCCTTCCTTCCCTCCATCCCACCCTCTTTCTTCCTTGTCCTTATCTTGTTCTCTCACTGTTTCCTCCCTCCCTCCACCCTGGTACTGTTTATAATTTGCCACTCTTCTTCTCCTCTTTCCTACCACTCCCTTCTTTTTTTCATCCTGCTCTCGCTCTCTCTTTCTCTCTCGCGCTTGCCAATTTTAGTCCCAGTAGACAAACTCCTTATCCCTTATCGCCCCATACGTCGGAGGCTTGACCCTGAGATATCTGAACAGAAGGACCGTTTATGGTCATGGAAAGAGCCCTAAAGACGGGAGCGAGCCAGCCAGAACGGTAGCGAGGAGAAGCATGTCTGTCCCAACTATCCAGCTGAGTGCCAACAGCCTGGCCAGCGAGAGTTAGCCATCCAAGGCCAAACTGCTCAAGATTAGCTTGAAAAGATGGGACCAAAGCAAAGTCTGTGGCTAAGCTTTGATGGATTAGCCCCTTAAATGCTCTAACTGGGGCTAATTATTTGTTAGGGTGTCCGTTTTAGGCTGGGGAGAAAAGATTAGCTTTCACTCTTGTCAATCCATTTCACAGAAAGTAAAGATACAATATGTTAAGCTGAGAGCAGAATTTACTAATTGATCTATTTATTAGTTGATGGACAGAAGCCTATGATTTCAGTCATATTTCAAGAAAAAATACATTCAACAAACTTACCTTTAAAGAAGGTCTATGTAACTTTTTTTGTTAAAGCCCAAACATTTGGATAAAATGTTAAAACTTGAAAAGTATCATAAGTACATAAAAAGTTCTGCAAAACCCTGGTGTTTATTAAGGCAGTTTGTGTTATTCAACCTTTTAAAAGTCACATTGTCTTGTTTTAGGGCTTTTTCACACCTAGATTGTTTGGGTCAGACTTTCTGACTTTTCAGTTTGGTCCAAACCAAAATTACAGGCGTGAAACCACGGTGCGGAGCAAACAGACGAAGAGTGGTAGTCTTGATCTGGATCAAATTGAACCATGGTTCAGTTTGTTTCTAGTGTGAGAACATATTTTTGGATAGTTCGGACTTTAGAATCAATTACAGGAAGTTCTGGCAGGCTATCGTCAGAACCAGAAACAGGAAGAAAACTCAATAAAACAAAATGAGCCGCAATGGCAGGGACGATAAAAGGTTACCCGCTGAATTGAAAACAAACTGACGTCAAACATACACCTGTCTTCAAACCAATCAAAAGCAAGTGATGTAGGTTTGCCATGTGTATTTCTTTAGTGCACGCCCATAATTGTGATGTGAAGTCAAAACTAATCAGATAAAATATGTTTTAAAAACGCGAACCTTGGTCCAGACATTGGTTTGGACTTTAAGGTGCGAAAAAGCCCTTAAACTAAAAACAGATCCTGAATACATTTTGAAAATGAACTGAATTTAGTGCTGAAAGTCCTAATTTTGTGTTTTTCTTTATTGTACATTGATGACATTTAGGCTTTACAGCTTTGGTTGGACAATAAAGCAGTTTGAAGAGATCATAGTAGGCTTTGGAAACTCATTTTTTACAATCTTTGACATGTATCCATTAAGAAAATACGTAAATAATCATTATCTTTAAGTGCTGCCACTGACAAACACAGAGAAACAGCTGCACTATCACATAAATGGAACAAATTAGCAGTAGGCTTACATTTCTTCAAGGAGACACAGAGGATGACTGAGTATCTGCTGTTGTTTTTGTCTCCACTTGCAATGGACTCTTTAACCCACTGCCCACCCAACCTCAAAACCAAACAGTGTAAGGTGTCCACTTGGGCAGGCGGCAACAAAGGGAGTCCAGGAAGGTCTGAGGAGGACTTGGCCGATTAGTCCGCGTTAATGAGCGCGTTGGAATGTTAAGTCCCTTCATCGAGGCTCATCAGATAAGAGCAAGGAAGAGGAGAGCAAACTAGTATGAAAGATTTGATCAACTCTAAGCTGACAGCCAAGAAGTCAAACTGACAATCTGCGAATGAGTCACTCTTCCACACGTCATCCAAATGACCCCTTCAGGCCTTTTTGTTGTTATAAAAATGGTTGATAAGAAAGAAAGAGCACATATGTGTCATTAAGACATGAAAGATTAGATTAGATTTAAAACATGGAGAAAGGAAGAAAAGAGTGAGAGGAGTAAAAAACGCAGTGAAGTGGGCGCTTACTTGCTTTTCCTAGGTCATTTGTTTTAAATGTCTTTTAAAGGTTAACCTGTTGGAACATTTACAGGACCTCACCGAGCTGTAATTGTTGGCCGAAAGCACTTGTGGGAGAGCGAGAGAAACAAAGAAACTCTGCTCTCAGAGCTCAGCCATGAAGCTCGGAGTGTGCTCAACCTCACAGTCGACCCCTGACCAACACAATAACCAGTGCCTAACCTGTGACCCCTGACCCTGAATGTGAAACTTGACCCGTTGAACCCCGGCGATTAACAGACAAACGGAGTCATCCATTTATGGTCGTTTGACACCTCCCGGGGCCTGCAGCCTCTCACTCATCACATTCTCCGACATGAAAGATGAAGGAAGGAAAAAAAAACCTTGTGAGGATGATGGAGAGCGATGCCAACACAGCGCAGTGACAAGTCAGATAGCAAAGGAGTGTGGGAGTCTGTCAGTTAGACTGTTTTTAATAACGCCGCGCTCAACTGATGCAAGAAAACTCAACTTGCCCTTAGCTCACACAGGCTTATGGGTAGACTTTGATTTTAGCTCGGTCACAGCGAACCAAGACTTGTGTGTGCATTTGAAAGCAACTGCTGTGGGTGTGCGATGAAAGATTTGGGGGCTTTCTTGATTTCATATGCAGGTGATCACAGCAATGTTGCATGCACGCACATGCTACAATAGGCTACTGTATTCTCTCTATCAAGGCTTCAAGGTTAGTGCTTTGTCCTACTGCATCTGGCTCTAAGAACCTCTATCTATTAACTTGGCCGGCGAACACACACATGCACACACACAGTGACGGTGAAAGAAACGCATAGTAATCATCTCACATCCCACCAAGGTCGTGTCCCTCATTTCTGACGGAGTAAACGGTCAAAAAAGCACTCAGTTAAAGTCAGTGCAAATATCTGAGAAAATCACAGTATAATGAGGCATTTCAGGCAATAGGTGTAACACATTTTATCTAAGTCTACAATGCAAGCTGAATAGAAATGACACATGAATAAGTTGCTAGGTCCTTTAATTAGACAAATCAAGCAGCTTTTATAATGGCTGACAAACTGCGTTCTGTGCTGGAGAAAAACTCAAAATGCCATAATGCAGGTTTTGAATGGTGTTCCAGTCAGTTATTGTTCCAGCATCAAGCAGTGGTGCTGTCAATGTTGGCTTTGTTAATTAAAGCTTCATGACATTTGATAATGGGAGTGTTGTTCGATGGGAGGCTGGTCTCTCGGTTTCAGGGCCTAACTACACTTTTTCCTCTCCATGACATTTCATTAGTGAAGTCCAGAAAAAAACCCATCATTCTGCAGCTGATATTTTAAGCACCAGATGTTTGAGCTCAATGCTAAATTTATCATCCTTTGTAGTTTTGCTCCTTCATGTGGCTCACTGAAAGGATCATTTTGGTTTATTACAACTTGGATCTTATTTTTCTAAGTCAGATTGTTTTTTCTTGTGGTAGTATTGTCCTTACACAGTCAATTGATGGGATTTTAAAACACAGTAAGACAGGGCAAGAAAGACAAGCAGTCAGAAGATCAGACAGACAACCAAAAGTATTTGAAGGTAAACCAAAAGGCAACAATAAAAATATTTCTCAAATCGTCTTAAACATCCAGACTGAATCTCTGGTTAAATTTGACCTACCGGACTTGTGGTTGACTTGTTTACAATCATATTATTATTATATGAGATTCTGAAAATATTAAGTTCCTTGCTCGTTGTGTCCCCAGCAGGGCAGAAACAACTGCTTGATTATTAGAGCAGTTGATTGACGGAGAATTATTCAACAACTATTTTGATAATCTGTTAATCATTCTAGTAGTTGTCAAGCAATTATGCCAACAATTATCTGGTTCCAGCTCCTTCAGTGTTAATATGTCAGGCTTTTCTCAGTCATAAACAACAGTAGACTGAATTTTCTACGTGTTTCAGACTATTGGATGGATAAAAGGGAATTTGATGACGTCACCTTGGGATTTTTCACTAGTACTGTGTTTTCTCAACAGATAGAAACAGAAGACAGTCTTGGAGTAAGATCCAAGTTGTGAAAAACAAGTGTTATCCTTCAAGATAATACCTCACTTATATTGTTGAATGTTGTGAGCCTTAGGGTGGCACCAGCAAATCTTCAAGTTGCACTGATAAGAGTATCAATAAGGTGATGACCTCATCCGGGGCTTGTGGAGTCAAGGATCTCTGATTAGAGGTACATTGATCCCCTGGGACGCGCTGCAGAAATGGCCTTAATAAGATCTGATGTTTTTGGCCCGGGGCGCCACACTCTGCTGTGCTCCGCCAAGGCGTTGCCAGGGAACTGCGCTGGTAGCCGGCTGTGAAGTACTCAGCTGGCTTGTGGTAGGTAGGGACTGCTGTTTTTGATCGAAGCCTGCCCGCTTGTTGGTGTGTGAGCATGCCATAAATGGTGAATGATTCAAAGGCCTATACCAGGCCACTCAGCACTATGGAAATGTAGGTATGTGACTCACAAAGAACTAATAAAACAAAGCCTCTAAAACCCAATAAAACAGTGGCAGAGGGTTTATCTTTGCTCTTTTATGAATCTGCAGAATCTGCTCAACCCCTGGCCTGACCTTCAGTTTAGTTTACTACATCGTGAAACTTTGATGCCTCACTTTACCTGGCAGCAGGGCGTTAACAACTATCTCTACCTTTTTGGAGCTTGTCTCAAAGCGACATAAATAAAGACTCATACTGTAATCAACAGCAGATGTCTGCAGGAGGGAGCTGTTGACACATTTGCCTGTGAATCATCCCATATCCAGTGTGTGCAGTCAGCTCTACACCGGACGCACAGCGAACCGATCGTATATCACAACAGCTGACGTCAGGAAGTCTCAGGAATGAGGTTCGACACAGCCAAGAATGTCCCATTGTTCTGAGGGAGTAGAGGACTCGTTGTTGTGTCTGTTTGTCTTAACTTGTGCAGCATATCCAGCTCTCAAGTGTCTATTACCCTTATGACTGGAGATAGGAGTTGAATCACAGATGGGATCTTTGATAACTTGGTGAAGGAAACTTGGATGACTTTCTTAAGATGTGCGCCAACCTCTTTTTTGTCAAGGCACAATTTGCTGAAAAGCTATGCTATTATTACTCTAATCTTATTTGAAAGGTCAATATAGCTCGCTTATAGTCATTCTGATCCTCAGTTATGACTTGAACCCACGTAGAGTGAAACTTGAAAGGCTTACAAGTGAAATATAAATCTGTCATCTGAACAGAAAGAGTGAGTGCAACGTCCAATGTTAAATCCTTTGGCTTTGATGTTTTTGGCATCTTTTTGTGGTCATGTGCAGCTCAAAGATGATGATCACAGAACAACGAAAACCAGTCCCTGATTGAAATTCAACCTAATATTGATGCCAGTCTTTCTGACTTTGGTTGTCTATTCCTTAAATCACCTTTTTGGATTTTAAGTTTCAGCACCACCTCTATTTTTACTGCATTTTTTTACGACAAAACAGTTAGATTCATCTCCTCAACAGCTGTCAGTGAGTGCCCTTGCTCGTGTCTGATTGATGCCATCCTGTTCTGACTCTTTGTTCCCATGTACCTCCATATAAGGAGACCCTCTGAAAGAGTTTATGTAAACAGACCTGCCAGAGACAGAGCCCAGCGACGGCCCGGCAGGGTTCAGCTCAGATAAGATAAGATAAGAGCAAAGGTGAGAAAGTCGGCGAGCTGAGATTTGTTGGCTGGATGGCCGGTTTGGCTCTCACTCCAGCTATTGCTCCCCCAGTTGCTAAGCTCCTTTGTTTGTGTGTTGCTCTGCCTTTGGCATCAGTGGTGCGTATCAGGTTACATGTGGGAATGAGGTGTAGTGTTAGTTCAGCAGTTCCTTTGTCCCCCGAGTTGTGAATCTACTATCTAATGAATCTGGGAGCTTTGAATCTACTCTTTGTAATTGCATACCTCTAAATTCAGCCTTAAATGGAATCAGAATATTGGATAAATAATTAAATCAAACATCCACACAGTGATGTGGGTGTGCACGGTGGAGCTGTTGGAAGTCAGTTTGATGCACACAGTCTATTGTTTGATATGATGTCTCTTGTGCACTGAAGCAATTATTTTCTTGTACCAAGCCAACTTCAATTAGGCGATAATTCCAGGTATGAGGTGTGATTAGTGCCTGAGTAGATAATAGAATTATCTCACAAAAACTTCAGTTTATCTATCATTTCACACTCAGTTATCTTAGTACCACTTTATTTGATTTTTTCACTGTTTGGTAAAGCTTAAGATGGGTTAAATGCAAAAAAAATAAAGCTGTTGACTAAGTAGAAGACACATGTTGTAGTTTATAGTGAGAAATAAGCCTGTTAACAAGTCTTCCCTGTGTTGACCCTTAATTAAGGACACACACATCTACAATTACATGTAACAAGAAGAATTTTCCTTGTTTCATTGCCTCCAAAATGTAACCAGATCTGCATTCATGAGCTGTGACAGGACGTCTCAGCACCTGTGTCTTATAATGCTGCTATGTCTGTGTTTACTAAATGTTACCGTTGGTGCTAATGCTTCTGCATATGTTGAAAGAACTACAGTAATGCTGTTCACACTAGCCTTTTTAGACATGGCAGCCAGATTGCTGATGGTGTTATTTAAGGAGTGACACTGTAAGTGGGGTTGATGGCTCAAATTAACATCTTTGGCCAATTAACTTTGCCAAACAGTGTCAGTTACCCCTTTCACTATGGACCAAAAACACACTTACACCCACAAACATCTGGCTTTTCTGTCTTCACTGGGAAAAGGTACAATCACCATTCATTCCTGTGTCAAATGACTGCTGTAGTCGTGGGTGTTTTTGGTTCCAGAAACATGATGGACATGCTAACTTACACTCCTTCCCTGGCGCAATGTTGTGATGTACATTGAAGTTCCGGACATCGGTGCGGTGCTTAAATAGTTTTCCATCCATCTCCATTTGGAAAATGTTAAGAAACTACTGGCAATGGGAAAAGGGAGTTTTCACCCATTTTGACCAGGTTCTTTTTGGTGTAAAAATGGTATGTGTGCCCTGAAAGTACCTACAGTATTGTAACCCCAAGCCCGTAGCTATTTTGAGCATAAGAATAAGAATATTAATACCAAGAAGGCATTAAGAAGGCTGTGAATCTGGAACTAGCAGCCAGTTAGCACATATGCTAGCTTCCTGAAACGATGCAATGTGTCATTTTTTGACATCTGTTTTTGGATGGATTAAATAAATGAGCTTTAGAGGTGCTGGTAGGTGGATTTCATTACCCTCTGACAGAGCCCGGGTAGCTGATCCCCTATTTCCAATATGTTGCTAAGCTAAGCTAACTGCTGGCTCCAGATTCGGATCACATTGAATGGACATAATGCATTTACGTATTTTGTTTTTTCCTCAAGAAATTAAGACCCTTTCAGTGCAGCGATGTCTTCATTTAACCTTACCTGTCTAACATATCTGCTTAGATCATTACAAAAATACTCTGAATTAGCACCTTTGCTATTGTAATTAAGACAGTTCATTTGACATTTGAGTGGCAGGCCTTATGAGACATGGTGTTCAACTGCATTTCTTACATTTCAGTGACAGTAAAGTTACAGTACATTCTTCTTATAGTTTCCAAAGCAATATTTAAAGTTAATCCTTTTTCTCAGCACATACTGTGTAGTTGCTGAGATGAGTTCACCCCCATCCACCCACTAGCCACCACTCTACTTGTCTCTTACTTACAGAGTTCATATACCTTTTTTCATCCCTCTCTCTTTAGGCTATGTTTTAAAATAGCCGTAAATTAAGATTTACCTGCTAAAAATAGAGGTGTTACAGCCTAAAACCACACACTGCATGCATGCATATCATATTATCAACAACAACTTCTTTGCGTGGAAACACAATTTGGATTCACTCTCATGTTACATCCCCCCGTGGTTTCCCACCTCCTCTGACTCAGTGCAGGCCACAACAATCTTCCTCTAGTCTATCTTTGCTTGCATACAGTATACATACATTGCAATTCCCCAGCAATGCCAGCTCAAGTTGCAAGTTGAAAAGTTCAAATGTAAAACAGAGGCTAGAGCTGCGAGGGAGGATCGCCATAAAGCAAAGCAGGCTGTAGATTACACAGGAGAACACAATACACGTACTGTAGAAAAGGTGTGTGTGTTTGCTGAGCTGAAAGACATCCCTATCAGTGTTTGAAAAGTCTATCCTCTAGCCAACAGAGAACTATTTAACTCATGTTCAGTGTCCCTTTCCTCATAACCTCATCTGTTACTGTCAGGTACTCAAGGTAGCTATTTATAACCAGTGCAGGTTAATGAAAAATACATGATCTCTCTCTTGTCTTCCTCAGGTCCGAACGCTATTTGTCAGTGGGCTACCACTGGATATTAAGCCGAGGGAGCTCTATCTCCTCTTCAGACCATTTAAGGTATGTTTGTATGTTTTAAATGGATGGGCCGCAGCTATTCTTAGCAGCTTTTTCTTTCCAGCAGTCAATGGGACCTCCATTAATGGTGATGAAATAAACGGCAATGGAAACTCTCCCGCGAGGTTCAAGTGTCTGTGTTCCTAAAGCCGAGAGTCAATCACATCTTGATCCACGGGAAGCCTGTGTGTGTGTGTGTGTGTGTGTGTGTGTGTGTGTGTGTGTGTGTGTGTGTGTGTGTGTGTGTCATGGAAAAATGGCTCACTGCCTGTAACACGAAAACAAAGCTATTTGCTTCACCTCAGAAACCTTCACTTTGTCACAGGTACAAAGAAAGCCCTCAAGTTTAATTCAGGTGAATGCAGCTTTTTGGACCCTCGCCCAAGAATAATGCTCTTTAATGGAGCAGAAGCGCAGTTAAAGCGAATAATGGGACAATTGTTATGCAACTAATCTCTCTTAGATAATGCTCATGGTATGTACTCGGAATAAGTGGTTTGTATCATGAGCGTTGACAGCAGTAAGTCTCGATTAATCAGGAGTCCATGTGGTCTTCATAAGAGCTCCCTGACTCATGAAACAACCAAGCCGAGTCAGTAGTGACACTTAAGTTCAAACATGTTATGCATATGCAATATTTTGGCATAAAAACAAACATTTTTCTCACTACAATCTCTAAAATACCTTGTTCTACATCATATTAAAGCGTTTGTCCACCTTTTCCCATTTCTGACATTTTCTTTCTTTGTTTCAGGGCTATGAAGGCTCCTTGATAAAACTCACTTCTAAACAGGTATGCTACAAGAAACACTGCTTCTATACACAGAAACTAATGAGTGAAGGCATTGGTCAGTCTCTCAGCAAGCTATCACTGCATTCCTGCGTTACCCAACTACTTGCTCATCAACACCTTAAATATCTTTGTCTCCGCTTTGTCCCATTTTTTTTTTTTTTTTTTTTTACCTCTCTGTGTTATCAGCTTGTTGACTATGAAGGATTAGCACCATTTGTCAGGAAGCACGTTGAATAGGAAAATAACTTTAACGACGGGGGGAGTGTTGCACCAACTTGCCTTTGGCTGTCGGATAGTATGCTTGTAGTCACAGACAGTCAACTCCGGTGGGATGTGCGGGGATGGGAAGGGAGACGGGAAAAGAATTTTGAGGTGTCAAAGCGAACGTTTTGACAAGAGCAGTACTGACGGTTGAGTTGTGCCTCCAGGGGCGCGGGACTGAAAATGAGCTCAGCTGGCAGGTGTCCACATCCAGAGTTAAGCAATTTAGCTTGATGTCAGTGTACTTTTTACGCATTACACCGTTTCCCATAAAGACATGACATGCTCATTAGAAGGGTTTAGGGGGATTTAGATATAATGCCCCTAAAACTAAGAACAAAGAGAAGATTTTTCCAGTAGTAAAGTCCATTTTCATCGGTTGGGGTGTGTTGTGTCTAGAGCTGCAGCAAATGATTATTCTTATTGATTAGGGCTGCAACTAGCAATTATTTTCCTAATTGATTATTATGTCAATTCTTTTCAGAGTTAACCAATTAATTTTTTGTATTATAAAAATGTCAAAAATTGTGAAAAATGCTCAGAATCATAAATGACAAAGAAAAGCAGCAAATCTTTCGATGTGTGTTTCACACTTAAAGTTTTCTCTTTACTGACATGATTAAAGGAGGCATATTGCTAATGCTAATTTTTTCAGGTTTTATAATTTTAGAATAGGTTTACATGCTCTAATGCTCAAAAAACATTTGAGTTTTCTCATACTGTCTGCAGCACTGTATCCTCCCTCTTTCTGAAATGCTCTGTTTTACCTACTTTACCTCTCTTTAAGGCCCCCCCTCCCGAATACTAATTGGTCAGCTCACACATGCAATGGAAACAGGCCCGCTAACAACAACAGAGCAGCTGTGCTATATCAGTTTTTACGTGCCCGCAGGCCCGCTTATACAAATGTGTGACATGGTCATGTAGTGTGATGTCACAAAGTCACAGAATGAAAGGCGAAACGACTGACGAGGGGTTATAGGAGCAGTGATTTTTGTGGGAGGGAAGAGCTTCTGTTGATGCGAACGTTGACCTTTATAACTTCCAAGATCTTTTACATGCACAAAAACATATATACAATACTGAAGCAGAGGAAAAACACAAAAAAACTAATTGATTAATTGACAAACCTTTACAGCTCTGTTATCGAAAAATCTGCCAATTCTTTCCCTGTATTTTTCCAGTGCCCAAGATGACATCATCAGATGTCTTGTTTCGACTGACCAACAGTCTTAAACCAAACTATAAAGCTTACAATGATTGAAAACAGAAGAAGCAGTAAATCATCCTAGTCAAGAAGCTGGAAACAGAGAATTTGGGCATTTTTGCCGACCAAAAACAGACCAAAACAGTAACTTAACACCCCTTGAAAATCATGTTGCTGCTTCAGTGGTTTTACTTCTCACCTTGCAGCAGTGATTTACAGGTGAACATTAGGATTCTATGGCAGCGCTGTTTAATGTGGTTGCAGGTGCAACATCACACAAAACCACACCCAGCATCAGTGACACTTGCCGATGAATTTATTGTTGATCAAAAAATCAATAAATCAACATTGTGGCTATAATTGTGACTGAAGCTTTACAATCCAAAGGTTACACTGTCCTCCTCTCAACCTGCAGGATTCCTCGTTTCATAATGTAGAAAATGTGGTGTGTGCAGGTTTTGCTCTTTTTGTTCTGCCTGTTTAATGAATAAGTGAAACACTCAGCAACTCTTAGTGCACTTTGGCCTCTCTTTGCACCTTCTCACCATGCCCCATACTTTCATAATTACCATCTTCCTCACGACAAATGTCAGCTGATGCTCATGTTCACGTCTCGCAAAGTGCTGTACAACATTCCCCCGGCTCGCCTTTGTTTCGAGCGTCCCTCCTCCTGTCTAATGACAAAGGCGATGTAAATCAATCGATCTCCCTCTCCCTCCAGTCCGAGTACACACAGCCATCTCCATATATAGCAAGAGCCAGATCTCAGACCTTTTCTATTTATATTCCTGTTATGCTTCCTCCGCCTGACGTCTTCACTTAGTCCCTCTTTCTTTTTTCTTCGTTTTTCCTCCTCCTCTTTCTCCACTTGTTCAAAATTCCCATAACCCTACACTGCTCTTCCAGATCACACGCAGCAGTGCTACCCCGTGGGAGCAACATGTTTAGAGATTTCGTTCTCATCTCACCACCACCTCCTCCCTATATCCTCATTCATCTACACACACACACACACACACACACACACACACACACACACACACACATACACATATACTCTGCAGAAATGTGTGTTTTTTGTTTTTATCTGACAACCAAACCTGCATTACTGTGCTTTTTCTCTGCTTTCCCTCTCAGCTTTTGCTATTGCGGGCACAGGCTCCCAATTGATGTCTCCAAAATACAAAACTAATAGATTTGAACAAGAATATATTGCAAGGTTGTCCACTGACAGGCCTGTTCGAGGAGGTCTTGAAAACTATTTCTACCTCTCGCCTCACTCTTTCATTCTCATTCTCACCTTTAACCTCTAAATTCTCATTCTCAAGCCTCCCCTCTATTTGTCTTCTCTATCTCTTCTACTTTTTCAACTTTTCCCCCCCTCTCTGCCTCACTCACACTCTTACATGCACTTTCTCGGTCTCACATTGCCCGTATTTGGGCATAGGGGAGCTGAATGATGAACTCTCCTTGTACGATGTAAGCGTCCAGCCTCCATCGCTCTCCCTCCCTCTCTCTCTTTCTCTGTCGCCACTGTTTTATAAACAGGCCGAGAAAGAGAGAGAGAGAAAGGCGAGGGAGGGGGGTAAAAAATAAAATAATAAAAAAAAAAAAGAACAACATGTCTATGTCACTCAGACAGAAATGCAGACTCAGTATTCTGCCTTAAACCATGTTTCTTTCTTTTGTTCTGTCTTCTTGTCTCCCCAGCCGGTGGGGTTTGTCAGCTTTGACAGTCGATCAGAGGCGGAGGCTGCTAAGAATGCCTTGAACGTAAGTGTCATGCCCCCTTTCCTGCTCCTCTCAAGCACCAGCTCGGTGCTTGTATATCTTGTGATGACTCGAAATCGCATCTCTCTGTCTTCTGTGCAAAACACATTTGATAGCTGGGAGATCCAGACATTTTATATACGCAAAAAAGCCAGAAAAAGACGTGTCGTGTCTGCTCTACATACCTTATGTCTGATTGCTTCTGTTTGAGTAAATAAAAGCCTTTTTCTTAAAGCTTTGCCATGGATCCTGCAAGGTCAGGATGGAAATTAGCTTCTCTTCCACATATAAATAGAAGATATTGATCTAGGGTTTAATTTTAATCTCACTTATTTCAGAAGGTAGCTCAGTAGAAAGCCTTGATGAGGCAGACTCAAATATGAAACAGAGCTCGTCCACACAGGGTTTTACACAGCTCTCTTGAAACAAAGTATAGATAGACGGTAATGAACAGCAGCTCTCACACAGCTTTACTTTCCCATTGTTTTTTTAACCTGTCTAGATATACACTCCCCCTCCTTTTGCTTCTTAAGTTTTTGTTGATCCCTTTGTCACAGAAAAAGATAGTTTTTAGCACCCTCCTAAAGTGGGACCGTGACAACACGAGCAGAGTCTGTCAACTTTCAGATGTTGAGATATTGGTGTGCATCAAAGGCAGAGCAGAGAGTTGAAGAAAGGATAAAAATTATCATCTTATTATGGAGCCAACAATAGTCAGACTGTTTCCCCAGAATCACTCAGTGGGGCTGAGAATTGAACAGTGCTCTTGTTTTTTCGGGGGAAAGCTACGTCCCGGGGGTCATATGGAGATAAGCCAGATTTTGCAAACATCTATCTGCATATTGAAATATGGGAAAGACAGAGAAAACCAAGGGAAGGAGGGGATTTGTTTCCCCACGTAGTTCTGTTTTATTTTCTCTAAACTATGAGCATATATAGCTTCTAAAAGAACACTCACAATCACAAACACCAAAACTGTATAACCAGAAGTGCAAAAGGAGTGTGAAGAAGCTAAAAAAAAAAAATCACATCTCAAGGTAGAGATTCAACACAGTTCAATGCGAGATGTACTCAGGCCTCATTATAGCCATGTACCTTATTATACCTCTGCAGCCTCGACTGGCAGAAGCTGCGAGTGCACTGAGCCAAGGCAATCCTAGTTAATTCCCTCCCCTTCATGAGAAGAGTCATCCCTCGCTTGTTTCAGCTCAGCCTTGCCCGAGCCTGCAGGGACGAGCCGAGAAACCAATCCCCGCAGCTTCTCGCTCTTTTGCTGCAGAGAACTTCACTCTTGACTGCCTCCACTCTCCTCCATTGATCTGACCTTCCGTGTTTTCCTGCACGCCTTTTTACAGACAATCGAATGAGGTTAATTAGAGGATGCTTATAGTTCTTCCTGGCCTTGGTGCTTCCACTGCAGGCAAACAAACAGCCGCTTTGTTTTTGGATGAAAAAGACCTTTGTTGATGTCGCATTCCTCATTTTTTCTCAGGCGAAAGTTATTGAGAGGAAAAATGATTTGGGCTACTGCACATGTGGAGGTTTTTGATGTAGATCAAACCATAAGAGAGAAAAACAACCTTTTACTTGGCTTGTCATGAGCACTGGTATGTCAGAAGGCTTTTAGCATCGGCATCTCAAGAATTTGCCAAGATTTTTGGCTCACTTTAAGCAGTGATGCTCACTGTATGTCATGGGGAATGGCGGATTTGAAGTAATGATATTAAGTTACAATTACAGGATACAGTAGGGAGCATAGCTGGGGGCTTGTGGCTCATCTGCCTGTGGTGTAAATGACATCATGCGCTTGCCAGGTTTGTGTCATCAGGTTCTGATTTTCACCTGTCACCTGTCATCACGTGAATCAAACCAGTGTAACACGCCAATCCACAGCCAGCCATGCAGCAGGCTTCAAAGTCTAAGCAACTGAATATGTCCTCTCACTGCCAAGAATTCTGCAGTAAATTCAGTCATAAAATCCTGAAAGATGAAACGTACAGCCAGGTCCCATTGGACATCGAAACAACAGACAACAAGGCTGAGAATGCAAAAGAGGAAGACATGAATGATAACTACCTCCTCAGTGGTCTAAAATAGTCTGCTTCATCACTACTTCAAGGCACAAGTCTATCAATTGCTCTCTCTTATTTTTAACATCACCACTTCAGATATGGACAAAATGATTAATATTGGCAGGTTGTTTCATGGTTCCATGTTTTTTTCCATGTTTTTCATGGTTGCTAGAGCAAAGTATTACTGTTCATCATTAAGTGTCGTCATGTGGTGAACCCTAATCTTGCTCAACAAAGACTTTGAGCAACCTTCAGGGAAAACAAGAGATGTAAGAACTCTTTACACAACTTGAGGAGAGATTCATAGACATTTAAATAGATTAACACATTGCCTAAACACATTTTGCTGATGACACTGCATTTTATAAATGCCCTAGCACTTTGACCTCTTTCAAAACCTGGATGTGCATGAAACTCTCATGGTTGAATTATAAATCATTAAAACATCTAAATTTTAAAAGCACATAACATTACGAACTTAGTCAACTACAACTCCCAAGAAGCATTTGCTACAAAAACATCCAGTCACCAAACTTGCATCTGTGCAGCTGCTATAGATGAAAGCTATAGATGAATAATTTTAGTAGTTTGCTACAACTCTGACCCATACCTGTGACTGGCTTCTTCTTCATAGCAGCTTTAGCCGAGGATTATGGGCATCATAGTATTTAAAGGTGCAATTTGTCTCAGAGATATCTACTGAGGTTAGCATGCTAACCAGCTAGCCTCTTCCCATCCCAGTCCAATGCTCCTGTGCTAGCAGTTTAAACACCAAGCTTCCCCAGAGGTCTCGGCTCCCAGTCTGTACCACTAGCTGCACGCCTAACTGAGCTAACTAGCGGATGGCACCTAGCGGTTACCCCCTGTTCATTCAGAGTATTATTTTGGCAGGTGGCCAGTTCTCTTAAAGTAATAAAAAATGTACCATATACATTCTTTAATAAAAAAAAATAGATATATATATAAAGAAAACTGTGCCATCCTTACAGGATTACTAGAACTATTATATAGCTGTATAAAAGCTTCCTAGGAAGTAACATTTTTGCTGACACATTTTTCTGCTGGCTCTCAAGGGGGTCCGGTTTGATCCAGAGATCCCTCAGACCCTGCGGCTGGAGTTCGCCAAGGCCAACACCAAGATGGCCAAGAACAAGCTGGTTGGCACCCCCAACCCCCCTCCCTCCCAGCAGAGCCCTGGGCCAACGTTCATTGGCAGAGACCCATGTGAGTACTCCGATCGTCCCTCGTCCGTCCGTCTGTCTGTCTGTCTGTCTGTCTGTCCCTGAGCTCATCATACTTTCTTTCGGTGTTGCTACTTCCTGTGGCTATGAGTTTCTCTTGTTTCGAGGTGACTGGACAGCTGTCCAGTCTCCTCAAACAACTGCTGATTTGTTGTCTTTAGTGGAGGAGCGTTTGTGCTCTAGCTGGGACTATACACGAAAAATGGAGATTGACTTGGCTGGTAATCACTGAAAAGATTTGTCTTGATGGTGTTGTGTTTGTCATCCCATGGAAAAAGGCTAATCAGAATCAGAATCAGAAATACTTGATGTGTTGTTTATTCTAATGTTATATCTCTTATTAATCTGTAACCAAAAATGGATCGTCTCCAAAGAGTTTCTTTGAAATCAGATTCTGTGCACTTCAGTCATAACGGGTTAACTTGATTAGAGTTCTCCCCCTTAACTACACATGCCTCCTGTTAGATTAATGATTCATAAACAGTGCATGATCGCTGTTAGCCGTTGCTCTAATTATTTGGACTGAAGGTCTTTGAGTGGTAGTCGTGTATGGAATTTGCTAATTCAGCTTTGTACTTTCCCGTTCGGTTAAATATTTTTCCAAAGAGTTAAGGGCTCTGCAAGAATCAGCCATTGATAGTTGAACATAGGCCAGCTGTGGTCTTACATTCCTCCTAAATGACCAAACTGCTCTTATCTCGGATTTTTTTTTTTTTTTTGCCAGAATGAGGGCGTGTACTTGGGGGCCTTGGTGGAAAATGGAAGGAAACGTTTAATGAAACCATGACGTAATCAGCAGGAGAGAAATTGCTGTCATTTCCTGATAAGAGATGTTTAAATCAGCCATTTTTCTGATCCTGCGATGATAAACATTTACCAGAAGAGACTGAGAGTGAAGGGAAATGCTCCTTAAGATTGTTGAGCTATCTGATGGTTCTCTCTCTGTACACTTACTCTGTACCACTCTGCTCTGTCACCGATCTCTCTTCACTCATGCACTATGCTCTTTTTTCACAGTCACTTTATCCTCGACTCAGTGAGTAAATCATCATATCTGAGATGGTTTCCCCTCATATTATCCTGCATTAAGTCAACTTTACAGATTTTAGGGGTGTATAATTGACTGTTTGCTAAGCCCTCCCTCCTTCTGTAGTGAGTGTTGCTAACGTTAGGCCTGTTAAGCTCTTCCGTTCTCACACCAGACATGTGCAGTTATAATAACAGGGACAGATTTACAACTTGAGATACTTAAACATTTTTTTAAAACAACTGTCACTGCTATAATGTTAGCTAACTAACTAATTAAATTGCAAATCAAGCTCATGTTAATTTCATGAGTTGTTTGAGAATACCTGAATTAGTAATGCTTCTGTCAAAGGGGTCCTTAATATGCACTTGATGCTACATACTAGCTACAAGGCAAAAACTGAGCCTAAAGCTACGTGTCAAAAAGTTGGCATCGAGATTAGTTCATGTACCATTTAAAAAAAAACACAGCACTGAGAGTTGTAGTATTTTAATTATGATACGAAAACAATGTAACATCAGACCATTTCGTTCTAACGTAATCCTGTTTGGTTAGTTAGTTTTGATTCCCTACTTGTTCATATTTAAAACTGTAAGCCTATTTTTTAGGCTACTTAAGGGCAGAAGTGAAAAGGATGTGCAATAACCAACATTTTTGACGAATGTAAGTTCTGGCTTCCCAACATTGGGGAAATATTGGACAGTTGATGTGCTAGTCACGAATGAGGCTAACTTGTAACTTGTACACATAAACTAATGCTCTGAGTTAATGATGTGCTTGGAATTTAAAGGCTTACTTAGCTAGCGGACTACTTTAGGTTGTAAGCGAGTAGATGTGCATGCTAACTGCAGTTTAGGCTCTGTTGGAGCAGATAAACACTGTTGTTTGGTAGTATTTGATCAGTTTTACGACAGCCAAATGCATACCACTATATTGAGAAAGCCAAGAACTGCCATGCCTTGTAACACGAGGGAATTGATTGTACATTCACTGTTTGAGGGACGGGTTTAGCAAACATTTGGTTTAAAGCAATGAAACGAGAGGAAGCGACTTCAGATCACTGATCCTCACCCTGCACCTCCACGACCACCTATACGACCACCACCTCCACCCTGTCTCTCTAGCCACCCACCTATCCACTGGCCACTCTCCTCACTCCACTCCTCCTCTTCTTCTTTCCACAGATGAGCTCACAGTGCCTGCTCTATATCCCAGCAGCCCAGATGTGTGGGCGTCATACCCGCTGTACCCGGCGGAGCTGTCGCCGGCCCTCCCACCCGCTTTCACCTACCCCTCCTCGCTCCACGCTCAGGTAACCTGCAAACCCATCCCCTCTTCCCCCGTCACCACCACCACCTCAACCACTGCCTGTCACCTCATCCTGAGTCCACAAACAGCGGCAGCCGTCAGCCCTGAAGTCACTCTCTGCTCCATCTCACAGAGCACACCTTCCAGTCTCTTTCACGCACCAGTTGACAGATCTACTGATTAGCTCCCACCTCTGCTTGTTCTGATTAGTTGTGTTTTATTGTCTCTACACACCGTCAATCAGATTAGGTAGCGGCCATCTTTTCATTTCTACATTATTCTTTTTAACACACAAAAATGCAACAATCACATGACAACTTTAAACTGCAGTATCTGAAATATTGATGTTAATCTGTTTTGAATGTGCTCCATAAAAGCAGGATGTGGATCAGGAATTTGATACATGGAATTTGTTTATTGGATAGTTAAATTAGTGACTTTATAAATATTTAATTTACAGAGTGTAGTCCATTTTTTTGCAGATGTGTAATGCTGTTTTAACCTTCTCTAGAGAGGAAGTGCTACCTGATCCCATTAACTTCCAGGAAATCGAACTAAACTCAACCAGTCTCACAGCTCACCATACCCTTTAACTGCATGCAGAGACAAAAGAAAGGGTTTGGCTGACTGGCAATTAATGCTGATTGCAAGCACTTTCTGACTCTGAGAAAAAATAAATAAAATTATCCCCAAAACTTAACTACTTATTTAACCAAATAATCAACATTATAGTCGGAAGTTTAAAAAGCTTGTGTCGCAGTATCCGATTTTCATAAAGTGTAGAATCAAGACAAAGAAAAGGTTTAAAATAGAGAAATCACAGCTCATAACAACTCATATCATGTCACTTTTTTTTAACCTCAATTAGTGGCATCATCCATGCAGCTGAAAGCTTGAGTGGTTTGCATCATCATTTGACCATCACCTACTCTGTTAATTAAATCCCTGTTTTTCAACCAACCGTGATCCAGTTTATTGAGGTCTTCTAATCTGCACAGCTCCACTGTGAGTTCACATAAGAGTTCATTATTGATCTCTTGAAATTCTTCTCATGGAGCCTGTTCAGTGCTGGCTGACCCTGATAAGATCTCAGTATTAGACATGCTGTTTCTGAATTTTTGTGTGTTGATTTTGTTTTGAAGCTTGCCACGATTTCTCAGTACTGCTGTAATTTAAGCTCAGTTTGTCTTTTATCTCTGGTATATAGAGCATATTTCAATGTTTAATGCAGATATACGAAGGTTATTTAAGTATAAAGGCCCCTAGCAAATGCACTAAAGCTGAAGCTCCAATGATGTCAGAATTTGAAATGAGCGCAAGTTGAATCTGCCTAGCTGGCATTTTTCCATATGCGTCGGATATGTGAGCAGACACTGACACGCACAAAAAGAGAATCTGGCATTGTGATGTCAGTAGGGGGTTGTAGGTTATGTTAGCATCTCACAGCCTCTTCTGACCTAGAGAAGATGCTGATGTCAGACATAAAAATATGTATATAAATAAATACAACACACACACAAGACAAATCAAATCTATTTTATGTTAACATGAGCGTGGCTTTCTGCTGCTGTCATATTATCTAGTTAGAGTGCTGTAATGTTATTGGATCTCAAAAAAACAGTATGTTTCTTTGTTGTGTCACATCATGTGAATTTCATTAAAAACAGGAAGATGATTGTGCGAGTTATGTGGAAAGTTACGACATGTGACACTTTGTGATGGCTAACTTTTTGAAGTTATTGAGTCTCAAAGCATCTTGGCCATCAAAATCAATTTAATGTAAGAGCATATTTAAAAGGCTTTATGATTTATAGCAACAGTATGTAACTTTTTTTTCACTTTAGAATAACCGCTTCAAAATCATGTTGATGGTACTGATTGGTGGATTTTGTTAGCTTGGACAGAGGCAGGCTCACTGCTTTCCCCTATTTCCTGTCTAATTGCTCAGAAGATGGTCTAAATTGTTCACAGTATTAAAGTTTGTTGTAAGCATATAAATTGTGTATCATTTGTCTGCTGTATGTGTGCGAGTATGTTGACATACGTGTGATTATGTGTGTTTAGATTCGCTGGCTCCCACCTGCAGATGGAACTCCTCAGGGATGGAAGTCCAGGCAGTTCTGCTGAAGTATGTGTGAGTAACAACACACACACACGTACACACACATGCCCACACACGCACACGCACACACTGCCTACAATGACAAAGACATGTACATTGCGCCCCGCCTTGAAAATACTTCAGTAAATGTTATGACACTTTGTTTAAACAAGAGCAGAGATTTTCCTAAACATATGTCAGGAATATCACGGGGTGTTACTCCATGCACGTGGTTTGTGCGTCAGTGAGCAGCCGTTTCTTGCCCTCCAACCTCACATGAAAAACCACGCAGCTAACTGCCAAACTAACCAACTAATTAGTCACACTTCTGCCAGACATGCAACTCACTAACACAAAACAAATTAGCCTTTTAGAAGGAAATGTGGGAGTGCAAAACCTAATGGGTCAATGAAACCACAGGCATCATCATAAGAGATGAAAGATGCGATTTTAAGAGGAACTACATTATTTTTCTCCACTCAGGTCACAGGGAACAGTGGGTCGACTTTCCACATCGATGTGAGGCTTGATCTCAGGCATCAAAGGCGGCGAGTCAAACAGAATATACAACGAGCTCCGACGCAGATGTTTTAATAAAACAGACTGGGTGGATCTCAGCAAAAATGACTAAAATGCTAATCTCAGCTGCTTTTATAGGTAATGTTGTTACAGTTGGTGGTGAAAGTCACTCTGCACGCTCACCAAAGTGAGTTGAGTATTTTAATTTTATTTTTATTAGGTAGTTGTAGTAAGTAGTTCCTTTTGGTGCAGATACTTCTTTACTTCTACATGCAATTTTTTACATGTATGTTTCCTCTTTTACTTAAACCTTTATTAATAATTTTTTTGCTGTAAACACAGCACTGACATACTATTAGCTCATGTCATTATAAACGCAAACACAGAGAGACAAAGCAATGTTAGAGTTTCAGTCGAGCTTCAAGCAACCTGACCGTGAAGTCAAATATTCAATCTCTCTTCAGCTATATTTAATTTCTGCCATAAGGGGTCTTCAAATCAAAACTTCAAAAAAGATGCTAATAGTAAGCCAGTCTGTCTGCCATTTTGCACGAGTCAGGTAGCAAACTGTGGGTTTAGCAGAACTTCTTGCTTAAAACAGCCACTTACTATGTCTAGAAACAAATTTAAACAACAAATTGTCCGGCTGGAAAACCAAATCAATAAGCTGAAAGAGAATAAAACGCTCCATAGAGCTGAGGGGAGTGGGTTCATCACTATGAGCAACTCAATGAGTCCACAATATCCACCTCATTCCCAGCCCCCATGATACCACGAATTGTGGGCACAACTTGTGTACGGTTACTGAACTGGAACCATGTTTTTCCATGGTAACAGGATGCTACTCTGCGTTCTTAGAGCGGTTGGTCTTCACACATTAAAATCTACGTTAGTGATTTTATCAAGTGAATACTACTAACACTATTAAATCACTTACGCTAGGTCCACCGAGCACTGAAAGTGTCACGGATAAACATTTCGCCAGTAACTGACAAAGTAGTCCTTTGTCAGTGTAAACACCTTCAATAGTGCAAGTAAATGATTTGAATACATCAGCCACCTTTAATAACGAATTAATTATGATTTGTTACGATTTCTGGACCAAATCTCCTTGTTACACTGAAATGTTTATTCATCAAGATTAAACATGTTGAGTAGTTTTTATGGAGGAACTTATTGGTTCCACAGATCCACCTACTGGAAGGATGCCTGATTTTTATTGTACTTGTATGTGAAGGGAATGTTTATTACTGTGTGCTTGGCTCTAACTTTGCCATAATAAACACAGAATATTGTCCTATAATAATGTTGGTGTTGTTCTGGAGATATTAGGGGGTATTTGTCATTTTGTCAAACCCTGGCAGGATGAAATACAGTTTTTAATTTAAAAGATGTTCTTGGCATTTCTGCATTATGACAAAGTACACTGTGGAGAATTATAAAGAAGACGGGACAGAAGGAGATAGAGGATGCGATGCCTCAAACGATCGTAAATGTGGAATATGCACCGTGAACTGCTGACGTACCTGGGTACTGCTGGAAGGGCCCTTTTTATGAATCTTTATTAAAAAATGATTAGCATGGGGCTTTATTTAAAATAAATTACAGATGAATTAATTGTAGTGCTGCTGCCGACGTTACACAGTGGCTTTTATTAAATCAATTTTAACCATGTGTGAGCCACGCAGCACATGTGCTTCGCTCTGTAGTTCAGACAAACTAAACGCTGTCATGCTCGCAGAAAAACAAAACCACAAAGCACAACAAATCCCCTGCTTGTCTGTGTATATGTGTTGGCTGACTGTGTGTGTGTGTGTGTGTGTGTGTGTGTGTGTGTGTGTTTGTGTGTGTGTGTGTGTGTGTGTGTGTGTGTGTGTGTGTGTGTGTGTGTGTGTGTGTGTTTGCACTCGGCGCCAGTCGCACTGTCACCAGTACCCTCCCTCCAATGTCTCGGGACAGGAAGGAACATGTTCTCCCGACCCCTTGGGGAGTCAGTAGGGAGTGGGTGGGTGGGGGTTGATGGTAGCATGGAGGCTAACATTCATCAAGCTGTTGATTGGTGCTAGTCCCGTACATCGCTTTGTAACCTTGAATCATAGCGGCTTATTTCCAGAGACAGAAACATAGTGCATGAGAAACAAAGCTGTTGGAGTAATTTGATGTTTTGGGGGAGTTTGTCTCGGTCGGGGGGGTAAAGGAGAAAGGGAGTGGAGGAGGGAGGGGCTTGGAGGAAATAATTACTCCTCTATCAAACCAGGAGGAAGTCATTTGGCCGGTCAGGCTGCCCCAGTGGATATCAGCCCCTCAGTGAAACAACAACACCCCCACATCCGGCTCACAGTGGAGGGTAAAGTGAAGCCGAGACATCCAGTCAGAATGCTGTGATAATTACAGGCTGCTGCAGCAGATATACACATATAAAACACAGTCAAATTATGTAGTGAGTAGAGTACATGCCCATACATAAGGCGAGCACATACTGTAAAACAGTACGCACACAGAAAGTTTTAGTTCATCCACATTGAAAAAAAAAAAGAAAAGACATCTTAACTTCTACTGGTATCCTTTCATACTTACTGTTTTGTTAAGGTTTCTGCGACTACCCAAGTACTGAGTGAGGTGAAACAAATTTCTTATTAAGTCAGCAGCTTAATGTCTTTCCAGAAACAGTGACCTCGTTCCTCTGCAGAAACAACAGCCCTCACTGTGAGCGGTTTTCTTTGGAACTACGTTTTTCTGAAGAAAGACGACCACTGCTCACAGTGACGTCTGTGGATTATCCTGAATAACAGGGACACTGTTTGTGGAAAGAGATGCTTCTGTTGTTATAGATGTTTTTAATGCGAGCGCCACAAATTAATTCCATCCATCTCTACTTAATAGTGGCGGGGGAGGGCAGAAAAACATGTATCCAAAATTAGATATTACTAGAAGTAGTAACAAGACACGCAGCACTTGCATTTCCTCACATTTTTCTGCCACTTCTGACCAAATTTAAACATTGTCTGTCTTTGGGCTGAATGAATAATATCCAATTGTGAAAGTAACCACTGTCTTTGAGATAACCTACAGTATGACGGCAGCAAGCAGCTGTTTTCCTCTGCTACCGTCAGACCTGTTAGACACACTTTTCTTCTTGGTCATTTGGGAGTAGACCAAATGACCAGAAAATTACCAGAATCAAGGAAAATTCTCACTCAGAATGTGAGACATTGCTATGTGCTCCGCTTTCCAAAACCCAGACAAACCAAACACAACAAACCATGTGACTCATTCAAACTATTACAGCTTTCACGCACACTTTTTCACCAACATGGAACTGGTTCTGTTTCAATTTGTGCACCTGATATTGAACCGTTTTGAGCATTCGGACCAAAAATAAATTGGTTCGGAACTCAAAACTTAACTCAAAAATACAATTTTCTCTGAAATGAAGTGTGAACTGAGGTGGGTTTGTAATCCACAGGGCATCATCCTTGATTAAAGTGGTTCCTCTCAAAACTGATGGAAATGTGGGCTGGTTTTCTAGATAGCACCAAGGTTCGATTAATCTTGCATTTGTACTTTCTTGCTTCTGAAAAAAATTTTTTTTTTGTAATTTAGATGGACTGACCCTTAAAGGCAAGATGTAATTTAAAAGACTGCTCCACAATAATTTCCAGTGTCCATCAACATGACATTGCACATTAACATGACCTAAAAGCCTTCTTTGTAATGCTGGATTGAGCTTAATCACACTGTGAAACATATCTCCTTAGTAGGTCTGTTTACACAGTAAAATCTAATGATACTCGTGGCTCACTGTGTCTGTCTTGCAGTCATAAATTAAAAAAAAAAAAACGCTGGTCACTTCCCACAATAAACTGTCAGTGTTGAGTTAGCCTTGCTGCTCTGTTTGTCCCTGATATTTTGCAGCTTTCCAAACAAACATCTCAGTTGTACGAGACCTTGTGTTTTTTGGCCCTCCTTGTCTGTTCAGTGGACACAGTAAAGTATCCGAGATGTCTCGATGTGGGCTGCGAGGAGGGTGTTAACGTATTTGTGCAATGCAGTCAGCTTGGGATAGCGCTTGTGAAACACTTAACAACAATTTTAGCTGCAAGACGACAAGAATAAACTTGAACTGAGGTTACAAAGAGATGTCTCTCTTAGTGAAGTCTGCGTTGCAGCACTGTTGTACAATCTGTCTGCTATTGATGGGTCATGTGTGATAAAAAAGAGGCAGCATTTGTGACTTGTTACTCATGCTGAAGCCGTCTGGTGACAGTAAACCTTCGCAATAGGAATTAGAGATCCACAGGCTTGCGGTTGGCAGTCGTTGTCTTGGCGTCTGAATAACAGACACCACTCATAGTGAGAGTATGTGTATTTGAAAGTGTAACCCTGGGAGATTCAAGTGTGTGTGTGTGTGTGTGTGTGTGTGAACAGCTGAAAGTGAGGTAGTGTTCAGGGGTCTTTAGTCATGAGTGAATTGTCCTAATCATCTGGCATCCTGCCTGTCAAGGGAAGTGTCTTTATTTAAAGTACTGCCACTTGAAGTTGAAACAGGTAGCTACACTGCTTTGTGAGTAGTTTGTGTTGTTTTAATACCCCTGGAGGCCTAGGCTAGTCATTCATCTGAATGTTTGTGAAGCTGAATTATATTTGACATTCATGCTCCGGCACAGAGCTACCTCCAAAGACAACCTAATAGTGGACATTAATGCCTAGTGAACTGGAGGGAAAGGTAATCCGGATTTTCCATCTGACAAGACATGGTGGGGGAGTGTCGAGTGTGTATGTGTGTGCACCCCTACCATGTGTACTTGTGTGCGTGTGTGTAGTCTGGCTGCCTGCCCTGAGGAGCTTTTTGGCCAATAGCCCGACAAAAACCAATGGTTCCTGTGCGATGTTGGACTAACTCCCACTGGAGAGCCGAGGGGCCAGCTGGGGCCCCTTCTAATAAGGAAGTGGGACTTTATTCGTTCACCCCCTACTGACGGATAACACACACACACACACACACACACGGGCGTACAGTATAGCTCCACTGTGGCCTCGTCCCTGCACCGGGTCTCAGGAGCTGGATACATGTCAGCAGCTGTGTTCATCACCACCCAGCTCCAGCAGCTATTGCTGGTATGTGAGAAACACAGCCAGGGCCTAAAGGCTTTTCTCCGGATTAAAGGGGCTTCAGACGGGGTTCTTTTTCATGGCCATGCTGCACAGGTAGAAATCTTGAAGGACCATACGGCTGTGCTTGCAAGGTTTAGCTCCTGATTTATAAATTCTCACTAACTGTGTTTGAATATGGGCCATGCAGTTATGCATTTTTTTATGTGTTCTTCCTACATACATACATTATTTTCCTTATGACATGAAAATCGGTTTGAGGTCTCTTGAAGCACATTTATGTCGTGTAATCCATCACCATGAACAGCAACGACCCTGCATTCATTTTTGCAGGTTAAGTGCAACTTGATTTGATTTGGGTAGAGCTACAGTACCTCCTAATGTAACAACTGATACTGAATAATTGAGGTTGCTTTGAGATTAAATCTTTTCTAAAACAAATCACAATATTTAAAAATAACATGACATTATAAACATGATTATGGTATTTTATATAACATCCCAAACGCTGTATATAACATCACAAATGCTGTACATGTTGATATGTTAAATTTAAACCATATGAAGTGCAGTAGTTAATACCACAACTATTATCTTCTCTGTCAATTAGTCAACTGACGTTCTTGATTAATTGTTTATTTTATAAAATGTGAGAGAACAGTGTAAAATACCCATTACAATTTTCCAATACCCAAGTACAATGAGTTACATGTTTTATATAGCACAGCTCATTACCAAAATATTTGGTAGCGCACGGTTTGTAAATGGTAATTTCTTATTTGTACATATAATCCTTAATAATTTTGTACTTTATGCAAGATTGTGAAAAAAATATTGATTGATTGTACCATATGTCTACTTTTCTTGCCATAACAACTGATTTAGCATTTATGAATAATAATCTTTTAATACCACAATTTGTAACAGCATAATCACCAGATAGAAAAGAGAGACAACCTTGGAACCCTAAATTTGTCCTCATAAATGACTTGTAACTGATCTATGTCATTAACCATTAATTAAGACATTTGATACCACTTAGATTGTAAACAGGATGGAACAGGAAGAAAAGTTAACTTTGTGCTTTGCCTTTCTGTGCAAAATCTTGTCTTCACTGTGACAGATTACACAACTCAAGAGTCTGTAAATCGATTTTCATATCATACAGAACTGACTGGAAATCGATGATGCCTACACTGACAGAAAAATACCTTTCTAAAACACAGCAGCAATGTTGAAGAAATGGTGTGAGGTGTGATGTAAAGTCATAGTGATTTGTAGTTAATGAGGATATGGTCTTTTAATATGGCCCATTGATGGATTGAGAGCTGATGCAAAGCACTGTCAAATGTTGAGTATAAATTTGTCTTCTTTCTCTTCATTTCCGGCACGAGATTGATGATCACTGACAACACAGAGAGGAACGTTTGCTCCATGAAGCTTAGCCGAAAAAGGAAAAAAAAGGAAACAGTGCACACATTCATGAGAAATCGAGTCACCTCCCACATTCTCAAACACTACTTGTTTACCTATCTCACATTATGCGCCTGGGCCGAGTTATTGGTTGTAGCACATTAAGCCTGCAAATCACTAAACCCGTTCCTAATCCACACAGACATGTTCAATGATCAACCCAATGTTTAACCTTGGTGTCTCAGCCAGAACAAATAGGGTGGTCTGGAAGTATGCGTCGTATTAGGTTAGCCAAGCGGCTGTATAACGCATCGATTCCCTCATCCTTGATTGAACGCGCAACAGGGCATTAGCTAGGCCAGCCGTGCCCCTCCTAAAAAAAAACGCAGTTCTCAGAACAGGAAAGAGTTCCCAATCCGTCTCCCTTCTTTTCCTGCAACAGTCTCTCTCTCTCTCTTCCTTTCTCTTAAGGTCATGTTTGGTTTGCTAATTGTTTATTGTTCCAAAGGGTTTCTACCCTCCTCCGAACCCGAGTTACCACGGTCTCCAAGAGATGTCTATTTTTGGTGATACATCTGGGGTTGGGTGAGGGGGTCCAAGGGTTGACCTTTTTCTCTTCGGTCTGCTGGTGGTGGTGTGGGGGTGGAGAGGGATCATGGGAGATATGGTTGTCAAGCAGAAGTTTTTAAGGCTATTGTCAGCTGACATCCTGTATGTCGCAGCTGGACTTTGAGCTTGTGGCAAAAGACGTCAACACAGTCTTTTTAAGGGTGCAGTCAGTTGATTTTTCACATCTTAATCAGTTTAGTCTCTCGTCAGAGGGTGTGCTACACTTGTTGAGAAAGCATTTGTATAATGTCTTCTGTGGAGCTTTGTCTAGTCTGAGAAAATAACTTTAGAGACATCACTTTGAGTCGTGTTGGCGTGTGCTAGGAGACAACACATGTTAACAGAAACTGGTGTTTTGAAGTTTGAAAGGTGTGGGTGTTAACCAGACAGAGCATCTAATGACAGATGGAGCTGTATTGTGGGAAGTGAATTAAAGAAAATTTATATTGCACCCTCTGCTCCTTTGATTTTTGCTATTCCTTTTTGCTTTTGCTTTTTTTTTCTACTCTAAGAATATCAGGCAATATATCGATATCGAATTTTGTTAGAAATACCAGTATTGGCATCAGGCTTACAAATCCAGTATCATTCGAGCTCTGCTCTGGAGTACCCGAGCTACACAGAAGTACAATACAAAATCTGCAGAGTGTCCCTTTAGAGCTAGAAACAACTCAGCTCTATACATAGCTCTACTTTGTCATAATTTTAATGAAGGAGCTTTAAATCATGAGTGTCCTTCTGGTTTTTATACAGTTCTTGAGCTTGAAGGATTTGGCAAAAGCTTGAATAAGTGTCATGTATTCCTTTTTTTTAAAAATATGTACCCCTTAAGAATAACTAACATAAATCTGGAGTGAACAGATGCGACATATACAATCCAGTAAACAGAACCACAAAGTGTGGCTATTAGTAAAACAGCAAGTAAAACAGCCTCAACAGGAAACAGCTCGTTCCCTTAAGTAAAACTCTAATCTCCTTTGTGTCCTCAGGTTCCTGATGTGTGATGGTGGCCGTGGCCGGCTGTGATGGGCGTTGCTGATTGCCTCTCGTGTCCAATTAGAAACCAGGAGGACTGACCTGTCTCTGGCTATCGGAGCAGCGTACCGTCGGTGAGTTTACAGCTTGGACTTCACAACCATTGATCCCAGCAGGCGAGGACAAAAGGTGTTAATCTCACCTCGCCACCAAGGCGACGCGACTCTCCCTTCTGGCACAATGTCTGACTGTGAAAGTGTAGATTTATGAAACAAGCTGTGAAAGCCTAGGTATTGCGCTGGCAAAGACGTCTGCTGCAATGAACATTGCAGCATCAAGCCACAGTGACAAGCGTGTCGACTTTCACCTGTGTATGTTCAGCTTTTGCTCAACAGTAAATGTTGTGAAAACAAACCAGAATCGCAGTGCGAGACATTTGTGGGATAAAAGTGTGTGTGGTCTTGGCATCACAACAAGTGAGAGACATTGCGGAGAAAACAAGAAACATATTTTTCTTGTATCCACCTTTTGTGTGTGTGATTTTATGGTTGTGCGATCATGTTTGGTGTCGTGCAACAGTTCCAAACGATCCCCTGTGTTTTCATTAGTGTGCAAGGTTCGTGTGCGGTGAACATGGCAACCTCACCCTTATATTTTTTTTTTCCTCCCTTTTTCTCTCTCTCTTAGGCAGCAGCAGCCTCATGGGCCTCAGGACATACTAGACCCCAGCCTCCATCACACATCGAGCACCCCCCGCCCTCCCCAAAGTCCCTCCAACTCTTTTTTTATACTGTTACATACTCGAGATTTACCGGCAGCGCTTTGGTTACACATCCTCTGACACCTCCATGAAAGGTACCGGGCATGCATGACAAAGGCGCACACACCCTTTGTTCACCAGTTGACTGCATTGCCTGTTTAACGTTATCAGGTCTCTTGCAGTGCATTCTGTATATGCAAGTGTAAAGACAGCACAGCCAATGGAGCGCAGACACAATTTTATGCAGGATCTTTGCAAGGCCAGACGCCTGGAAGTGTGGCTAAAGCGCTGCCGGGTAATGTTATTATATGACTATAATTATTACTATTCTGTATATCATTCATATTAATGTTATTATGATTATTAAATACATGTTGAAGCATGACTTTGCAAAAAAAAAGACGAAAAAAACAATGCTGTACATTTTTAGATATTTTAAAGAAATACAAAAAGTATTTTTGTAATCAAGACAATGTTTGATTGGTTCATGTTGTGCTAAAGTGTGTGAGGAACTATCATTTTTTTTCCTTTTGTCCCTTCCTGTTTTGTGCCGTTATAAAATGGCAAGTCGCCCTGCTATACCAAAGCAGTCCTGTTGTCGGTTTGCTCATGTCTTTTCTACATACTGTGCATTTTTAAGTTTGCTCGTGCGTGTCTTTTGTGTGGCGTCTTCACCCGACGAAGCCAACATATGAGTCCTTTGTCTGATGTGCTTTGGTTCACCTAAGCAGTCAATGTGAGCGAGACAAACACACCTGATCCAGCTCATAATTTTGCAGTTTGAGGTAATCAGATGTGTTGAAAGTGGCATTGACAGGAATAAGCCATCACCGGTGAAGGTAGACTGACCCCCGGAGACTGCAAAACACAGCAAACTGAGCCCAGCTATAATAAGGAATCTGCTCCTTCATTGTGTAGCAGGAGGACAGCAGCACAGTATAGAGAAACAAAAGACCAAAGGCATTTTTTTATTACACTGGAGAGCTATCTAGGCTAGTGGAATTATTCCATTTTTGACTGCTTTGTAGTCCACAATCTGATTTCTTATGAAGTATGACGTTATTTTTGCTGCATGTCTCTTTTGGTGTCACTCCAAAGAGCCACTCTGCATCTGAAAGGACATTCACTTTAAGCAATTTGTCTCTTTTGTCTATTTTTAGGGAGCCAGCGTGATTCAACCTGCTTTTGTAAATTTTGAATTTACATAGTAATGATTGGAGTGTGGAGAAAAAAAACAATCTTTTGTAATCTTGTGTATTCTGGGCCTGCAATAACGTCTTTGCTGTTTGACATATCATCGATTGATCATATTTCTGTGACATTTTGACGCCAAAATTCTCATTCATGTCGCGTTCTTACAAAAAAAACAAACAGTGATTCTTGTACTTTTCTGATGAGGCTAAGTCACATTTCACAGTAATGTGACAATCAACGGAGATACTGTAAGAAAAACAATCTACTCTGTAATGTTTAGCCCAGGTGTGTACAATCATATTGGAGTGGTTGAATCCTATAGTCAGTGTTTGTAATGAATAATAATGATATGCACATAATATCAACTGATTTTCTGAAGCAGTTTTTGCTTTTACAGACATTTTTTAAGCCAAGTGTGGCACCAAATTTAATAGAACAAGTATTTATAAGGTGTGTGTGTGTGCGTGTGTTTTTATGGGTATTATGTTTTTAAAGTTCATAGAAGATGCCCATCATATAATTCATTGTAAGTATTATTGTAAGTTTAATTGTATATTCATTTGGTAATTTTCTAGAGCTTCTTTTTGTGTTTGTACCTGATATATGAATACTGTTTTACCTACATAATTCACTGTGAATTCCAGAGAAAAACATGCTCTTTGAACGAATGGATCTTTTTGTGTTTTGCCAGCAGTACGGTACAGAAGTTCCTGGAAATTAATATGATGATCCCTCCTTTTTGTCAATGAGAAATATTCCTTTCAGTATACCATGTGCGTACCTGTGTGTTCTGTGCATGTTCATGGCATGTGTGTGTGTGTTCCTTTTTTTCTTTTTCCTAATGCATACAGTACTGTTGATATTTATGTACTTTAGCCGCTGTAAGGAGAAACTGTATTTCAGTGAATTGCAGAGGTTTGTTTGTTTGAAACCAAAAAAAAAAAAAAAGTAATCAAAATGAGAAGTTTTTATGAAAATGTTCATTGTGACATGAACAAATGACATTTCAGGCCATCTGCCATTAAAGATTGACGTCATCCCTGCTGTCATGCTTGATTTTTGTCTTCTTTCTGAGTATAATTGTGCTCTTCCTTCATGAAGCATACTTTAAGTTCATGTATTTCTACTTACGGAGCCCCAAAAATGAAAAAATCTCACACGAGCCCAAAACACAACTGATTAAATGATCAAATCAGATGGATAGACCATGTTCACTTGGCCATTTCCCTCTGACGCTACGATCAGGGTGTGAAGCTCAAACGATGAGTAATGTCATGCTGCTGTGTGCCATGTTGCAAGTCATATATACAGACTGCATCTGACAAATTGTTATTCCAACGCTTCCCGAGAAGATGGAAAGTGAAAATCTGGAGTGACTTGTGGCAATTTTTCAAGGTAAATCAGCATATTAGATAACCCAGTAGATAACGTTAGTATTCCTAGCTAACATCACCTTTTAACTACATCCAGTGTGCTTCACTTCCAGGTTTAAATGACTGTGTCCAAGCTGTGTGTGTTGAATTTTCAGAATTATGTATTACCAAAAACAATTTTCCATGCCCTCCGCAGTTCCCGAAAACATCAACAAACACGTCATAGCTTGTGAACTTGAAGGCAACAGTGTTGTGCACTGCCATAGCTTCATTGGATAACACGTGTAACAGTAGCTTAAGAGTTTAAGCCAGCAAGCTAAAACTGAAAAAGTGATCTAGTTAATGCCACTAATACATTTTTAGCTTAGCTTTTGAAAAAGTGTCTATTAAAAACCACACAATATGTTGATGGCAACACAAAATTCAATTGAGGTCCGTTACCAGGAGGAAGTAACAGTATTTGAAGATGAAAAAGTAATGAAGATAGACGTAAGCTATTGTACCTCTGAACTTCTAAGCATTAATAAGGTAACATTGTTAGCGTTTCCTTGCCTGCTAAAACACAATAAAAAGCAATAGCTAGCATTTGAGTCTACATGGAAGCGCTAACAATGCCTGCTACAACGCTACTGCTATATATCTGGATTATCAACATTGTGCGTGCTGCATGGTGTAGTTAGTTTGTTGGTCTAGTCAGGGTAAAGGCCCCCCATGGTATGTTCCCTCGTGCACTGTCCTTGAATGCTCCGTTAATGTTCCACACACACCAGTAGTCCTCGTACAGGACATACACACACCTACGCATCTCATTATCATATAAACATAAGAAGAATTGGAAATGAGGTGAGGAAAATGAGAAATGTTGCCAGGGGAAAGTAGAAAAATAGAATTATTTTATCAACTGATGAGAAGAAAATAAGTTTTTTCCCTTTTATTATGTCCTCCTGTCAGTTTCGGGGCTCCAGACTCAAAGAGAATTACCAGATTTTGACGACTCGACAGCACTTGGAAGTTGCCTTTCACCCACAAAGAAATCCGACTGCGTAAAGCTCAATTTCCTCTTCCTCTCTCACACTTGTCATTGGATAACACCTCCCCCACGCTCCCAGGAGGCCATCAAAACATGATGTGGGATCCTATAAAGTGGTTTGTGTAGCAGGGGAGCTGGAGACCTCTCCCTGCCCTCTATAAGA
Source organism: Pagrus pagrus (assembly GCF_965226575.1). Classification (NCBI taxonomy): domain Eukaryota; kingdom Metazoa; phylum Chordata; class Actinopteri; order Spariformes; family Sparidae; genus Pagrus; species Pagrus pagrus. The sequence goes on along the minus strand of NC_140204.1, from coordinate 14,790,385 downwards.
ATAGCCCACCTAACCCAGGGGCTGGCTACTCCTGAGACAGAGGCCACAGCCAATTTAGTTTCACTCTTCGCTGTCTCCACTCTCTGCTGTCTGCTCAGTCACACCAGGTGGCACGCACCAGCTTCTCACATGACACACGCTCGTCCGTGCCCGGAGGGGGGTTACACACTGGGTGTCAGAGCGGGGTAAGGCTTGAGTGTAAAAAGTGCTTGAGTGTGCCTACACAGGGGCAAGGGGGACATAATCATCTGGGTGCATGCATGCATACGCCTAACTGGCAACACTTTGTAATGGCGTTACTCCCTTTGACGAGTCCATTAAAGAGGTGTTTCTGTCCTGTTTCACTCATCCTCGTCCAGCTGCAGCAGTAAGGACCAAGGTCCATACTAAAAGTGTTCGTTTTTTCTCAGCACTCAATGGTCAAAACTACATTGAAATTAAAATTCTGCTTGGGATTGACTCGGACATCAGGGCCTCTATTTTGTTTTGATGCCCCTATCAACTGTGTTGCTTGGCTCACCGCAGTAAAACATTGACCACTGCTTACTCTAATAGGCAACCACGGCATGCCATCGTACACCGGAGTTGCAGACAGTGCCTGAAGAGTGTGTTGATTCAGGGTGTTCATGATACATTTAATGCTCTTATTCACAAACCATTTGACGTTGACCCCTTAAAATCAAGTAATGTCCACTCATTACCCATTGTCAAAGATTGGTGTAATATTTTTAGGAACTTTTGAGCAATTCAGCAGCAGTTCAATGGTATATCCGCTTTTTTAATTATTTTATTGGATCATTTTAGAGGCCTGAATGGGTTTAAAGACTCCTCAGTAACCAAGAGAATAGTCAAAAACTAAAATCTTCACAGCCATGCTAATGGCTATCTCAAGGTTCAAAGTTCAGTGTTTCGAGGCTCATTTATTTGTCACTCTGCAACACAGGTTTGTACAACAAAATGCAAATTGCAGTCACTTAATGTCACACAAGATTTGGCAGCAGAGTGGCTGTTATATGTGGCTATTTGGCAACGACAGTGCTAGCATGCGGACTTTGAGCAGATACTCTGTTTACTGTGTTAACCATTGTATTTTAGTGGGTTAGCATGCCAAAATTCTGCCACTAAACATAAAGTACAGCCTCCCGAGCTACCAGTCCGAACCACTAGATGCACAGCTGACTGAGCTTACTAGCTAACGATAGCTAAGGTGCGCAGCAGTTAGCAGTTATCCTCGTGATATGCTGCTCCCTAATTGTTCTGAGTATGAATTTGACTGGTGGCCAATTCTTACATATTGCACCTTTAATAGAAATACTTCACATAAGGGGTTCACACATTGTTGTTCATTTTCAAACAAGGGAGCGACCCGAGTGTACGATTTGCTGTGTGTAATTGTGAAGCCATCATCGTACTTTTAATCACAATAGCGCTTCCAAATTACACTCCGAGCAAGTACAGTGACATGAATCTCAGGGCATTTGAGCAATCTCAGATACATCACAGTATTCAGCACTGACTAACTGGTGACTCATTATTCAGCAGCCTGCATATGTCTGTGGTCAGGTCTGCACAGTCATTGTCCGAACAGTGATTGGCCAAAAAGGCGGCTGTGTCTTCTTAGAAAGATTGCCCAACCAAAAACGCCCTGACACCTCCCCACCGCGCTGTTGCTGTCTTTTGTGATCGTTACTCTTCCAGATAAGCTGACGACTTCAGAGTGAGTCAGTGAATTTGATTTCACCACGGGGGGCAAGAGGAGGGCGAGGACTATTTTCTTCCTGCACTGTCCTCACTCTCAGTCTTTTCTCTGTCCACCTCTCACTATTTTTCCTCCTCCTCCTCTCTCATCCACAGCTCTCATCTCCCTTGGGTGGGCCCCTGCTCCCTCGGTCTCACAGCAATCAAAACACCGAAGGCTAACTCTCCCACTACTTTCCTGTTTCTCACTGCCTCCATGTTGCTACAGTCTGCTCTTTGATTCCAGATAAGTACAGGGAGATATTATTTTAATAATTTGAGTGGAGATCCAATAATTATGTAGGTGTGTGTTGTCTGTCTGTACAAACAGGGTGTGTGTCATATGATAACTTGGCTGAGGATGACATCATAGGGGGAGCGAGGCCCTTTCTCTGAGAAGATGGAGAGCTCCACAGCGCTACCCAATGGTTATGAAAATGCATTACAGCAATGATCTACAGTACATGACAATGTTCCCATGATCAGATACATAGATATAATCTGTTTGTGCTAGCTATAGTGATTATGAAGCTATTTGAAAAAAAGCACAACTTATCAAAAGTATTAGTAATTTAAAAATGGAGGCCACAAAAGTCACTTTAGACTGCAGATCCGAACACAGCCGGCCCACCAACCCATCTTGGCCTTAAAATCTGCAGGCTCACAGCATCTGAGGGGTCTCAGAGGGCTGCTCTTCCCGTGGTGGGTTCAGGGGCAAACCTGTGTTCAAAGCAGCCCCTGCCTCTGCCAGATTAGCCTTGTGAGCAGCGGGTTTATACCTCCATGAAAGAGGGTGCCACTCAGGGCTCAGTGGGGGGGCTGCGATCGATTGATGCCAGACATCATCTCAGGCTGCATGGGTGTCTGTATGGATGGTTGCACCTCTGCTGTTTATTAGTTATTAACTGTGCTCGGAGGAGATTTTCTGGTGTATTTTAAATTTAGCACGGCTTTTGTTAATTTGGCAAATATGCAAACAGGAGGCTTAGGCAGCGATTCAATATTGGCATTGATCATCTCATTCTGGAATCATATTGTGATGGTATGATCATAACACTGCAAAATCCTGCTGTCTTAATGAACTGTTGGCTTTGAAATGGTAATGGTTTTGTTAAGTGTTCGACAAAATCAGCCAACAATGAAATGTTCTCTATTTTGTAATATTGAAAGCACATTTTTTTCCCCATAAAATACTTTATGAACCATTTATGGAGCAATTGTTTACTGTAAAGTTATAGCTGATCTTTATAAACCTTTAAAATCGCTTGATAAATGGTTTAGGACACATTTCTTTGTTTGTAAACTGTGAAATAACTATTAACTTAAGTCTCAACAACTATACATTTATCATTTTTGAAAAATGGTAACTATGGAGTCGTTCTGTCATGTTAAATTATCTCCATATCCCTTGACGTTGGCTTTTTGTTTCTCTCTAGATAACAAGAGAAATGTATCCGTTATCATGAAAGAGCTAGCTTTAATTATCTTTATCATGAGGTCATTAAATAATTAACTTAGTGATGTCGAAATAATGGAATTATATCTTTACATCCTGAGATTATTGTATGGAGGCAGGAAAGGGAAGAATAAATGAAAACTTAGTCTTAATAAAAAATAAAACATAATACAATCAGACTAAATTGACCTAAATTGAATCATATTATTTGATAAATGAAAATGATGCTGGACCATGAGCATTTTTAATTTCATACCTAAGTTTACATCTACTTCTCCCTCTTAATGGCAGAAATGGGCTTCCATACAATAGATCATATACATATAGATACACTATATAATCAGCTCTACATTGGCCATCTCTGAAACATACAATCAATATGAGCACTCAATGCACAGCAGGGTAGAACAGCACATCATGAACAGCAGTTAGTTTAAATCTGTCAGTGCAACTCTGAAGTAAAAATTGGCAAATATCACCCCCCTGTGGTCGGAGAGGCTCAGTGCATGTCCTCCTCATTTCTTTATTGCTCTACACTGAATGAGTGTCAACAGCATGTCAACAGCCCCATCTTGTGAGAAAGTCTAGCGGTTCAGACTGAGTGCTGAGGATAGCGCCTAGGGGCCAGCACATGAGAGCACAAGACTCTGCTGTCATCATGTGATCAGACTGCTCTGTAGTGGAGGCGTCAGAGTCTAAGATGCTGTTTGTGTGACATTTCCCCCAGAATCGAGACAGTCGTTTTATTAGTCAACTTATGGTGCTAATAAAATGTTATCACCGAGACATGATCTTTGAGCTTGATCGTGATGACTTGATATCGATTGAGTTTTATCTGTCTTGATATCGACTGACTGCCCTGAAGGAAACATGACTTGCAAGTTCAAACTTGTGGAGGACATTTATCCAGCAATGCACATTGTACTGTGATGTGTTAAGAATAACACCAGACTCAAGTGACACACACAAATTGCTTTATTGTTACAGACTACATAATATATCAGAACCATTAGTGCAAATTGACTTGTTTCCCAAATGTTAAAACACAACATCTAATATATTTCATGTTGTTTGGGATCAGGGATGAAGTCTAGAGTGGGATGCTCTAATTTTGAGGTAATTAACAGTATGGAAAAAACAGCACTTAAGTCTAGTTGTATCAAATCCTGCTGATATTTTTGGGTATTTTTTTGCCCAAAAGTGGAAGAATTGTCTCCGGCTACATTAAAGAGATTCGACAATAGCACATATTCATTGGAACTATGACATACCGATGGACTAGTCCCTCCGAAAACTGTTGACAGCTTGTTCTGTGTGTTATTCTGAGTAGCTTGGCCATTGTTTCTGGAGAGATGAGCTACTATTGAATCTTTTAAATGACATTTTGAATGCCTGCCAGGTGGCAATTATAGGTGCAATATGTAAGAATTGGCCACCTGTCAAATTCATACTCCAAACAAATAGGGGGCAGCATGTTACCAAAGTTACCGCTGACTGCTTGTGACTGTTAGTTAGTTAGCTGAGTTTGCAGTTGCCCTATTAGCTGACTCAATACTGAGGCTCAGAGCACCATTGCATTCTGGGGGCTAACTTCTGCCTAACTAGCAATGCTAACTTCATAGACTTCTTTGACAAAACGTCAAAGTTACATTCTGCTTTTTCATTTTTGTTAATTTTTTGATATGTTTTAAACTCAAATTTCTACATATTGCACCTTTAAATCTCAGAATCTGGGCAAAGAAAACTATCTGCATGGTTTGATACCACTAGAGTCTTTCAGAGCCATTTGTGGGATACTTTTTGATTCTCTTTAAGGCACATTAGACCGACATGCTGACTGTCTGTTCTCCCTGTTAGCTTCTTGTGTATTTTTCTTGTTGTACTTTGTGTCTACACCAACTTCCAGACATGTTAACATTGATCATTTCAGTGCAATGCAGTGTTCAACTATTTAAAACATCATCATTTTTGAGGTATATGAAGTAGAATCCCATGAGAATAAACTCGACTTAGCCTTGTCTCAGTGTTAGAAAAAAGCTAACCACAAATCTATATATCGTGTCATCTATATAAAAATAACATATGAACTTCAGACTTCAGGTTACTGCTTCTTGAAAATCCTTTTAGCATCCACTCCCTCATAGTTGTAAGTCTGCGAGGGAAGAGAGAGAGACAGAGAGATAGAGAGAGTGATGTGTGTTATGTTTCAGAGGTTTATCGCAACTAACAAATTAGCATAATGCATATTATTGATGAAATGCATCTGGATCTACTGACCTGTACGAGCTCTCCTCCCACCAGAGTTCTGGTGGTGGTCAGGACCTTGCTGTTGTCTTTCCTGGTGAATTTGCCTTTCAGCATGTCACCCTCCATCTCCCACGCACCCTGGGTGAAAATGTACAACGATGAGTGATAGAAGCTCTTTAAAGCTGTTGTATTACATTTACGTACATTTAATTGGCAGCATGTGTCTGCTTTTGATTGTCATTCCATCAACTAAACATCCACTGAGTTATTATCCACTACTTTTTCATTGCTTTCAGCTTTGGCTTTAGTTGGCTTCACTTGTACTTTCCCCATTAGCTAACCCTAACCCTAACCCTGGCCCATAACCCTAACCCTAACCCTAGTCCATCAATCTTATAAGATAAACCATCTTTTCCTAAAGCAGACCATTTCCTACTACCATCAATGAAATGACAACAGAGCACCTGAACCAGCCACTGTTGTTTTGGTAATTATAGGGCACTCACCGAGACTTCGGTGCCATCAGCCAGGCTGTAGTCGAACTGGACACCCAGGGTGAAGTCGATGTCTTTGGTGCGGAATGTGCTCGACTCCTTGATGTGAAACTTGTCCCCGGTCTGCTCGATGGTGATCTTCAGGTTGTCGTGCTCCGCCAGCTTGCGCTTCACGACATTAATGCCTTAATTGTCGACCAGAAAGAATAGAAACATGTAGCTGGACTGTTGCCATGACGGGTTGAAAGGAAGGTTATTATTTCAAAGGTGACAATTTATCTTTAACTTTCCAAGTATTAGAGTGTGACCACAGAAAGATCTTAAATTAGCTGCTGCTATTATTACGGGGAGCACTATAAACACCTCAAACTTATCATCAGCTCACTGCACTGTGTGATACTCACACAGCAATGTCAAAGTGAATGGAAACAAACTGTTACACACATTGCGCTCATAAACTAGATCATAAGGCCGGACACAGCATAAAAAATTGTGCTGAGGCACAGCAGGATTCAGTGTGATCCACACTCACCCATTTGCTCCATGAACTTGTCATAGTTTTCACTGCGATCGACCTTCCAGGTTCCATTGAACGCCATGGCTGCAGGCTCTGTGGGTTGAAGGCAGCTGGTGATGAAAGCACTAGTAGACCGTGGGATTGTGAATGCCCATTGGCCTCCATTTATATACACCCCTCCCTTCACCCTATCAACCCCCTACACCACCCCACCCTCCCTGAGTTGGCATGGAAGCTCCTCTTCTTTATCTCACTGATTATCTGTCTGCTGATGTGGCCTTTTAAAGAGTGTGTCAAATGTAGGGCGATTGCCGCACGACCTCGAGGATACACTCATAAATAACCACAGGGCAACTTCTCTTGGCGAATCTGGCACAGTTAGACACTGTCGCATTGTTCTGCAGGAGTGAGGGGGAAAAAAGGGAAAGGGTGGGCTGTTTGTGTGGCCATGCCCATGGCAGTCACTCAACTGAGCCCTTTTCTGTTCCACAATCTTTTCTCTGTCACACTGTTTGTGCCTGGCATGAAAACGAGGACTAAAGGACTATTTGACAGTGACAACTTGAACTGGCGTCCTTACAAAGAGTAGTGGCCAAGTAGAAACAAATGGCAAGAATGGAAACTTTCTATTTGTCCAGAGTTAACAGGCCAAAGCAGGAGCATCAGTTGTGTAAACTCTGCAACATATATAAAATGTTTTTTTTGACTGGGTTTTGTTGATGTAGTATCTTTTCAATTCTAAGCAGCCCGTGGATTTAATTCATGTCTTTATGGGTATAAAAGCTTAACCTTGCTTAACCTGTTCTTATTCCTCTAAATTGATGTTAAATTATCCCAAAACGCATACCACAGTCCAGTAAATTCAAAGCTGTTGGTGAACCAATTGGAGTGCAGGCGTGGTTTTGGGCTCTTTTGAAAGGTTATAAGCTGATTTCTTTTTCCTGAAGCTGTCAGAAACTCTGTAAGTGCTTCAGGCATTAATCTATAGGAGTCTGAACACGCTGAATTATTTATTTATTTCTTGGCTAAATTTTTGAGTGCAAAAATAAGCCTTCACATTACCTCCTATTAGCTAGAAAACACAGTGGGTCCACATCATATAGTCTTACATGGTCCATGTTCAAATTCAAGAACAATATCATTGAAAATGGACATGTATGATTCTAAAAAAGGCAGAATAAAATGTTGGCATTTTACTTTACACGCAAGAGTGAGCAATACAAACAATAGTAACCAACAGAGTGGCAAGCTAGTAAGTTCATCGACTTCCTTCCTCACACTTTAATGAATCATCTGGTGAATTTATAGAAACAAGTGACCTTAAGAGGTGCTCATTGTTGGATTTTAACACCTTTTAACAGAGCTAAACTATCCATTCTTCCTATCTCAGGTATTTTATGCTAAGCTAAGCTAACTGGCTGATGGCTATTGCCTTATATTTACAGTAAAGACATATAAGTGTGGTGTCAATCTTCTCGTCTAACTCTTGGCAAGAGATTGACGAGAAGAGTATTTCTCAAAACTCCTCCAGGCTTGAAGGCTCATTCTTGACCTGAGCTGGTTGAAAGTCTCTTTCCATTTAACTGTTTAGCTTTTCATTTTTATACATAAATGAATGAATGGAAGCACATCGATGACACATGGAAAACAGTAGCATTGTTTGCAAATTGTTGGCTGGTGCTGTGGACTTGTAATAAAATGCGATACGGCTTGTAGAAGAACAACAACAGTGGTATTGTCCTTTAAAGTGGCAAAGTAGTTGTCATTCAGCTTGTGTCCTTGGACAACGGGGCCACTGTAGCTGCATTCTTGAGGGGAAGAGCTTTGTACTCAGAGCCCGACTGTTGGATTATGGACACTGAGAGAATACTGAATACATTGTTCACACTCAGTCACCACAACACTCCACTTCCATTTAATATAACAGCATTAGCAGAGGAGCAAATTGGGAATGAGGCAGGTAAATGATACAATGATAGTATCAGTCATGTTTTAGCTATAGTGATCACAGTTCACTGCTACAAAATACATATTCTTTACATGCTGCATGGTTAAAAACACATGCTGTATGAGACGGGAGCTAGAGATCACGGACGAATGAGTGTAGTTTGTCTCACATAGCAAGATGGATGTTGCTGTTAATAAAAGATGGTTGGAATCAGAATCTGGAAGCATACCTGCAGTTACGTAACACCAATGGGATGTTTTTACAATTTAAGTGTAATAGTCATTACAAAGTAATGATATCATTATATGTTGGAGTCTGATTATAGCTGTGTCTCCCATTCTGTAATCCCTTTTACAGCTGTCAATAAAGACAGTGTGGACTTTGCCTCTTTGTTGAGCTCACCTGATACAATTTGTACTATAGACTGCACTGTTATGGGATTAACAGATGTAATTAGAGTTTTATAAATCTGCTTATATCAACAGAAAAACCACACCGTGTCCACCCATCATCGTTGTTTATGACGATGTTGCAGCCTGTAGAGATTTCTCCCTCTGTGTGTCTCTGGGGCTGATGTTACACTTCGATGTCAAACACTGATGTAACTCTATATAATCTCACTAATGAGTCTGTTTTTAAACATATAATTAGTCGATTGATCTGCCCCCCATATCGCCGTGTCCCGGAGGTCTTAATTACACTTATTAATGTTAACACCACATCTGGCACTTTTCCAGTGTACATTTGTGTTACATGTCTGCATTTATACAGGTAAAACAAACCCGTGGGAAACATCATGTATATCTGCCAGGAGCGATTGCTGCATTAACTGGTAATTATCACTGTATTTTTTTTTTTGTTCTTGTGTTTCATCACCTTGATGAACAGGGCACTGTTGAATTGGATGAAACAAGAAGCTGCATCACACACAGTCATTTAAAGAGTACTTATCGATATGGCCTTTATACAATACTGTTGTAAAAATGTTCACATGCCGTAATAATAAAAGCTCAGCTGCTGACAGTGGTGGAAGAAGTACACAAGTCATTTACTTAAATAAAAGCGGCAGTAACAGAGTATAGAATTACTCTGTTACAAGTCATATATTCAATATTTTAGTAAGGTAAAAGTACAAAAGTATAGCGTCAAAATATACTTCAACTGAACAAAAGTAAAAGTACCCATATCAGAAAATCATTGGATTATAATCATTGATAGATGATGTTGCAGCTGGTAGAGGTGGGGCTTATTATAACTCATTTATATACTGCCTTGTATCTTAATCATTCATTTCATTTGCTGATTAACTTTTGTATTGATCATCTGAGTTAGTAAAGTAAGGTGTCACACAATGTATCAAATAAATGTGAAGGAGTATATAAAGGAGTCTGAAATACAATTATGTACAAGAATAGTTAAAACTGTAATTAAGTAAATTATGTGAGTAAATGTACTGAGTTTCTCTCCACTACTGCTGATAGAGATATTCCACATATTTTTACTGCTTCAGTGAGGAACCATTTAGTCAATGAATTGATCATTCAATGGTTGATTAGTTGATCAGCAAAAAAACAAAACAAACTTGAATATTTATTACCAATTGAGCAGCGACCAAAGCTAAAGTCTGGGGGAAAAAAACCCATCTTAAGTTCATAAGTCATATTTTATAAAGAATGAAACACTCCAGAGCTTCTGTAGGAGGTTTGTGTTAGTGAGGTTTGATCAGATTAGACTTAGAGGCAACATAAGGACAACAACACCTCAACTGGCATCACAGTTTGATCAAAGGTGACTGAACTCTGAGCGGTGCACATAAGTTCATGGCATCAGGATTTGCTGCTGTCTGTTTTCACATCACTGTAGACTGAATATTCTGCCGGCTTTGGACTGTCAGTCAGAGAACGCAAATGATTTAGACGTCCCCTTGGTCTCTGTGACATAGAGCATTTCTCTCTATTTTGTGGGTCAAACATTTAAACAATAAATAATAATAGACAATAATTGGCGAATTAGTCAAGAGTGACAATAATTGAGCCCTCATTGCTCAAGTGGTAGTGCAGGTGACCCATGTACCAGAGGCTGAGGGTTAGACAGCCTGTGGTCCTTTGCTTCAAGTTTACAAAAGTCCCAAACAGATTTTAAAAAATTAGATTGATTCAAGAAAAGAGATGACACAGAAAGAAAAAGAGAAAAATACACACAATTTATCCACCCACTCGATTCATTATTGAGGTTTTCAAAAAGCATTTTTCCTCAACATTGTCCCATTACTGCTGGTTGTATTTGTTTTCAGTCGCAGCGGACATGAAAATGTGATATTGTCATTATTAATCAGACCTTTAAAGACGCCCTAGATGTATCTCTCTGCCTATGACAGTCTTCAGTGATGTAGTCCTCCATCTAGTGGACCACAGGCGCAGCTGCAGTGTGCGCCTCACTTCCTCGTTGGCACACAGCTACAGATGCTAATGTTCATACTTGACTTTTGGGGAGTTTGGGGACTAAATTTATGTTTAACAAACCACCCTGAACTATTGAGAGTCACAAGTTTGCCAATTAAAAAGCAGCATCTTAGATTTCTATCAGTTTTGGCTGCATTTTAATAATGATTTCCACTTCCTGTAAGCCAGACATAACTTTCTGTTGCAGTCCAGAACAGCCCTAGATGCTGTAAGACATACTGTAAGAAAAAAAAAAACACAATCCTGTCCTAAATAGATCCCTGGTGCCTCTGGAGAGTAAGTGAAAGTCAATATTATTGAGGCTCAGCAATGAGGCAATATTTGAATTTCAAATGAGCCTCAGACAGTGGAGAAAGCGAGCATTCAGTCACCCTGACGAGAGTGCGTGCACGAATGGTGAAGAGGCGAGCGCATGACACAGCGTTGACAAATAGCCGCTGCATTATGCTGAATGAGAAACACTGTTTCAGAGGAGGGGAAATGGGATAATTGATCCAAATTAGGAAAGAGTGACCTAAAGCACTTTGCAAACAGGCAGCATGTGAGTGGTGTTAACACACCTTCTCACATGAAGTAGAAACGTACAATCCTGCATGTGTAAATGTGATGATTTATGCAGTCAAATGAAGGAATATGTGCAAGTCCATTTGGTAGAGAGCTTTGGCTGCATAGTTTGAATGTTTTACAGCAAAGTAACAGCACTTTTTTCCTTCTGTATTAAAATATTCTACTTCTCAGCGTCGTGAAATCATATAAAAACAATCCTGGTAATAGCATCTCCCCTCATTCACCCCTCCATATTTATTTTCCTGCATCAGCAGTGCGTTCCAACTCTGAGAGACAGATTACACGCCTGGCTTCGTCTACATCCTACAGCCTCTGCAGGGACTGCTGTTGCCACCCACCACAGGAGCTCGGCTGCTCCGGGGCTACCAGCATGGCTCGGGTGTGGGTTTATAAATGATCCGGGACCAGGCGCCACGCAGTGCCACCCCCCGAGCAGACCCCAGAAACAACCCTGACCTACGTACATGTACTCACAGAATTGAATAACAGCGTTACACCATAACACTTGTTAGATACAACTGTTCCTCTTTTTAGGTTTTTGCGTGTTCATAGTGCCTACAAGTAAAATATAGTGCAATAAAAACAGACAGAAGGCTCATCTTTCGGGGACTATGAATCAGATTTTGATGTTTAATTGGCCTGATGGTGGTGCACGAGTAGAGGGCAGTGGATCACCCCCAAAAAAGTGCATGTATAGTGTGTTAGAGTGAATAAATAAGAAATGCTACAATGTCCCTGCAGTCTCCTCTAATTATGAATAAATCCACCATGGACCAGAGTTTCACAGGAGCAAACATTTGATATAATACAGTCATTTCCCAACATGAGCTTCCCAGATAAGAACAGTAAAGACCAGTGGTTATTACGTCTCACAGTTGGAGACCAACCGACCTTATCATATAAGATGCAGTGGTGAGTTTTGTAATTATCTCCAGTAATGAAGCTGAGAGATTCTCTGGGTCTAAGTATGGAGGCAGCAGTGTGCCTATAAATCATCCCCGTAATCCAAGACCGAGAGGAAAACGGCTTCAGCAGCTCAGAAGGAAACAAGGGTTGTCGACAGGATATGGCTTAATAATAGGATTGCAGCACTATACCGTGGTGTGAAAATTGATGGCTATCATACCATGTAAGTTTGCTTATCGATATAGCCTTTATTTTCTTAGGAAGTGAGATTAAAATCTCTTTTACAAGTAAGACCTAGCTAAGACGGTAGCATGAAGGACAAGTCAACATCAAATCCAATCACAATAGCAGAAAAACAACAGAAATTTTGATCCAAAAACAGATTATATTTTGTATATTCATAGTAAAGGCTAAAAGGAACAAATTAGTCGTCACCCTGAAGAAATCTCAGCCCATCTCTTACTGAGCACCCCTCCTCTGTCTGCATGATAAAATCTCTCCAGATGTCATGCGTTTGCCATTCTCTCATCCACAAATCACAGGTGTGTGCAGCTGCTCCGCGCTTCATCAAGTTGTTCAGGTGTGGTTTTTTTGTACGATGCATTTAATTATAAGCAAGAAAATTGCTATTATGCTGATTAAAAAGTTTGACACAAAGTCGTTGAGCTCATCCCAGACGGTCCACGTGTGCGTCTGGTCCTTTAAAACAGAAGAAGCGATACCGTACCACCTGAGAAAGTCCTTGGAGTTGAGCGATAAATGTAAAACACAAAGCTATAATTCCCACACTCCAGCTTGATTGAAGAGATGTTAATTACAATCATCTCCTCTCCCTTTGCTGATTTTAATTTGCACTCAGTGCATTTGACCCAATTTTGTTTTAATGAAGTTGGCATTTTGAGTAAAGTTCAGGAGACGGAAATGTTTCAGCGGAGACAACTTTCTGGATTACACTGCGAGGCCTGAACTTGCAGTTCTGTACCCGACATTTTACTGTATGTTGAACGACTTCAGTGTTTTTGTGCTCCTCGTGACAACTTCGCACCTTCTCTTCCGCAGCAGATGTCCACGTATTAACTGCCAGATCCAGCATATGTGCAAACAAACAGAGGCTTGTTCATGATGTGTGTGACCGCGGTGCAAACCTCCGACCCAAGTCGTTAAAGTGCTTAATTGTCATCAATAGCCACTAGTTATCAAACCCTCCACAATTACTCTTCCACGGGGTATAAGGTGACTGTCCTCCAGCGTCCTGTAAGTAATACTCTGTGACAAATGTCTTCATTCTCACAAGTTTTTCTAATGCCCTCGCAGTACTTCCCACCTAATCTTGACGTTTCCTCTCCTCTCCTCGCTCGCTAAGGGTTTTGTGCTGAGAGGACGAACTCTAAGCTCTTAATTGCAGGTGGTGTGTGTGTACGCTTCTCCCAATCCCAGCCCCTTTTGTTCGCGCCGCTGTGGGAGAAACAAAGGTTCCTTTTTCTACTCCCTGCCTTGACTCTCAGAAGTAGTGTGAGGATGACGAAAGGATTAAGTCAACATTTCTCATGACCTCTGAGGCCTGGGGTTGAAGGGGAGGCCTGCGTGGTGCTTACAATAGGCAACCTGGCAGAGGCGTTTTGTGAAGAATTCAGCAAATAAATATTTTTTTCGCTACAAGCCTGAAAAACACTTCGCAGACGTGCCCGTTCAATATCATTTTATAGTGTGCCTAATATTCAGACATTCCCTCAAAGCAGAAATCAAGCGCTAATATAATTCTGAGCGGTGCTGCTCCAAAAATCTCTCCCGCTGAGACTGAATGAGTCATAAAGCATGGCGCAGGCTGCTACAGTTAACTGTTGTTGTTCATTTGTTTCCCATTACAGAAGCTCCATTTTGGCTAATTAGTCTTGACAGTAACTTTTCCCTGCGGTGTTGATTAGATCCAATTAATGACTGCAGGCAAGATGGAGGACTGGTGTCCTGAAGGAGCCATTTTCGTACGTCCCTGGGTAATTCAAGCTATCCTTTTTGTCGCCACGAAGACAAAACTGTTCTCCTGTTTTTGTAGATTTTGTTCTCATTATTGTTTCAAAACTTTTGCTTAATATTCAATCAATAGTCCACGGGTATTAGAGCGTAAAGCAGAGATCTTCTGGTTATACAGTATGTGATGTGGCTTCTGGTAGTCCAGTTGTACCTTTGGAAAAGGAGGAAGTCAGAGCGAGAAAGTCCATGGATGACGGAGGTTGGGGTGGATGGATGGCTCAAACAAAGACAGGACTTTCATTATTCACTATTTGTGATTGATTCTTGATTTAAAGTAGTTTTGTTGCCTGAACCAAATAATGACGTCAGGTATCGATCCAGTGACCTTTTCACAGCGTTAACCATGTAAAGAGCGTATGGCATGCAGCCTGTTGCTGGTACTCTCCCTTGCGCTCACATTTGACACTTTAGGTGTCATTAATAATTGGCATATTCAGTCTTGAGTCAGGTTTGAGGACGTGTTGGTCTTTGAGCAAAGTGCTGATTCCTTAACTTCACTTAAATGCATGAATATGAAGCAGGCTGCGCTGAAGGAAAAAAAAGCACACACAAGCAAACTTTCTCTGGATTAATCAAGTTTAAATGTAAATGTAAAATGTAAATCGTCTGCAAGGTTATAGTGTTGTGATACAACTTTGTAAAACAACGGGAAGTTTCTGTAGGCAGTTTGTCAGTGAGCTTTCCTGACCCCTGCTCCTTTCTCCAACATTGCATCATACAGTCATTATCTTTCCACAGTAACTCATCCACATCTGCCTGCCACCTCCCGTCAGTCCAGTGGAGTGGAGAGCTTTAGGGGGATTAGATCTGAAGCGAATGTCTCATCGGAAAACACCATGCCAAACTATGCATGTCGCAGGGGAGCAGATCGTCAGGACAATCTGATTAACAGTGTGAAAACGCACCTTATCTGCGATGACTTGAAACCTCCATACAAAGGCAGCAACAGCCAGAGAGAGAGGGAGAGAGGAGATGAGATGATTAGGGTGGAGATGGATTCGTCACGTAAGTACATCTGCCAACAAGTCACAGCAACACTTTTTCAAATCTTCCAAGAGGCCAGACTCAACACAAACTGTCTTAAAGTTTAATTATTGTGCGGAAGAACCAATAAGAGTGGTTCTGTATCTTCTATTTTTGGATTGATCTGTAATTGATCTGCAGATATGAGTAAAATTAAAGTGTAAAAATTCTTTATAAATATGAATAAATAAATATGGATGTTAAAAAAAGTTACAGGCTTGTGCAACATGCAAAGTCTGCTGTTCTATGTAATCCAAATGGTTTCTCTCTTTTTAGATGAAACTAAGAGGAGGTCATGCTAATAATTTTACCCTTCACTAAACCACACAACTAAAGCTCAGTTACCAAACTTGTTTAGCAAAAACATGACCAAAATATCTAAAACCTAAGGCGACACAAGGCATATTTCCACATTTTTATGTAAGAGGGGACACTCACAGGAATCATCACCCAGCTCTGTGCTTCCTCTTAGCTGCGTTAGCTAGCATTTTAGCATCTTTAAGCCAATGTTTTTGTGATTACTTTTGGTTTTTTTACTTTTTTCCAAGAGGCTGCAACTGGCATACAGTTAGCTTAGCATAAAGACTGCTAACAGGTGGGGAAATCATTGCTCTGCAGCTCACTAATTAATTAGTCGGTTCAAAAATTGTAGCTTAAGAACAATGTTATCTCACAAAATCAGCATTATCATTGTCACTCTCCTTCACTACCTGTGTGATTTCATTTCCGATCCCACTTTTAAACATATTCCATCATTGTAATCTAAATTTTTCCCTTTATTTCCGTCAACGCTGTTGGTCCCATTTGACAGAAACCACTTTATTCCTATGCTGGTACAACAAGCCTTAACAGTATTACAGTATTTACCCCAGCCACTTGGCCTATATACCTACCCCACCTTTTTTTTTTTTCCGACATGCGGTGCGTAATGACTGCATAGCTGGGGAGAGATACTGTATGTGGGCTCCCGGTGAGCGTTGCAAGGGCTGGTGTCGGTGTGTCTCGGAGCCCCTGATGTTTATCTGGAGATACTCTGGATTCTGATCACGGACACGCCTGCCTCCATCACCACCTGCTCGCTGAAATCCAAATAATTACCTGCGTGCTAATGTGGGTGGTGGTCCTTATCTGCAGCCAATCGCATTGAAGCATGAAGGAATCGCTGCCATTGCTCATGGCATTGCTCATGTCTTCCAAGATGAAGATGGGAAGGGAGCTCATATTATCAGTATTATTTTGTGCAGCTGCTCTCTCTGTACTATTTCTGAGTATTTCAGGTCAATAAAAGCTTACCTTATCTTTTGTCCATGCCAAATAATGCCTTCATGAATGTGATTCTACCATTTTTACTGTCTTTTGTTGCATTGACTGCCATAAAAAAAAAAAAAGATAAACATGATTACCATTGAGAGCTGCACAGGCCTGACTTGTCAAGCGGACCATTTTCTGATCCCAGAGATGAACCAAGATGCTGATGGACGGAGACAAATTGGCTTGTTTTGTTGGGAAAAGTGTAGCGTTCATCCGTCACCATAGGCTTGTTGACAGAACGGAAGTAGTGGTGAGTAATGGTCTGTAAATTTCATCTTGCTGTCTGATTCATTTTGACTGGCAAGCGCTGATTTAAAGAGACAGTTTATGATATACGGCAAGGCAGTGGAGAAAAGGGTTGTGCCTTGTCTTTACGGATGGTAAGGTTGGTCTGTTCGTCTTCCACTTTGGTTCGGACTGAAATATCTCTGGGATGAATTAGCACAAATTTTTGTACAGGCATTCGTGGTTCCCAGAGGATGAATCCTGATGACTTTGGTGATCTCCTGACTTTTCATCTAGCGACACCATGATGTTTAGATATGTTGTTGTTTTAATTGAAATGTCTAAACAACATAAACTTCATATATACATATCTGTATTTGTGAAATATATTGCATATATGTATGTCTTATGTATACATAATTATATATGTGACATATACAAAAATATGTAATTTACATACATAAACATAGACATTTGTATGGGCTGTAAATATATGTCAATATACGAAATTAGTCCAATTTCTAATAGGTTTCATGTTTGTAAATATGTACATCTACAGTATCTCTTATGGGAATTCCATATACAGTATGTTATAGTTTAGGGGCCCTAATTTGTTTTCTTCCAGTGTACTTACATTTAAGTACCTAAGTGCTAATTAGCAAGTGTTAGCATACTAACCAGCTAAACTACGATAATTAACATGTTAAACAATATATCTTGTTAACATCAGCATATAAACATTGACACTGTGAGCATGTCGCAATGCTACTGTTAGCCTTTTGAGCTGCTAGCATAGCTGTAGACTCTTGTTCCTCCTTGTTTTTAAAGCAAACCTTATTAAACATTGCACTGATAATCACATATTTATTTTTTATCGGTTTATCTGAGCAAATATGTAAATTCTCTGAGGGCACTATGCGTCCTTGGTTTGAAAGACTGACAGGAGGCTGGCCCAGCTCTGCAGATCTGGTCCATCCTGCTCCTGAGGTATCTCTCCACCTGTTAAAATCCCGCTCCACCCACCACTCTTAATCCCAGCATGACAGACACACAACCGGGCAGGACTCCCGGGGTCTCAACAATGCCGAGCCTCCCTCAAACACAGGGGAAACATTTGGGGATTACGACGAAAAGTTTTTCAGAGTCAATCACCTAGAAAATAGAGCCCCTGAATGGATGCCAATGCCAGTATAATATATGGTCACTTAGGCACAGAAGGCCGACCAAAGAGCACAGTCAGGTGGAAGGAATACAGGCATGCTGGGAGCTGAGAATGTGAATTAAAACTCACCCACGGATAAAAAATGTGGAGCAACTTTTCTCACGTTTCCAGATCTGCTCACAATGGCTGTCAAACTGGCATGAGTCAATTGTTGCTTGGAAATGCAGGAGCAAAAAAAGAAAAAAAGAAAAAAGTGGTAGTGAGTGATTTGCTTGTTGCTATTCTCATTGTGCAGCAGCATAATTTTGCCGCATTTTGATGTCGAAAGTGATGAGATTTACTCCTCACACGCACACTCCTAATGCTGATGAGTCTACTTACACAATTACTCACACAAAGTTTCATCCGCCCGTCATTACTCTCTCGCAGCTCTGAATTATTCATGAGATTGGAATCTCTTGAGCGTGTGTCGCCTGCAAACTCAAAATCGCATTTTCGCATTTGTACACTCATTGCCAAGTCATGACATTGCACATATTGAGATGGATGGCAATTACTGTTCATCAGTGTTCAGCAGAATTTATTCCAAAGATGATTGAGGCCACTGAGGACGCGGACGCCTGGAGCCAAATATATATAAAAAAAATATTATACTGAACGACATAGAATACTTGAAATGTGGCTGCAGTTTGAGGAGGAAACTCTAATCATGATTAAATGTGATGCAATGTTTAACTGAGATTAGCATCGTTTTATTGTCGTTATCAAACACCTCTATTGACAGTCCTATACACTGCTTAAACTGGGGAATGTGCTGCATTCTGAGTCCTACACTTCGCTGCAGCCCATTTAATAAACATTCAGATTTTTCCTGCATGGCAAAATCTGATTGCAGGAGGCAGTTTAATCCTAAACCTTCGGAATTTCACAATGAGCTCATGAACGTGGTATGTTTGAGTTCCTCACTTCAGCGTCCATCTGATTTTCTGTGCTCAGAATGCATGTTGGAATTATCATTACAGCATATTTTGGCCACACGTATCGGCATTGAAATCCTCATGGATATAGTAGTCTATTCTGGGAAACTGATCCGACTCAAGAACAATATTTCCTTTCACAAGATTCCTAAAAGTATCGAAACCTGGAAATAAGTTTTGAACTTAAAGGCCCGTTGTTTGGGAGCCAATGGGGTTGCTCGTCTGGACATAGTTGGACATAGTTTGTGCGTGTATTAGAAAACATCTTGTTGTACTGACATGTTATCTCAATCATTTGAATGTTCAGACACTGGCCTGAAAACACAGCACACTACACTAAAAGAGGAATTCACAGGAAATACAACGCATTTACTGTTTTTGTTTGACCTTGAACTAACTTTTCTAAGTCTTCACTAAAAGTACCACAAGAAGGTCCCTGTTTGAAGAATTTCACACCTTGTTATCTTGAGCTTGTTCCTTGTAGTGTTACCTGAATCAAAGGGCGATTGTAATCTACATGGACAGGTAAATCCACCTGACGACAGAGAACAAAAACTCTGCTGTTGTCAGAATCGCCTTACTCTTAATTACACATTTGATCCTGCCCCCGTTAGCCGTCTCTGCGGATGTCAAAATCATCAATCAGTTGAATTAAACGCCAAATGTTAATGTATGGGGCCTCCTGCTACTTAGAGTCTACCCAGCAAAAATGCAGCATATGCTTATGTTAAATTTATTGATAAATACCTAACAGTGTGCAGAAATCTGATTGTTAAAAAACATACCAAATCACAAATATATACTGTGCGTCCTGTAATGAAGTTCTTCGCAATATTAAATTCAAATTGACCAGGATTTTGAGTTGTACCCTGAAATACATTTTGACGCCACTGCTGAAAGTGGAAACAGATATAAAGCAGCATAAACACTAAGAGGTGAAAGTGTGTTCACCACTCTAATGAAAGGGTATCATATGGAAAAATAAGAAACACAAATAAACTGTAGCGCTTAAACTGCGCTGTGCAATTACCTGAAAATTCACCTGCGTTTTTCTCAGTGGGAACCCTCTAACAAATAGGTGTTTTTCCCTGACGCGGTCACACTTTGATGTTTTCCCCTGTTGTGTTCGGCTTTTGTTGCGGGCGGACAGCCCATCTTTATTCAGTGCTAGCAGGGTAGCGGGGCTTCACAAGCTTTTCCAACCACTGTTTTCACGGTTTAAAGCTTTCATCTCATTTGCTGGCCGAGGAAGTGTCATGCTGCTGTGGAGTGGTGTGTTGTTTTGTGTTGAGGGGCAGCCTCAGCTTGCCTCCCTCATCGGGGGGTTGAAGCACCCTGCTTGCTATAGGAAACCAGGCCTGCCTTAATAAGACAAAGTCCAGGAATTGATTTGACAAAATAGTATGTGGAATTAGATGTTGCAGCACAGGCAAATCACAGCTGGGGTAAAAACAATTCTCCCGTCAGGGGGCGGTCGACCCTTAGGGGACTACTGTACCCCCTGCCTACCCGAGAGGATCAAAACCAGCTCTTAAAGGAAAGAGAGACACATTTATCAGGATGAAAATCCTCCCTATGAGTGCAAAAACAGGAAACACATGTTAGCTTATTAGCTTAAGAGGCTAAAGGCTGATTACATTAATTCTTCCCAGTTGTATTACATGGGATGGTGTTTCATGATTTAAGCCTGACGATAAATTGGCCAATCAAAGAAATATTGGTATTGACGTATACAGTATGTTGTCCATATGTGCCGGTATGAATGGAAGATGTTTTAAACTTTTGTTACTGTTTCAGTGCAAGAATATTGGCCAATATATACAGATGTCGAAATAAATTTAAAAAAGGTAGCACTGAAGAAGTGAGAAGAAATTCAAACTGAAAAATATTTTTTTTAATCCAATAACTGAATAAACATTTTTTTTTCAGAAGGAAGTAAAGTCCACACTGTTTGAAATTAGAAAGGTGGCAGGGTCCGCCATGTATTAACAGAGTAAAACATTAAATTGTGTTGTCCTTTAAGGTCCGTTTGTGTATTCAGTTTGTTTAGGCATAAAAAATCAGTCAATGAAGATATTTCTCTTCTGATTAAAAATTCTTCCCAAAACTACATAGTGCACCTTTAATATCCGTATCGCATCAGAAGAAAAGTGGACCTTGAATTAGAATTTTTTTTTTCTCAAGGGATGAAATTTAGTGTCATGTCGTCATGTTTCACAACTTTTCTTTAAATCAATGTTAATCCACTCTTATCCTCAGGCATTCACAGAAAAAAAAGCTACTTAAAAGGTGACAAACTGAGGCCTGCCATTAAAACAAACACTTGTGGAAAAAATAGTTTTAAAAGCCACTATGAAGTTAATCACTTGTCAAAGGGCTCATTATTATGGGAGAGGGACGAGCCCGACGAGAATCAAACAAAAGCGACACAGCAGAGGCACTTTAGTTTCAATGAGCCACTCTGCCGGTGCAGGGGTGACATCAGAGGTCCTCTAAGCCGTCCTTTGTATCCTTTCCTCGTACGCCTTGTCTCTTGGGCCGTCCCCCTTGTTCACACCAGCAGGTCATTTTCTCGTCCTCTCATTAAGCCCTGATCCCAAAATGAGAAGCCCTCCAAACACCACATCTGACCGTGCTGTGACCCTTTGTGTCATGTTGAGGACAAGACACAGGAATGTTCTGGTCACAGGTGTTCAACTATGTCTAAATATTTGTGTTGTGTGTCAAATCCAGAACATTTTGGAGAAAATTACGATTTTGTTCACTGGCGATGTTTTCTTTACATTCCAGTAACTGTTACGCTCTTGAAATGGAGATTAATGGGGGTTTGGGTGGATGGTGGATGGTGGATGTAAGAATTGCAGGATGTTATGTGCCCTGCCTGTGGTTAAACATATGATATGTAACATTTCCACATTAAAATGTATAACTAGACCTTTCTTATATATATTGTTGAATCGTGTATACTTACCGCAAATGTTTCCAACAATGTTCAAACCCAGAGAAATCTGTAATTTTACTCGAGGTAACTTTGCGTTTCATCTGGTCGCTTGTCGCTATAACTTCTGGGAGAGATTGAGGAAGGTAGTCACTCTTCCATGACTTTAAACCGTCAAAGACTACCTCGTCTGTGGAAATCTGTGGAAAGATAGATTGTCATCTGCAATGCTGGTTGTTTAACAGTAGAAACAACAACTATCATGATTGAGAGAAGTTACGTGCCGTGCATTTACATCGAGGCTACTAAACCACTTTGGTTGGTTTGGTTAGGTATAGGTTAGGTTGCACATTTGGTAAATTATTGAAGAAGTAAATCATTGTTTTACATTTAACACAAAATGTGACCCTCTCCTAACTAAGTTCTCTGTGTTGCCTAAACATAAAAACATTAAAAACATTAATCATGCCAAGAGTGGAACAAATTCTAAAGTGACAAAGTTGCACGTGTAAGACAAGTTTAATAAACTATAGTGAAACATTTAAAATAAGTAATAACAATAGCAGAAAATACTGGGTTGATGGGTCCAATGTTCCACTCCTTGTAGATGATGCAGCTTTGTACGTTTCTGCAGTCCGGTCCTCAGAATAAAATGATGTGATGACATTTTCCAACTGTAAAGAAACATAAACATATTGTTGAAGGGTTGATATGATCTGTATGAAATGTACAAATATAACACATCCATGTTCTGCAGAAACCAACATGTACTCTGGCGATTGTGTTGGTTTTAACAACAATAACAAAAAAAAACTGGCTACAGGTGACTCATGTTTCAGCTTAAATAAACACGTAACCTGTTTTGTTGTTGGAACACAATGCCCCGATATGTAACAGAGATTTGATGGAAAGGAGACACTGGTGACTGTTAAGTGCCTCATGGCTTAATCCTTCCTGGTAGATGCCGAAGATTCTGACCAACCTCATACCAACAGCGATTATTGAACACGTCACTGGATTTATTGAAGCGCTATTACTGCACCTCTGATTGTTTCATCCTGCTAGATTTACACTGAACAACACAGCCTATGTCCTGAGTTTGACTGAGCAGTCCTGAGACTTTGTGATGCAACAAAAGAGCCTTTTATCAAAGCCCTGCAAAAGTTTGTAAACAGTTTTATGACTTCAAATAAGGTGGAGTACTTTCTCACACTCTCTGAAGCCTCATGAAGAGGATCTTAAACCAAAATGTGAACGATGGCGATGATAAGCTGTGCTCGCGATTCAGGACATCATGATCAGATAAATTCCCCAAAGCCTGTGAACTAAAGGTTGCAGTTCTGAGAATCTACAGCCCGCGTTCTACAATTATACAACATCTAAACTGATAAAAGATCCCATTTATCTTGGGGGGGTTTCTGTAGATGCGAAGGAGCTTCAAAAAGTTCCCCAAAGATCCATACAGTCCCCCATTTGTAAATGTTTTTGAAAACACTGCTTTGTTCACACCTGTGGTCAGCACTGTATTTTGTGTTTTTCCTTTATCTGGGTTTAATCTGCATGCAGCCAGCATTTTGCAGTCTATAGTTCTGAATAGACTGCAGTGTGTATTGTTATCTGTTCCTCTGTCTCTGTACCTGACTGGCTGTGGTTCCCTGGTGGCTTTGAACCACAACCAGGTGTCAGTCCTTGTAGATGCATGTTGCTATGGTTTGGTGCCAACTGTGCTTAATCTGAAAGAAACAAATCTTACTTGAATATCACAAAGTCGTGTCAAATTAATGTCACGAGGCTGTATAGTGTATTCTGTGTTGTGAAGTTATATGTTTTCAGTTGTCAGAGTACAAAGTCAAAGTGAGACTGATTTGCTCTAAAGTAACAACAGCAAATCTTGTATCCTGTATCCAGGATTTGAGAAATACTGAGGTCAGGAGTTTCCTCCCAAGGTGCCACCTCCCCCATCAGACAATTTTGACTCTGACTCCTGACTTTGTTAAAAAACTACTTGGATATGTAACCTATCCTTGTTTTCTGCCTAATTTAAAATATGAAAATGAAGTTGTGTAGAGGCTCATCTTTATTCATTATGTCACATCAGAACTGTATTACATGTTATGTTGACCACATTTATAAAAACAAATCCAACCTTGAGATGCTTCATTGCTTCATTAAATGTCACGTGTACCTCCAGATGACATCAATAGAAGTGTTTTGCTTTTCAATAGTCATATTCATATTGAATAAGAAAACTATCCACAAAGACAGCAGTTGAGAAGTTTTTGAGCTGGTGTTTATAATAACACTTTTTCTCTTTTTTTACATTTAAAGGGAAGTGTGACATTTTGGAAACCAGCATGGTCACGCTGCTCTGGTCATGACAGGTAAAAATAAATAACGTGCAACAACAATAAAGAAAGTATTGTGATCTTTCCGTTCAACTGTAACAGACTTTTCACGCCTCAGTTGTTTCCTCTGTGAGAAATGAACAGAGTTCATGTGAACTCAGGTATGCTGGGACAAAGACAGCAGGGCGAGCCAGGTCAGAATTTCTAAATCTGCGCTACAAGGTGGAGAGATACTCGGGCTCTGCTGCATCTTAGAAATAAACACAGTGTGAAGAATCAAAATATGACATACTCAAAATGTCAGACCAGTGCTGTTGGATTTGAACCAATAAAACATTTGAAATACAACATACATGCTGGAACAATTCTCCACGTAACACACATTTATTTCTGAATGCTTCCGCTCCTCTGACGGTTTCATGTTTCCTCTAATCTCTGTGGCAACTCATATCTGATCTGTTTGCAGATGCCACTATCTGAGACAATGTTTAACAATTTCTATGCTGTTATTGTCTGTAGCTGAAAGCCTAGAATATTTTCCCATAACACTGTGGCAGAGATGTACAGCACTGATGTCTCTGCCTGTCCTCTGCGTTCATCTGATAGCACACTCACCTCCTGCTTTATGCTTCACCTCCCCCTTTCCTTGTACGTCTTTTTGTTCTCAACGTTACAACAGTGAAACAGTTAACTATCACAGATCTGTGGGAAATGTTTGACCGAATGAACAACGCACGTTTAGCACGTACTTCTTTCGCCCATTTTTATCTACCTCACACATCAACTTGATATTTTGAAATCATAAAGTTTTGTCTTGAAAAACTTATGATAAAGTTCAAATTAAAGGGTCACATTTCAAAATAAAAGTTTTTCTATCACGTTCACTCAATGTCAATATATTTAATAACTTACATAAACATTACCTTTTTATTCAAGTATTAATACAGGGTTAGGGAGAACTTTGATTGATAATAAATAAAATACTTAATGTCAAATTAATTTAAAGCTGCTATTGTGACTTTTAATAAATCCTAACAATGACTCAAATCACTACTTAAAATGTAAAATGGCCCACTCATAGTGAATAACCAAGAAAACAAAATCACCCAACTCTGCAGTTCCTTTCAAATTTATAATGCGTTTAGGGTCTTTCAGCTGATTGTTTTGGTTTCGCAGCCTGCAACTTAAAGGTGCCATGTGTAAGAATTTGGCACCTGTTGTATTCATGCTCATTGAGGGCAGTGTACCACCAGTTTCTCTTTTTTTTTAGTAAACATATTAGCGCTGTCAGTAATGTTATACAATAAGCTACTTTCATGACGTAGCACAAAATACGTAACGTAAGCAGCTGTTTGCTAACGTTGGTAGTTTTCTAGAAAAAACATGGCCAAGGTTAATTGATTAGCATGCTTATTTCAGTAGATATCTGCAACACATAATATAAACGTCTTTGATATAACATCCAAGCTGTTATTTCTTCATATTCTGTAGACACACTTAGGTAATATTTGAATGTTTTAACCTAAACTTACATGTAGCTCCAGTCTCCCTTCTATTGTTAGTGCTTACCAGCGGCTAGCTAGTGAATATTGGTCTTCGGTGGCTTGAACATGTTTTTGCTGACTGTGTCATTAGCTAACATACTTTCCATATGTTATCCAGTTTTTCTGAAAGAAAGCAATTAAGGTGGGTCTAAAGGAAAATTCCAAAAAACAATAGGACTGTTGAATTTCTTTCTTGCTGCCGTTATTTTATAACTCTTCTAAAGCACACAGCCGACATCAGATTTAATGCTCTGAGAAGATTGTTCCAGCCTCCTCATCTGATCCAAAGGACATCTGAGGACCCCCACAGCTGGGGGAAATCTTTTCAGCAAACAGAAATGAAGCAGAATCCTTTGCCATGAGGACGACAACAGATCCTTTCACTCGAGACCCTGTAAACAACACTTTGGAGGTCTGATTGTTTGCTTATTTGTATATGAGAATGAAGAGAGGAAGAATCTCCCTTTCATTAGGGCTTTTGAGCTCAGTGACAAGCCAACTATTGCGTTTAATCTGAAATAATCAATACAATCGCTCTGTAAATGTACAAACTTGCAAAATGTGAAGCTTAAACAAAGAGTGGATCTCATAATTGTCAAAATATTTCCTACCTATCTATCACCTCTGACATAATCACTCAAGCCTCGGTGTAAAGTGCGTATTCATATTTGCAAAGTACCAACAGAGAGTTCTTTCCCACGTTGCATCTGTCATTAACACATCCATTTCCTTGTTAATGTCTGTCAAGTGTCACATTTTTAATGAGAAGAAACACACTTAGAAACTCAATTCTTCAAATCCCTCACAGAGGGTTGTGCTCATCTGCCACTAAGTTATGCATTGTTGAGCTGCGAAGCTCTCCTTGCAAGTGTATCGTTAAATAAAGAAGCGTCTTTGACAGGAAACAAACAGAGAGTGTAGCCAGAGTAGGTGCAGAACGAGGAACTCTCAGGGTTCAATCTCAGCCTGTTTAGACAGCGAAGGTTGCATTCACTGGCACCTGACCAGAACCTTTCAAGGCACTAATGCTCCCTGCCCACACACACATGCGCACACACACATATTAGCACTTAAAGCTCTTAAACGCATGCACAAACACACACACACACATACAATGAGCCAGTATGGAAAAGCAAACCTGCATTTCCTTATAGATGCACAGTGTTGATGCAGATGTAATATGCATGATTAAAACAGGTACACATGGGTGCACACACAACCCACCCACACACACATCCAGAGCCAGTGCTCATGAGCAAACTTGGCTGTCTCTGGCCCACCATTGTTCACTGGCACTGAGGCATTGCCGGGCTAAGTGAGGGGCCCTGATGGATACCTACCAGACTCAGACCACCAGTAAAGGTGTGAGAGGAGAGAGGGAGTAAAAGGAGGGATACTGAATAGGGGGGAAGAAGATGGCAGAAGATAGCAGAATATAGGAATAGGTGGAAAATCTATTGTCACATGCATTCAAATGCACAGGTGTGTGTATGGGTGTTATATGGATGCTTCCTTGCTTATCTGCATGGGTTGCAAAATGTCAGTCATCTTGACTGAATAGCAAAGACTCCACTGTAAGCATTTTGGGCAAGAAAGTCATAAGCTCACTTTCCAACTAATTGTATTTTTTTTAAAAAGGGACAAAATAGTATAATTTCATGTAAAGTTAGCAAAACCATAGTGAGAAAATACTTGCTGCCCTGCTTTAAAACAGTTGGTTAAAGGTGCAATATGTAAGAGCTGGCCACTATTACAAATAGGGGGCAGCATATCACCAGAGTAACCGTGAACGGCTGCTAACTGTAGCTGCCGTGAAGCTAGTATTGTTAGCTTGTATTAGCTCACTCTGCCCCAGTATCGAGCTTGGAGCAGCGGGGGGACTGTTGGTGACGTTTACTATCGGACTATCATCTCTTACCAAGTACAAAGTGGCTGTTGGCTAACTGGTTAGCATGCTAACTTCTGTAGGAATCTCTGCAACACAGTACAGACACGTCTTGGACATAATGTCAAAACTTATTTCTTTAAATTCTGTTGATAATTTTAGTTAATTTTTCGAATGTTTCTTTTTTAAAATCTTACATACTGCATCTTTAAAGCTGCTCTCATCTATCATTTTGTATTAAGAATGGGTCAAGTGTCTATGCAAATGTTAAAGGGGTTGCTTGTGTCACAATTTAATGTATAGCACTATATTGTTAATACCGTAGACGTAACTGATAATTCTAGCTGTCAAATAAAAGTAGTAGCCTATAATGAAATGTATGATATTTACCCCGTAAAATGATAAAGTTGTACCAACAACACTCATATCAAGTACAAGTATCTCTAAAGTAGTGAGTGTGCAAGCCAGATAGGTCACCTGCAATCCTGAGGGAGATTATCAGTTCGACTCTGGTGTTATCAGTGATTTCTGAAGACTCGATGCCACCTTTTTTTGTCAAACGTCACAAAAATGTGACTTTTGTAACAAAACATATTTCAACGTGAAAGCAAGCGACTAATCTGATCTCCAGAGAAAGATGTGTGAGGATATTTCCGTAGGATGCTGGCAAAGGCGTAACTTCTGCTCCAGGCGTTGTAAACACAGACGCCAGGTCCGACAGCGCAGTAACAGTCAACATCCCCTGGCACATAAAATGAAATTCAGAGGAAACGATCTTGAAAGCTCGACTTAAAGCAAAGTTGCTTGTTGACCTCCGCTGAGGCCTCGCACGTCACATTGAACACACATCAACTTACTCTATGGTGTTTGGTTTTTTTTTCTTCACACAGATTTAACACAAAAAAGTGCCACTGACATCAAACTCCAACAGTGGGGCGACATTTGAATTCACATCGAGAAAAATTAAAAAGGACTGAGTCTGTTGATCACAGCGGCCAACCTGATGGCCATCACTGGTGGCCACTCGCCCGTCAGCGGTGAAGTGGAGGCTACTGTGTGGCACTTAAACAACAAGGCTGTGAAGTGACAGATGAGAAAGTAAACACACAAAGGTCAAGATGCCTCACATGTTGCAAGAGAGGGAAATCTGTTGTAACTCGAGTGCTGGATTTTCCTGAACAATGGTGCAGTCTTGAAACTTAAGAAATGTCAGAGAGGTGTCAGGTGAATCATCTGTGATTCAGAGTTGGCAACAATAACATGAGCTCCGTTTGACCCTTTGTGCACTCGAAGACGTGCAGCTACAGAACAAAAATCTGATCTAATTTGATTAACAGTGTGACAGTATACTTAAAGGAAACCCATTATGCTTTTTCATTTTATAGATATTTCATATATGGGAGATTCATGTGCATGTAAAAGATCTTGAAAGTGAAAAAGGCCAGAGAAGCTCCTCTCTCCCACAGAAAACACTGCTCCTGAAACACCTCTTTATTTACTTTATGTGTATTGGCTAGTTTTGGTGTGTAAGAAATGATTTAGCACAGCTGCTCTGCTGCTGTTAGCGGTGCTGGCTCAGGCGTGTTTGAGCTGACCAATGACCAATCAGAGCAGACTAGGGGGCCTTAAACAGACAGGAGCTAAAACAGAGGGTTTCAGACAGAAGGGGAATACAGTGGGAATCAAATTATTAACCATAATATGTCTCATTTTAAAAATGTGATCTGATGCACAACATCTTGCTGTAGGACATAAAAAGAAAATATGTAAGTCCCGATGCCTGATTTGTGACTTAATGACAGTCTCCTCTTCCTCTGCCCTACCGCCTCACTCCCCTCCCTCCCTCCCCCTCTCCATCTCTCTGACAGTGGGAGACATAATCAGGTTTTGTGAGATGTGGCAGTAGATTAGCAGCCACCTTGCTTCAGATAAGAAGCTGCACTGATAAAGCCCTGTCCAAGGAGGCACATGGCTGTGATTAAACGCCATATCTGACATGAGCAGATCTGTTAAGAACACAATTAAGACACTGTCTAGCCGTATCTGCTCTAAGAGCACTTGCCCCTGCTAATCCCAGCGTTGTGTGTTTGGCGTGAAGTTGTAAAATTCTGACTAAAAACACATCATCCGTGCAAACATTGGAACTGGACTTATACAGATAAGATTAGTATATACTAGCTGTTCTGTATAAATTAGATTATGATCAAGTCGTAGAATGACACAAACTAGAGGACTAGAGAAATGACCTTATCTCAAGGTGAGACTGATCTGGTTTGAAGGCGCGCCTTGAAGTAATCCTATGATGCAGATAGAAACAGAAAAGGCAGTAAATGAGTAAATATAACATTACGGCTTTCATTCATAATCCAATTTATAGAAGCTTTTCCAAAACAGCTATTTTGGTACCATTTTCCTCCTCTGGGTAATTACGAATAAGACTGAAAAAGAACCTTTCTACGAGCTCAATACGCAGTGGCACACATATTTAAACAGGCTTTTCAAAACCATGCTGCCTCCAGCCACCGTTCCCAGAAGAAAACGCCCTAACTGGTCCATATAAACCGCATAAGTGGTCGTGTATAGAAAGCCAGGTGAGCGCAGCTTAATGTGCCTGGATAAACTTGCCAGCCACAGATCCAAACTTCAAATTCCCCTTCACAGTGGATGAAATGATAAGGGCTGCATGTGCGTCCGCGCAGCCTCGGCATTTATTTATGCTTTTAGCATTCTTTGTTGATGGATGCATTTCAGGTTATCTTCGTGTCCTCCTGCACAGCTGGAGTGAGTCTGTACCAACCCCTATGTATCCGGGCCCATAACTTGTGGAACATCTTTCTGCAAATAGCAGACTCGCTTCTCCAAACCTCTTTCTGTATACGAGTGCATTACTGCTTTTGCTTTTGGTACTACACATGCAAACAGATTATTATTTTTTTTTTTCATCGTGTGTGTGTTTGCTCCTTGCATGCATTGTAATGGGACAGTTGGGCAGGTATGCTGCTGATAAAATCCAATACTTAAAGATGAAAAAAGTACCCAGAAGTCAAACTTGAGTAAAAGTAAAGATATGGTTTTAAGACATTACTTTGGTATAAGTCACCTACAGTATACAAATAATACTCGATGATGTATTTTTCTCACAATAATTGTACTTCATTCCCGTTATCGGCGTTGCTGTCATCGACCTGGCCAGCTACCAGATCCGATATTCAGCATTTTTCTGATTATCAGAATCAGTGTTTTTTATTTTTTTTAATCTGATTGCTGATCAGATAGATTCATTTTTAAATCTGCTGCTTTGGCTCTGATGCAGCATGTAATCTGCAAAGTAACTAGTAAGTTATCAGTGAAAAGTACATTTGCCTCCAAATGTAGTGGAGTGGAGGTATAAAGTAGCAGAAAAATTGAAATACTCAAGTAACGTTCAAGTTTCTCAAAGTTGCACAGTACTTGACAAATGTACTTCTACTTCTTTTCACCAGCAATTTCAAACACCTACAGGTCTGTATGTGGTGTACGTAGTAATACTAAAGACTAATAATAGCAACGTCTGCATCATATCAGCGTCTATTATACCATAAGCAGTTTCCTTGGCCTCTGCTGTTGCAGCCCTTCCTCGGAGATGCCTTTCTGGGATTCATTATCTCTGTAAAACACCACAAGGGGGTTGAGTGCTTCCATCCACTGCCTCTTTAACCCACATCCATTATTCAGAGACAGTCTAGTGGAGTCAGAACTACAGGGAGACCAAGAGAAGCCACTGATGTTTCACTCTTGCATACACACATAATTAGGAGATGTTTAATAGCTGTTAGGGTGATATTTCTGACAATTCAGTCGCCATTTTTTTCTTGCTTTTGCACATGACAGAGCATATACTGTATGCAAATGTTGACGCAGACAGCGTGCTAGTGTGCAAATGCAGGACTAACAATGTTATGTGTCTCCCTTGGTGACTGCCGCTGCGTTTGTCACATTATGCCCAACTTGTTTTCTCCATGTAATAATAATAACTGTAAGGCAATCTGTCGCCTGTAACCGGATCCTGTTAGGATGGAGGAGAGTGAATGAAACATGTGACAAGGTGTGATTAGTCAGCGACCAATCTCGCTTGGTGTTTGTTGACAGATGGGTCTTTTGTCGAGGTAATTTGTTCAACAGAATAACCAGGTAGATAATTACCTGTTGCTTTTGTGGCTATTAGGGCCATTGTTGTGTTAAATCATCCTCATAGTGAATATTCATCGCTCAGTGGGGGCAGCTGAAGGGGTCATTGTGCACATCTGACCTGAGGCAACATGTTTTTCTTGCTGATTAAAAAAAAAAAGGCTTCTTGTGAACACCCAAATCAACACACTTTGACATGTGGTGCATTTTAAACACGAGAAATCCTTAAATCAACGAAAAACTCAATGCAGTTTTGAGTGTAATTTCCCAACTTCTCACTTTTGCTTAAACTACAGCTGCGTTTAGGCTCAGTTGCATCAGATTAGACCACTATTCACCCGGGATGCAAATAAACATGATAGGGTATTAAGAGGCTGGAGCGGAAAGGGGTGTGACGAGGGTGTTGTATTTCATGTCAAACCACCTGGAGAGGAGACACTTAAGGCGCGCGGGTTGAGGGTGCCAGCGGCAGTAGAGAGACGCCACTCACTAGACAAGGCCACATCACTTGAGTGACTGCTCTGGACTTTGCATCCCCCCTCAGGAAATGGACAGCAGGATCAGACCGCTCGGCCTGGCCGGGCACACCGCCAGCCCGCTCGGTGGCTTGCAGGTGCCCACGTCCCTCCTGCGCCCTCCACCTCTCTTCCTCCGGGCTTGTAACCCCACGCTGGAGAGGGGATACCCCCGCACTCCGAAGTGCGCCAGATGCAGGAACCACGGCGTGGTCTCCGCGCTCAAGGGCCACAAGCGCTTCTGTCGCTGGAGGGACTGCGTGTGCGCAAAGTGCACCCTGATCGCGGAGAGGCAGCGGGTGATGGCCGCGCAGGTGGCGCTGAGGAGGCAGCAGGCTCAGGAGGAGAGCGAGGCCCGGGAGCTCCGGCTCTTGTACCCCGGTGGGGAAACCGGGATCCCCCAGGGGTCACCCGTGGGACCCGGGGTGCCAGCAGCAACCAGCAGCGCTCCAACACCTGCGAGCTTTGATGTTTATGGAGCAGAGAGCCAAAAAGACGGTAAGATAACAATAAAATATTATTTTTTAGGTTGTTTTTTAGATTTCTGTCCAATAAAGTAGCTGATAATCGCTTTTATTCAAGGAAAATGGCTTATTTTGCCGTTTAAGTTACCACAAAATATAATTTTGCACATTTTTACGCACATTTGATGGACAGAACCATGCCAATGATTTTAAACCACTTGTTTTTCTTGTCCACATTTCAGA
This sequence comes from Pagrus pagrus, assembly GCF_965226575.1. Lineage (NCBI taxonomy): Eukaryota > Metazoa > Chordata > Actinopteri > Spariformes > Sparidae > Pagrus > Pagrus pagrus. Next base: position 14,757,221 of record NC_140204.1, on the reverse strand, counting down.
TGACAAACTGAGCAAGTACAACTTCTATAACGGGTTCATGGGTCGACCCCTCTTTGCGCCCCAGGCCGCGTGCCTGCCCTCTCCAACAGACAGCAAGGACCTGTCTCCAAACAAGGACACACACACCGCCTCATCCACTGAGGACAGCGCGAGTCCATCCCCGGTGTTTCACCACACGGAGAGTCCACAGAGGTCCCTTTCCTCCTCGGACCCGGAGTCTGGCAGCGAGTCGGAGAAACCCAAGCACTCCCCGAGCCTGGACCGGGACCCCACCGACATCATGGCCAAGATCTTCCCCCACCAGAAACGGGACACCCTGGAGTCTATGGTGAGAACGTGCAAGGGCGACATTGTCAGATCCATTGAACTGGCTTTGAGCTCCAAAGAGAACAAAATCGACTCTGAAAGCTTGGCTCTGTCTAGTCACCCAAACGCGCTCAGGCCTTCTGTTGGACTGCCCGGAGCGCTCGGTGCTCTGGGGAACAAGTCAGCCTTCTCCCCGCTCCACATGACGGCCGCCGGGGGAGACAGCGTGTACGGGCTCAGCCCTCGCCTCGGTGTCAGCCCCCTGCGGCTGGCATATTCCTCCGCGAACGGTGGGATGGCAGGTTTCATGTCTCCGTACATGACATCCGGACTGATGCCAGTGTTTCCACTGCGTCCACCTTTGGACTCATATTCCTTTCCCGGCATGATCCGAGACCTCTCTTACCTGCAGAATAAGGAGTCACTATGCAGCACGGGTCTTTACACACGACTTAACAGCGACAAATGACCAGTGAATCATTAAAAATGAAAGATGTTATTCTTTAGTTAATCTTATTGTAAACTGACTTCCAGATTTGCCTTAAAAATGCCTCTCAAGTGCCTCAAACAGCGACAATTTCCCTTTAAAACTTGTTTGTTTTTATAGTGTACATGTTGTAAAGATTGTTTTTATTAATAAAGCAATAAAAATGTGCTCTTGTCCATGATTTTGTTCTTATATTCTATCTATCTATCTATCTATCTATCTATACACAAACATCTATTTTTTCCTCCTTAAAACACAGTTAGTGACAAGTTCACCATATCCTACAGCTCCTTGTAGTCTGACAATGTGCCTTTCTAAAAATGTGATGGCTTTTTACAGATTTTCCATCCTCCATCTTCATATTTTCATCGGCCCAGGCCTATATTAGGTGATGCAGGTTACAAATAATGAAAAAAGGTTGGAATTTTACCATATGAAAATGTCTTTCAATGTCAAGGAGTTACAATTTTAGGCTACATGTATTAATTGTGGCCATTCAGTATTGAGCCAGTAGGCTATGTGTCTGGTTGCCAGAGTAATTACTGCCCCCTCTCGCTTTAAAGGGGCACTATGTAGTTTGGGATTTTAATGTGCACAATATTATCAAGGTAATAATACAAACTCAGAAATATTAATTTTTTCCATAACTAAATAAACAAGCTGTTCTCAGAGGAAAATAAGACCCTCAAAACAAGGTGGCAGGGTCCGCCTAATATAAACAAAGTAAAACAGTGTGAATTGTCCTTTAAGGTAGGTTTGTTCATTCTGTCCTGAGTTTGTTTAGTTAGTTGGTTTAGGCATTAAAAAAAACCTCTTTCCCAAAATGACATGGTGCACCTTTAATGGAAACTTGCTACATCTGATAAAAAGCCCTCACCACCTGCTGTGCTGCAGCTACAGTAGTGAGGGGTGCATATTTGTTCACAATATTCATCACATGTTGCCTGACATGCACTTCTCACCAACTAGAAAACGTAAAACACGCTTCTTATAAATTAAAAACATATTTAACTCGGGTAAAAATGCTCAGAAACTGCTGGCTGTAAGTCCACAATGAGAATGTGAACAAGTGCATTCCTGTCTCCGCCCCAGAAAGACATCCTCACTCATGATTGGCTAAAGCCGCCACATGCCGCTCGGATACAAACCAATAAGAAGCCCCAGGTGCGTCACGTGACCGCATGTTTCAGGAAGTCGGGACACGGGCCAGTTTGAAATGTTGAATGCATATCATGAGTTTGAAACGCGATTGAGCGGGTTTCTGTGAGGCAGAGGGGAGACGGTTTACATTTCTGTCCTCTGACATGCGTCTCCACGTTATTATCGCCGCTGTCTGTTGGTGTGGCTTCGTAGACTCGCGGAAAATAAGAGGGATATCTTCGTCCTGTGAGTTCACTGTCCCCCCCTTCTAGCTAGCTTCAAGGCTAAGCAGCTATCATGATGTTTGTAAATAACCGTGCGTGGTTCAACGTGCTGTGGCTTTGTCAGCTCACATGCTGCGACACAGACCACATGTCGCATGTGTTTATGGAGTTGCCATCACCGCATATAGATTCTAACAACTGTACTCAGCATTTAAAGTTGTGCTCTGATGTTAGCAATACTTCCAGTACTAATACCTTTAGTGTTTTTACATAGTTCCAGTAGTTTTCTTAACAAACTTAAGCGTCTTCTATCGTGAAATAAAGATGACAACATAGGAAATGTTGTTCTAAGTCTGCACATTGGGTTGAATTTCTAGCTGCAGTTCAAGGTCATCAACCTGCATCAGTGTGTAATGGTTCTGTTCTGCAACAGACAAGCGGTTCTACAGGGAGAGGAAGTCCTTCCTGTGCATCGATGGGTCCAAAGTCATCCCCTTTGAGCAGGTGAACGATGACTACTGTGACTGTGAAGATGGCTCCGATGAACCAGGTAAAAAGTTGACCCATGGCCGAGTTTACCAATGTTGGCAAACAGCGAGTCACTGTTAATAATTACTGCACACTACTTCCTGTACATAATATTAAGCATTCAGTATTGCTTTTTGTGCCATTTCTCTGTGATACAGCCCACTAACACCTCCATATCTCCATTTTTTGGTGTCACCGATGTGGAGTTAAAGCACCACCTGTTCTTCCCTGGGGAATCAGATCCTCTGAGGATTTGTTGTTTTAAAAATGTAAAAGAAGCGTTTTTGTCTGCTGATGGATTCATTAAATGGATGATTTAATTCACCATTTCAGCTCAGTGGAACAACTCCAACTCCACATGTGCACGCTCAGAGTTTTTCCAAGAAGATTACTGTGCTTTTTAAAGACTGGAATATAAATAATGTCAACCACTAGCTAAAGTACATAATCTCCTTTTGCTGCTGGGATTAGGGCTGTCATGATATCAGATTTTCACTTCATGTGTATCATGGCTTAAAGAATTCACGATAACAATGTTACTGTGATTCTATAGAAAAGAAAAAAAAAACATTAATAATGCTGTGTCAAATTCAACCTACCTTTGTTGTTGTGTGTTTTGTCTCTTTTCTGGAAACAAATTGCACTTCAAATTCAGGTGTAGGGAAGTTCATGTAAGAACAATAACACTGTTGTTGTCAATGCTGGCATATCACGGCACCCCTAGCTGGGGAAAATCCAACCACTATGACTGTCTGCTACTTAAAGGGCTACAATAAAGTGTGTTTACTGGACTTTGGGAGTACTACTACATATGTGAAAAAAGTATCATAAAGCCTTTTGTGGCTCCAGAAGAAGCTGCATGGAATCTGATAAGTTGCCTCCAGTGATGTCACTCGGTGGCTACATTGCATTGTGGGTAATGTAGTCGCCGTGTTTTGAAAAGGAAGAAGAATGTGTGTAATAAAAAAAGTTGATATCTCTGGTTCTGCTGTATTGATTTTCCTTGTGTTTTTGAACTGTCCAAAATGAGTGTTACAGAAGTGCAATGATAGACCTTTGGACTGCTATTCAAAAACTTGTTGCCTACATAAAAGCACCTTTATCAGATCACATGCAGCTTCCTCCGGAGCCACAAAAGGCTTGATGCTACTTTTTCCACATATGCAGTAGAACTCCACAAGACCTGTAAACATACTTTAATCAGTGTGAAAGTTGGTGTAATTACCCTTTAAGTGTAAACACCATAAGGAAATTATCTAGTCATTACAATTTTTAAATGGTGTAGGAAAGGCAAGAGGTGATTAAATCAATATTGAGCATACACACCAAGACTTTATAGTGATTGACCCCCTCATCTAAAGCCCTGAATGACCCCCGAGGAAACTCATGGGTATAGTTTGACTTGTATCCAATTTCCATGTAGTTCTGTATGTAGTACATTAAAGTTGCACTATGTAGTTTGGAAAATAAATTCAAACCCAGAATTGTGATATATACATAAATATGGCAATAATAAAAACTAAAGAAATATTTATTTTTTTCCATGACTGATTAAATATTAACTGTCCTTAAAGGAGAATAAGTTCCCCAGAACACTGTTTTAAGCTAGAAAGGTGGCAGGGTATAATATATATATATATATATATATATAAACGCAGTAAAACAGTAGAAATTGCGTTGTCCTTTGGAAACGTTTTTTTTCTTTATTCAGTCCTAAAAATCGAATAATAAAGAATGTTCTCTTCTGACTAAAATTGCTTCCCAGAAAAAAACTTTTTAAAGTATACTTAACAAAGTCAGAATTAGCTCCTAGTCTGCAGTCAAGGCAAAGTTTTCTAAGTGACAGTGCTAACAACTTTACTTAACAAGGGTTTGAGAAACACACTCAGTCTTTAAACAGACGACAGATGAATCATAAATCAACAACAAAAACATAAAAGAACTCCAGCATCATCAGTACAAGTTCCTGTTAAAAGGTTGAAAGGGAACGTTCTGTGCGTGACTCCCTGTGCATGTGTTATGAATACTTCTGATTAGATTCATTTGTTACTGAAAGTTAGCTTGTTCTGACCTCTGCCCCTGCCCCCACATAGGCACCTCCGCCTGTCCTCGTGGCCGATTCTACTGCACCAATCTGGGTTTCCGCCCACACTACATCCCATCATCGCGAGTCAATGATGGCATCTGCGGTAAGGCTTTTTTCTATTGCATTATATTGGATGAAATAATGCTCTCCTGAGAGGTGACTTTAATAAACTTAGCAGGATCTTTTTGAAGCGAGGCAACGTATCAACAATGTTTTCTGCTTCAGCGTTTTTCAAGGACAACAAGGGCATCGGTGTAACTGCTGAGGGTGATGAACAGATTGCTTCTCACGGAAAATTAAACGCTGTCTTGTTTGTTCGAAATAGCTGGTGGAAATGTTTGATGCTGAACGCGCTCTAATATCTTGCCACTTAATTCATTTCATAGGGTGGTAGTGAGGGGTTTAATCAAAATCCATTTTTTGTCAGGCAGGAAATCGTTTTGTTTGCTTTTCCGCTTTTGCGTTGTGTTCTTCAAACACCGACGTGAATTCATATTTTACATGATGTCGAGAATCGGACGTGTCGGTGTGCAGACTGTCACTCCTTTTGTGGCACAAACAAACAGATGAAGCAGACACAGCAAACAAAACCTGGCTCTCTAACACAACACGCTCACTCTCCACACAGTGTTCCTTGAAAAACATCCTGTCCCTTTCCTCAAGGCCTTTCCAGATTTTTTCTTGTAAAATCCGCCACGCTCGATGCCTAATCACATAGTTTTTCAGCCCCCGCTTTCTCATCCGCGTCTGTTCTCCTGTAGCTCTCCACTTTGGATAAAATCAATACATTCCGTTGTCGACATTTCCTCTCTGTCACCAGCGCTTTCGGCGGCATTCAAACTATCTCGGATAAAAAAAAAAAACAACAACAACTGAAGGAATGAAGAATGAGAGAGCAGTAGTGGAATATTTCTCAATGTCTCCTTTTCCCTTTACTCACTCCCACCTGTCTTCTCACACCTCCGCTGCCCTGAATGGAGCCACTTAATAGCTAACACGCTGTTGCTTTTCCCCTTCGACTGGCTGTTGAGAGATTTTCATTGGCTTCCCTCTCTAAAGCTCTCGTTCCACCGGTCGCAGATAGGGTTCTGGATCACTGATAAATGTCACAACGTGCTGACTCTCTTGGGTGAAACATGTGAGCAAAAGCCAGGTCTGAGCACTTAGAAACACCATGCAGCTGGTCTAATGAGTGGTTGATCTCTAGCTCCCCTCTCTGAAACACAGATATCAGACACAAAGGTCTGATCTTCACTGAGGATGTGATCATTTGAAGGATTTAGGGCTTTAACCAACAGTTATATACGCTTACTTGCTTTCTGGCAGTGAGTTAGAAGAGAAGATTTTTTCTTTCACGCTAAAATCTGTCCGATAAATTAAAGGCTACAGCGAGCAGCTGGTTAGCTTAGCTTTGAACGAATACTAGAAACTGCTGGTTTTTACTCTTCAGTTTCTGTACGGATTAAGCAGACATGTAGCATGTTATCTATGGAGCAGATTTTGTTACCTTCGGTGAGTCTGCAAGCTAACAGGAGCTAAGTGGCAATCAGTGGTGGCTTCATGTTTACCATACAGACATGAGAATGGTAACAATCTTCCCATCTTTCTCCTGAGAAGTGAGCAAACATGTTGATGATTATTTCTATTCAAATACTAAAAGATTTCCTGAAGTTTCGTCCAAAATGTTCAGTTAACTAGCAGATATGGCAAAGAACAGCTGCAAATCCTCACATTTGAGCTTTTTGAATCGGGGATTATTTGGCATTTTCTCCTGGAAAAACGACTGAAACGAGGAAGTGATCATCAAAACAGTTGCTGATTAATTTTCTGAAATCTGCCAAGTTCATTAATCTGTTTCAGCTTCACGCTCATATCTTGTTTGTAAAATATTCTGTTTATATCAGTAAATTAAAAGATTACAGGAGTCAGACTTTTAGGGGCAAAGGTGAGTGATACAGTGCTTCCAAAGCGCCTGAAATGAAAGAATGTATCGTTGCTGATGTTTTTTTTTACTTCTCTATGTGTTCATTTCTGTTGCCAGATTCTGTATTGATCACCTCATTTGGAGTAAAGACACATTGCTCACCTCTCCTTGCTGATAACGTTGACTGCTCTTCTGTTCTCTTGTATGTGCATTGGATCGGTTTCTCCCGTGTCTCGTGCCAGATTGCTGCGATGCTTCAGATGAATACAACAGCCACGCTCACTGCCAGAACACTTGCTGGTCAGTTGAATCAAAAACTGAGATTCAATATTTATAAAATAACACATGCAGATTTTGACTCCAAATATGGCATTAGAGGCCCACGCACAGCTAAAAAAGATAAACATCCAACCGGGCCATTTTACTTGGGAATTGTATCAAACAGTAGATTTTGAGTAATTAGATAAAAATGCAGCTCTTGTTAGATCCAGTTTGCTCTTAACATGAAGCTATTTATCATAGCATCAGTGTGATAGACTCTCATGTGATGGTGACTCATTCACCGTGCCACCAGGGGGCATGGTGTCACTACGATTTAAAAACGTGATGTAGATCCGACCTCCTTTTGTAATGTATATGCTTCACAATATTGTTTTGACGGGCTCATCCATGATAAAGACAGATCTGACTCTCCACCTCGTTGTACCTTAAATTGTACTCTCAATAACTCCATCCAGAGGTGTGTTTTGATGCAGATAATTCAGTTTCTACAGGGTGAAAATTACATACTGCACAGACTGTATGCGTAAATAAAAATATTTATAAGAACGCAGGCTCCTGCAGGGTCATATTTATCATCTTCTCCGAGCTGCGCTGCAAAGATTGTCCAGAGTATGATGCTGAAATGTAGCCCGCTGTGTAAATGTAACTTCTAATACAGTAGCCCACTTCTTTTGTTGACAGTCCTCTGTTATTTAATTCGCTGCCACTCGGGCCAAAACCACATACAAGCAGAGTATATCTCATTATGTTTTCACAAGGTCCGCACTCATATTGTGTTTGCCAGGCTTCAAAAACAATTTAGTTCAGCCACAGAGCATCAGCCCCCATCTTATTTACTCTTCTATTTTTCCCATTTGGATTCCTGCTGCATTGTGCGGCCCTTAAAAAATTGGATTGCACCATCTCGGTGACCATAGCAGGGGTGGCCGTGGACGTTTTTCTCGGTAATGACAGGACCGTGTGTGTATGTATCTTCTGTCTCGCTCTCCTCCAGGAATCTGGGACAGAGGGAGAGAGCATACGTGGAGGGCCAGATGAGGACCTTGGACGAGGGTTTGCAACTCAAGCAGCAGCTTATTGAGGAGGGTGTGCTGCTCTGGAGGGAGAAACAGGTACACTGTATTCTGCTGAAGGAACTGTATGGCACAAAGTAGTAACAGAGGGTAGTCATCAGGGTTTTCCAGCAAAAGCTTTATCCATTTCCTGTTCTGAGAAAACCAGTAACTTTCTGTTGTGTTTGTTTTTCACTGCTTTTCAAACTTTAGTGCAGTCTGACCTGCACAAAGTATACTCTAGGTTCATTAAGTGTTCTATATGTAGTTTATGGCAGGCTATTTATTTTAAGTTGATTGTGTTACCAAAGAGAACCCATAATACACCTTAGTTACATTTCCTCACACATTATGGAAATGATTTTAAACGGGAATAAAGGTGCAAATACAGGCTTTTCTTCATTTTTCTAAATCACATCACGCGCAACAAGAAACGGCGAGAACCCGATGTGTGTTATAAGATAAACTGCTAGAAACAATATTGATATTTCAACAATATTGTAGGAATTACTGTTGATACTAAATGCAGACTTAAAAACTAGAAACATACATCACTTATACTGTGTCACAGTAAAACAGTATCCAAATTGTGAGTCGATATATGTCTCATATCATGATAACGATGTGATATCGATATATCGCCCAGTCCTATCTGTAACCTTACTTCTGACACACCAGGATGCAAAGTGGGTCCTGTAGCCTGCATGAAAGACTGGCCTGTTGTCAGAGCCTGTTGCAGTCAACATGGTGGACCCATGGATGCATTCTGAACTGCAGAGACTCATGTATGTTGTGTTTCTGGCTGCGCTGCATTCAGTGAATTCATTTTGCCCTGAAATGCAGTAGCTCTGGAGTACTTGGTTGCAGTTCATTGCAGTATTTTAGGTATAATTATCCTCCTTCATGTGTTTTTCTTCCTCTTTCGGTTTCTTGTTACTAGAATTATACAAATGTACCAAAGTGTCTCTACCTACTGTGTGTAGATATTTTTCTGTTTTTCTCAACAGATTTAATTAACATTTCGCCCCGGATACTTGTGCTGCCACTCAGTCGCTGTCGTGTTATTACCTGGCTCGCGAGCTAACACACTTGATTGATAGGGACGTCGAGGTTAATTTGCTTCTCTATGTGCTACCGCTCCGAGAATTCCTGCTCTAAATGAGCAGCTTGTGCTATGTGATATTGTTTTGACCATACATGTTAATGGCATCTGCTGCTACGGGCGTCTGCTGTGCGGTTTCCATCAGCAAACTTAGCCTGCTATGCAGTTACATTTTTTTGCCATGTCAACCTGAGATGTTCACTGTTTTCTAGTTCTTTCTTTCCAGCTACTTACACATGCGTCTCTGTGTTATAGTTGATCAATTTATGCCATTCCCTAGTCGTGTTTTTATGAAAATATTAAGAAATGTACCAAAAATGTGCATTTTAGTGTATCTTTTAAAGGGGCACTAGGTAGTCAGACATATTTATCTTTTCCATAACTGAATAAACAAGCTGTTCTCAGAGGGAAATAAGGTCCCCAGAACACTGTTTGAAGCTAGACAGGTGGCAGGGTCCGCCACATATAAACAAAGTAAAACAATATGCAATTGTGTTGTCCTTTAAGGTCAGTTTGTTTATTCAGTCATGAAAATTAAGAGTATGTTTGTTTTGTTTGTTTAGACATGAAGGTCTTTCTTCTCCGATTAAAATTTCTTCCCCAAAACCACATAGTGCACCTTTAAGGATTTCAACTGTAACCACGCTCATTTGTAGTCTCGCTGAAGCAGCAAGCAGCAAACGGTTCTGGGTAACGTAAACAAGTACCTGAGTCATCAAGCCCAGTTTGAATCAACATGCTCCCTTACAGAGCTTCAAGATAAGCAGGAACTACTTCACAGTTTCTCCCCTGCTCTCCATTTGCACATTTAGTTCAACAAGCACTAGGCCAAATTAGAAACTGGAGCCCTGGAGTTCGGTGCAAATTAAATTTGGCAGCTGAGGGTCTCTTTAGATGTTTGTAAGTTATATTTACTGGTTCAGCGGTCTCATTACTTAATGCATTATCTTCATTTAGGAAATTCAAGTTGCCCCCTTTCCACTGTTCGATGGTCAAGTCTCGCTCATGTACTCCACATATAAAGACAATTCTCCTTGTTTTATGGTGTATTAGTACAAAATTGTAGGAGCACTTTTCATTATTTTCATACAAAGTATGTATTTGGACTTCTGAAAGAGCTGTAAAATGTTGCTGCCCCTTCTCAGGGCTGCCCTCAATCTTTGTGTTATTCTGTGCATCGATGCTGAGAGAAATTACTTTATTTCAAGGTATTTTGAAGCACTTGAGCCCCGCGATTGTGTGAATAGTGCATTTGAAGAATGTCAAGCTTGTTTAAAATATCTATCGCTTATAATGGAAGACGCGGTTAAGATACACCTTTTATGTGACAGCAGAGATTTCAAACTGAAGGCCACTTTTTGTCACTCTTTTGCCAGCTGATGGTCCGTGAGTGTGTACCCTGCACTCTCCTTTTCTGTTCTCTTCTCTCTCTTCTGTTTTTTTCCCCCCTCGTGTTCTTTTCTGTGTCGGCTGATTGGCAGATCGAGGTTGAAGTGTCACCCAGCCCTCACAGCCAAGCCGCACATTGTGATATCCCCCGTCCTCTCAGCGTGCGTCTCTGTTGATACGGCAGGGTTACCTCAGGGGCATCGTCTTCAAAAAACCGTCCACAATGACCCAAAAGCGAACTCCTCCTGCGGTTCAAGGGGCTAAAGAAGACGCTTGAAAAGGATGCCGGAAAACTTTTTAATCAAATTAGAAGCCTCTACACAATGAAGTGTGGCGTGTCAGCAGTGCACGCCCCAGAACCAGCAGAAATAGGAACGCTGCTGTTAATTAAATACAAATTGGTATTCAATAAAATCCTCTTTCAGGAGGTTTGTGATTATCTTTCGGTTGATTGGCCGACTGTAAGTGCACATTTTAAAGCAGGGAACAGCAGGGAATGGTGCGCAGCATTTTGTTAGTCCTCAATCCATTTTAAGATTTTTGTTTCTCTTTCCAGCACAGCTTTGTCTTAATTTTGCCAGTATTTCAGAGGAACCTTCAATGCTTTTATTGTGCAGCTTTCCAAGAGTTGAGAGAAGTCTCCAACACTGTGTACTGAATCAGCACTCCTAGGTCTTTAATCACCAAACACTATATTATTTTCACTCATCCCAGTTGTGATATTGCTTATTTTTAAGATTATTACGCAACTAACCGGATCGTTCTTTAAAGAGCTCAGATTTTCAGTCCAAAAATCCTTTTGGAAATTTGAAAATCTGTGCGGAGGGACCTTTTTACATGGGTGTTATTCACAAGTAAATATGTTCCTGTACACTCAAAATGGAGCCCATAAATCACTGCAGCAAACTGAAGGTGTCTAAGCAAGCAGGTAGCGTGGCCTAGAAAGGTAGTCATCCCTGTCCGAACCGAGCAGAATCCATCACTGCATTATGAGAGTCTCTGAGGAGAGATTGGAAGGCTGTATTGACACGCATGCACACACACACACACACACACAAACACACACACACAAACAAGGGGCTTCTGCTCTTTCATATTAATTGGTCCATTACAGAGAGTGATGATAGGTTATGCTCGCTTGTCAAAAGCTGTCATTTTTGGTGTGGCGGCAACACCTCCTGACGCAAGTCATTTGAATAGTCCATTGTGCAGGCCCGACTGCTGTAGGACGAGTTTTTGTGTGTACATGGGCTGGTTGTGGTCTGGAGGTAGATGCAGTGACGCGTACAGAAAGAGAAGGTAAGAGGAGAGGGAACCGAGACAAATTAAATATTTGCTAATGCCATTGCAGGCGCTACTTTCTTGAAATTCTTTTAAAGCTGTAAGTCACGTATTAATGTTGTATTCCTCACAGTGCTTTGTGCTAAATGCTAACATTAGCAGTTCGAATGTGCTCACAGTGATGATGCTAACATGCCAATGTTTCGAAGGTAAAATGTTCTGACCCACTTTAGTTACATTAGCTGATTAGCACTAAACACAAAGTACAGCTGAGGCTGAATGGAATGTATTTAAAGCACAATTATGTAACTTTTTACCTTTCAAATAACAGCTTCAAACTCATGTTGATGGTGCAGTGTCTTGTAATAGGGTGAATGGTGTCTCTGTCTCAGCCACTCTGCCCCCCCCATCACTTGTTTCTGCACTATGTAACTTCAGTGAGAGGGTAGGATCACAGCGTTACACACATGATTACTTCAACACACATGTTTCCAAGACATGATTTGTCAGTTAATGTGTAGTGGATGATAGTTTCAATGGAGCCAAGATTTAAATAATGAGATTGAAGAGTGATGGGAAACGTCTATGGGTGGTTTTATTGGTACAGAATGTTCAGAGTTTTAAGATTTTAATTCTGATTAAAATCTTAAAACTGATCTTAAAGAGCCCAAATCAGAATTTAAATATTGCTTTTTTCTGTTCAGATAGGGTCCAAAAATGAGTGACAATATCAGGTAGAGAAATAAGATTGATTGTGCTACTGACTTGCAAACTGGCATTAAACTAGAAAGGCATGGCATTCACTAACTGTACTTTCAATCAGCTCGCAGCTTGAACGTTAGCCATGTTACGCTGATCTTGGACATTGTGTTTGTCTCTATGTCGTCCCTCTTCAGGCTCAGCTCCGAGAGCTTCAGCAGGCGGCCGAGGACTTACAGATTAAATTAGAGGAACACAGGAGGAGGAAACACGAGGCCGACCGACGCAAAGAGCAAACACTGAAGGCGCTGGAAGCAGGGGACAGCGGTAAGTGTCTTGAAACCTTTAACCTGCCATGATTTGGTTCGAGTCCATTCAAAGCAATTCAATCCACAGAATTGCTCGAGTTTGTAGTTAGGCCATTGTTGCGGCGACCACAGGGCACCTTCCATTTTATTTCAGCTCAGTCTTTCATTCAACAAAAGTAAATTGACCTTTGAACCTCAGGCCAGATGGTCAGGATGACATATAGCAGAACAGCTAGAAGGGTTAAATACAGATGCCTGCGCCATTGAAATAAATGGACTGGGAGAGGAGTGCTGAGCAACGGCATATTGCGGTCCCACAGCTGTCCCTTTTACGTTCCTCAAACCTTCAGAGAGAAGGTGCTCATGACTCACAGGAAATTCCCTTATCGCTCCGAGCACTAGCTGGCTCGGCATTTAAGTGACGTTCAGACTTGTGTGTGTGTGTGTGTGTGTGTGTGAATGTACAGAAAGTTTCGGGGCCGGATTGGAAAATGGACTCAATCATTTTTGCATTGAAGTCCAGAAAGATTTAGAGTCATTATGTGTGTATGTGTGTGCTGGGAAGGCATGAGATTGAGACTGTTGGACGGAAACTAGCTTAAACTGACAATATACCAAACAAGTGCGTCAAAACAACAAATGTATTCAGAAGAATGTCATTTTTCTACTTTTTAACGCTTAGCATTCATGTTTCTCTCTGATGTCACGAAATTCTGGTAATTGATTGTCCGTCTGCTGTCAAACGGGCGCTCAAGTGAAAGTTTTGATTGCAGTAAAGGTCATTTGACTTCGCCGGTTCCTCTGAGCACGCATCCATCATGCATCCCACTGCGTGTGCTGACCTTTGCTAGATGTCACACGCCCCCCCCCCATGTTCTTACGCCCGTCATTCTTTACTTCCATTACAGCTCATCTTCAGGGCGTAACAACCATCAGTTTTCATTTCTGTGGCCCTGCGTTGGCACGTCTTGTCCATGTTGGCTATCTATCCAGGCTTATTATGCAGTTCTAATGACATCGTGTGTTTTGCTGAAGTTGAAGGGATGCTTTTTATTTCCTGCCTGCAGATTATGACATTACATATTGATTAATACTTGAAATTTTAATGAATAAGCACCATTAATCTGTGAACAGTATAACACTTTATGGCTCCCCAAATGGCCTTGCGGTTATTATTTGGGGTGGGAAGTTGCTTTCATGCACATTCTGATTTAATTGCTGGAGTTGAACAGCAGACACAGTAAAGCAGAGATTATACAGGTGAAGTAATCATGAAAAGATATCTTTCCGATGTGTAACTTTTACTTTTGATGGAATTTTAAACGTGATCTAGGCTAATGCACTTCAAAGAGCAACCTAAGCAGTTGTGATTTTACTATAGTTTCGATGTGTGGAGAGATTCTTGGATTGGAAAGCTCCTATAAAATATCAAGAAAATGGCCACAGTTATTATAACTCTTCGTCTTAGCTGACTTCCTTTACACCTCTTTTTAACCCATAATGCACTGATATATTGTATAAACATGTCTCCTAACATGTACAAATAGTGTGACTGCTTCCACATTATTTGTTAAACCTTTAAAACAATTGCCCTAAAATATCCTTAAACCTACAGAGGACCCATGAGGACAAATATTGAGTTTATATCTCAATTAAATATAGGAACATCACAGCAAAGAAACATTGTTTTTTTCTCCCCTGTATGATCTGTCAATAGCTCGTCCCAAAATAGGAATGAAAAGCCAGAAAACAAGCAGCTGAGCCTGCAAACTAGAACTTAACAGTCTTTCCCTTTACTGCTGCTGTCGCTCAAACATGTCTCCAGGGCTTCACGTGAAGTTATTGAAGTGTTAAAGGCCAGGTTATTTGTACCCTTAAAGGAAATTGCAGTTTCTCATGGTGCAGTGCTTTTGTTAGGATGAAACAATAATTGCAGGACGCGTTGGGTAGGGATGTTCTAAACGACTTGTTTTAGATAGATTGCGACACGTGATATACACCGATCAGCCACATCATTAAAACCACCCGCTTAATATTGTGCTGGTTCCCCTTGTGGAGCCAAAGCAGCACGGACACAAGACTTCTCATGGACTGACACCGGGACGTTGCCATTGGGGAGTGCCGTTGCCAGGAGGTTGTTGGGCAACATGTGACTATAAGAAGACATGACATTTCAGTGCAAATTATGTCTATGTAATTTAAATGAGAACATTAATAAAATGATAAGTTTAACTGACTAGTGCTTCTGGTGTCGACTAGCAATGGTAGGAACGTTTAATGGATTAGTTGACTAATAGCGCACATCCCTCGTGTTGGGGAACTGCTGTGCTAATGTGACACCATTACACAGCCCAGTGTATGATTATTACGTCTTTCTGGATAGAAGAATTTTGCACATTTTCACAGATTAGTGGGAACACATAATTAAGATTCATCCTGTCATTTCATTAGCGAGCTTAGTATTTACAATTCTGTCACATTGCTGATTGAATCCTCATTGAATAACAAAGACTTCACTGTTACTGGCTACTCAGAAAGGATGCTGATCATGTGCTTGTTTTTCAACCAAAAAAAAAAAAAAATCCCTGTTAATGCCAACATCAATAAACTGCGGGTTCACGTGAAGGTCTCTCCCTTCTCCGGTGATGTTTATTTGATGTGATCCCCTCATATGGAGACATACTGAATTTAATGTCTGTTACTCACTTTAATGATACGCCCCAATATGCAAAGCTACACTGTCACAGAGTTCAGCCACAGTTTGAGGGGCTTTCCTCAAGTTCATCGTTAATCCAGCGGTTGACCTATTTTCAAAGCGCGTTCCTACTATTCGTGTTTTCCAAAGGTACACGAGTCCAGTCGAACACACGTAGCATAAATTAAGTGTACTGAGATGGCAGCAGCTTCGTTCATTGTATCACACAGAATCCCAAAACCTTTGAAGACGTTGAATTGAAATGATAAAGTATTGAAGAAGTCTTGAAGAATGTTTTGACAGTGTCACAGTCACATTTAGCCGAGCTTAAATGTCATTTTCACATAGCCGGTCATGTCATTTTGTGTACGTGCGGGTTGTCCATCCTCTTTTGAGTCAATTTTGTCATTAGCAATTCATGAAACCACAATGTAGTGAAAAAAAACATAGCGCCCTGTTCTCGCCAGATGGTATTGTTAGACTGACCAGAACGTTTTTGATGCATGAATAAGGAAACCACATGAGCATTCATTTAGTATAAGAAGGTGTGACACTTGCAATAACAAACGCTTATCTGTTCCCCCGCCATACCTGCCTGAGGGAGATAATTATTGTTTGTCAGGGAAGACGATTATTGTTTTTACCATATTATTAGTCATTTGGCTAATTATCAGAGGAGGCCTGGAGGCACAGAATGGCCAATTTCAGAAAAATAAGACATGATGATGGAAAGACCCCATTTACACCTGACAGAAACGTGTGATCTGGATACGTTCTCTTGACAATGATATCTGATCACAGGCTTTTGAATTGACACCTGCTCTTAAAAGCACATTTATGTTATTTGGATTCTTCCCACGTTCTGATCCGACCTCAGTATGCAAATGTAGGTAGGTGGAGCTAGAGGACTTGTTGAGTGTGTGTTTATCCTTCGCCTTATTATGAGACACCTTCAGATGTTTTAGTTAATACTGGCACTGGAGAGAGTTTCACACCCGTTCGCCATCTGTTTGGCCAGGTATTTATGAACTGGGGGAATTTTGTAGCACGTCTCCAGTTTTATGCTTGAACAGTGCTGTCCCTCCACAGTGCTGTTAAACATCCGGCAGAATAAATGTATTCTGGAGGATCAGATCCGATAGCATTTAGATTGAATTCTGCGTGCATTTACGCCAGCGCTACTGTGCACTTTTCCAAAAGCTATCAGATACACATCACATGCTAATAGTAAGTGTCATAGGATTACAGTAGGGATGTTTTTTTCCCAAGCAAAACGATCCTTGGACTCAGAACCATTGATTAAATGTGAACCTGACGATCTCCCCTCAGCCCATCAGGTCTGCTAGTGAGTTTAATGAGTGACTCATACTTTTTGCCAGGTGGGTTTGCAGTATACCTACCTGTTCTTGTCTGTTTTTGCTTGGCTCCTCTCTGCTGTTCTGTTACATTGAAGATATAGCAGCTTAAATGTTAGACCTACGCTGATATCTCTCAATAAAAAGCTGCCGTCTAGTTAGCTAAAGTTACCGTCACATACACTGCTTTACAGAATAATGTTAAAACCTAAGTCAGTGGTGCGGTGACTGTACAGGGATCTTTTTTACAGGTGGTTGACAGTTCAAAGAAGAACCCAACATAGATCTTGTAGTCTTTGAACCTCACCCCATTCTCCTTAAGGTGTCCATTTGATTCACATCATTTATATTCTCATCAAATCATCCCCTGACCCCTCACGTCCTGTTTGAAAGCATCTGCATGTGTTGTGTGTCAGTTATTCAGGTTTTTACTTGAATTCGCCACACATCTGTACATGACCAGTTACTGCAAATTTGCAAAAATATGTCTTGTGTTTGAGCACGTCTTTGTATATTTGCATGTCGCCCTATGTATGTGGGATGTTGCATAGGGCAGTCAGGATGTTAAGAAACATGGAACACGCAGTGAAGACAGAATATTTGTCTCCCAGATTGTCTTTGAGGATTTCTGTTGAAGTTCCCCCGAGGCAACAAAGATGCAACATATCCGGTGCCAAACATTTCATGTTCCTTTGATATATTCCAATTACTCCCTACAGTAAAAAATAATATAGGGACCCCTCAACTGCTGAAAATGTATATTTCCTTTGAAACACAGAAGGGGAGGCACATTTTTGATTTAGCATAACGTTCTGTCTGTTTCCTTCAATACAATATGAATATTAACTTGCAGTGCCTGGAAATTTAAGACGGACCATCAATCTCAGTGAATCTTCAGCAGCCTTTTACTTTTTTATTTATTTGCAACAATATTTTTGTGGCATTTTAAGCTTATATTAGAAAGACAGAGGCAAAGGTCAACAAGGTTTATTCAGAATCAAACCAAGGATGTTACCGTTCACGGTCGGCACCTTCACCCTAACGGCAGTAAAAGCGTAGATATCTTTTCTATGTGACCAGAAAACACGCTTAATGGAAATATGAAATATGCAAAGGCATATTAATTATTTGTCTAATTTTGTCCGTCATGTCTGACCTATCTTGTAAATCACTTACCGTATAACCATGTGAGAACCTTGAGAGGCTCGACTCACAGCCCTGATGAAATTGCAAACAGCGCTGATCTTGTACACTGCAAGGTTCTTATTGTGCTGCGATGTTTTCTAAATGTGATGCAGCAATCGAAACCTGCACCATCCGAAGCACCCTTCAGGTTAAAACACTTATTTGCAGATCTTTATAGTTACAGTATCTCCTCTTCTGTGAAAAGTTCAATGCAACACCTGCAGCCTTTTGATCCATTTCCATCTCAAAGCATTTTCTTTTCCACTCAGAAAAGGGGTAATTTCCTGCCTCGAAATATTGCTTAATAGCGTATAACAGAAAGCAAAATGTGTGTTTTTGTTAGCCTCGGAGTGCAGAGCTGACAATAACAAAGAAAGCTCTGTGTGGATAACATGGTCTGTAGCCTCAGCATAGATCTGCAGTCTCCTGCTGATATGTTCCATTTTCTCTGTTCTCTTTGTGCCTCTCTTTATTTTACGAGTGTGCTGCGCTATCGCCAGGGCAACATGGGTGGATGAGTGATGGTGTCCATTAGTAAACACAGCCCCCTATATGTGCCATCGGCCTAAAGAGCCAACGTCTTGAACCTCCCTTTTCTCTTTTTTTTTCTCCGCCCTCCTACTCTCTCCTCACTTATTTTCCACATTCTTCCCCACTCTTCCTCTTACCTTTTTACCACCATGGCCCCCCACCCCACTCCATCTTGCCTTCCTCTCCTCCCTTCTCCATCTATCTATCCTCCTTATGGTTGTTTCTCATAGCTTCGGCTCCGCAGCAGAGGGAGGGACGAGACCATATCTCTTCCTCCTTGGTGCACTCATTTTTGCGAGACGGTAGCGACCAGAAGATGGGTCGAGAATGTCAAGCATTAGGTTGGGAATTGAGCGCTGCTCAAACAAAAGAATAGGCCACTAATATGACAGATGCTGCGTGTATTGCAGGAGAATATTAGCAAATCTCGAAGCAACAAGGGGGTGAGGAATACGGCTTCTTTATAGACATTTTCTGCTGCGCAGTCTTTTTAAACTTAAATCCAAAAAGCAGCTTTATAAATATGGATGTGAGGTTCATTTTGGCAAGGCTGCATTTATGAACTGGGGTTTAGTTTTTCATCTTTTTATTTTGTACACCCTCACAACACATGCGCTCTACTGTACACTGGGTAAAAAAAAAAATGCTAATTTCACAATTAGCTTTTCTGCAATTAGTACGGGAAGGTAATTGCGACGGATGCGCAATTAGCATTATGTAAAGTGCTTTTCCCCAGACTTAGGGGCCAATCAGTTTGCCCCTTTACATTCTCCGTTCTGCTGATGATGTGGGAGACGCTTAGTGCCGAGCATAAGAGAACTTCCTCTCCCTCCCACTCCAATGAATGCGATTCACAAAATGAATCAGCTGGGGTCACATGCTCGCTGGAATAGGGGGTTGAGGAAGTTTTTGCGTCTCCTTTTCATCTGCCTGCGAATATGAATGGAGAAGAGGGAAATCACTGTCATAGCAGCCGTTACAGCACAAAGCCTCCTGATTGCATTCTGGACTCTGACATGCCTTTTTTTTTTTTTCCTACAGGGAAACCAAATGTTCTTGCACAGCGTGACTGACTCATTGCCTGATTGCCCAAAAACCTCCATACCCCCACCTCCTCCTCCACTCCCCCCCGCTCCCCCATGTTTTTAAATCCAACTCCAGCTCCGTCCCTTTCTCTATCCCTGCCTCTCAGTTTGCATCCAGATGGATTAGTGTTTATAGCGGTGATTGGTGGTTAAATAGCAAATCCATCATAGCTTTGCGGAAAATAAATATTACTTCCATCAGGTAATTTCGCATTAACCCTGATATGATTTCTCCTTTTAGGTCTGAGACATCAGAACAGCACAGTAACCGGCATTTTCAAGTTACTGGACAGCAATAAAGATGGCAGGTAACCAACATGCTGATTATTTCATCATTGACAGTCCAGTCCAGTTTTCTTGTCCATGGCTCACCCCATGATAGCTATGATACCCCTTCAAAGCCCATGTGTATGTTTAAAATGCTGAATAAAAATAGAAATATATTCTCTTATTAGTTGTAAAACATTCTCTGCAAAGGTTTTTAGATATTGAAGGCCACCATTGATATTTTTATACTGAATCAGTTTTTCCCTTAGGATTTTACTCTTGCCAGGGTGAAAAGGCTTCTGTCACAGTATTTAGATTGCTATGAAATCCAATACTAAGGGAATTCTTAAAGCGTATTTGCTCCCAGTTTGGGCTTTTTCTCCTCCCGCTGTGCAGTTTTAAAAATGTACCAGAGTGGGCATGAAAGCTTGGGAGTGTGGAAGAAAAAGGAACACGGTTGAAGGTTTAAAATCTAGCTTTATATTTTCCTTTTATTTCTTCTACCAAATAATCGACTGTTCTTGAACATTGTGCCAACTGAACTGCCTAATTGAACCGCCGGATGCCAAAGTGAGCAAGGTCTAGTGAAATGAATATAGCTGTGGTACATTTTGTGCTCAAATGGTGATGATATGACACCGTCCTTTTAAAGAGGTCATATTATGCTACTTTTCACGTTCATACTTTTATTTGTGGGTCCTGGTAGAATAGGTTTACATACAAGACATTTTTCTCATGTGGTGCGTTGCTGCACCATCCCTTTTCACACTGTGTCTTGAACGCTCTGTTTTAGCTACAGAGTGAGACATCTCGCCTCTGTTCAAGCTATGGTGAGAGTTACACATTGCACATTAATTAACGGGCAGGATGTCGCCAATCAGAGGCAGAGTAGGGCGGGTCATGCCGAGCAAGGTAGTGTGATCTAAAATAACGCAACTACAGCAGTAACAACTGTGTGTCTGCTGACTGACTGGATACATTTTGTATATATTGTGTAAACATATATGTATGTGTGTGTATAATTTATAATAAATATATACATATAAATATTTATGCCCAAATATGCTGCATAACACAATAAAGGAAAGGCAAAAACCCAAAAAGCAAAATATGACCTCTTGTAAGAGTAAGCTACAAAATACAAGTTAACTCAAAAAGTAGGATGGATCTTGCTATTGCTAGTTCTCTGAGGTGTGAAGCTCTTTCAATAGCAAACTTACCTGATGAATTTAATAGCCTTCAGCTAATTACATAAAAATGCTACAAAAAATGAAAAACAACCACCCTTTAGGGCAGGTAAGAACAGCACTATACATGGAAACAAAGGCAGCTTTATGTAGAGAATAAAATCTGTAATTTCTGTCAATGAGGTGAGGGGAGTTTTGGGAATTATTACCTTGTCAGATGGGGCAACAAATTCCCAGAACTCATGTTCACTCTGTTGTTATTCTTGTTGTCCTCGAGAGAAATCATGCTAATTCAGCAAAGTGAAACCAAAACAACATAAAAGATAAAAAAACGATCCATAACACTGCATTAAAATAATGACACATTTATTCTTATCTGATATCGCCCCTGCTATAAGATAAATGGGTATTTCATAAGGACCTAATTCACATCAATATGTATATGTTCTACACTCATTAGTTCCACCTTAACTTCTGATGCAGTGAAGTCTCATCAGTCTGACTTGAGTGCACACATCTCGTTCCCTGAAACTCCCAGCACCTATTTGTTCCGCAGCAAACTTAAAAAAAAAGTAATTCATTCCCGTATGTGCATTGTTTAATCTTTAAGTCCCAACAGTCACACTTGTCGCCCCCCCCAAAAAAACCCAATCTCCCTGCTTCCCCTCGGCCACCGAAGATGATAACTTGCTGTCGTGAGCAGTGTTTAACCTCTGCCAGCTTTAAAGAGAGTGGCATCCATTTTGCTCTCAGGCGAGATACTTAAATGTGCTGGTGGCTTGCAGAAAAAACAAATCTCATGATATCCAACTAGCCTGTCCCCTTCATGCTTTTTCTCTGCTGCTATCCCCACCCTCGCTCTCCTCACCTTCCCACACCACGCCTGGAAAAAAAAAAAAATCAATACTGCTTAAGCTAACTGGGCATATTCTCCCGGAAACGAAGCGGGGCTGGGCATAGTAAACTGAAAGCGCTATAAAACATATGGCCGCATCGAGGAGGAAGTGCTTGTGCAGCGATTTTCCTGGGAGCACTGTGTGCCCACTTATGCATTCCTGCGCCTGGATGTGTACCATTATTCAGCCCTTCTAAACCCCCACCCTCGATTCCCTTCCCTCCCCAGCTCTGCCTCCATCCATCCACTCTATCCCCTCCATCCCAGGCGGTGTCTCTCCACGGGGCTACTGCGCTTAAACAAACACATTACTAAGCTGAAATATCTGCAAGTGCCTGCTTATTTCTACACAGCCATTGTTTCAGTCTGTCAGTCAATGGCATCCGGTGAGATGGCCATCTAGAGGCAGGACATGTATTGATGCTCATTTGAATAAAGGAGCGGGGTGGAGGCTCTGTATATGTATGCTACATCACCATTTTTTCTGAAAGCCTCTGCAGCTCACACGCCCAGGTGTCAAGCTCGATTTAGTCGCCGTCAAATGATAAATGCAAAGTCCATAGTCACCGGTATATACCTGATGCTCGCACACCACCAGGCAATTTGCTGACTTTGAACCGGATTAGCATGCACATTGCAGACTCTTTATCTTGTACAAAAAAGCTCTTGGCTTTGTCCCTAATGACACTTAGCAAAACACTACCCCGTTCTTAATCCACTCGATTGGAATTGCTAATTATCTTTTAATGCAGATTCACAGATAATTGTTCTCTCATTTATACTGTGAACTAATCTCATTTTTGCGTCCATTTAGCCGCCAATAATTGCTTCATGACAAAAAATGCAGCGCTCTTTTTTTTCATGAAGTTTTCAATCCACTCTGAAACACATAAAGGAATAAGTCAGAAGCTAACACGCTGTTGATTATCAGCATAATTGTATTTTAGTAAAAATATTAACCCATTAATGACGAGTAGAATTTTATAGTTTCCTTTATAGCACTTGAAGGAGGCCTACTAGCTGAGATTAGCACAAAGCCACTGAACATTTTCAAATTAGTCAAAAGTATGAGGCTACACAGCAAGCTGCTCTTAACATTCAAATTAATATTATACAAATATGTCAAAATGCTATTTGATCGTCCACAGGAACTATTGGACGATTACTCGATTATTAGAAGAGCTTTTTTTTATGTACTGTAGATTATGCTGACCTTGTGTGGAAAAGACCATGATACATGCATTTTACCGGAGCCTGGTAAAAATAATACGATTCTACCAAGACCTGTAATAACACGATACAAAAAATTAAATAAAAACAAGGGAAACAACTATAGAGAATATGTTTTTTCAGACAAGAACATAGTTGAACTGTTTGAGTTTTCTAATTTAACAACTATTTGAAAATCATGACCCATCCCTTCTCTCATTCAAAACAAAGCAAACAACGGTCGTAGCTTGATGATGTCTTGAAGTAGTGTCAGATCACTGGAGTTATTGACTTCATTGAAAATCTATCCGATGTGACTCAGGCAGAAATGTGCACAGATGAGGTAATGTTTTCGAGTTTTATTTGCATTACGTTAAGTCAGATTTGCCGATCTCCTTCCTCCCTTTATGACGTATCATCTGATCTAAAGTTTCATGGAAGTTATAGCGACAGGCGACCACATTAAAAACCCACCGTTACTTTAAGTAAAATTAGGACTTGTGGTTGAACATTGTTGGAAACATTTGAGATAATGGAAGTACACAACTCAATAGGATATACAACAAGGTGTAGTCATTTTTAGACTTTTTAATTAGAATATGTTACATATGATATCCTTAAGAAATGAGGAATATATGTATAAAATCAAAAACTTGTGTTGACAGTTTCCACAGCCAGTTTCTACCTCAAACAGAAAAAAAATCCTATGGCGCTTTTCCTTAACATACTAAATGTAGTCATTAGTCATTAATGGGTTAACAACTGTGAAATGTCATTGTTCCTGTGATTTGTGGATTAGCAGGGCCGGACATTTTTGTCACACAGAACATGTAGTTAGTGGTTCAGTCTGGAAGTTTCTTCCTCTCAGTTTGTACTATGGGGAAAAAAAACCTCTCCCTCACACATTGGTCATTAAGGTAGCTTCTGGACTGCCTCACCATTAATGCATCCCGAACCACGACACACAAGTGCAACCCACTGTGCCAGCTGGCAGGCAGTTGGCAGCCCAGTGCAGGATTAACTGGTACCAGTATGCTGGCCTATAAATAGAGTCTACCAACTGCTTCAGGAAATGAACCATGATGGAGCCTCCCAGAGGCCCATGAACAGGTTGTGCTTTTTATCCCCTCCTCTCTGTCAGGATTATAAGTGTGTGTGTGTGTGACAGCGAGTTCCCCAATGTTTATTACTATCTCTTTCAGTCGAACCCGCTGTAGGTGTGCATTGCAAAGCACCTGCTTTTACGATGCCGTGGTCTGTACTGTATGTATGAATAAATGCCCTCTGTGATTGGGGCCGAAGCCAGTTTTCTTCACACGTGTTTTCAGAGCTGCAGCCTCTCTGCTGCCTCACAATGGAGAGAGCCATTGTTTTTCTCCAGCACTTACCCCGAGCATTGATCCTCTGTAGTGGAACAAGCCATTCGCTTTGTATGTTTGCCTGCTCTTCCGCTTTTGATGGACTCCCGGGATTGATTCTGGCTATGCAGTCATTATCTCAGCTCAGTAATGTTAGTTTAGGTGGAGCCTCTGGAAGAAAGGCATCAGCAGGGAAGATTGGCTGAAGAAAAGATCTAAGTGTTCTCGGATAAGAGGTGGTGTGTCTGATTTTTATGTATTTTTTTTTGGATTGTGCTGTGTGTCGCTTCTTTGTGTCGTGTTCCAGTCGTTGCGTTGTGTGCCACTCGATGCGGTGCTGACTGAGCCCAAACTGACCTAACAAATGAGCTCGCCCAGTAATGACAATGTTCAGCTTACCCTCATATCGGTTAAACACCAGTTTGTTTGGAGTTCAACATCCAGTGAGTTAGCTAGTGCTGCTTTTTGCTGTCATCACAGAGGAAAACAAAAGCACAGACTGGTTCATTGATACATTGTGCACCAATAATCATTTTTGTGGAGACAGAAGATGATGTTTTAGTTTGAGTCAAATAAAGAGAAAGCAACCAACGCAGCCACGCCAAACAAATGTGAAGTAGGGCAGGTCTTGTGAGAACTCAGTTGGGGTCCATAATAACAGCAGTGCAGTGCTGAAGGCTTCAACCTGTTCAGTGCATCATACTATAAAACATTGTGTATGCCCAGTCCACAATGTGCTTTCAACTGTGAGGAATGCTAATGTACCACTAACAACAATTTGTTGATACACTTGAGTTGATGAATTGAGTAAATGAGCAGGACTTTGGTTTGGCTCATCTCAAGACTGGAGCTGATATTTTTTTTTTTATTCAAGTGGAATTTTAAGTTGGATTAAGCTGACACATTTGGTGTTTTTTAATGTTTGAGTGTATGAGGAAAATAACTTAAAATACTAACTCGCACTCCTTTCGCCTTTTTTACACAACAGTTTAACAGTCGATGAAGTCCAGGCTAAAGTGGCACTCGTCCATGATGAGGAGCGGGTTCTTTCTGAGGATGAAGCAGTGGTGAGTTGTCTTTCATTCATACAGGAAACTAAATTGCTGGCAAATATAGTGAGGGGCTTCACTCTGATTTTGCTAGGCTTGAATCCAAGTCCTATCTGACTTAGTCGTGCTTGGTTTCCCTGACTACAAACAACAAATGCGTGTATAGCAAGGTATTATAATATACAGTGAAGGCCTGCACCAAATGAGGAAAATCACCAATGTGTGATTGCATATTTTAATTGTATTGGAAATAAACATATTAGCTGTCCTCCTTTTACTTATCCATTGTGCTAGCTGCCCTCACAGTCACCACCAAATTGAGACCAGGTTGCAAAAATTGTACGTAAGCTTATGAGAAAATGGCCCTACTTCTAAACTGATTTATCACCTCAGTAAACAGTTTCCTAATGAGTTTATGGTCTCAATTTCTAGTTTCAAGTCCTCCTCAATGCGGCGTGATGTTGAGTTTGTAAATTATGATCCCATTTAGAGCAAAATTTACACTAAAGGAGGGTAAAATTTAGGGCGTGGCTACCGTGTGATGAGTCTCTTCATGTCCTCGGGTTCTTAGTCTTAGCATAGTCAGTCCTCTCCTAAACTCCACCCTCTCGTCCAAATAATGTCATTTCTGCCTTCAAAAAACCAAGATGGTGACGGCCATAAAGCCAATCTTAAGGCTTCAAACGGTTGTCCACAAGCCAATGGGTGGCGACGTTGCAGTGAGCTTACACTTGACTGACACACATTCAGTGCACTAGAGAGTCTTTACAGCACTGGGGGATGTGAGATTGAATCAAGATCTCACAAATCCTGGCCACCATCATTATCCATACATCCACCATATCAGATCTGCATCTAATGTAAATGCTTTAAAATATCCAATATTAGCAACAACAAGCTGATATAAATCTACATCCACCTTGCCTTCACCGTGATTTTTGTGTCTTGCTTGGGTTGACTGTCTGTCTGGGTCCACTGTTTCCTCCACTTGTACAACAGGGTCCCTTCCACATTAATTTGAATGCTGAACAGGACGAGCGCAGTTTCCCCAACAGTGATTTTCCCTCGAGCCGCGACGTGTGTGAATGCGGCTGTCTGTTTCACTTTAAACTTGTTGAGCCTCCCTCTTACCAGGCAGCAGATAATCAGAATCTCTGGCTGTAAACAAAATGGCTAGAGCTCAATTTTTTCCCTCTTCTTCTCCTTGTTCCCTTTTCTACTATAAATGGCATTTGGTATGCACAATAATACGCACAAGCACAAGAAACGTCTGCTGGGTTCTCCTACTGCAGGGCAGTAAAAGTTCACCTCGTGAGTAGCTTGTCACATTGCAGAAAACGTGTTTACAGAGATGTTCAAATTTATCAAAAATTAAGTTATCCCTATTTATGGCTGGCGCAGAAATACCCTCCACTCTGTTAGCGGTGTATCTTGGATTAGCTTACAGATTTCGGCTGCTGTAAAATATCCAACTAGAAAAATAGCTTGATGTGGAGTTGGTATATATCAGAAAAACACCTAAGCAAGCACCAAAGCTGTAACCAACATGAGAGGCTCTCGGATGGGAAAAATCAGAGCTCATTTGTTGTTTCTGCTGGCTAATGGGGAGGCATTCCTAATGAATTCAGCTGCATCTGAGGAGGATGAATCGGTATGAATATGCATGAATTATGAAAATGTGTACTTAACTGCAACCACAACAAACGGTGATCAAGCTGGGTAAATTAAACAGGGTGCCATTGACAGTACTTAACAGGCAATTTACATTAGAACTGACAAGCGGCCCTGTGTTAGCACCTTAATCAAGGTCCAAGGGCAGCAACAGTTGTACCATATGAGAAGTTAATTCTCTGTACTGGGAGGGATTTAGAGAAGCGATTTTGCTTCATAGCCATCCATTACTTCTTTGCTATCGCCTCTGTGGCGTCTCCATCATAGACCTACTTGCATGGGGAATTTAATATTGCAGTTATGTTGCTGTACAGCCAGTGTGTACCCTAAATATGTATGTATAAATCCTTTCAGACCGATGAATACATGTCGTTGTTGTCGAGAGAACTGAAGAACACTTTTTGTATATATGTGGACAGAAAGGAAAAGATAAGAGTTGTTGCCTGTCTGAAGACCTTGATTACTTTTCTGCTGTCACACTCACAGATAGACACACACACACACACACACACACACACACATACATGCATATATATATTTGCACGCTTATTCAATTTGTATCATTTTCATACCTTTTTATTAGTTTCCCCCTTCTTTTTCCTCGCTCTTAAGAAGCTTTGGCCTCCACAGAAAATTCAGTTTCCACTTCAGCGGCCCAGATAATTCAAGAACAGAGAGGATTTTCAGGAGAACAATTTGATGATCAAAGGAGGCACTCCACTCGGGAGGGAAAAGGGATATTCTGACGGCTCTCTCCCTCAGTATTCTATCATTATGTTATAGCACTCCATTCCTGTAGAAACCACTGTTAATGTAGATTCAAGTTCACTCGCTTTTAGAAGGTAATCATAGGTATCCAAGAGGAACGTCTTACCATTGGAAAAAAAATATAATAATAAGCAGCGTTTGTGTCGAGTTTTCTCCTTTTTGAGGGTGTCACAACACGACACAGAGACCTGAAGAGAGATCATTTCAATACTCAACCGAAGCATTCGCACGAAATCAGCTCTTAGCGCAACCCTTGCAACGAGAGGACTGTCCTCTCCTTTGGCATTAACCATAGGACAATACATTCTCAGAAGCACTGATGTGTGACCAGGCTCGGACTGTAGCTGTGTGCTGGTGAACAGAGCTGCAGGAAATTGCCTTCTCTCAAGAAATAGGCATTGGTGCAGAGGTGAATTTCACTTATCCATCTACTACCCAGCTGCCTCCCTTCAAAGCCCCTTTACTCAGTCTTCCAGAAACGGAGAAAGACTGAATATAGAATATGTTTTTCTTTTTCCTCTGAACAGGAAAACGAACAAATCCCCCTGATTAAAAAAAAAAAGAAGTAAACCTTTGGTGATAAGAACAGAGAAAATGGAGGAATTGCACTTTTTTTTCTTTAAGGGCATCGATGAAAAACATTGCTGTAGGTGCACGAACGGTTGGGAAGTCCCCGTAACAGCTTGCTAGTGAGTATGGAAAGATCTTGCTTGTTGCACAGTTAAATAATATTGGCTATGCCCCAGGGGGTAGTTCCTATATACAGTAAAGCAGATGAAGCTGGGATTAGTTGGTAACAAGGCAGAAATGAAGACAGTGTAGTTGGGAGGTAGTGGTGCATGGACAAAGTGGGAAAACAGAACCTTAAAGATCTCATTATAATGAACACTTTGGCATCTATAACTACCTTTTAGAAAACCCTGTATGGCATAGCAGGAGACTTATACTCCATTTATAGTGCTGCAGTTTTATTCTCCTCTCATTCAGACTTAAGAGTTTAAATGTATCATGGAGTAGTTGACAAAGCAGCAACCGTATCACTTGATCCTGAGCAGCAAATGCAGTTGGCCACCTGTCATGGATTTTCAGAGACTTTTAACAAAATTGCCCGAAAGCTAAAGTCGTCATAAATGCAGATAGAATACAGTATTCAGAGCTGAAGATATTGGTCTATTCAATGTCAAAAATTAGCTACGATTCTGATGATGAAGTCGGCCTTAATTTGAAATGAAAAGCGTTTTCAGTGGAATTGGCTTCCCTAATGTGAGTATTTGTAGCCCTTTTCTGTTTAATTGAATTGTAAATTGAATATCTTCTAGTTTTTGGGCTGTTGAACATAGCTAGTAATTTGAAGATATTGCCTCTGGCTCTTTGTGCATTTTCACTATTTTCAAGCCTTTTATAGAGCACAATTAAAGCGGTCAAAAATGAAAGACAAATTATTGGAAAGAAGAAAAAAAAAAATCTAGAATAAAGTTATAGCTCTTAAAACCACCACTACACCATTCATCCATCCATATTTGACATTTTTCTCGCCATAGTGACAGATTGACAGCATCCCACAGAGGCAGAAAGCACCTGCAAAGCGAGCCGGTCCAACGTGACTTCACCTTTTCTATCTTGCCAACAACACTGAGCTCTCTTGATGTTCACAACATTCACTGATGCACAAAACAACAAAACACCCGGTGCTTCTTATTGCCCTCGCACCCCTAGTCACCAGCAACCAAGGTCAGCCGCTCGGCCCCGGCTCTTCTCACCATCTGTTTAGGCTGGTTGACATTTGGCCCTAGCCAACACTGAAATCTCACTTCAGAGGGGGGCCCGTCATATCTGCATTCTGTTTTTGTATTTTATACTAAGAAGGCAATTCTTTTCATTTTAATTAACTTCCAGCTTAATTTGCAAGATATCAGCAAAGAGAGAGATTTAGGGGTGCATATTAAATCAGCGTGCAGGCTTTTAAAATATACAGTAGAATGGCATTTGACTAACCATCAATGCTGCATATAAACTGCCCATTACACCAAGAGTCCAGATTTAACCCCGACTGTAATTTTTGCACATTTAATCAACCCAAAAGACTCTAATGTTATAATTCAAATCACAGCCAAATGAATTTGGAAGGCAGGCATTACAGTACATCTTGCCCGATGATGTCTCGCCGGCCTCCAGAAGGGGGCAGCAGGCCTCTAAGTTGACTGCGAGCTAATGGAAAAAATGGAAAGTCACATTCACAGGTCATTTAATCTCTTTGTTTTGTCATGGGCTGGGCCTCTGGTGCTGCTCTCCTGCCTCGCTCCCTCTCAGAAAGAAAGCGAGAGGGAGAGAGGAAGAGACGCCTCCCGTTCAGAAAAGGAAACAATTCTCATCTGCCTCCAAGAACTTCCTTTTTTCATGCATTTGTAAGGGAGGTTTTGTGAGCTCGCAGTGATTCTAGGATTTAATGTGTGTGTTCTGAGAAGAGTTCTGGGTCTGGATTGGGCTATGAGAGCTGTTTTTTTATCTAACTTTATGAAACGCCTTTTTTTTTTAGAGCAATTCGTGCTCTTGCGTCACTGAGAGTAACCTAGAAGTCTGTTATTTGCAGACCTAAGCTGTTAGGATTCCTTACTGACTGTATGGATGTAGGCCATGATGTTACTTTACAGTGTATGCACAGGCTTACCATTTCACGCCGTGGTTGCTTGTGGATTATACAGCAGTTAAGGTAACCCATACGCAGCTTACACCGTGTGATCTCAGCTATTTCGATGGTAGAATTTGGTACGTGCAGGCGAGCAGAGTCATGGTAGTAAATACTCGCAGCCATATATGGGTTTTGCATATCATTTTCTGTACTCCAACGAGATTATAGTCTTGTGTTAAAAGCCTCCTGGGTATATGAGGCTAGCTGGGTTGATGGAAAAAGGGGTTTGTCTGCGCCTTTCCCCCCCCTCAGTACCATTCATCACCTCCCATCACACGCGTCATGTTTTTGCTCCCCAGCTGGAGTGCTTTCAAGTTATATAATGCGAAATGACAGGCTGAAACCAGAGGTGGAGTGATATGCGGTTTGTAGAGCTGAGGTAGAGAAAACTGACCTGCTAAAAAAACGCTGTAATGTGTCATGTTCTTTTGAGATAGGAGGACAGTGAGGGGAGGCGGAGGAGGGAGGGAACCACATCAGAATCAGAAACAGATTTATTGCCGAGAAGGATTTTACACCAACAATTTGGGCGAAATACTTTTCTTTTATTATTTGTTCCAGGCCGCACAGCTGACACTCCTCGGTCTCTTGCCCTGCCCTCTTCCTCTGCGCCTCCGATCTGCTTCGCACTCGTTGTTTGTTATGTAACTGTCGTGATTGGATGCGCTCGAGGTCGCGCGGGCGGCACAGGTAATGGAACCAGTGGGAGGTCAAAGGCAAGAGAGGGAAGGAGCAAAGTGAAGGGGCATCGCTTTATGCTGCTCCAACAAGTCTTGAGAGAGGTGTTCTATATCAAGAGGCGTCTTATTTGTCTGTGTACATGTCTGTTTACCTACTCTGTCTGTTTATCCGTCACTCAAATTAACGGGGAGAAAAGTGTGTTGTATAGAAAAAAAATGCAACACAGTGACAGACTTAAGGAAGTTGAATCACACAGCTGCGTTTGTGCCTCTTTGACTCGCTGAAAATTCTGTCTTACAAGCTGCACTGACAAACCAGCCTTAAAGCAAGCTCAGGGCAATCATTTGTATTCTTATCAGCTTTAACCACTTGACAAATACTATTGATGTTGCACCCGTGTAACTGCAGCTCCCGAGAACAGGGTACACGATGTGCAACGAGCGACGTCTACAGAGATTAGACACAGGCTTCCTCTGGGACAATCTATGCTGGTGCCTCCCAGGTGAATGCATTGATCAGCGATCTTATACTGTATCACAAGAACAGACAGGATGTTGTAGCAGTGGGAGCAGTCTCTAAATACCCCGCTAACATTTTGGGAGCGTTTTAGAGGGATTAATCCGAAATTATGCTAATGCGAAAAATTATAATCTGCTTATTTTTATATATATTCATTTATTTTTGAAGAATGGCTGGGGTGGGTGGTATAGTTCAAGTCAGAGTCATGATATTAAAGTTCTTAAGATATTAGTCAGGATTTGGCGACACCTCTGGTTACTTTTGGTAACGGAAAATGCAGTTTATGCAGAAATACAAAAAAGGAGAAACTGCCAGCTAGCATTGCTTGTCACTCAAGCTCTCGACCTGTAAAAGGAGTTGTTACCTTCCTGAGAAGATGAAAGTTGTGCCTGAAATAACTACTGTGCTGTGTTTGGTTTTGTTTTTGATGAACAGTCTTGGTCAGTGCTACCCGTGGTGACAAAAACATGAATACAGTTTTTTGCGTGACTACTTTACACTAAAAGTCCGCCAATTATTGCCAACCACGCGCTTTTAATGTGAAAAGCCAAAAGGTCGAGTGTGCATTAGCATTTACTTAACAGCTCTGATATGGCTGTAGGGTAGTGAACAGGGAATAGTAAGGCGGATAAGGATCAAATTAAAAACTGTAATGCTGGATTACATGCTGCATTGTTTCCTGCGAATCCCTCATATGTGAAGGCAATTACGAAATGATATATATAGTGGTAAATCCTAAATGTAAATACACTGAGAGCTGCTGTGAGCGTTGTCGTCATTTTAGCTAACTTCCTGTGCATTTTGCAGTTAGCAAACCCCTCCCAAAAAAATTAACTTTCCCTCTTTGTTGTCAGATATGGATTTATATTGTGATATTGCAATCACATATATAAATCTAAATAATATTCAGTGCAATGAACTCTAAAGCAAACAAAACTCTTCAGACATGCAAAAACATGAAACTCGATCCGTAAAAGATAACATGATATAATCATAAATCATAATAAGATTGTATTTAAAGTCAAAGATAATACTGAATTATTGCCAGTCCCACTGTATAGTCAGCTTCCTGTTTCTTAGGTTTATATAAAGCATCACACATCCCACAAATAACAGCCTGAACTGCATCTGTTTGCAGCTGAATTGCAGGATTCTGTATGTTATTTCTAAATACCAAGTCACATCTTATATCCTCTGACCCCAGACAGACCACTGGCTCCTGGAAGAACATCTTGTTGAAGAACCTCATGTCCTTTGTTGAGAACCGGTTGATGTGTTTTGTGTTGCCATGGTGACTCCGCCGCACAGCACATAAGACAATAATGAAAGCCTCTCAAAGGCCGCAGGGGCACCAGAAAAGTGCACGTCCTCAACGTTTCAGCTATTGTGGCACTTGGAGGAGTTACACAACCTGACGTTCACCCTGAGAATGTTTCCTTCCCCCCATCATCTCAGGGCTTTTGAGACCGGCAAAGATTGGGCTTGCTAGCAAAGGGATGACACACGGAATGACAAAACTCCTGTGTCTGTCTGTCAGGCTTGGTCTTTATCCGACTGACATTTGCTGGCTCAGGCTCATCCAGGCTCTGGAGAAGCCAGGGATAAGAGTCAGACACAGATGGCTTTTTCCCTTGCAATTCTGTCTAGCGCGAGATTCAGAGGGGGAATGAAAAAATTGTTTCCAAATCTTCATCCTGTTTTTACAGACTCTGAAATATAATTGCCTCTACAAAAGTACAAGAAAGCAGCGCGTCGTCACATACTGCAACAGTGTGTTTTTTATTGTTATATGTTCTCTCGCTGTGCTTTATTCTTTTTTTGCTGTGCTGACCCAACCTATTGGTGATTAAGTCTTGATAGGGCTGTTACTTCAGCAGAGACATTTCTTGTCCTCTGAGTAAGTCAAAAGAACAATGCAAGAATGCCTTGTGCCATTTAAAACTGATGAGCCAAAGCCAGCATGAAGGAGGAGAGGGGAGGTGTAGGTGTTAAATTGATTGGCGAGAGAAAAAAGCATCTGCTTTGCAATAGCTTAACAGTTGCCTCAGAAGCACGCCTGCTATTGTTTCCAAACAAGAATACCCACTTCTGTGTGCCGAGGAGTGTCGCCTTCAGAAGAAATGTGTGAGAGGGATAGAAATTGTTGCATAAGAAACATTTAGAGACATCTTCTGTTTTTTTTGCAGCTTTCCAGGACCTTGATCTATTTTCTTTTTTTCACAGCTGCCTCAATTCCTTTTCTGTTCTCCAGGCAGTTCACAGTTAATACGTGGGCAGAGAACAAAAGACAGGGGATACAGGGCCGGAGTCAGCAGCTGATCCAATGACAGAAATGGCACCGAGGCGAGAGGGTCCCAGGTGTAGTCATGACTCAAGAAGCACTCCACGATAGGGGGTTGTGATTGGAGCGGGGCAAGGAGTGAAAAAAAGAAGCAGGGGGTGGGGGGGGCAGCATGGAAGCTTGCGTCCAGTGTGACAAGCTGCCTGTTGTGTGCATATACTCCCTGACAGCAGGAAAAGCAAATAGACAGGACACCTGACCCTTTTGACCTTCACCAAAGTAAGACAGGACTCAGACTTTAGTTACTGAACAGCAGTGGCATGAGTGTGCGCCTCTCTTGTGTCTGCATTTATTTCAGGAAACTGCTAGATACTATTCTCCTGACTGGAAAGGCTAAAATGCTATGAGAAAATATTTTGTACAAAGATTTTCTTTACATAATTTTCCCACATCTGGAAATCCTGATAAAAAGCTCATCGTATTTGAAAGTATGCAAGTCACTTGTTTAAAGTAAATCTCCTAAAGGTGCAGTATGATACATTTTAGTTAAAAACATTCAAAAATTCAATCAACAGAACGGAGACACAGCAGTTTTGATGTCATGACGTCTTTGTATTGTGTTGCAGGGATATTTACTGAAGTTAGCATGCTAACCAGCTAGCAATAGCCAGCTCTAGTCCAACATTCCTGTGTTCTTGGGTGAACACCGACACCCCCCTGGAGCTCCAAGCTCTATGTCTAGACCACTAGATGCAAAGCTAAATGAGCTAACTAGCTAATGGCAGCCACGGTCAGCAGCAGTAAGTGGTTACTCTGGTGATATGCTGTCCCCTGTTTGTCTTAAGTATGAAGTTGACCAGTGTCCACCACATTGATTGTGTGCTACATACAAGCAGGAAGGTGAGGCTGAAACTAACTGCTTGAACTTGCATCAAGTATAACACAAGATCAGCCACGTTAGTGCCAGTTGCTGGAAAGGTTAGCTTTTAGCAGAGTATGGGATGTATGTTATCTTTGTTCAAATTCATGAGGCTTTGTTTCCCTTTTACACAGACCATAAAGATTGGTTAGTAGTGGTCAACTAAACCATCATTGTGTGATGTGTATTCATGGAAAATCCTGCACAGTCCTTCTTGTACCAAACCCAATTGTTTTTGATGCCTAGCTGAAACTAGCTTTGCATACGAATATCTTTAGCCGTTGTCACTTGCAATTATCTGCTTTTTATGGGCACGAATCCACTTAAATGACAAACTACACTTGTAATATACCATACACTCGTCGCTATTCTTTCGCCATTCTTTCAAGTCTAACTAGCTAATTAACGAAGCTGTCAATCACACATGAAAGGCGACGTTCAGGGAAGAGCAGAATTCCATAATTAGAAACATCCCTCCTCTTTTTTTTAGTATTACGCTCCATTAAAACTATTTCAACCCCGTCTCCTAGAAATTATTGTCTTTCAATACTAATTGGTATTTTTTCCCAATTTGACACATTTACGATCTGACCACGCAGTAAATGGCAGGTGGTTGGGATGGGCGGCGGGTAATCAAAGGGACGACTTCGATACCCGAGACCAGAGATTGCATTTTAAGTAATGTGGTGAGGTTTAGGCTACAAATCAGTTTGGTTAAGATCGGGGAAAGACTGTAATTCTTCTTAAATGTTAATCCAGTAAATGCCTTGTATCTCTAGTCAGTGTGGCTCATCTGTCGCAAATAACCACCCCGATTCAAGAAGAGTTGGGATGCTGTGTAAAATCATTTACAAGTTTTTGTAGTCTCTGTGTAGGGTTTGGAGGCACTTACACCACAAGCACAGGCCTTTGGACCAGGATGTGCTGGGGCTAGCTGGTTAGCATGCTAATACACAGACATCATGACGCCATAACCCTTATTCTTCCACAATGTGTTGATAATTGAGTTAATTTTTTTAATGTTTTCAACTAAAGTCCTCACATTTTTCACCTTTTTAAGTTAATGAGGTAAATCCTTAGATATACTGTCCTTTGTGTTGTTTTGTCAACACAAATTATGTCGTTCTGCTTCATTTATACTTTACTCAGCATCCCAACATGTTTTGATTGGGGGTTTTATCGTATATACACCGAATTAAAGGAGACGGGATATGTTATTTTGCATTAGCTTATGTAGACAGACAAGAATTTTTTTAAATATAGCAAAACAAAACAGTCATAACAATGGTGTGATTGCTGCCGGGTTTTACAAAATATCGAAAAAGGAAATCCCCCTCCCCGAAATTTGTCGTGACCAGCCATCAAATGTCTCCTTCTCATCAAAAGCTGAAAGAAAGCTTCAGTATTCAGCGTTAAACCGACCCCGAATCCCATTGAACTCCTCCATGTCAACTAGAAATAGTAATATAACACTTCAGTTGATCACTCACAGGTGTACTACACAGGTCAAACACAGCCTTGTCTCCTTTAAATTGCAGCACCACTGATACACATGTACACAAGTACAAACCAGTGTGTTACTGCCGTGGCTGATGAACAACATCTGCTGGAGGGTTTTTTTTTCAGTGTAACAGTCTGGAGGATGATCTGAGTTTCACTGAGTCACTCGTCTTTTTGAAAACTGGGTCTGTCATTGATTTGTCACAAAACTGCGGCGCTGCAAACTGACTTGGTTATCATCGTGTTGTTGGTCAAAGCGCACCCACGCTCGCAGGTGGCAGTTCTGTGCACCGGGGCGCTCATTGTCTGTGTTTTTACCCAACATTTAACAGAAGCAGCTGGTAAAAGAGTTAACGCTGAAAATACAGAGGGATACTTCTCAAAATGAACTCATATTTGTGTCCGGTGTGTGCACGCTCGGAAACAAATTGCAGCCACATTTACAGCCTTCCTGCTTATTATACCGGAGAAAGGGTTGTGAAAACACTCGTGTGTCTCTTTAGTTGCATGTTTTATAACAAGGGTTAAACTAACAACATGATTTTACTCATGTCCTCATGCTTGTATAATCTCCGTCCCTTGTGTTTGCCATAGAGCTACATGTACCGGGTGTGGTTGTGTGCCTTTGCACTTAAATCAGGATCAGTATTGTTGTCACTCCTGCCATCCTGCTTCTTCCTCTTTTCTCACGCACTCCCCTCACTCCCTCTACAGAGTGACATTCATTAATTAAATATGGTGTACTGCCGCAGGATGTGCTTCCCTTTCCACTATCTCCAGACACTAATAATTACATTGGCATTTAGCTCCGCGATAAGCCGACCCTATGGCCTTTATGAAATGTTCCCTGGGCCCGGATACTGAGCAAAATATAGACTGATGCGATGCTATGTATCGATCCATCTGCCTGTCTTCTTGCTTTTATCTAAAGAAAAGAGGGCTCTTTCATTAGCATGTCAAAGAAGCTAACAACAACACCTGATTTTTACATCATTAAGGGTTGAAACTTGGGCTTTGCTGGATTCTGTGCATAGGTGGGCTGTTTAGAGAAAGCTGATAGTGACAAGTTATTACAGTGAAATGAATGCTACAGGGACAGCGGTCAGTTATGAACGGACACTTCTGAAGTTTAAAGATTATTTCTTTAAGGCGCAGTGTAGAAGTCGAGGTTACAAATAACAAATATTTACATTATTATTTAATCTACTCTCTTGTCTTCACATTTCATTTTTGTTTGACTAACAGGAAAAAACAACAAATATATT
The DNA here is from genome assembly GCF_965226575.1 of Pagrus pagrus. Taxonomy (NCBI): domain Eukaryota; kingdom Metazoa; phylum Chordata; class Actinopteri; order Spariformes; family Sparidae; genus Pagrus; species Pagrus pagrus. Next base: position 14,719,304 of record NC_140204.1, on the reverse strand, counting down.
CACTTTATAGGGTTAACACAGAAAACCACATATTTGAAAAGGTAGAGCCACTCAATATTTGGCAATTTTGCTCAACATCAACTCAAATAGATTTTTTTTCCGATCAATTTCCAGCCCAATTCAGCTTATTGAGTAATGAACCAATGCACCACATACTTCTAGTACCTTACACCTGTGCCAAAAATCAAGGCTGTTACCTCAAAAGTACTCAACTACTTAAATTCAGTCTGAGTAACAAAAACACCAAACGTGTATTGTGACTTCCACCGATGTACATAACGCTGAAATTTGTACCAGCAGCAGTTTGAATAAGCAAATAAATGACATGAATGTACTGCTCCAGTATTTCCCCTGTAAGATCATGCGTCTGCAGATACAAATGAAGTTTTAAGCTTTAGAATATTAAGTTTGATTTTGCTTTACCTAATTACTTTGCCTCAGGTGGCCTAATCAGGCTGGTACATTGCACGATTATTATGGTGCTTATCAGCTTCAGGGATGTATCAATTGATGCTTAAGTCACAATTACAGTAAACATGCATCATTTAGTTTGTAAAAAGCTTGTCTGCACTAGTTGCATTTAAATAAGTTGTCAGCAAATAGCCTGCCACCTTTTCCCTCAGCAGCCTGGTATCTCCTTTTTCTTGTTTTATTGACAGATTAATATTTGCTGTAAACTTGAGACATTTAAACTCTATCATTCAGATGTCTAAGGTTCTTTCGCACAGCCTGAAATGTCGTTTTCCACTCCGGGGGTTAGGAGAATGCTGTAATTTCCACAGAGCTGTGCGAAGCAATCACTCCAGGTTTGCCTGAATAATCTCTGATCACCAAATTAAACTTGAGATGTGAGGCTCACTTATTCCAGAATGGCCCTGGCTGAAATTACCAGGGAAAGGTTTCAGTGAAAACCATCTGGGCTTCAAATTGGACCTTTGGACTCAGGGGAACGTGTGTACCATTCGGTATCAGCTAAGATGACCAGTGTTCTTGCTACCTTGGGAAATCTGCCTCTGACTTCTATTATTTTGGTCGATGTTTCCGTCCTCATCTGTCAGAGGGCCTGAAAGGGGATCACTAGCGAGTACTTTTCTATCCGAACAACATGCTGTGCTGCTGTATTTGTCGCCGGGTACTTGACTGAGCAGAGGATAAAAGCCAGAATTGAGTGACAGAGATGCTTAGATGAGGCAAACTGACATAAGTGGCTGGCAGCTTTATTACATATGTGACTCTGTGTACATTCAGTATGCACACATGCTGTATCTGCTTTAACACTGTGTGGGAGTGGTAATATTTTCACTTGTGTGGGTTCATGGTAATAAATGTCTCATCTTTTCGTTTGTGCTGTTTCCACATATTTGCAAGGTGATGCATTTCATAACTCCGACTAGAAACCCAATATTCTCTTGCCAGGTGGATATAAGTGGTATTTGTAGAACTGTGCTTGTGGGACCAGCTGGATCTATCAAATAACATAACGCGGTATGTAACAATGTTATTTGATCTTTCCTCTCTTCGCTCTCTCTGTAAGGCAATATCTTTGCATACTGTTTTATCAGCCCTCGTGTTCGTTCGACTAAATCAACTACAGGGCTTATTTGTCGGAACTGTTGGTGAATATTCGCATAAGAGAATACAAATCTCTGAGAAATTGAAGTTCAGATGATGTTTACGGACGAGGTGTAGTGCTTAATGCGCAATTTGACCACAAGTATTTATATAAAAAAACCCTTAATTTACAGTTCAGATGAGGACTTTGATGGAATTTCTGAGTTCATTTTCTTTGCTTCACCCACAATTGTTGCATTTTGGCATGCAAACAACACTTTGTTCCCTTGTTGCCAGCCAGATTTCAGTAAATTAACATGAACAGGGTTATTACAGTCATTACAGTTGTACACCAAGGGAGCAGAAAAGGTTCACATTCCTTCCCCAGTCATCTTTATGTTTTTTAAACTGTTGGCCAAGCAAGCAAAGATGGTTATTTTGATGGGTGTAAAACAGCTGCAGCCTTGAGTCTAATGCCTGAATTTGTGGCAGCTGCCAAACCGAACAAATCTAACAAACTACAGTACAGGGTTGGAACTAAGGGTGTTTTCACGATCGATTAATCTCACGGCCCTTTTCCGTGCACATGTCCTGGCTCGGCTTGACTCGGTGTGACTCGGCGTGTCAGCCCAGTGCGACAGGGATTTTCATCTCCATTACAACTGGGTTTGTACTTGAAGGTGTACTTGAACAGATGTACTTGCCTTAAGAAGATGAGGTTTGAAAGCAGCAGCCTCTTTACTATTGCACCGTGCAGCCATTGTCGGTAGCCAGCTCCTTATCATCATGGATTTTCAGGCTGTTGCTACAATTTTACTTGGCATCTACGGCTTTTTGCTTGAAAAAGGCGACTGGATGACGAACTGGATCTAGAAGAGATCACAGCCCACTTGGAGGCAGTTGGGCATGCTTTGACCCGACTCTGGAGATGGTCCATCAACGCGGCACAGTTTGAATAAATGCGGCCAAATGGAAAAGCCCTTTTAGTTTGGTCTATTTGAAATTTTGCTTCTTAAATTACTTAAATGCCTTATTAACTAGAATGGCACATGCCGCCAACAAGACCCAACAGTCCCCTTTAATTCAACTCATTCATGAATACCAACCACCAAAATAGCCCTGTTTTTTTTCATCAATATCCATGCATAAAACCCTGCGAAATTAACGAAAAATGCCCTATCTTCTCTGTTAAAAATGGTGAAAAATAATTCCTGGATGCGTTCATTTATCCGGTCAGTGGAGTCTATTCTGGGTCGAGACACATCCTCAGTTTTGGAAATCCGTTCAGTAGATTTTGTGTAATCCTGCTGACAAATCATCCAACCAACCAAGCAAACTAGCCAACCGACCAACCAGCAAAACAGACCTGGGTGAAAACGTAACCTCCTTGGCCAAGGTAATAATAAGAAATAGTTTTCGATGAATCGGCTGGCTCTTCTACAGAATTTATCCAACCATAATTTTCCCTTCTTCCTAAACAAAGGTCGAGCTCATGGTACAAAGAGCATGTCACCGGTAACAAAGGATAAAGACTGAATGCTGCATAACAAACTGTGAACTTCAGCCTCAGACAAAACTCGCATTCAGCTCATTTCCTCTCAGTGCACACAGCATCATTTGTATGCATTTCAAACAAACACATTTCAATTTGGCTTTGAAAAGGCTACCTAAGCACAAAAGAACTTTTCACAGCACCTGCCTTCCAGTCCAAATGTCCAGGTCCGCAGTTATGTTTATTAGCTTAGCTTAATTGTGCATAGTATCTAAAGGTCAGTGCCTGCTGTGATACATCGCTGCCAAAATGGCTTCCAGGGGACACTGTTTCAGATGAATAAACACTGAAAGCTCCGCCACCTTCCACTCCTCCGTCCCCATCCTTTACCTCCCAGTGTGCCGCAGCATCGCATTCGGCTCTTTTCAGGCCTTGCACAAGGTCCTGTGACTGATGGGCATCCACTGGTACGCACCGCCTCACTGACTTCCATTTCAGCCGGCAAAAGACAGCAGATTAATTCGCTTGTCAATGTTTTCCCCTCCCTTTTTTTATTTTTTTTTTCCCTGCTGGAGTTTATTCAGATAGGAGGAATGATGTGTTTGTCCTCCAGTGAATTAAAACATGCAGTTTATCTGTATAACTACAGCCTTCTCCGTGATTAATGGTATTTGACTTCTATAAGCAGTAAACTTCTTCCGTTTGGCTGTAAAAGCTGATTTAATGAGAGAGTGACTTGAATAGATAAGCAGATATGGCAGCAGGGATTATTGGGAGGTGAGCTGAATGGGAGATGGATGCTGTGCAGTTTATTATCAGTCATGTAATGCACTTTTTATAAGCCCATACCTGTGGGGCCAGCAGGCACTCTGCAATAGATGCAAGATTATGAGCTTGTGTGCAGCCCAAGATACGTGTCAGAATATATACATGCTTTTGAGGAGACGTGTACACTCATGGTGCAGCTTGTGTATTAGGTTGTATTAAGAATTTACAAGAGAAGAAAGTGTGGTATGTTGAGTGCCTGTAAAGATATTGGGCCCTTATAAATTGAATATGTTTGTATGCTATTTGACTAAAAGCTGCTTGTTTAACTGCTTAGCTACAGTTAATCATGCTTAATTTTAAAAATGCTCTATTTGAGCATGACGCTGACCTGTTCACCCCCCAGGCTTTGTTGGGAGGAGGCCATCAGATGGATCTCACCAAGTTTCAGCACACACTCTGGGACATCCTGACAAAAGGAGACAGCGTCAAGGTGAGCTCCGTCGATCTTTTGTATTTCTCTTTAACTACATTCGTCATTCAGTCCTCATCCTTCATTCCTTTATTCCACTGTATTAGTTTGCAGTTACACCAGAAATAGGCGCAAAGAAATTCATCGATTTATCCATTTGATATCTGTGACGAACCTTGGTGATATTCAGTAGTGGGTTTTGTAAATGTTGGAACATACTTCGCCACAAATGTTAAGGGATATAATTCGTAAACGTTTGTGTGACTGTTTTTTAAATTGTATAGTGTGAATGTGTCTTTCACCATGCTAGTATGGCTCAATAGATGTGAATTCATTGGTCCTCCACTTTGCTCAGGACTCAAGCGCCTCAACAACTCTTGGATCGATTCCCGTTAAATTTGGTACACTCAATCATGGTACCTAGAGGATGAAATAAAAAAAAAGGTAACTTGGTGATCCCTTGATTTTTCCTCTAGCGCCACCAACATGTTTAAGTTGTCACCTTTTTTCAGTGAAATATCTCAACATCTACTGGATGAATTGGCATTACATTTGGTACAGACATTCATGGTACCCAGAGGATAAAATTTAAGTAATTTGGTGAGCCCTTGACATTTCAGGAAGATGCATACCAATTAATTTGGGGGAAATGTCTCTTATTGTTTTGTCTAATGCTTGATCAACCTTCATCTATGACCATATCCATGCAAAACCAATTACATTCCCTTCAACATCAACCTAACTTTGAGTTCAGCAAATGTTATCATGCTAACATGAAACTAAGATGGTAAGAGATGGAACATTATACCATTTAGCTCAAAGCACCACTGTACCTGTACACTGTACAATAGTTTCACGTTTTGACTCCATCGGTTCCCTCAAAGGACACTATCATGACAGATTTCAGTTGGTAATATGGTGGGAATTTGCATGCCAAAGTTCATCACAGTGGTTAAGTTTGTATCTGTGAGAGAACCCACTGATTGCAGCAATTTTACTGAGATTGGCTATTTAAATGCTGTGTGAACAAGCCCTTATAAGTTGTACATCGTTGATCTCTTCCTTTATCTACCTATAGCAGATTCAGATCTTTTCTTTCTCTGTGCCATTTTGCTTTTCATCCATACCCAAAACCTTTCTGCAGCTGTTCAACAAAAGCTTCCTAAAACTGACTAGATGGATACATTAGAAAATAAAGCACTGGTATCTTCACTGACTGTGTGCAGTAACCTCCAGGAACAAAATAGAGACAAGAGAAAACCAAGACGATAAGCACAGAATGAGGAAGAATTGTATTGCTTCAACCGAAATGTGCAGAAGCTTGATTACTCCAGAGTTGTAAATGTAGCCGCTGGTGACTCGACGCCGTGATGTTCTTCTAGTTACCAGCGTGTGATTAGATTTATCTCACGGTTCTATCCTATCTTGACAGCCACAACACAAACAACCTCATAATACCTTCCTTTCTTCAGTCTGTGTTAATTTAGAGTCCCTAAGCTGCCGACATATTTCTTTCCGAGCACAGGTTTATAAACAACACGTTTTCATCTGACAGCAAGGGCCTAAAAGAAAATGTCCGTGCCTCTCCCTGTCTCCTGAACTGAGGACGCAGAGAGTGCGAGATACCATCCTTTCATTTCCGCTCCTCCAGATAAAAAGATGAGAGAGGGAGAGGACGAAAGTGAGGCCTGTATCGCTGGGCAGCAGTGATTGAGTCCCATCGCTAAGCCACAGCGAGGATCTGCTCAAATAACCCACTCTGCTGATAAGAAGCTCGTCATTTCCATAGACAAAAAACACTGGGGTTCAGATTAGATTTCACCATGCGCCTCGCTTCTCTTAGTGTAGCTTTATCATAGAATGTGAATTATAAGGCAAGGTCCTCTGTCTTTTCATTGAAACACCACTGAAATACATATGGACTTGAATGGAATGATTTTATTTCCACTATTACTGTTGGCAGTAGCAGCGCTGGTCTGAATTTTGATACCTGCATTAGAAATATCACCAAAACTGCCTCTTTTTTCTTTTTTCTCATTATTTCTGTTACTGGTAGACGCTTGAATTGCAGGGCTGATTACAGTGACGCTCTTTTCAGACCAAGGAAGTCGCCAAAGTGTCCTAAATGCATCGCTCTTTCAGGTTTCAGAACCATTTAGAAGAATCTGCCCTTGGTTTTCATACCAGTCATTCAACTAGAAACTGAATAATGTACATGTGAAACTTACTTATAATTTAAGTGGGACCTTCCTAGATCCTCCTTTTCTCCTGACAGAATTTATGTAGGGTCAAGTATCATTTCATAAATGTTTGATATCATTGCCAATGTGAAAATGCCATTTCAATACTGATAGAGGCTGGAATATTCACATCTTTTAATGGTTTTCTTATGGACCAGCAAATACCAAACAGCCCAGTGCATTAATGTTTAAAAATATTATTTTAATGGTGCAATATATACAATTTTTAGTCTAAAACATTCAAAAATTAGCTCAAATGTGATGAATTAACAGTTTTTAAGTAATGTTAAAGACTGCTATGTGTTTGTTAGCTTGCTAACAGGTAGCCCAAGCCTGAAAACCTTTTTCCTAGCAGTCCAAAGCTCTTGTGCTAGTGGTGTAAACACCTACACTCCCCCCAGCTAGCTGCATGGCTAACTAATCTAACAAGCTAACAGTAGCTACAGTCATGGATGCATAATCAGAATACAGTTAGCTGTAGTTAGCAGTCATTCAGGTGATATGCTGCCCCCTACTTGTTGGAAGAATGAATTGAACAGGTCTTACATATTGCCCCTTTAAGTCTTCAGGTTTGGAAGGCAAAAAAATTAGCTTCTGTAAAATAGTTACTAGTGTTCCTGGGGGTAAAACGACCCTTGAGGTACATAGATGTTCATTTTTTTAGTCCTATACTGGTTAGTATTTATTTTATTTATGGACATGGCTATAGAGAAAGTAGGTGCTGAAAAACTGCTGGGTTGTTTGGAAATCCTTCAAACTCGCATTGTACCTGTAAATAAGATAATTTGTGGCACTCAGAAGCTCTTTCTTTTGTTTCTAGATGATGATAGCAGGTTGTTGGTAAGTGCTCTCATAGCTCTTATAGGTACAGTATAAGATGTGATGCAGTGCAGGGTATGTGCTTTTACTTGTTTATCTTGTATTTTCTTTCCTCTGTTGACATTTTATCATCTCTGTGCAAAAAAGAAGGGAAGTTTTCTTGGATTGCGGGATATTATACATTTTTAATGTTCACGGCTTCCTGCTGGTGTGATGGAGTTGATTTATTTATCACCGTACGCATAATGGCTACTAACCGACTCGTGAAAAGTGTTGATAAGCGATGGCCTTCTATAATCAAACAATCATAAGCTTCGCTTCTGTAACTCTAAGATACATTTAAGAGCCTATATGGCACTTAAACATCACTATGACACTTATATTCTCAAGAGGTTGCCAGCCACTCCATACCTCTTCACTGCCTGATCAAGCATCTCTGTTACATCCGTTCCAGCCATATGTCCAGTTCACTCAGACCCCTCTTTGATTTTCTAGGGAGATGAAAAAAAAACCTGATCTGGAAATGAGTGGATTATAGAATGTGCTACATTAAGACGGAGGACAAACTTGACCTCACACAGATACAAAGAACCGGGTTGTCTCAATGTTGAAGCCTTGAATTGTAGCGGTGGCGACTCATTTTTTGCAACAGAGGCTGTCGCGAATGCAATGGCCATGGCAGTGTCTTCTGTTTAAAAAGCAAACATTGTTAATGAGTCACTGCATCTCTCATACAGCCTAATTAGCAGCTAATTATTCAGTCTTTTCTCTAATTTTATATGACTTGAGCTTGCCCCCCCCCCCATTTGCCTTGTCAAGGGTCGCCAGACTACTGCAGGCCTTGGTTACAGTGAATAAGATCTGTGCCGCCCAACCAAACCCCATACATCTTTTACTTATTTTTGCATTGTTCACTCTTTCCTTCCAGCAGGAAGAGATGGCAGATTGTCACACTTAGCCTCGGCGGTCAAAGTTGGTGTAGCCTGGTATTTGCAAAAAGATATCAGTGGATGGAATGGCTATAAATACACAGCAGTTCAGTTTTAAATGTCAAAGTGAATCCTGGTTTGAAAGCAATGAATCCACTGTCTCTAATCTACCCAAAATTGCTGCACTAACTGCTTTTAAGGTGCTACTCAAGCATCAATAAATGAAAATATTGAATTGTCTTTACATGTTAAAAAAGAAATCTTTCGCAAAAAGCAAGAACCAGCGGCGTCAGCAGAACTAGCAAAAGCATGCTTTGGATATTTGGAGAGTGCAGCAGAATTAGCAGAGTATTCTGGGAGACTGGGGGCCTTTGCTCTTGAGACTGGCACGCTGTTAGGGGTACACTTTTGTGAACATTTAATGGACCCCCTGCCGGTCTCCCTGTTGCCCTCCCCCCTTGTAAAGAGGCCTAAGCAAAGCTGACATCAAGAGCATTCGGGGGACTCTCCATATCTATCTATCGCAGCACATTTTTTTGGCTCCCCCTTGCTCTCCCTCTCCTTTTTAGGCAAAGACAACTTTAGTGAATATTTCATGGGGTACATTGCCTCAGTTTCACTGTGTCGAGCAGGGAGAGTGGCACGCAATGACGACTGACAGGGCCATACGCCGGCGTCCGCTAGGAGACAGCCTTTCTTTTTGGTCTGTCTTCTTGACACTCCTACTCCTTTTTCCCCTCCCGTTTTCCTTCTGTCACATACAACTGCAGGCAAGACTCTGGCTGCGGATCATTTAGCTGCTTCTTTAAATTTTAGTACGACTACAGAACTTCTGCCGATCCATCTGATACTGTTAGCTAAAATGCCAACATATGGATACAAATCTGTTTTTGCACAGGCTGCAACATTTATAGCACTTAATGATACGATTACACGCTTTTAAGATCATACAGAAACTTAACTTGTCTGCTTTTGCCAACTTTGATGTCTACACTTATGAGTGGAGTATTAAATTATCAAAAGGGAAGTGTTATTTCATATCTCCGAGTGTCTTTCTCGTGACGCAGAATGATTCCATCTGCATTTACCTTTTTGAGCTGACCTCAGCCTTCCCTCAGCTGCACATTACAGAAAAACGCTGCATCGACCATAAAATAATACCACTAAATAATCACTTTTGTTGTTTCTTTCAGCGCCGCTCAAACTCCAGCGCCAGCCTCTCAATATCATATTTCTCAAGTGCAAGCTCCAGTGATTGCCTTTACTGTTATTGGAAGGCACACTTCATTTCCCTCCCCAACATTCAATTTCATGGAGGGATGACAAAATGCTGCCTTTCCATGCTACTTACGAAGATTTGACAACACTACAGTATGCTCACTTTGCCGCTGCCGCCGTCGCATCGCCGCTCTCTCCCCTCTCTCCCCTGTCTCCCGCTCTCTTATTTAATAAACAGTGTGCTTGCATGACTTACAGTAGGTTTCCACCTTGCTTTGCTCAGTGTGACGAGCAGCTGAATGGTGTCACAGTTAACAGGGGCGGCTCGGCTGCTCTGTTGTGACAACATTCGTTTGATGTAGAAGTGGTAGTCCTCGGCTGCCATGTTCTCCCCTTCTGCTCTTTTTCTTGTTCCTGCTCTGTCTGGATCTCACCGCAGTCGCACGTCGGGGAAGCCAACTGGCATGACCTGAAAGCGCGACGGCGACACGCAAGCTGCCGGTTTCCTCGCCGTTGATATCCATCCAGCACGCATGCATACATAAAGAGAAATGCAGTCATTTTTCCAGATTAAAGAACTTTAATTGGCTCTCGCTCTTGTCTGAACCGGTGTCCCAGGATGCAGCAGAGGGTGCCAGTGATGTATAAAAGATGCTATGTGTGTGTCCCTCATTTTCATAAAACTGTGTTTTCTACAAACTTAGTCACACATAAATCTGCCATATGTTCATGAATTTACCGCTGACTGTAGTTTTCAAAGTCAAGTATGCCACTCAGACAACCAGCATCATACTTATCTCTCTCTTGCTTACGCACCCATAAAGGCACACAGAAACAGATGCGGACAAACTTTGAAAAGTGCAGCATTCATCACAGATAGCCTTTTGTCTGTATCAGTGCTGTTTAAAGTCTAAACACGGTTTTGCAGAAGACGTGACTCATTCACTAAAAGGTGCAAAATGTGCAACTGCAGTTACCCGTTGTAATCTTTTTCAGTCTCAAACACAATCTCAACTCGTGTCGGAAAATAAAACATGATAACGTGCAAGTAATAGACGGGAAAATCGGCTCCTGGTGGAGGAAGATTTTGTTAGCAAGTGCCATTAAAATTAATCAAAGGATTCACTTGTTAAAACCGCCATGACTCACTCCGTCACTCTTCTGGCTGTGAGCTGGAGATACAGAAGAGGAAAGTGCCAGCAGCCATGTATGGGATTGGAAAAAGGAAAACCACTCGGGGCGTCTTTGTCCTCTGTTTAAACAGTGCCACGGGGGGGGGGGGGGGGGGAGGGAGAGGAGTGGGAGGAGAGGAGAGGGAGAGGGGGGACCAGAGGAAGTGGGTATAAGACAGAAGAAGTTTCTCACAGCTGCCCAGCCTGAGGCCCCGAATATGAGGCGCTTTCCTCGTCACCGCGTCACCAGCCATCCGTTCTCGCCTGTCATTATTTTACCTCTCGCAGAGCACACACGGCGTCTCCCAGGCACACATATGCACAGTTACACCACCACACACTGTCTGTGCCGCCTTGATCTGCTCTTGAGTGCTGCCAGAATCGGATCCTCAAACATGGCCAACTTAAACAGAATGGAAAAACACAGGCTGCGAAAAGGAATGCATTTTTCATTAAACTGTTAAAATACTGTCGGTTGTATTAGAAGGATGGTATGTATTTCAGTGGAAAAGATAATAAATCAGTTGTTGATTCCAACTAGTTATTAGTAGGTACTCTAAAACTATATTTAGCATTGTTATAAATACTGACGAACAAGAGTGTGACGTGAAATTCTTGTCTTTGTGTTGTTTTTATTGGCGTTACGCTCATAGTAAGGGTGGGCGATCTGGTCCAAGAATAATATCATGATCTATTTAATCGCACTCACGACCCACGATCTAAATAGGGATCTGTTTTTCTCAGTTTTGAAATGCCCCGTAGACTGCAGCGAGACTTTAAATAGCCTATGAATTCGGCATCATCACTCTACCAAAGAGGTTGTGTGATTTTTGGAAACAGGAATGAGAATCGTGATCCCTACAGTTCGACTGAAAAGTGGATTGTGGACGCCTTCGAGATAGATCTCGATCTAAAAATCATCAGCTCGTCTAACCCTAGGCCATAAAATCCAAACAAAGTATATTTTAGCGATCATTTATGGTTCTGCGGTGTGTTCATGGTGTGTTTTTCTGTGCAGAGAAGAATCTTGTTGTCCTCAGATGAATAATGTGAGAAACATCTGACATCGATCAGTAGCAAAGGCAGATGTAAGGTTATGTCGTTAGTACAAAAAGTCTTATGGTGCCGACCCACTGAATGCAGCATGATGTGAGCAACGCTCCGTCCACTTTCTCTGTTTTAAGGGACACAAGAGAACTTTCACAGCTTTGTGGGATAGCAGGCGATGCAGGACTGACCAGACACATACAAAAATAGAGTCTATGCATTTAAGGGAATCATTCAACCACTAACTGTAGTGCTCTGCTGAAAAACTCACTGAAGAATATTGTGTTTTTTGCAGTGCTGCCGGCTTGGCTCTACTGAATTTGACTCGGCACAGCGGCCCAGCGCTGCAGGGATTTTCATTTCCATTACTCCAGTGCTAACTAATTAACTAATGACGTGCTTGTTTTGTGTACTGGTCAAAAGAGCGGCTGTAAACACTCTTCCTCCTCGCAGCACTATCACAAAAAACACTTCTTTACAATAAAACCTTATAATTTAAAATCGGTTTGACACTTGTTGAGCTAAAGCAGATCTACTTTGTGGTTTCATGAAGACTTACCAGTCATGAAGATCAGTTGACTGGTAAGAAAATGCTCACGAATCATTCTTAGAGCGGATTGCTTCGGAAGGCTCTGGAAAAATCAGCCCATTTCTAAGACAAGGTACAAGAACTTGCTCGGTGCAGTAAGTGGGAAGCTCTGCAAAAGGTCCGCGCAGGGTTCATATCGACCCTCCATTCTGCACTCCTGTCCAAAAGTCAGACTCTGCAGAGGCTTCCACAAATGTCACAGTCAAGTTCAGTTTGCATTAGCAAGAGTGTCACGAGGCAGAGGGGATTCTGGGAGCTCTGCAAACATTGTGCTGCTGCCACATTTACCATTAAACCCTGTGCCTCTGCAGAGATACCGGTCGTGCCTTGAACACTGCAGTCTCCACATAAATCCCGAAATTTGACTCTAGTACAGCTGACGCCTGAGTGTTAAATTGCTCTAGCAGCTTCTGTTTGAATTAACAGAGAGCTGGTGGACACTGAGAGATGTGGCTTCACAGTGCAATCTGTTGTATTGGGCTTTGTGGCAGCAACAAATCCATTAAAACTTCGGCTCAAGGGAAACTTGACGATCCATCCATCTCCCATGTTTCACCTTACCTAGGCATCACCGGCCGACTACAACGGAGCTCGCAAGCTACTGGCTTGTTTAGAATGAGTCACCGCTTCATTGTGTAAGAAACGTCTTCCAAGAGTCGGAGGAATGTGGAGCGGCGGGCGCATAAGAAGTCACGCCGAGCGCACAGATGTACACAAATGACGAGAACGCATGCGTTAAGTGCATTCAAACAGACTAAAAGCATGTGACACATAAAATATTCAAAATATTCTGTAAAATATGACACACTCACCAACTGAGCATGCTGCAGAGGGAATACAACATAACACACACATAGAAGGAGGCCGTGTCTCTCCTACTTGGCTGTCATGAATATAGGTCTGCCAAACTGAGCAACGACACACAGAAAAGCCGCCGAAAGTATTACATAAGTTAGGATTCTCTGTGATTTCAACCTTAAGTCGCTGCACAGGCGGCTATTTAAATTGCATCAGTTCCTCTGATGTAAATGTGTATAGCCTTCAACTCCCTTAGAGCTTTTAGTCATTTATTTTGATTAGGGCTGTATTTATAAGATAAGTCTCTTAAGTAAGTCGCCTGGGAAGATTGGTTGGCGAGGATGGTGGTGGGGGAACAAAATGAAGTCTGTTTGATGATTATAAATTTCGAAATATCTGCTTGTCAATTAATTAGGCGCTTCCTGGGTATGTGTGCCCCTCTTTTCATTTAGTGGGCCCGGCTCTCGGTGGACAAATACCCGCGGTGCACCCATTGTATGTCTAAGCTGTTACACACATCTCCGGCAGCTGGGGAGCGGAGAATAAAGATCCTTCAAAGGCAGACAGTTTTCAAGAGCTAGCCTCTGTTTTCATGTGCCGGCTGATTCCTTAAAGGGAGGCATGTGGCCGCTTGAAGGCTTTACGCTGCGCGTGTCTCGTTCCCATACACAAACAAGAAGTGCAGAACGAGGTGGACATGAAAAGATAGGTAGGACTGAGAGGATGGAGCTTGAAGTGATGCTTTCATTATCTCTGCCTCTCACAGCGCAACAATACGTGCAGGAGACTTCTCTTGTTGTGGCGACGGTGGCGAGGTGAGCATTGACTGTTGTCCTGAGGATACTTCAACTTTTGTAGCGGATCAAAACCATAAAAAATGGACTGCATTTCATATCAAAAATTGAAGTAGAATCAAACACATCCTTAGCCACAAACCTGTTTATATTCACTTTGATAGTTGCAGTTAGCATAGCGTGTTTTACCTGGATAAGATTAACACAAGGTAAATTAGTCTGCACTGAAAAATAATCTTGGTTATTATGAAATGATTATTTGCTTGCGTATTAGATGCCTGGCTGGCTATTCCCTCCCCAGTGTTTATGCTAAGCTAAGCTAACTGGCTGCTAGCTTGTAGAGCGAGAGAGAGTCTTCTCATCTAACTTTTGGCAGGAAATTGAATAAGCCTATTTCTGAAATGTCATGTCGCTGCTATAGATGTAATAGACACACTGTACTAAATCAAATGTCAGTGTGCCACCTAAAAACTTCGACTCAGCTCAGTATTGTTATTCTTGCATTTTGAAATGCTTTTCTCGTCATTAATGCTGTCGAAGCCTGCTCCTTTAATGACAGACTAAATAACTGTAACCTGGATGTTATGGGGGAAAACTATCAAAAACGCAGAGCTGCGATCAATGGACCGATTTCGGTATTAATAGAAATTGCCTTGCAGATGTCTTACCTGAGCTGACAACACTTCATGGGGGTAACATTTGTGGATTATTGTTTTAAAAGATCTTTCCAACACAGTCACTCAGCGGCGTGTTTTCTTATTTTTTCGGCATGACAGTTTTCACATTTGTATTCAGTCCAATCTGTCAAAATATTCTGTACCGCAAATACTGCCTGCGATGTCACAGTGATCTTAAGCAGGTTTTTGTTCTCCTCAGAGGTGGTGAGTCACATTGCATTTGGCGACGTCTCTCACTTGCACAGTTGAGTTTACTGTCTGGTTTCCAGCGAAGGAAAAAATGTCAGCATGCGACAAGCCTTCGACTCAGACCCATATTTCCTCTGCTCCATATGTGGGAATCTTGTCATGTTCATTCCTCCACAGCATCATGAACGCTCTGGAAAGAGTTGATGCTTTGCACAATATTTTTTTTTTTTTCCCGCTTTAATATCATAATAGAGAATGCCCACAAGCATCAACAACAGAATATAACATTTTTATAACCTCAGGTCCCAGCTAGATATAAATGTCAATATTTTGATATTCAGTATATCAATATTTTACAGCCACTGCTTGTGATTATCTCCCTAAAACCTTCCACAAGGTTAGTATCCACAACATGACTTGGATCTTTCCAAATGCATGTGGCATCTTAAAAAGAAAATTAAAGACCTAAAATTGTTTTGGCTCTGCCTGTTTTTCCCCTGTGACCTAAAACAGAACACTAGCATCCAGGCATGTTGTCTTTCATCATTAAACTGTCTCTCAAAGCCCTCTGGGAGCCTCCTAGAGCACAGAAAGGAACCTTGTATTTTTGCAACATCAAGCGCATACTGTTCAGTCTTCATGTCTGCTGGGAGGTGCATATTAGAGTCATGGACTTGAGCTGAAATGATCTTTCAAAATCACTTTCTCTGTCTCACGCACACACACACACTCGCACGTACACACACGCTTTTGTTGTCGCCTCATACATTAATGCAGGTGATACCCAAGGTCTTATAAGTGTATAGATCTTTGACCTTGTTTTCTGTCCCTCTCTGCTTCCATTATGTGCTTGTAGATCAAAGACACACCGGGTGCACCAGGCAGTCTTGTGGGTGAAGATCCTCACTTAAAGGCAGTTGACAGAGGTAAGCTATTAAACCTTCTCCATGTCCTCTCTTCCCCTAAAACTCCTCCACATAAAGCTACTATACGTGCCGGTGTGTGCGAACATCAATGCATGCGTGAGTTCATTTACGAGATTAAATTAATCTTTTTTTATTGCGACACAAATTTTACTAATGCCCAAAGTTAACTTATGCTTTTAACGCGATAGGTTTGTGTGTGTGTTTTTTTTAGCCTGATGCTAGTTTCACATGATTTAATCAAGGTCCCCCACAATTGATCAGCCAGAATTAGTGTGTAATTCGCACTGTGTTTAGAGAATTTGCAGTGCTTCCTTCAAAATAAAGGCGAAAAAGAAGGAACACAAACGCCTGCGTGGCAAAACCAGCCCACCTACGGGAGCGTATAGTCCAAGCGCGCAAAGATAATAGTGATGTTTGCGAGGTATGAAATCGCAGCTATACCACAGACATTCTGCTAAAAGCAGCGTCTGACTCTGCGGGACAAATTTTAAAGCGACCAAGTGTAAAGGTTTATGTGATTAAAAGGTCTTTCCAAGAAGAACATGAGACCGTGACTTTCTAATGGCCAGCGGGGGGCGACTCTACTGGTTTCAAAAAGAAGTCTGATTGTATGTAAGCTTATGAGAAAATGACACTGCTTCTCACTTTATTTATAAACTCAGTAAACAGTTTCCTAATGAGTTTTTGGTCTCGATCGCCAATTTGTAGTCTTCCTCAATACAGCATGATGTTTATTGAGTAAATTATGGTCCCATTTAGAGTCAAATAGACGATAAAGCAGGGTATGCTTTAGGGCATGGCCAGCTTAGTTTTCAGTAAATATGGCTTCAAAAACCAAGATGTTCACGGCCACGATGCCAAACTTGAGCCTTTAAAGGCTCTTGCTGGATGGCAGTAGAGGTTTTCTCTGTCTGATGTCTTTTTTTATATTACAACTCAGAAATGTACAAATTCTTAATAGTGGCTTTAGTTTATTATTAATAACTGAATAAAGAACTATTTATATATAAAAATGATAAATTAACTTTTGTTAAAGGATAATTATTTACACACATAATTAATTTTAGATGTTTATTGGAGGTTCGGACAATTACTACAGTTGATTCATTATTGTTGTATATCAGTTTTGGGACATTTGATCTCCCCTTGAATCTTCTTTAAACCACAATTTATGGTGTTGAAATTGTGCAGGCAGAGGAGTGGAAGGGAACTCTACAGCAAATATAGTCTTCCAAAAATATTCAGTTGCTCGAATAGAGGCATACCTAGAAGCCTGGCTATTGTCTGAAAATAACAAAGAGATTATCCATGCATAAGAGAGCTTTGTTTACCATACATCTATTCCTTTGGCCATACTTCCAAACAAATCTAAGCGTGCTGCACTGAGTGTAGATGTGTGCTTGATGCAGAGGGCTGTTTGCGTGTCTCGTGCTTTTTTATTTTCAAGGTGATGCAGCTAGTTTATTCCCCCTTCACACCGCGAGCATATTATCCCGCTCCAGCTGCTGCGAGGAGACAGGCCCAGGTATTTATGGCTAGCATAAAAAGTGTGTGCATTCCCTGTCACCCTACAGCTCGAGATTTACAGCACATTTGACAAACACACTGAATTAAAAAAAAAAAAGGGTGTTCAATTTGTATAGGAGTTTAGAGCCTGTCTGTTGAGCGTGCTCCCAACGGATTCAGCTGTTAGTACATGTGTGTGCGCATGTGTCTCGCTGTCTATGTACGCCTCCCGCTGTGTGAGAATGTGTCGATCTGTCTGCCTGTCTGTGTGCGTGTGCGCGCCTGTGTGTGTTTTCGTGTGCATGAGCGAGTGTGTGCACACCGAGCCCGCCTGCTCTGAAACACCAGCAACAGATAACAGATGGTCCCCCTGCATTAGAAGTGTTTTATTTCCCTGCGGAAGCCAGATATGTCAAAAATAAGCATGTGCAACATTAGTCATTTGGAATATTCATGCCCCTGCCGTCCGATGGTTTCCTTTTCACAGCCAAAATACCAGCAGCCCAATTCTCCTAAGGAAGTGAGAGGAATAAGGGGGAGAGGGGAAAAAGCAGTCATCAGCTGAACTGATGGAGGGGGGAAAGGCTGAGGCCTATATGCAGCGTTAATGGAGAATTTATTTTTTTTCCTCTCCTGGACACTTCTTTAGCATGCCAGGGCTGTAATTAAAACAGGGGCTACAGTGTGTAGATGTGTTCATATTAAGATCCACATCCCCCAGCCCCATTAGACACAGCAATGTGAATATGCACACATGTCCATATGCCTGCCTGGCTGCGTTCACACATACTCACACAAAATACTAATTTGCACCCACGTCGAACCACCTCATCCAGAAGATCCAGCTTCTTTTGCATTCCTTCATAGACTCATCTTTGGGAGTCCTCCTCCTCCTCTCCTGTCCCTTTCCACTACTTATCTTCCCATTTCTCCTCTCCACCTCCATCTCTTCAACTATCCCAATTCTCTGTGGCTTCACTTGCTTTAATCTCCACCTCCTCTCCTCCCAGGCTTTCTACTCCCCCCCCCCATCTCCCACCATTGAGCGTGGCTGCCATCCTTGTCCTTGGTGGCGGACATGGGCATGCATCATTATCAGGCCTGATTAACCGTCCACGTAGTTGGCAGCCTGGGCTCCACCAGGGGCCAATGGCATGGTTTTTTCCACTACCGCCGAAAACATGAATTTTGAGCAGCACTTTCTCACTCGCCGTGGTCCCTCATGATCAGGGTTAATTCGTGGCAGCATGCGTGAATGGTGTAGAGAGAAGAGAGGAGGAAGAAAAAGGAGGAGGAAAAGCTACCAAACAGTAGTGCACTGCTTATCGCAGAAATGCAATATGATTTATTCAGGAATATGCAAATCCAACAATCACTCTGCCTTGTTTACCGAAGGGACCTGCTGATTCAGAGTCTGAAAGAGAGGGAGAGAGAGAGAGAGAGAGAGAGAGAGAGGGGGAGAGAGAAACAATCCCAATCACAGAAGCCAACATACAGTGCATGCACTAAGACAGCCACCAGCCACTAAATCAGTGGTTTTTCCTTAGAATCACGAAATGAAGGGTGTCGGACAATTTCTCGGTTGTTTCACAGCTTCAGAAAGCTTCAAATTTATTCTGCTTAAGCCGGATTGTTGATGTAAAGAGTGAAGGGTTATATGCAGTGCATGCCTCATGGTATGGAAATAGAGTAATTCTCAAAGAGCACTATAGGGAGCACTTGGATTCATTAATACCATCATGCTACATGCTATGGCTCTCAGTGATTACACATAAGGACTCTGGAATGTAAAGGATACAGTGTGAATATGAAAGACCGTAAAACTCTCAAAGCTGGGATTAAGTCTGGTAACACTTTATACTCATCATTAATAAATGGAAAAAATTATAGTTAATTAAACTTTGGTTATTAGCTATTTCACAATTATCAAACAATGAAATGCTTTATAAACCATGTATGAAGCGATTGTAAATATTTATACCCAGTCTCCTCTGATTGGTCAGCTCACACACACCTGACCCAGCACTGCTAACAACAACAAAGCGGCTGTGCTAAATCAATTCCTTTCGTGCAAAACTAGCCGCTAGGCATAAATTATTCAAACGCGACGTAGTGCGACGTCACGAAATCACGGAATTAAAGGTGGGACTACTGGCGAGGCGTTAAAACAGCTAGCATATAAAACTATAGCACTATAAAACAGTGTAAAAAAAACGAAATAAAAGCGTGATAGGGCTCCCTTAATAAATGGATAATAAAGCATTTAATTGTTGTTGACTATTATTAATGATGATTACTTGTGTTACTAAATGTTTAGACACCATCTGTCATTTAAGAAGACTGACTCCTTTTGTTAGCTGTAAAGAAACTTGTTTATATTAGCACAAGCAGCATTACCTGTGTCTGGTATTGCACTCGCACAAGCCGTGGCATTTAAGTTTAATAATAAGTAACAGAACAGTATATTCACAAGGCCATGACAAAAGCATTAGCATACTTATTATGTGAGGACTTATGGGTTAATGTTTCTATAATGCTCAGTCTCTGTTTTCCTTCCTTCGGGTCAAACAGTCACACCCACAAGTAAATATCACTAACACATTTCTCAAAACATGCGAGTGTTTGCTTGACTCTTGCAATGAGAACATATGTATGTATGTACACATATAAATATTAGTTCTCCATCACTCCGTGCTGGTGCCTTGTTCTGTCGTTTCCTGCATGTCGACGATGCGAGTCAATGTTCCGTTTAGACTTGACAGCCTGCTTAACGACTTCATTATCATGTTACCTTTGCAGTAGTCATGCCTCATTTGCATCATCATGTTCTCTGTTAAATACTCATCTACACCTACCGCTGAGAAGTATTTGTTAAACCTATTCAGTTTCGTCTGCTTGTAAGACACCGAAGTTACATTAACTTGTGGATACTTGTCTTACATACGGTCGGATCACTGGATGGCGTGCAAAGAAATCCAAGGTGTTGTAGGCTGATAAGAGCATTTGCCGTGCTATGAAGGGCTACGGGGCAATCCAATGATTGTTTGACTAACATGTATGAATCAGTATCTTTGAAGCAGCTTTCAGCACCAGCAGATAAGCTACTGTATCACTATGCTGCTTGCCTAAAGAAAAAAAGAGTAAAGATTTTCTCTAACCACAGGAGATCTGATATTCAAGGCACTGTGGCGAAAGAGAATGTGCGGTTTAAAAAATGTACAAAGACGTTCATGTACTGTGAATAAATGTAATATACCATGTGCAACCGTCCAGTGTTGAAGGGAAAGACTTGAATTTGATGAGAAGTCGAGGTGAGAAGCAGCTGAATCCAACTGTATTCTATTTGCAGACGTGCTTTTTTCACGAGGTGCACACTCTTGCATGTCACATTCAATTTTTGCTCTTCATCTTTCTTTGGCTTGGAGAAATGGGTGTGAGTTGCAGCCATTTCCTGACTCTCTGCTGCGAGCCCAATTAGCGCTGTTGTACAGAATTGATTTCTCTGCACTGTATTGCATGTACTTTTCCAGGTGAGTCCCGACAGCTAAGCGCGAGTGTATGGAAGACAACAATTATCCCCTCTAGCAGAATCTCTGAGGCCGCACAAAAGAGAGCAGAGCTCAGAAAATTGATCTCTTCAGGCTCGCGAGTCGTCGTGCGGGTGAGCAGACAAAAGCAACCGCAACTGGGTGATACCTTTAAGCTACAACATGCAACTTTTATAAGTCAGAACCCAGTAATTACATTCTTTAAACTTTTATTCCCCCCCGCTTATTCTCACTGCGACATCGAGCACTGAGACCTGGCCTGTGGATAAAAAGATAATAAACAGCATGTATGATACAACATCAGTCTGGCTCTTTTGGACCATGTTCACATCAGTATAAAATTGCCTGAAATGGGCAATTTGGTGCTTTTTTTAGCTGTATGCCATTTGCACTGGTCGTGGTCATGAACAGGCTTGTAGCATCCAAGCACAGGAAGTCATAGCAACAACAATGACAGCAGAGAGGAAACAGTTGCACATTAATATTATCTTTTATTTAGATTTTCTTCAGTGTGTGTTTTGGATTTATGGATGATTACTATTTTAGGCAAAGTAAATAGGGGTACAGTGGTATTTGTTGTCTCAATTCTCAGGACGGCTCTAAATCATGAAAAAAAATACCTTCCTAAACCTCACTGAGTACATCTTAAGGTACATCTCTACTTTTTATCTCGGTGACATTATATATGTTACAGTTTTCTGCTTAAAACTGTGTAAAAAATCCTTCAGAGATACTTTATTCAAATAGTGAACAGATACCCTGCAGGTATGTCCAGCTTCTCCATAAGCTTTAATCTTTGATGAGCAGAGTGCTTTGTTTATCTTCCGTACCATCAGTCAGTTTGGAGAATGGAGTGAGCATGATTTTTTGATATGTGAAGGCACTTTTTGAGCAGAGATTTTGTATTTCTTCTTTTTTTAAGGCTCAGTAAACCACTGGTGTGCTTTATTTTATTCATTGATTATTTTATTTTTTTTTACCAAGGAATGCTGTCTAGGGTTTTTCTGAGATAGTTTCTGATCTTTAGAACCGGCACTAAAGGATACTAAAAGACAGCAATTAGCTGTAGCTTTTCGGCTTCCATCATTACTTCATATTTGACTGGCATACTCCTAACAGTGACAGTTTTTACGGTGAGTATCACGTTCTAACTTTTACATGCAGGTATTTAATTTATTATGACAGAAGCTTAATTGTTGGTAGGAAACATTGGCAGTCTCTGCCACATTTTAATTTATTTGTCGAGAAGGGCAGACTTTGATTGCAAATAGCGGCTGCTCATTGCTTTTGAAAGTGAAAATCTCTTTGGGTGGAGGAAATCTTTTTAGACTGGCTGCCCGAATACTGCAATGTGAGTAGCTATCTTAAATTGTAAGCATACAGGGGTCGTTATTACTTATTAAACTGAGAATCACATTTACCGATTTATACCCTTAAATTTTCTACACATGCAATGTTTTCGAATCCTTGCGCTGGTTTATCCTGTGAGTGACCCCAGCTCGTCTCCCTTCCCATCTTCATCCTGCAACTTAACTGACTGCAAGATTTTTCTCATTTCGCTAGGAATGTATGTCATATCAACAACATGATGCTAATCTGCTGGAGTCATGCGCCCTCCACCATGCTATTTTTGCCACACACATGTTGCCCGAGAGGTCGGCAGCGTAGCAGGGTTCTTACTAGGTTGAATTGCTCGGAGGCAGAAGTTAATTTCCAACTCAACAGAGATAAATGACTTTGCTTTGACCTGCTCGCTGGCACAACAAAGACTTTGTGCTTTTCTAGGAGACGGGCACAGCAAATGTCTGTAATTTGAAAGCAGCTGTTATTATTATTTGCAGTATGACATGATTTGATAACAATGACTAGCTTGTGATTTTCTGCTGAGTGCAGATAAAACTACGTAAATAAACTTTTTTTTTGTTTTAGTTCTTTGTTTTGCACTATACAGAGCACAAAGGCATTGAAGAACAAACTAAAGAGAGCAGTTCACTTTTAAGAAGTCAGTTTACATGCACACAAATTCTTAAATCAAAGTGATTCTCCCAACTATCGATATGTTATGGAATGTAGATTTATAATAACTAAGGGTAGTGCAGTAACTCTTAAACAGCTAGCGAGCAATATTGCAATAGTGTAATTGAAATCATGCCTGAATTGACTGTTTACTAAGTCATGCCCACCTAAGGTTAGCTACTGTTGCTACTCCTGTTTAACTCACAATTCTTGTGCAAAACATTTTCACAGTGACACAGATTTGATTTTGCAAATGTATTAGTCTTTTTTTTTTTTTTTTATCACAATAGCAAACAAACAAAAACAGACAAAAGTAGTTGGCAACTGTTTTTCTGCTAGAATTTGCAGCCTTCACTTGCAGATTCTATCAGCTTTAGTAGTTATCTTGATGTTAAGCTAACTTAGCTCCATGAATCTTTTGAGGGCAGCATCTAAAACCACTGTTTTATCATTTTCATGCTTCCGTTTTTTGATTTTTGAACGTCTAACAAGAAAAGACACAATCCTTCAAATGATTTACATACATAGTATCACCCTGATTATCACTTTTTAATTATGAAATCAAATGCTTGTCAAGTCTGCCATGTCTCGTGCCGTGAGTGGACAATGGTTGTTGCAGGGAAATGGTTAAGTAACGATCAGTTTGATAGATTACTGTAATTGGAGTATCGCAGTGCTAGCAAACTCAGTGACGAGCCTCTGTTCACTCACGTTGCTTCCTTCTCCTTGATCTGTTCACTTACAAAGTGGTCTGAGCTCCTGCTGTACAACACCTCACTTATTAATAAGGCTGTTACATTGTTACATGAATTATTCAATCTAGATGTGTTCAGGGCCACTGTGTCCAAGGTTTTTATGACATTTTAACATCATTTGTGTTCTCAACGTTTTTCTCACACCAGCTGTCAGTATGCTGTATCTATCAAACATGCTCAGAGAGTGTAAATGTCTCCTCCATAAAGATATCCCCAAATGTATTATAATTTTCACTCCAGGTGTGAGCATAGCTTTGCTGAAGACCTTTGTAGTAGTTCAATCCTTGGTTTGTACCATAGTTCAATACAGGCAAAATAAGAATTCGAATGAAATTATTTGAAATAGTTTTCTACAACAAGGTTGTGTCGTGACAGAACATAGCAGAACATTCAGCGCCATTAAAACTGCCAAATTTACATGCAAGCTAGGGGAAAGAATTACAAACTGAATTCCATTTTCTTCAAGGCTTATTACACTTGAT
The DNA here is from genome assembly GCF_965226575.1 of Pagrus pagrus. Lineage (NCBI taxonomy): Eukaryota > Metazoa > Chordata > Actinopteri > Spariformes > Sparidae > Pagrus > Pagrus pagrus. Next base: position 14,695,319 of record NC_140204.1, on the reverse strand, counting down.
TTTAGTTTCAATGTCAGAGTCACTTTTGAATATTTTTAAGCCCAACTTTGCCTAGTCTTGTTTCAGACACACATTGCTGCACTGACATATTTAAAGTCAGCTCATTGATAAGAAAAAGTGAGCACTAAATGGGTGCAGGATTTGACCATTTAATATTTTTTCTCAGTCGGAGTTGAAATGCAGTGATTGTTTTGGAGTCTTGGTGCTACTGAGGCAGGTCTAGTCCTCACCATTTGCAATTTTAACAACGATTCCCGTGGCCGAACCAACCTTAAAGTGGGCCCTGGGGCAAAATTGACTCCCTCGGTCCTCCCAGCATACATTGCGATTGCACCCTGCTTGGCCACCGAGTACAGCAGACACATGCAAGTTGATTATATTTTGCCTAGAGCCCCAGAAACTAACCAATTCTCATTCAGTGTAATACACATTTTCACCAGGTTTGTATGTGTCAGTCTCTTTGGTTTCAACAATGAAGTTAAACACAATCTTGTGTAGGGGTGTTTACTCTTTAGGTATCGTATCATTTAAGATGTTAAAGTTCTTAAAACTGCAGTAGCTGCAGTATCAGGTTTGGACAAAAAGCAACTCTCAAGATCAGGTAATGATACAGCACCTGCCTTAAGGCCGTTAGAATTTTCAGCTGATACTTTGCTTTAACGGGGCATATTCCCAAATAAATATGCAATGCAATGAATCAAATTACCACGAGCCAAATGACACACAGTAAACCTGAGGCTTCAGGGGCCCCTGGGGGTCTGAGAGCTAGGACAGTTGCTTACTTTTCCTGGTCGGTAAGCCAGCCTCGCAGGCTGCAAGCATAAACATGAGCCAGTATTTCTAGTGAAAATAACATCTAAAGCGGTAAATGTAAAATAGTAATCCAAGGATTTTTCCATTTTCACATCCTCAGTGGAATTACCTCTTTTATACATAACCCACGTGTATCCTCAGAGTATATTGTGAAGGCCAGTTATCTGATACGCTGGACTCTTGGATGTGCCTGGCTATATTTAACACAGAGGTTATACATGCTGTAACTGACCATTATGCTCTCAATTATCACCGTGTGTTCTCCCCCACTGCCCCCCATGCTGCTTTAGCACTTATTAGGGGCACACACTCGAGGCTCACCCACACAGTTCACCTTCAGCCCACATTTGGCAAGTAATGAGCTTGACGGAGGAGACGGCATCAGACACATTTCCTGCCAGAGATCATCGAGGGGTGACCCTGGTGAAAGCCAGTCTGGTGGTCTGTATTGATTTGTGACTCTTCAATGATAGCAATGGTCAAAAGATCGGCATTATTCAATTACTAATTGACCTCATTTCCCCCCGGGCTGTTGAGGGATAAGACCATGCTGTATGATGAATGTTTTCTTTTTCTTAGATCTGTTGGAGCTTGCTAAGCAATAACATCGCAGACTGGAAAGCTGGTAGCATTGTGGCACCTACAGACTGCGCAATAGCAGCAATCTTTCAAGCCCGTTGCGTGTCACGTTGTGCGAGATCCGCTTGATACAGTCTTCTTGCAATCTCTACTTTATACATTTTCTACCACAGTGATATTCAGCTTGACTATCCCAGGCTTTCAAGTCCTGTTACAATCTATCCTGGCAGCAGCCGACTGAAAGGCAGTTCAAGAAACTGAAATTCTGCTGTCCCATGTTGCTTTGAAAAACTGGGCTATTGGCAGATCTGCTTATCATTAGATGTGCCTGTCAGATTTTATTGGAACTCGTGCTTACTGAAGAATTAAAGAATTCAAGCATAGCACATCATGGAGACAGGTGGTTGCCAGCCTTGTAATGATGCATGAAAAACATAAGTTGTCTCCCACATTGGATTGGTGTTAATTGCAGGGTACACTTGGAGATGATGCTTGGCTACAGGCTTGGCTATGGATACACTGAGGAGATGCTGACCATACCAAGACAGAGGACTCTTCTTTGTGCTGTCTTAGCTCTGTTTGCTAGAATTACATTCTCAGTTGTTTAAGTTGGTTTCTATATATTGCAAAAGCTGCAGTCTTGCGTTCCCGAGAGATTTGATGGCCGTTCATACACAGAAAGACTTTCACGAGGAAGCGTGAGAGCAGCGGAAATACTCAGCCATGGGATTTACCTGTCAGCTGCGCTTAAGCATGTGGGATAACATACGCTAGACGCTGTGATGGTAAAATAAGGGCTGACGCGCCTTTCCTGTGATCCTCGGTCACCGACGGCTTCATGTATGTCAACGCCTCGCAGCTAAGTAGAAAATAAACTTGCATTTAAAGATGGCTGGATGGATGTGTGTGTTTTTGAAGCACAGGCATCAGTGTCTTGGAAATCATTTTTCATGTCAGCTTATCACAGGCAAATATTTGATATGTAAGCCAACGTTTCATGAAACGCTCACTTCTTTACTCGCCTCATTCCTTTGCTTCATCGTTTAATATATCACTTTACTGCATGGTAGGAGTGCACATTAAATTATTATATCTTGTCAAATTGCAGAGCTATATTTGACAGAGTTCAATAGAGGTCTGAGTGTATATTGAAAGGAGAATTCACCATTTCTCCCTACAATGCACAACTCGTTAGTCTGGATAATTGAAACCTTACCAAGTGAATAAGCCTAAAGATGTTTGCAAAAGTAACAGTATACTTACATGTAACTGAAAAGCTGCTCACCCGTTTGCAGAAGCTCCTGTAATGTCTCTCCACGAGTGAAAAATGAACAATCTCATCTCACCTAACAAGGAACAAAATGTAGCGCCGTATTAACATTTGAAATCTGCAGTTGCTCGCTCAGTTTCAGACTGCCGTATCTAAAAGTACAGAGCAGAGTTTGGGGATTTAACTAAGCACAAGAACTCGGCTCAATTCCCAAAGCATCCGCCAACCACCCAACTGCACAGCACTTTTGGAAAATAGACACACAGGTAACTGATTTCTCCACTGACAATGCAACAGAAGAAAAGCTTGCTCTATCATTCCAACCATCTGGAAGTCTGGCTCAGACTTGAGGCTGATGTGTAACTTTTAATTGGAGAGACAGTGGTGGGAGGCAGAAGAGTAGGAAGGAATGATCCCAGTGGATCGACAGGCACTGCCTGCTGCCAGATGGACAACCTGAGTTTGCTGGAGTGCACAGCATTTCATTCTCGGGCCAATGTGGTGTGTGTTCTATTTTACAAAGAGCTTGTTGGAGAGTTGCAGTTTGGCCCGAGACATCGCAAGTGCTGCAAAATGCTGCCGTTTCCACAGGACAGCATTCAGGAAGCAACAATGCTTAGATTGTATATTTCAATTTCCATCTACTTCACCCCTCTTAGCAGCTATCTAAGCTAGGTGGTCCAGCTTGAAGTTCAGAAATTCTTTGAGCTTTTAAATGATCAAATGTTTGCACACAGAAAATGTTTTTTATCATCATTGTATCAAATTGATTTTAAGATCAGATACCTCATTTAATTATTTGCCAATAACAGAGCCAATATAGACCAGCTGGCGAACAAAGTGCGCATTTATCAGATAAAGAGCCAAATAATTTACTCTGGAGTTGGTGGAGACTCAAAATAGAGCTAAAAGAGAACAAATATTGGGCTTACATCCATTGGAAATTATGTTTCTGGACATGTAAGTACGCAACTGTTTGCTTACAGTTGGCAATGTCAATTTAAAAGGTGATAATATGTCAATGATGCACTTTTAACCTGTTTCTGCTGCCTCCAAGTGGCAACAAATCAAACACTTCTTGCAAGTTTGAGGATTATAGGAAAAGCTCGACATTTTTGGGAATTCATTTATTTATCAATCTCAAGGTACAAACTAGAGTCGGGACTTATTTACCCTTGCTTAGCCTGCTAACACCTCTAAAGCTTAACAGTTAATCACAGCGAGGTTGCCAGGTTTGGTACCATTGTGTCAAAACCTGTGTGCACTGACCGCATTTTGCAACCTGCTTCTGAAGCAGAAGCACAAATTGTTGCCCCAGGATTAAATGCTCTTTGTGATCTCGGTCGGGGTGTTTTTTCACATTTAATGGTGCCAGGCTCCAGTCGTTATGCACAGACAGAGTATCGATCTATTAATCTATCTCACAATTAAAGGCATACAAACAAATGTCTCAAAATGTAAGAATATTTCATAAAATCTTTGAATGTTTTCAGGTTGGCTTGGGTGTACCACCAGACTGTGGTGTGTACTTTTTCATAATCATGCTTTGTTTGCTCATCCTGCTGCTCTCCATAGGGAATAAATAAACTTGTATGATGCTATTTAGTAGGGTTGGTCCTGTTTCTAATTTCCCAAGTGTGATGCATTGTGAGAGCGGTGAATATTTCTCCGCAACGACTGCTCCAGCATTCGTCGGTGTAAGACAATCTGGCGTCATTAAAAAGGACCACGGCGACACCAGCTAGCAGCAGAGATGTACGTTCAAACGTTTTTCCTGGTGTGTAAGCCCCCCAGCAATGCTTCAGTGGTTGCACTGGAATGTGTGCACAGTATAAGAGGCAGAGAGAGAAATTTGGGGAGAGGTGTCCTGGAAGTTTGTTGATGTGCTCGGTTGTAGATTTCTTCCCAAAAGATTTTTCTCATTGTGAAACTGAATATAAACAAGCATTTGTGCAGCAGTGGCTGCCTTTGCTTTTGTTCCCTTGGAATGCAAAGCGTGTGTTATGTGTGAGCTCCTACAAAAGTTGAAATGACACATCCTGTGCCGGGCCAGTGTGTTGTGCAGAGTTGTACTGTATCAACTTCCCCAGCAGTCTTGTCCCCCAGTATTTCAACAACAATATCTTCAGTACCTGGCAGAATTAGATCCCCACAGACGGTTTGTGGTGTCTGTGCGGACCATCTGATAGGAAGCTATAAAGGACCCCTTCAGGGCTCGCTCAGAATGGCCGCTTGTTGCTTCAATACAGTCGGCTGTCTGTTTAGCTCGTCTCACCTTTCTCTTTGTGGTGGTGAAGCCATACTTCACTCAGGCAAATTCCTGCTTGTGAATCGTAGCGCTGACCTTTTGTGTGTGTTTTGCAGCTGAGGCGTGAACTTTATCTCTTTCTGCTGAATAGCTTACAGCCCCCGCACCAATATGGAATCGTGTGATATTCTGTGAATAACACCAATTCCAATTTTACGAGTGACTTTGCAATTTTGCCTAGCTCTCGCAAAATCCCCACAAAAAAAATGTTAAATTGGAAGAACACTTGCATCCTGCTCGCTGTGAGCAGTACACAGCCTGGTAGTAGAATGGAAGTTAAAGTCAGATGATATTCAGTGGTTTTTTTTCTCATTGTCAGAAAATGCCATGAAAGGATGAATTGATCATGTAGCCAAAGCCGTCCATATCTTTTTCCTCTGCGCCATCACCCTCAAATATTGCACTCATTAGCTTGTTATTATACTGATTTGCGGCTCAGATGCGTTTTAATCTTCAGCTGGAAAATTCCTCAACAAAATGCACTATTAACTCCAGAGGTCTTCAGCGTTCTTTCAGGCCAAGGACTCCTTAGTTAACCGAGAGCCTCCTTCTCGATAAGTTCAAAACAACTCATTGCAGCTCACTAGAATGTCCATACACTTGGGATAGTGATACAGATATGTGGCCAATATGTCTCAATAATAAATAGTTAGCTGACTCGTTCGTCTGAGTTAGGCTGTCATCATTGGTAACTATCATCAATGTATGTATTGCTAATAAAAGGTTGGATTCATGTTAATTTTCAGACACATGAACATTTTTGAAAAAAGTTCAACTGTCTAAATATTTATGAAACAGTAATTTGGTGGCCACCTGCAGTGACTCTGAGGACTCTCTGTTGAAGACCCGAGGTCTGCTGCACTTTGGGTAATGTTTGCTACAAACTCCAGTGCCCAGCTGTTTAAGGAAACGACTAAGCTTTTAAGAAGGACACTGCATATTGGTGAGGCTTTTAAAGAATTACATCCTCAGTAGGAATCAATGGGCTTGAAGCCACATACAGGCAAGGATAATAAGGAAATATTGAGAGACTAACAACTAATTGTTGGTTTCAGTCTTTTTATGGGATTTTTTTTGAAAGATAGAGAAAAACACAAGCTAAGTCCTTTTTAATGTACTTGCATTACATTATAATCGTTTAACTACGTATACATATATAGGTAGTAATAACATTTTGCAGATACAAATCATATGAATGTGCATTTCCGTTGAAATTTAACGTGTTAAAAAAAAAAAAAACAGCTGTCACTTTAACAGATACACGACACAGAAATGTCGGGTGTTCCCTGTCTGACAAGAGTTTTATTTTTAGTAGACACAGTGATAAACAGTGGTTTGGGGTTGTGGGTCCAAGTTAAACTCTGAAATGTGTGAACTGATGCCTTCCTCAGGAGTCACCTGCCCCATTACGCCCCTCCCTCCTTTCCTCGATTCACCAGCCTCTTCAGGCATGTGTTTGTTTTTCTTCATTTCACACCTCTCTCGCACTGCATATTCATTTTTCACTACTATTGCCTTCCTGCTAGCCACCCCCCCCGTACACCTTTCCGCCCAACCTCAAACCCCTTGACGTGGGAATTCAATTTGTACTGTATGTTTCATTTCTACTCCGATTTAGATTTATTTCATGTTGGCTGCTTTTAATTAACTCTCTGGATATGCAATGAGAGGAGGAGGGGGTGAGAGAAGAGAGAGTGAGAGAGACAGAGAGATAGATCAAAACTCCTCACATCCACCAATGAGTTACACCGGCAATCATTTACCACTTAGACAGTAGTGCAGAAGCCCCCTGTTCGTTGCCCTGGCAACCGGTGCCTTGGTGATTGATTCCTCGCCAGTGTGGCATCGCTGCGGGGAATAGAGCGCATGAGCTTACCGTGCCCGCTACATCTTTCTAATTAAAATGGGATTACAGAGTCATCGCCGTTGTATGTTCAAACAAATGCAAGGCTGTGAAGGAAATCAATTTTGGTAAATGTCAGGGCTTTTAAATACAACTATGGATAAACAAACGTGAGCGAGCTCAATGCACTGATATGAGCACTGTATGCACACTATACATGGAGACGTGCCTCCGTGCGATCTGCATGTCGGGGCTGTGGCGACTGACAGCAACGGTGCGTCCCTCCATCCGGGAGTCAAGCTTGATTGACAGCGCCTGAATCATGTTATGCAGCACAAATCACCAGACACAACAATTAGTCTGTTTGTTGCTGCCTGCTAATCAGAAAATATTCTTCAAATTGGAGCTTAATGTACATCTTAAATGAACAACGGTTTCTTAATGTAATTGGATTAGGCAAGTCAATCATATCTACGCAGTTTATGCTGTTGTCTTTCACACTAGTGTGTATTGAGGGACTAAATATTCTCCCATGTGCAGAGCTGAGACTTTATGACTGCACCTGCACCATGGGGACACTGTAGCACACCGATATTATATTTCAAAACATGGTCTTACATACATATGAATAAGAAATTAGTGGAGAATGCATTAGATGGTGTAGCAGAGGTACGGGAATAACAAATAATGTAAGACAATGTAGTAGCATTTCACAAATGGTGCTGCAGGACCAATGGGTCCATTTTAATTACATATAATAATTCTATCCTTGAAAGTCAAGTGCATACATTACATTTACTACATAGTTATATATATATATATATATAAAAGTCTGCTGGTACCTTATTGTTAGAGATCAAACCCACTGAGCAAAACCATATCCAAAAGACGTCTTTTCAATGTCTGTGCAGACGTTGAAGACATCCAGTGGAGAGCCAGAAGTTTTTTGACGTCTTTTTTAGCCGTCTTTTCAACGTCCAAGTGACATCCGTACAGGGAAAGTTTTTATGATGGAAATGTACACGTCTTTTTAATGTCAGTCACAGACGTCTAAAGAACTTTTTGGAGTTCAAAATTAAAGTTTTTATGACGGCGAAATTTTACTTCATGCAGCAAAGGGTACAGGGTGGATTCGAACCCCAGGCTTCAACCCCAGTAGCCCGTAGGAGGAATGTTCTTTTACCAGGTGAGCTATGTATCAGCTGTATTACAAGCCATGTGTTGGTCATTAAACCTTCATGAGGAAGGCTAATGTTCCAAGGTTGAATTACCAAAACATGGTAAAGCTAATAAATAGCTCTCCTGGTAAAGTGCACGCCTCATACATCTTTTAGATGTGTTTTAACTCAGTGGGAAGCAACTACAACTTTATTAAAGTGCCATTCTTCAAGATAATTGTGTACTTGCGAATCACATTCTTAAGTCTGTACTTCATTTTGTTTAGTGGGCTCTCAAAGCCATCGACGAACCCCAAGTGGCCCTTGAACTCCCGAGCATAAAAGAGCAGAAGATAGAGAGAATGAAGCCAGAAAGAGGGAAGTGGCACGCAGAGCAAATTGGAAAAACAAGGTCTCACGCTCGTTTTTTTTTTTTTTTTTCAGATTTCAATCACTACAATACAGTTAGCAAGGTGTAACCTAGTGCCTTTGGACCTGCTCCCAAGTGGAGCTCTTTGGCACTGGCTGTGTGGGATGTGTCATTACAGCAAAGGTAATAATAGAGCAGGGAATTTATAATGTGACGCCTTTTACGCGCCTATGAAAGAGTGCCTGAAAGCTCTGGGACTGCTGGCAGGAAAAAAAGGAAAAAAATCATGTTGGGTTGTAAACAATGAAAAGCCATATCATTGGCTTATGTGTCATGCGACTGAAACATATATTAAACCTCTCATGAAGGACCTCTGGAATGGAACACACTTCAATTTCACCCGTATACCTGCAGACCGGGGGTGCACCAGGAGTCCCACGTAGCTCCACTATATCATTGCATGGCGCAGAGGTTTTTACAGGGCTCCTTGTGGCTAACAAACTACTCTCTGGAATGAAAGTGCAGTTACAGCCTTATGAAACTGAGTGCCCAGATTAGGCATAAATCACATTCAGTCTTGTTTTGCCCTCTCAATCATTACTCAGTATGGGTGCCTGGCTTTTGTGTGCTCAGCAAGCATGCTAATATGTTTTTTTTTCTCTTTGTACTGTGAAAGACATTTGAGAACATGAAGCTGCCTTAAGTCTTTCATTGCCCTCTAAATTGCGTAAATTGAAAACATGTCTATTTGTGGGAATACCACTGAGCAAGCCATCTACTTGATTCAGTAGAGCTTATGCATCCACATGGCTCTGATTTACATACCATGCAGACTTTCAATGCAAATCAGGACAAATAAATGAAGGTGTAGTCACAGGGTATCATTGCCATGTCAGCCAGAGGTCTTTATCCTGGAACAAAGGAGCCAAAAAAGCCTTAGCCACGCTGGCACTATCGCTCTAGGAATGGCAATGTTGACTAGTCACTTTGGTCCAGATTGAAATGTTTCATCATCTACTGGATACCTTTTCATTGAATTTAATAAGTTTACTCTGCAGGTAAACCCCACTGACACCATGAGGTTGACATTTTTTATTTTTTTGTGCAATGTTTCATGTGCCTTTGAATGGATTGCCACCAAATTCTTTTTTTAATGAAACTTTGGTGACGTCCTGACTTTTCATTTAGCACCAAAGGCCGGTAAGCATTCACTTATCCAGGGAAATATCTGAACATCTAATAGATGGAACATTTTGTTAATTCAAATGTATTTTACTCCAGAGCCTCTGTATGGTTGACATCTTTTTATTTGCATTTTTCGATGGATTACAATACATTTTGGCACCGACATTGTAAGAATTTTAGTTGAAAACAAAGAAATAGCCGTTTTGACATTATGACATGTATGTATTGTGTTGCTGTGATATGTACTGAGGTTAGCATACTAACTACCTAGCCCCATTCCAAAGCTAGCTAACGTCCCAGTCCAAAGCTCCTGTGCTAGCGGTGTAAACACTGACACTCCAATAGTCCCCAAGCTACAAGTCAGAACCACTAGCTCTTTTGCTATTGCTAAGCAGTTACTCTGGTGATATGCTGCCCCCTGTTTGTCTTGAGTATGAATTTGACAGATGACCAGTTCTTACATATGGCCCCTTTTAACTGTTCATCTAAAGCCATCATGAGGTCAAAAATGTAATGTGTTGAATACTTTGCTTCCTTCTGTCAACCTCAGCTGTACTTTGCGTTCAGTGCTCATTAGTAACGCTAATATGCTAAACTAAGATGACACTTCTAGCATGTTAGCATGTTAATGTTAGCATTTAGGTCAAACACTGCTGTAAGTAAAGCCCAACAGAGTTGATGGCATAACTGTAGACTGTTAGGGTTGTTATTCCTCACCATCAAAAGACAACGTCATCTACTGTAATATACAATTCTGTATGAATGATCTTTTTGAGATCAAGCCAACCATTTTTACTCCAAACAGGTTGAAAGAAAGGAACTATTTGCCCATTTTTATGTAGCCCTGTCTTTCACATCTCTTAGTCAGGAAAACAGGAAATGGGCCTGACTCCTCCAACTGAAGGAGGATGACAATCCACTGTTTTCTTTTTTTTTCTTTCTCCCTTTTGGGGTGCTTGTTAAAAATCACACATACGTGTGCGCGAATGGCGTCGGGTTTGCTCTCCTCTCGAGCGGAGAAGAAAACCATCTGGGATTGTGTTTGTGTTAAGCAAAGTGCAATGGTTCTCCTCTCTCTCATTCACACCGGCGCCTGGCATCACGTAGGGACTAATGTGGAATCTAAATCTGGACCTTGTTGATAGAAAATGGCAGGTCACACTGTTTGGCATGTGACTCTCACAAACCCCAGTGCAGGCAATGGTGCTAATAGATAATTGCCAGCTTTAATAGGAGGTGACATGCTTGTATGATGTTATACTCGGAGCCGAATAGCGATCTTTACTGAGGATACAGCCTCCATAGTTTCTTTCTTTTTCAGGTGGAGGCCTTGAAAGATGTTTTAACTGATTTGTCTTCTTATAAAGATAGTGAATTGTTTCTTGTCTTATAATTACTTCTAATAACACAGAGATTTTATCATACTTTTGATAAGACGAGACCTGTCACTGCTGCATTTAATGCAACTGCAACAACACGTCTTCGTTTACATGACAGCATGAATACAAAACACGAAAATCGAGCGCCTCTTTTCTCCTCCCGTGAACTTTTGTTTCGCGGATTGCAACAATTTGCGTGCAGAGCTCTCTCTCTCTCGCTTCCTCACACACATAAGTCCTCCCGTAGACACACACACGCTCATCATAACCGTTCGCTGTGGACTCACACCCCCCCCCTCCCTTCGCCTCCCACTCATCCTACTGATTGGAGTTGTCAGGAGTCAGAGGGTCACAGTGGAGGATGTCAATAGGCCTCATTCACAGACACAGAGAAGCACACACATGTACACACACTCTTACACATACACACACAAAAGCAATAAAGGAGGGAAGCAGACAAAATGACAGACAGACAGTAATGTGGTCCTATCTTAAGTGTGTATAAACACACCCCACAATCACCCCATCACGTCAACAGCTGTGCATCAGCTCGCTCTCCCACTCACCGCAGCCGCGCACGCCGGCGAAGAGCATTCGATTTATATTCATTATTCACCAGTCAACTGCCTTGATTTCAGTGATTGGATATACCCTCTACCATCCGCTGGCTCCTCCCCCCGCTCTCCTCGGTCCCATGGGAAGTCTCAATGTCTCCCAGCTACTCATGGAGTGGATAGCCGCGTGAGTGCGTGTGGTTGTGAGTCTTTTATGCATGTTAAACGGTGCCGTGTGTGTGGCAGTAATACGGCTTTTGGGATATGAGTAGAGAGCACGTGTGATTGGATGGGTTTCATCAGGACTTATCCTTAAAGAAAAAGAGGCAGCAGGAAAAAAAATCTGCAGAAAAGGTTCAAAGCATTTAAGACTCATACTTACATGAAAACCAGTAGGTGGTATATTTAAACTTTTCTTTTTCTTTCTGTTTTTTTTTATATTGATGACTGATGTATCCTTATTTTAAACGTGTGGTTTAGTTCTAAACCTTTTCTGTGATTAGTTTTTTCTTCGTGGTGTTCAGCGCTCTCTGCGATGGATGTTTATAGATGTTTCCCCGCAACAACACCCCTGATTGAAATGAATGGGTCGTATTCAGACTTCAGCAGAGCTTAATGATTGTTGGAGCAGGGAAACATCTGCATTCTGCATTCCTGATCAGTTATTTGTTCAAGGAAAAAATGCTAAAAAATCTGCTCATGCTACTAACTTAAATGTGAGGCTTTTCTGCTTTTATTTGTCTCGTATGAAAACATACTGAACTTCTTTTTGTTTTGGACTGTAACTTGCACAAATAAGCAGTTTGGAGACGTCACCTTGGGCTCTTGGAACATTTTTCACAATTTTCTGTCTAATCATAGATGGCATAGACAGGCTCAAGGGCCTTTCCTTCTCTTTGTCCAGCCCTCTTCTCATGCACATCAGCTCATAAATAACTAAAAAATAGTTATTTAGTCAGGATTATATAACCCCTTTATGGTCTGCTACATTACTGAAGCATCCTCCCTAACACACAGTGCCCATCGCCAGACTTTGTCCAAACCGAAACAAAAAAAAGCTACAAAAACACAAATCAACACCTCCTTAAGTTCAAACATAAAAACAAACAGCAAAATTCCTTTAAAATGTGTCTGAAAGCAAATATTAATGCTCCCCCTCATTAATATTTAAGACATAAAACATAATTTGTTTGTTGTTTGTTTTTAAAGTCCAGAATCTATGAATATGAAAATATTATTAAAGAAATCCAAGTTTCAAGTTTCTACATTACACATGTTTAGGCCGCATACTGCACCACGATTGGCTCCAGACTAGTTGTGATGTCACAAGTCCTGCTCATTCAAACACACTCAGATTCGAGGCGATCGGAGAAACCTTCCCTGTCGGCAGATGAACTTGAAAGCAGCCCTCTATTATCAAACCGTGCACTTGCTGAGAACCTTCTAGTTCACCCCCCACGGAAATGTTAAAACCATGCAATTAAAGCCTTGTTAGATAATTTGGGTTGGTACCTTAATCGCCTCTCCCATCCCCCCCTTCGTACCTCGCAGGTCTATTACAATTGGCTTCAGGTAGCTGGTGAAACCACCAACACGCAGCATCTCGGTAACAACATGCTCATCAGAAAGAATCCAGCTGAGACGTAAAAGAGACGCTGGCTTGACGAGACATTGGCTCGGCTATCTTTATCTCCAACCATAAGCAGGGACAACCACACGCAGAAGCTCACAGGCAGTTTGCGCTCAAATTGTTTTGGGCACCTGTCATCCTCTATTATAATTAGCAAGTGGACGTCTAAATAATTGCCATCAGGCTGCGGCTGCTGTATCAGTGTTGGTAGCCAGAGCCTTCCCTCGCCTTTAGTTCTAGTATTATTTAAAGGAGCGGCGCGCCGTCACAAAGCATTGCCCTCAGCAAAGTCTTAAGCTGTGTATTCAGTCAGCGACAGCATCTGGAGCGCTGAAAATAATTAACTGACACAAGAGGGTTCGGTGTTGGCTTCACCATTTGTTTTGTCCACACTTGTCCCAGACACACGCGCAGACACACATATGCATGCGCATACAGGCAGCTTTTGATCATAATTGTGACACTGCCAGGAGAGAGGGAGGTAACGCGCTCGTCCCAGTGGGGATTGGGGATGGTTGTAAAAGTAAATGAGGCAGATGGGTCCGTCTTGAAAAGTAGTGTGAGGAAAAAATGAAAAGGCTCCTTTGAGGAATGAAGATAGAATAGTTAAGTTGAAAGCGCTTGTTTAATTTGAAGAGGGCAGTACTTGCAGAGCTACAGTGGGAATATTATGGAATGAAAGTAAAGTGATTTTGTGATTCTGCGTGTTTAGGACTGCACGGTATGGTTAAAAAACATCATATTGTGATTTTGTTTTGACAGATAATGCGAGTGGGATCAGATTTTACCTTCATCACAAAAATCCCAACTTTTGCAATCTGGATTATTGCGCTTTTTGTGCAGCTCGATCACGATTTTACAAACAGCTCATGAATCAGTAACGTATGTCCCAAACTTCTAAATCATTGATGTAAAAACTGACGGAAACTTGCATTCTGAGTCACGCAACAACATCCTGCTCTGCTTCAGACTGTAAGGCGGCGTGTCTGTTGGTTAAAAAATGCAGGTGCATCCTCTCTTTGTGTTGCGTGCGTGTGTTTGCGAGTGTGTCTCAGAACGGGGCTTCGCTGCTATAAAGGGCTCCGCTCCGGGGCCGGTGAGAGCTATCCCGGAGTGTATCGCCAGCCGTAGCGTGATGACTTGACTCACACTTGTCGTTCTCCCTTCTCCCTCTTTCCCCCCCGATTAGACTGATGCACCGTGGAGATGTATGTCAGGGCCACGCACGCACACGCACGCACACACACATATATATAGCATATTCGCTAAGAGCTGTTGCCTGTGGGAAGACAATAGCTCACCAGGCCTGTCTCCACCAACCCCCTCGCTCAGGGCCACCGAAGCTGGTTGAGGTCACTGCTGCTCAACAGCGCCCTCTCGTTCAGACGTTCAGCTGAACAATAACATCTGACACTAACACACACCCTCTCCCTTCCCCCACCTCCATATCGCCCTCCCCCCCTTACTCTCTGTTGTTCTACAAGCTACCTCTGTCACACTCATACAGTAGGCTCCCTTTGTTGTTTGTGTGTCAGCATGTCTCTCTCTCTCTCTCTCTGTGTGTTTGCCTCTTTCTCTCGCTTGCTAATTCTCTAATTTGTCTGACATGTCCTGAAAAGCCCTCATTTGGAGAGACATTGGTGTAGCACGGCTCAGAGTGCAGCGCAGAAATCGCTTCCTGTACGGAGAGGGACAGGACGGAGTTCTTCTGTTTGCTCCGCTCTCATAGTTCCCCCCGAAATTTGAGCCCAACAACCAATGTCACTTCTCCTGACCACCTATTATGATCCAGGCACATGTTTTCAGGCCCTCTGGTCGGACGTGGTAAAATTAAAAAAAAGCAGCTTTTAGAGTCGTATCTTGAATCTCAACACTGCCATCGTAATGCCGTGTTATGCTGCAGTTCATGAGTTACCAGCCCAGCCTTTTTCTGTGCGGTCTATTTTTCCTTAGTGCCTGCTCAGCAAGCGCTCTCCATGGTGCTGACTTAGATGGGGCAAACCGGTGCTGTCCATGGTGCTATCATCACTGGTCCAATTTCAGTTGGTCCTCGCTGAGCTACAGCTGACTGTGTTAGCTTTTGTCGACTCTGTCCTTTGTGCTACCTCATCTGTTTCGAACAGAGCACGTGCCATCCGCAGTGCTAACGCTGCTGGTTTGGTCCACGATGCAGTCAGAGCTGCCCAGTAACCACTTAGTGCGAGCCGAGCCAATGTCTGCCGCAGATTATAAGCCGCTAACTGCCACTCTGGATCCATTTTCCGAATCCTCAGGAGCAACCTTTTTTATATCCTGCTCATATCCTGCCAGTTAAATGTGTGTCAGGAAGCAGATTTGTCATTGCTCTAGCTTATGGGCTCCATCTTCGTGGCATTTTCCTGATGTGCAGTGAGGATTTTCCAGGTTCTGTGTTTCGGTGACTCACTGTGCGCTGCAGTAGGGGGAGTGTCCCAGGCGGCCTAGCGGCGCACTGCAATTTCCATCGACCACATTATGCATTGTCAGCTACCTGTCTGCTCTGAGCAGGGGTGGAGCACATGTCGCACCTGAATTCTGCACTTTTTCTTTCTTTCTCACTTTTATTATCCACGTTTAACATTGTAACACTTGTAGTAAGACAGAAATTGATGTTTTTTTGTTTGTTTTTTCCCCCCATACATCCTGATGAATTCCATCTTGCAAACCAAACAAATCATGTTCTGAGTTGTCAACATATCCGGTCATGCCAGTGTCGATAACTCAATATCTCAGGAATACTCTTAGGGAATTTCTTTATATTTGGCACCGACGTCCACGTGAACACAAGGATGAACTAATTAGAGTTTGGTAATCAAAGGTCAAAGGTCAAGGTCACTGTTGCCTCTTAAGGCTTGTTTTTGGCCATAAGCCAGAAATTCATACATTAATTATGAGAAAAATTCACACAAATGTCTGACGGGATGAAATGATGACATTTTACATCCAAAAAGGTCAAACGTCAACTTCACTGTGACATCATAGCGTTCTGCAAAATTACTTTCCTGGCCATAATTGAACGCCATAACTCTGAAAGAGACGGGGAGATTGTGACTATATTTCACACGTGGTCAGATACTGAATTGAGCTTCAGATGGTCGTTGTTGCACCGTGTGACAAAGCTCTCTTATCAGTCCTCTTTAGTATATATACTATATATATAATAGTCTATAAAGACAGCTTGTTTCTGAAAATTATTCACTGGAATCTGCTGCTTTAAGTAGTATAAAGTCTGAATCCCTGTGTTCTGCTTTGGTGAGGCTGCATGTAAAGATACAAGGTTGTGTTGAAGAGGAATTAACTTACGAGACTTAAGATAGTATACCATGAGGTATTAGGATGTGTAGCGGATCACAATCATCTCTTAAACATGAATTTTATTCTATCACAACTCTCTATCAACATTCCCCTGCTAAATTTGAGTTGGTAGCTTATTTAACCAGCATGTCTACATAAAAATGTTTGCGTGACAGCCCTCTACATAAATTGCACTCCTACACGTCCGTCTCCCACATACAAATGCTTCAACGTGTC
This sequence comes from Pagrus pagrus, assembly GCF_965226575.1. Lineage (NCBI taxonomy): Eukaryota > Metazoa > Chordata > Actinopteri > Spariformes > Sparidae > Pagrus > Pagrus pagrus. The sequence continues at coordinate 14,678,682 of NC_140204.1, read as the reverse complement.
GCTCAGTTCACATCGGGGTGGTGACCAAGGGAGGCATTTTTTCGAAGACAACACAGCTCAGCACTCGACAAATGAATTGGCATGTGAGGCGGCAGAGCCTCCCGAGTAAGAGAGCACGGGGATTGGTGCTCTGGCAGGTTACACACCTTGGTAAGGGCTGATGTTAATTAAAGTCTCTGTTCAGCACTTTCCAAATTAGATGTGAAATGTTAAGCAGGAGGGGTTTGCCATTAACGTGGTGCTCGGCTGGACCTCTGATCCCGGCCGAGGGCGACGCGTCCTTGAGACATAATTGTGCTCACCTTGAGTGCTGGTTGGACGGCAGGAACAATGCGGGAGTCAAGAGAGGGGCAGGGTGGAAAAAAAAAGTGTAGCGAGCCTCCCTCTGCTATAGAATGAGCGAGTACAGTACATTCTCCCTCTTCTTGCATTAAGCCGTCGCGAGGTTGAAACGATTTGCCTCTCGCCCTCTCTCGCCCTCGTTCCTGTGTTTTGATAGCCACAGGAGGAATGTATTGGATTGCAACTGTTTGAGGGATACACCAAATTAGCCCATTTTCACTTATCAAATGTTGGAAGTCTGATTTGAGCGGCTGCCAGCTTTCTGTCTCTCATGTTGTCTGAAATAGATTTTCTCTTTCCGAGCTCCTGAAGCTAACAGCGTTTGGCACCATACCAAGATGATCCCAGATAAAGATATTTCATGAGATGGTGTAGACGAACACTCTCCAGTGTGCAGCCCCAGTTATGTCGAGAGCTCTCTTTTGTCTGTTCCTACTTGTCCATCACACATTTACTCCATTTCCTGTGTCTCCTTGTGTTCGTGGCACACGACTACTTGAATACACATTCAAAACACCAGTCATTTGTTTTTTTTAACGCGACTCCCTCAGAACCCGTACAAATCGATTGTTTCTGATCCCAGCATCTACATTTACTCGGCAGACGCGATAAACTTGTCAAAACTCAACATCAGTATCCGTGTAATGAATGAATAACCTGTCATTGCCGGATCCCGATTGTTCCCTCAGCTGCACGACCACCTATCGAGCACTTTCCCTCAGCAGACGGTGATCATCGCTTACAAAACCATCAAAAGGGAGCATGTTGATTTGTACATCCTTCCTGCTATTACAGTATGTTGCACGATGACAGAGTTACCCCGGAAGGGGACCAAGTCATGAGCAGAGGAGACACAGAAGTAGGTCAGCTCCAAGGCGTTTGTTACATCATACATATTCATAAACAGCACCCAGTTGTTGCAGAGTGAACTCGCTCCACACAGACTGTTTATTCTGTTCATCGGGCCCCCGTCTCTGTTTAAATGTTAAATAGTGATTACGCATCGTGATGATAATCTGAGCAATTGAGTCTGACTGCCGCGTTTAGACGCCTTTTACCGCTATTACGTGAATAGTACGCTGTTGTAATCAAGTTAACACCTCTGCATCTCGTCGAGTCACGCACTTCACTGGCTTTACAACATCAGCAATCCCACATTTAGTTGACACAAAAGTCAGGACAATACATCATTTAAAGGAATGCTGTGACATTTTGAGAAATATGCTTATTTGCTGTCTCGCTGAGAGTAAAATGAAAAGATTGATATCGCTGTCGTATCTGTCTGTCAGATATAAGGGTGCAGCCGGCAGCTGGTTAGATAAGCCTGGCGCGGAGACTGGAAGTTGGAGGTGGCAGTGTATTTCTTGGTCCGGGAGCAGTGACTCTGCTGATTTCCCCGTACGTCACTGCTCCAGGGCGAGTTATTGTCCAACACGTGACACCCTGTAAAACCACAACATGTACTTTTTATGCTCGGTACAGATTAAATACAGTGTTTTATTTAGTGAGCTTTAAAGGTGTTGGTGGACGAATCTGTTACTTTCACACAGACTTGCAGTGTTGAGGCTAAGCTACGCTAATTGGCTGCAGTTTGTAGCTTCATATTACTTTCCTACTTTACTAAACTTTCCTTTTGAGGTACACTATGCAGGATTTTCCTAAAAATCCATTTATAGGCTCATACCAAATAATCCCTCTAAATCATCCTTTATGACCCACTAGAGGTCTGTGGTGGTGTCTGCTGCTTTCTGCCTGTAATTTCTTCTTATTTTGTCGTGTTCGGGATGTTTCTGGACATCAGCAATAGTTTGACTGTTGGGTCTCATTCCCAGGTCGTCAAAGTGTGATACTTTCAGCAGCCCAAGGCGTATTTTACTACCTGCAAATGAAATTCAAGTGTCTTTCACCTCCGAGTGTTATGTTTATAAACAGCAACCAGCAAATCCTGCATAGTATTCCTTCAGGTCCTCTAGAATTTAGTAACTTAATTAGATGCTGGTACAAATAGTTTTGTTCCAAGATGCATAATCTTTCAATTTACAACAGTATAAAAACAAAGCAAAGTAGCAAATCCAAACATTTGGGAAGCTGAAAACCTTTCCTCCATAACGGCCTGAGTGATTGAACACAATAACTATATACTATATACTTATGAAACACAGTTGATCATCACAGTTGAAACATCTGAGTACATTGTAATAATCAAATCATATGATGTGGTCACTTGTGCTCACATTTTCAGTATCGGTTCACACAATTTGAAATAATGGTAGTTGCGCAGTGAATGGACCCATTCTTAATTTCAGCGCGTCCTAGTCGCGGCGCTGCGCTCGTCCTTCAGAATCGCTGTGGACAAAAAAAAAGAGAGTTGCGGGAGAGTGTGGGAGAATGAATACAAACTGAGTCAGTCACTAGGGCTATGAATTGCACTGATAGTTCAAAACATGATGCTATTTCTGCCTGCCACTGTTATTCACTCAACCCTAATACAATCAGACACTCCAACACAACGATTATGCAGGGGGCGAGATTGACCCTCTCCTCAACTCCCAGCTGCCTGCGCTGCTGTTTCAGAATCATTTGTGAGATTTGGGCGGATAAAGAGGGAAATGTAAGGAAGCAGAAGTGTGAGGCCTGTATTTCAATTTTTCGTTTTTATTCTTAAATGCAAACATTCGTCAGTTTCTCTGTCATGTAACACCTCTCTTATTACCTTTTAATGAATGTATTTTTAACAACACGGCTTCTTTTAAGGAAAAAGGAGTAATTTGCACCTCTGGGCGGTCGTGTTTGATACTCGCAGGTGGCTATTAATGCTCTCGCCAGCGGCACCGTTGGCAGCATCTGAAAGGCCTCTGGTTCATTGTTTCAACCTGCCGTAAACATTTCATTACAGAAATCCACAACCTATACTTTCGCTCTCTCCCCGCTCACCCACTCTGCAGTCAGAACAAGTTTGTCAGCCGAGGAGGAGAGAAACTGAGGGGAAACTGGAGCCGGAGCGAGAGGGAGTTGAGGGTGACAGGAAAACTCTGAGGAGCTCATGCTGAAAATGTTGAAGTCAAAATGGAAAGAAGAAAAGGGGATGATAGATGGAGATGGAGATGGAGATGAATAACAGAGGGTTATAAAGGAAAGTGAATAGGAACCAACGTGGAAGCTTGCGCACGCTGTCTTCATTTAAAAGAGCAGGCTTTTACAGACAACAAAGCATACTCCTACATGTGCCTTATGGTCGACGTAATCTAGCTGAAGGTGTCTGTTGCTTGTGTGAGTGTGAGGTTCGAGGGTAGCCTCGCTGCATTGCCCTTGTTTTGTTAAGCATCGCCGTGGCGCACATTGCACAGACTCCCAGGCTTCTTTTCTTAGAGCTGCAGAGAGATTGCCTTGCCTATTGATCCATTCGCATGTAAACAGAGCATCTCCGGTCTACTGGCTCAAGGTATGTATGCACAGGAGATTTCCGGCAGAAGATGGCATATACTATGCAGTGCATACCTCCTCCTTTGTCTATTTTTGTACGCGGCCTCTGTGATTTAGACAACCTCTTGATAGCGTCTAGTGCTAAAAGCAAAGTACAGTACACTTCCTGAAGTGGAAAATGTCATTCGCTCGTCAATTTAGCGTCTACATGCAATCGTTTGTCCTACATTTTCCATATGGATGTAAAAAACAGTAGATTTTTGTTCACAACAATAAATAGCTGACAGGATCTGATTGTTAAAGAGCAATTATGTTGATTAGGATCAGTGTGCACGCTACCCAAAGATGTAGCACGAACACATTACGAACAGGCTCGAGCAGTGATTGTGATGCCATGACATCCGTTGACCGTATGACAGATAATCTAATCCTAGCAGTCATTAGACCATAAGCACGAGGTCTTTTTTGGTATACTGTACATCGGCCTCAGGTTATGTCGGCCTGACTGGTGCAGAGACGGCTCCGGAGGCTCTGCTCGCCCTGTGTTCCCTGCTCTGGGTGCTTCTGCACGCCTGGCTGCACTCTCAGACTTCCTCCTGCCTCCTCACCGTCGCCACACTCTCCATACACGACTGGGCTGCTGCAAGGGGTCAGATGTCACCCACTTGAGATTCTGCATCTCCTTTTGTCATCGCCGTGCCCGATGATTGGTGTGTGTGTGCGCAAAAAGAGAGAAATAGGGCAAGAGAGGGGAATCTTGAGAGTATGCAAGAGAGGGGTTGGAGAACATTCTTGTGTGAGTGACTGATTTTCTGGAGGAGTTTGAGGGGATCGGGGGTGGGTTAGGGACAGATCTCCTCTTCTTGGCGCTATAAAAATAGCCGTTACAGCATGGGAAATCACAGCTTGCCTCTTGGACACGCCACATCTGTATTAGGTTCGGCAAGAAATAGGTGCCGGGGGAATTGTGTGGGGGGTATCTTCACGGCGACCAGCTGAGACCACGTGCAGGGAACATGCTAATTGGTATTCAGGCCAGGGCTGTGACAGCTTCCCACACACACACACACACACACACACACACGCGGTCCTTACTGCATACACATTCCTTGTCTTTGCAGCCATGCCCAGCAAGAGTTTCAGGAACCTGTCCACTACAATGACCACAATAATATCCCCAGCTGCATCAGCGGTGGAGAATTAAACTAGAGTCTGTTCGGCCTTTCCTCACCTCTGCTTTCTGCCATCTTCTCTCTCTCTTCAGCTTTTAAGCCCCTTTGTTCATATTTTATCCTGTTTTTAGTGTTGTGATCCATAACAGATAACCAATGACTAAATCAGATGTAAACATAATTTTGAAGTAGCCTACCACATGTAGGTGCGAGCCTGTTTGAGATCAGCATCAATGAAATGAGTGCTGACCTTAACTGGCTGCAAGCTATATGTCAGTACATCAATATGGCTTGATGTTCTTCTCATTTGATTTAGTTTAGTTTGGATATCTCTTGTACATTTGAGGTCATTTTTATATGCTTGATACAGTATATGCGCTGTATGTATTCGATAATATGTCCTTATTAGGTTTACAGCTTGTTCCTCTTTACCCAAGTGGCCAAAACATTAGTTAGTGCTGCTTTAAAAACAATTAACAAATTATTAAACTGAAATTAATTTCATGTTGATCAACAATTAAGTTCAGGACAAAGAGATTTTCATTGTAATTGTAAAAAATGCGACCAAAAGGGTTGTAAACAGACCATTTACAGTAACGTAATGTTTTTTTGTTTGTTTTTTTACCTTTCACACTCACTTGAATAACTCACTTTGACATTGTGTCATACAGAGAACATGCCAGTGCGGCAAAGAGAAACAAACACATCGGCGCTGTGGCCACCGCTGCTGCTCTCACACTCCCTCTGACTTCTTTTCTCCGTTAATACAATTGTCAGTGCAAAGAGACTGATAAGCCTGCGGGCCTTTCTGCCGTCACCACACCTGGAAAATAAGCGAAATTCTGTTTATACGCAGGCCTCGCTCCTCTCTCAGTCCTAGATATAACAGCCTATATTAAGAGCCCAGTGTTTGGCAACACGCAGCTGTTGAGATGCAACAACTCCGCATTGTTAATTTGTCTGACCTTTTGTTTTGTCTAGCTGCAGAGTGGGAGGCTACCAATCTAAAGAAGGTAGAAGAAGCCTATGAGACAGTCAACATGGAAATAAGGTAAGGGAAAAACAAAGAAACAGAAGCAGAGGTTTTTGCCTCCATTGTCACAGATTTGTTTCTAAATCCTCAACACGTCATGTGGACGATGCATTTGCTTCTCACATTGCTGCTGCATGGTATGTAACCAGGCCTTAAAATAGACTCCATCCTTCTGTGCTAAAGAGTTAAGCTGCACAGTAATGAATTTGCACTGTGTGATACCTAAGGCTAATTTTAATGAAGAAAAACAAACGCTATGGGTTGCCTACTGTGCTCTGATGGGTAGGCCTATTCCAACTTACTTTGTGCCAAACAGTGTCTGCCTGGGTATGAATTATCCAAACTTCTTTGTGCCATTGTTTCAAGACAGACATGGCACAAATTAGCGCTGCAAACACTGTAATTATTCTGTGTTAATGGACAGAAATGACCTCCTGTCACAACAAATTAGTGACGCACTTACATTTCCAGCCAGAAAATCTGTCAGCCTCAAAATGCTGGAAAATATGTTTCCAAATTAAGAAGGTTCATTGATTGTGTAGTGGAGATGCAGCGATCGACCGGCCAGGGATGGGAATCAGTGTCAGATATATCTGATTGTTCGCACCAGCACCAACTAAAAGAAAAGAAACTAAACATTTTATGTATTTACCCAAATTATGTGCACTTTGCGGGTCAGTGTGAGAGTCTTTACTGCGTCCTGACATCATTTAACAGTGCGCTTTCTGACGCGAGTTGAGGGCAGGATGTGTTTTGATCTGTTGCACCAGGGAAAGTAAAACATTGTAGCCGAGGGTTATGAATTCCACATTTACTTTAAGGATAAGGATCCGTTGTCTGAGCCAGTGCAGCGCTATTCCACTCACATGTCGGCGCATTACAGACAGACTCCTTCTGTTTTTATCTTTCACAATAGGAGTCCCGGATATACCAGAATACACTGCGTAAATGCTTATAAGAGGGAGACATTTCACTAACAGGCCATTAAAATAGCTTACAACGTGTTATTTTAATTAGTTCTTTTATAGTTTAACACACAATTGAATTTTACATTAAAAAAAAGCGTTACAAATACGTTCTTCGTTTGCTGTTAATTATAGTTCTTAGAAAGAAAAAAAATAAGAACTGGCAGGTCAGACTTTGACCAAGAAAACTGCAGTCGTGGCTTTTCTGTAAGTCTCTTCTTCTAATCCTTGCTAACATTACACAGTACATATAGTCACACACCATGACGGCTGATAAGACAAAACCTGTGCAGGTTTGCTCGAGAATTCCTGTCACATGCTCGCGCTCCCGCTCAGATGTTTTCACAGAGCTCTGAGCCGGCCAGCAATAGCTGATAAGTAGCTACTGTGGCCCTTAGGCCTCCAAACTGTTCATTACAGTGTGAGAGCCAGCCGCAGAGATGGCAGTTACCAAAAGGTCAAGATTTCTTCCCCCTAAACAAACCTGCATGAGGGGAAAGGAGGGAAAAAGAAGCTGGCGTGACTTCACTTGCTCTATTTCTTAGATGTCCACCTAGCTTCAGTTGCTCCTGGTCAAATTACTCACTATCCTTTCTGTGTGTTGGAGCATCCCCCCCACTTCTCTTCAGGCCATGTCCTTTATCAGGTTTGCAGATATAAATGTGCTCGTGCATTTGTGTCTTCATGAACTGGCATGAAATTAAAGCGTCTTCCTCATTAGTCCGCACCTTTCATTCCTTTAACGTGCTGTAAAGGGCAATTTCCGCAAAATTGGCTCTGTGTGTGAACGCTTTGACCCCTGCCCTGCAGAAGAATCACATGCGCACACAGTTACGCAACCTGCATTGCTTTTCTGACCCCGAATCATCCCCCTGCAGAACCCCGCCTTATCAACCTCAAGCGAAACAATCACCCTCCCTAAACATTTGTTAACCCCATTAGCAATTCCAGGTTATGAATATGGAAATAAGGGCCTGTGCGCCATTAGAGATAGAGCCCAGTTCCCTTATTTGCGATTAGTGAAGAAAAGCAGCCCTCGCCAGCTCAGATAATTGGAAACTGGGGATGGGCTTTAAAGGGCCACCTCATCAACACTCCATCCAAGAAGTCAGTCACTTAAAGCTGCAAGTTAAGCATTGTCCAGCACAGTTAGGAGTCATGTAGAAGTTATTAAGCAAGGACTTTGTCAGGGACTTCAAACAAATGGCTCACAACACTGGAACACACAAGTAACAAGCCGTTAAACACCCTTTTCCTTTATAACATTAAACGTTATTTGCTTAAAACTATGCCACTAGTGTTCTTTCGAAGGTTAAAGTGTGCCTAATATATTTATTTTGGTTTCCTCAGTGATCTCCAGAAGAAGCTGGCGATAGACTACGGGACAGATTGGGAGTTTCTGTTTTTGAACAGCCAGTGTTACAAGCTCAAAGTATATGAGTAAGTACTGACAGAATATTGATTGCTTATTTGTTTTATATGCTTATTTGTGTCTGGCATCAATATGGAAACTAGTCTGGAACATACATACAAACATCTGTTAGCCTCAAAATTCATACTAAATACACTCATTATAAAATCTTCTCACTGAGGCACAGGCTGATAGAAAAATACATCTGACACTGTTGTCAGGAATTGTTAAAGCTTTTAATATTTAGGTCTAATATCAATAATGGGAATCACGGAAAGCGATTTCTTGTGTGATACCTGTGCACTGCAGGTAGCCATGAAAATCGCTGGATTGAAAAGTAAACAGTTTCAAACGCCAATCCCAAAATCAATATGTTAACCAGAGGCTGGAATCCATCTTATTTTGAGCAACTGTACTAAAACAAATTCTATCTGTAGCAAATGTGAACCCTCTCAGTAAAGATCCACCATTTAAAGTTTATAATTTGTGAGCTCCAAGTCACCCTGGAGAAAGCCAAGCAGCTAAATCAACTAAATTTAATCAACAGAATGAGCTTCTTTTACTCTCTCCTGCTGCATCCCTATGGCCCCTGCTGGGGTAGAATCTGTTCTCCTCAGGATTGCTTGCCAGCTGGAGCTTTAGAGGCCTGTGGGTGGTTGCAGTTTTGAAAGAAAATTATCTGAGATCTGCACTGAGATCTGCACTGCAAATACATTTTTCAGACATCCTTGGAATCAGTGGTTTTCCCATGCCCTTATACACCAGTGTGATTTGTTTGCTTAGTTTGCCATTTAGGAGGCAAAATCTGAAAAAAGGGAAGTTGCAGTTTCTGTACTTGCGCCAGACAAAATCTATTTCAGTCTTTTACTGGAGACAGTATTAGATAATATTGCACATTGATTGCAAGGGTGTTTGTCATGATGTAGGCAAGGAGAGCTCGCTCCTATGATATTGATCATCCTTTACTTCTGTGAATGCAAAGACCTAAACATATATGGAACAATGTCCACATTGATAATGTCCAAAAATGAGTTTTGTTATATATTTTGTTTGGACGTGTACTTATGTTTCCCTAAATTTGATTGAATTTCGGGATGCTTACACTCCTGTTTCAACTTACCTCAACCAAACTTGTTGTCTGGTAAAGCATTACACTCACTGAACATATTGGTTGGTCCTGACTCTATATGCCTTAAGTATAGAGTTCCTCTCATTTTGAAGCAAATCAGATGCTAACATTAAAACATCAGCTGGAACTCATGGAGCTAACGTTAGCTTAAATAGCTAGCTGCTGTGCGGGACTGATAAGATAAACAGGCACTGCGATAGCAACTAATAGGAATAATGTTAGCATCTTGCAAACCTGTTAACCCCACCAAATGATAAGAATTTAGTTGGTTATAGCTGTTTCACACATTAGAGTGGTAAAGAATAACATACCTAAAACTTAATCCCATTCGTACAAGCTTCATTTTCTATATATATGTATATATTTTTTAATCTAGTTTTTAGATTCTTTTATATCATATTTGTATCCATTTGTTCGACTAGGCACAAGAATTCCTCTGTATGGTGTACTGTGTAGGATTGTATATGTGACGAGTTGATTTGATTTGATTTGAGATGTATCAAGTCAGATTATCTCTCACACCTTCAGTCCTCATCCGGGGCACAGAAACCCACACTGTGCTCTGTTACCTTTCTTTCCCCGCCCTATTGGTATCATAGACTCCATGTTATTTTTCATCCTTCAACTCATTGAAGAGCACAATATCCACCAGCGTCAACTCAGCTGAAGGTCCTTTGACCTACCAGCACCCCTCTCAGCAATGTACCAGTTCCCATCCCTGCCCCCTTTATCCTTGCTGTTCGCCTTGAACCGTGATCCTGAAAAGACATGACATTGACAGACACATAAACCAACGGCTTTCTATAGCACTTCCTCCCGTGCCCTCGAGTGAGCGAGCGAGCAGAGCTACAGTTTCTCTCCAATAATGGAACAGAATCACACACTTCTCTTTCCAGCTTCTTGATCATCGGTTGAATTCGTCTTACATCCGCCCTCCCCGGCGTTTAGATCTCTCACTTTTGATTAAATTGCTCCCCCTTTTTTTTTTCTTTTCTTGAGTGAAAGCCAATATTGGAAAAAAAGTGCCCTGAGCCATAAAAGTTTGCTGAGCAGGAACACTGTCTATCTGTAATATAACTAATAGCTTATTTCACTGAATGGATTTCAACTGGCGCTGGTGTTGGGCGTGGTAGGGAAACGGTTTGCTGCCAGCTGAGGATCATTGATGGAGCAGGGAAATAGAAGCGATTGCTTTTCAGGAGATTTGCTCTTGTTTACACTTACAGTATATACTGCGGGCCGAACTTGTTAACGTTCAGAGTGTGTTTCATTTCTGTCTGAGGGTGTCAGCTGAGATTTCTCCTTTTGTCTCTGCGAAGGAGGATCCCTTTCTCTGCACCTCGTTGTCGAGTTATTTCTTCCGCCTTGCCTCATGATGGTGTGAATCACTTCTGCAAACCAGGGCTTGAAGCCTCCTCTTGTTTGTCCAGGGAAAAAATATATAATTGCTTTGATTTCAGAGGGGGGAAAAAATAGCAGCCTTTTGTTGTTGAATACTTTCAAGTGAGAATGATTAAGGGCAAAATTAGAAGCTAAATCTTGTGTAGTAGCACACTCCACATTGCCTTCTCATCAGTTTCTCTCTAAACACCATAAACAACATGAATAAAAGCTTAGAGAGGGAGCTTGTTCTTGGTGCATTATCATTTAATGGCATTATTCCTAAAATTCCACCCCAGACTTACCTATTTTTTTTTTCAAGATTACATCACACTCGCTATTGAAGCTCACCTCCCAAAAATTCAGCCATTAAAAATCCATGTATTTCCCCAGAAATGGTCTTTAGGCTGCTGGTGGGCCCTTATCAAGAGTCGGGAATTTAAAAACGCAGGCTTCTGCCAGTGAATCAGAAATAAGCTTGGCAATTCAGTCAACACAGCCTGGCACAGCATGAAGGAAGACACCCCATAATGAGTTCTCAGAGGCGGAGTCCCTACCTACAGCAGAGTCTAATATTCCTCCCGTGGATTTGTTGACACTCCTCAAAGCAACTTAAATCGAAGGGCCGTGATTTATGCAAGACTGTCAGGTCAGATTGACTCAGCCTCCGCTCTCGTGTCATTAGAAAGTACAGCACTTCAGTGAGTCATGCCCGCCACTGTGGTTCAGCTTTGACAGAGAAGAGAGAAGGATAACGCAGCACAAGTGACACTTCCAACTGTCTGTAGAACATCACATGGCCTTAGCAGTGCACTGGGTTATTCTGGGGAAGAAAGAGACTCCATCAGGATAGCCTAGAGGGAGCTGTTTCAAATTGGATATAAACCATTGCAAGGCGGGTGGTGTGGAGTCCTAGATGTGTCTGCTCGCTGTCGTGAGAGTAGCATGGAAATGAAGAGCCATATATGTGGTGGATTTCATAAGGGCTGTGCCATGAATACCATCTTCGTACAAATAGGGTTTGACAGGACCATTGGGATATTTAGACAGTGTTTGCTGTCTGGCAGATACTTGTCAGGAATGGAAACATTCCACTGAACTTGTTGCTACTAATGATATTCTTAAGAGCATCTGCTGCGTCAGTTTTCTGAGATTAAATAGTAAAAAGAAGAAGTTAGCTTTCGATGTTAGGCCGTGTGCTATTAGAAATTTATGTAACACCAGAAAGCAAACCGGCTAACAACAGACGAATGCATGCATGCGCACAAATGAAAAGCAAACTTTGTTTCCCGGGTTTATGGAGGGGGACAGAGAGGCAGAGGGCCTGGTTAACCATAATTGGAACGATGTTAAAATAAGTGGTTGTGCTGCAGTGGCTGTTTATGCAGATCCATGCCTCGGAGCGTGAGCACTTTGTCACACCCAGTAGCTCTCAAATTATGATAGATGTGGCACAGACACTGTTGTTAAATTAAAGCATGAAATTTAGCATTACTCTTAATGAGCTGCTCATGCAATTAATTAGCTTCAAAAGGTCATGTTTGGTCCAGAGGGGGCAGGGAGATTGCATTCACCTGCATTAAGATCTGCATTCTGTAGTGTCAAGGAGAAGGCGGCGTTGTTAAAAGATAATGCTTTCTGACAGACTGACCCTGTTTGTGGCCCAAGCCGGAATTTTATTTTGGGTTACTACTAGAATATGTTTACATGCTTTAAAGCTCAAAAAACACATCAGTTTTGTCATACTGTCCAGTATTGCAGCTCTCTCTGTCTGAAACGCTCCTGTCTCTTTAAAGCCCCCCCCCTCCTGAATTCCCAGTCTGCTCTGATTGGTCAGCTCACACATGCCTGAGCCAGCACCGCTCACCATGTCTCCACTCGGCTCCATCGTGTTTTTAGCTTCACTTCTACCATGAATACAGGCATAGATTATGCAAATGTGTGACATGGTGACGTAGTGTGATTTCAAGAATTGCAGGCGGTATTACTGATGAGGCGTTTAAGGGGCAGTGTTTTCTGTGGGAGAGAGGAACTCCCATTGGTGCAAACCTTCAAGATCTTCATGCACAAAAAAGCATAATAGGTCACCTTTAAAAACACATTATATTCGTTTTTATGCTTTCATTGAAAAAAGACAGAGAAAAAGAAAAACTCAGCGAGGAATTGTTTGGTGTAAATAGTCAATTTGTCAGTAAGTATTTACAGCAGGGCTGAAAATAAACCTGACAACAATGGAGATCTTTGGCACGGAGGAAGAAGCTGCATCAGGCTCTGACTACACAGATTAAATTCATCGGACTTATTGGCTGTGAGAAAAATATAAAACATTACCAGTCTCATTTTAGTCAGGTTTTATCATCGATTCTGAACCTCTCATCGCAGTGAACTGAAATGACCACAGATTTTAACATCCGTTAATAACATTTAATTCTTTTAAAGGCCTTTTCAAGGACATTTTAAGTAATCATGAATAATTGTTTTATATATAGAAGAAAGAGCAACCATTTTAAACCGTTCTCCCACTCTGTGTGTTTCTGACTCGTGTACTGCATCTTCATTTCGGCACCAGCCAAACAATTTAATTAGTTAAACTGGTGCAGCATCTCTGCTGTGAGGTATTTATTTATAAAACCGTATGCCGCCTAATAAGTTTTTCCGAGACGCCATGTTGAACAGCACAGTCAGTTTATCTTCCTGTTGAATCACCGCCTCCCTCAACCAATTGTGATCCAACAAAGCCTTTGGCTTTCAAGATGCTGGTTGCTTCCTGTAAGCAACCGAAAGCACGTGGACATCCTGCCCATTCCACAGCAGGGGTGGCCATCTGAAGTAGCATGAGTTTTTTCCGTTGGTCCAGCAGACCTGTGGGCTGGCAGTGAGCTGCATGTGTGTCTGGTGAGGTCATAAAATCATTACATCTCATCAGTCTTTGTTAAGCTGCCAACTGTATGGGCACAGAAGTGGGCAGTGTGCAGAGTTTCTGTGGGTTGGTGGTGTTGAAACAGTCCAGGTCAAATTTTTAGAGATCTTTTTTTTGTTTGTTTGTTTGTTTCTCCCAGCTTGTCACTGCACACCAGGACTCGCCGTTTCTAATTCAGAGTGAGATAATTCGGAGCCGAGCTAATCATCTTTATTGTTGTCATTATTGTCAGGGCTGCACCAGTTCAGGTTAAGCTTTCATCTGCTTGCTGTTGCACAGGCATTGCACTTTAGTCAGAGAGCACATAACACACAAAAACACCAAACCTAGCCACAAAAACATGAGCTGCAATTAAGCTTAATTTCTTCTGCACTGAGTAAACCACGAAGCAACAGCGGAGCCTGCCTGTGTTACGTGTGCCTGGGTCAGCTTGGACTGAAGCTTTTTATATTTAGGATTTTCGCTTGTGTGCGTCTGAGGGGTTTCTCTTCAGTTTCAGGCGCTGATAAAATATCCACCGTGTCTTAAATGTATCAAAATATTGATTACTGGGAGGGCGGATGGCGCTACAGCTGATGAAAGATGCAATTGGATAAAAAAAACTGCATGTTTGTTTCAAGATTGACAATGTCACCATTAATTCAGTATTAATAGATCATGTTTCATGTATACTTCAGCTCCCTCTTTGCCAATTACCTTATTCTGATTAACTATTTTGAATAACTCCAAGGCAAAATAATGGGATTGTTGAGTGAGAGCTGATCTAAATCTACAGGATTTTTGCAGGCAGGAGCTTTGGAAGGATTGGCCTAGACGTCACCCTTCCCTTCAGCTTTGTATACAAGGTCGAGCAGTGTGGATGAGTGTGGTTATTTAATGAATAAAACAATTTAGAGTAAGTTAAGGTCGGTGTAACATCACTACTGGCAGATGCATTGACGTCAATCATATATAATAGATGGCTGGAAACTGGTGCAAAGATTTTCATATTCCTTATGCTGACTGGTTTGGTTCGGACCTACAGCTAAAATGGTCAACGAAAGAGTCTGTAGGTTTAATAGAGAGACCCAGGTGAGAATTTAGCATAAAGTAAAAATCCATAAAATCCCCAAAGAGAGACGGCAAATAGTCTCGGTGTATACATATTACAATCCCTGGGTTTAATCAGTGTTTATATTGTACTTCTTTTCACGCTGTGTCTCATTTACAGGCTGTGCTGTGACAACCTGAACTTCCTGGTGAGATCAACAGCTATCTGATCAAATCAAATATTATGGTGCAATTTATGACATAAAACATGTACTTGGGCAATGTTTGTTCACCGTTGTATCTTCAGTCAAGCTAAATGCATACGATACAAACACAGTATGATTGCTGTAAGAAGACTCTGCACGCCGTTAGACATTTATGTCTGTATTTACTGAGGAGTTTCTGCATTAGCATAGCCGTGGTGGTTCTGATCTACTAACCTCTTACCCCGAGCACTTTCTGCGCGGAAACGGGGCCGAGACTTTAAGTGCGTTCGTCCCATTTAATGAGTATTTTGAGGAGTGACAATGCTATGGTGCAAATTGGAGCAAATTATTGAAATGGATCGCTCCCATCAGTTTACTACACTAAAACACCTGTGACTGAGAATGATATTTAACAGCCAGAGGAAGCACATCTCGCCACCCCGAGAGAGACGTTTCTGTTATGTTGTTCAAATGCTCAGCACGCAGAGAAAATAACTCTGTAATAGGATTTTGATGTTCCAGTTGGAAATTACTCTCTTTCGAATGTCAGAATATGAGATGAAGTTGTGAAAAGCGAACCATGGTTAGAAGTCATGGTGTTACCTCATCATCTTAAGACCAGGGTCGATTATACATGAACTTTTTCAAACCTGTATATTGAAAAGCATTTATATTCATGTGTGACGTTCTGATATAGGATGTTTGATTTTACATTGCGATCGATACTGATCTTGGTAGCAGGCGTGGGTATCAATATGGTAATATCATTTAAAACAATATACTGTAATAACATCTGTGCAAGCGTAATGTTGGTCTATAAACATCTCAACATGTAGTTAGACAAAATATCCTTCACTTAAGGTCAATGTACTAGCTTGTTCTGGAGCTTCCAGCATAACATTGCCTTCATCGGCGGATACAGTTTACTGGTTTTCACTTGTCATGAAAATGTTATGTAACCGCAGTATATCAGAGCAATTATCTCCATGACAACTGACTCCATCTGTGGAGGTACATTGCAATAAGTGGTTGAAGACCCCGGAAAAAGCTAATAAGGGGACCTTGAATGATGATGATTTTGTCAAAATGCTTTTTCCAAGTTCGAGAGTTGCTTTCCACTTCCACACACGTCCATATTTAGTTAAGTCTTATGTAGCTGCTGCTCTGTTGTTAATTTAGTCATACAGTACGGGGCCATAATTTGGTGGACCCAAGGGACAGAACACAATGAAATTTCAGAAAACACAACAACATTTCAGTATATGGATACCTCTTAACCAAACCATGGGGATATCCAGACATAACAGCCATGTGGTTTTTGAACATCTAATTCTATAACAATAGAGATTAGTATGCTGCTGTAACAGCCTTCGCCCTTCTTGGAAAGGTTTCCACAAGATTATGGAACCTGCCTGCAGGCATTTGCTCCCATTCAGCCCCAAGAGCGTTAGCAATGTCGGGCAGTGACGTAGCACGATGAGGCCTGGCTCTCTCTCTGTATTCCACTTCATCCCGCAGGTGATGGATGCGGTTGAGGCCATGGCTTCGTGCAGACCTGTCAGGTTCTGACTCACTGACCTCTTGGAACCATTTCTTCATGGACCTCACTTTGTTATCAGACCATGACATCCCCTTACTCTAACCCTTTCGTTATCGGAATTGGCAAAAAGGAGAATAAGTAAGATTGGGCCCACTGTTATAGCCTATTATGCAATATCCTACCTTACTTTCTTCTCATGAAAATCTCCAGCGACTGTTTTTACACACCTTTTGTGACGGGAGTGAAAGCTACCCTCTGTATTTCCACTCCGTCGGTTTTAGCGCACGTCTTAAACGAGACAGGAAACATTTAAAAAACAGAACAGATGTTTCACAGTCACTCTCTAAGTTTCAAAGTCTCTGATTCCTGGCTTCGCTCTTCTTTTTCACTTTTAATGTGGGAACTCTAATTATCACTTTAAGTCATGTTGAAGTAGATTTCCTAACACGTTTTAGTGTTATGAGCCTTTTTTTTTTTTCTTTTTACACCTTTGAGGAGGAAAAGTGTAAAATATTATTTTGAGCCAACTTGCTCAACACCTACGTAGGATCATTTACATTCCGTTATATATACTGTATATATAATTGATAATCCCTCAAAGGTAGCTTCAGGCGTGCAAAACAAAGCCTGCTGATCATTGTCTTTACCGTAGCTCGCATTGAAACTTGATGAAAAGACGATAGCACCTTTACATTCGTGTAGCTGCTATTCACAAACTCATCACATCTGTTTTATGAAAGATTAACTGAGAAACTGCATTATGTAAAACCAGCAATTATGACCTTAAAATAACTCCTCAATCAAATTTTAATAACATAAAATACTTAAAACAAACACATAGCATTTTAGTACTTTTAAAGCACCACGATTCTGTAATTCTGTGATAGACGGATAAAGACCAGCTGCTGTCCCTCACTGCCGACCATATCTTCCACGAGCCTCAACCTTCACCTGTTTCGAGACGAAAATAGCAGCAGTGATAATGTAACATCTTGGGAGATGGCAGGGAGAATGCAGCCTTAAATGATCTGCCAGAGGCCATTTGCCTCATTGCCCTTAGTGATGGCTTTAAAAACTAAATTGGCTTCAAGTTTGGCTTGTTTCGTTTCCCCGTTTTTCGCATATAAATTGAGGCATCATCTTCGAGAGGCTCTTTCGCTCAGTATTATTTTTATTTTTTCATTTTTCCGGGTAATTTATGGTAGAACGAGGCCTCTGCCGCGCATCCGCCTTCCCTCTTCATGTTGTTTCACAGAAACTAAATGTAATAATGTAAAAGATGAAAAAAGTATATATCTTGTGCATTGAATCTCGGGTCTGCATAAAGAGTTTCAGGGCCAAAATATGATAAGCTGTCAGGAAAAATGAACTTCAATCAGGCTCGTCGTAAAAGCACTGTACAGCATTCTTTATTCAGACTTGCATTTGTGGTTGGCCATGTGGAAAATGAAGGTAAACTGAAAAATGGCCTACTTTCAGTCCGTCTTCTTCGTAAACTGGCTCCAGATGTATAACCGCCATCGAGTCTTTGGGCTGCCAGCGAACTCTCAACATGATTATGAAGTGAAGGGAATTGCAATGACCCAATCTCACAATGATCATGAGTTCTGGAGATGGAATAGTCCTCCTATTAGATACAGTACTGGGATTTGATTCTGTAATTGCACTTGAGGCCTAATGAGCTGACCGCTCGTGCGCTGAGAGTAAAGCTCTCGTCATGGCTTCGCTTTTTTATGCTTTTACTGTAGGAGAGAGATCCAAACACTGCAGAACTTTTTTCACCGCCAAGACATAAATCAAAGTGTCTCACTCCCACCTTCGTGCTCTACAGTAGGTGCTCTTATATCAGAAAAACATCTGCTGTTGTAATACAAGGCAATTGCACCTTAAATATAAGAACAGGCCTTGCTCCCTTCATCAGTTACAGTTACTGCAGTTAACACAGTAAAGTGATTGGTATAATAAAAGGTGCATGGAAACATTTGCATTTCCTGACTGTAATATACGGAGAAAAATAAAGTTTGTCATGCTTATTAATACATTAAACGGTATGTTTATAGCCATCAATGCAGTTAAATAGCACGTTCTGCGTTTATGCTTGCTGCTTTCTAAACAAAACTTTCTTTTCAAGGGGAGGGTGTATGTTTTTCGTGTGCTTGTTTGAGGATTGGAACAACACATAACAAAAAGGCATTTAAAATACGATTCATCTAAACTTCAAAAAACATATTTATTGTAAGCACACACTTAAGTGCTGTTCTAATTTTCTGATGTCCTATTGATTCACTGTAAAATACAAGAAAATCATTGCAGGTAAACATTTAAAGTAGGGAAACCGCAGCAGAACCAGAAAGAAAACGGCCTCGGACAATAACAATATGTTGGAGCGTCCCTAGCTCAGCATTTTTCTAAGTTTTAAAACTCAACTCATCAGCACTTATCTGAGTTTAGTCCAGGGAATGCCCCTTTTCCAGGTGCCCGTTTTTAAAATAAAGGTAGGTCTACGCAATGTGCAATGCAGGTTTTTTCAGTAAGGTGTATAATCCATAATGGCTGTGTGTTTTCTGTTTGGTCGGTAACCTTGCACTTGAGGATAGACGGAGCATTCCAGTCACATATAGAGCCCGTATTGTTGTCAGCTGTTACCAGTAAGAAGGGTTCAGTTGCAGCTCTAACCTGCACCGAGGACACCTCAGCAAGGTGTAGACTTGTTGACACAGAGGCTTAAAGCTGGATCTGCTGATTAAAGGACAGACAGGCGCTAGACAACCCTGCAGCCTTTACACTCAGGTCAGATGATTCACTATTGATTCAGGTGGTGGAGGGGGAACAAAAACACATATCTGGTGTCTCCACATAACGAAATGTGCGAGTCTGCTTAAAGATTTAATATGTGAATTAGATTCCAAAAATGAGTTTCACAGCTGCTCCTTTACAATATCGAGTGAGTGAACTTGATAATCAGAAGAGCCTGTAGTTACTGTAGGGTATGTTCACACTGAATACATGTTTGCCAATTCCTCTTAAAGGAGTAGTTCAACATTTTGGGAAATAGGCTTATTTGTTTCCTTGCTGAGAGTTTGATGGAAAGATTGATGCCGCTTTCATTTCTGTTTCGCTGCTGATTGGGAGCTACAGCCAGCACCCGATTAGCTTAGCTTAGCTTATCTTAGCACATGTACCGGAAACAGGGAGAAACAGCTAGCAGAAGGTAGCATAATGGGTCTGCACCGCTTCATCTCACTAATTAACATGTTACAGTGCACCCCATTTGTTTTGCTGTTTCCCCCGTTTACACTCTTTGCTAAGCTAACTAGCTGCTACCTGTGGCTTCATATATATGCTATGGAGGTTATAGTGGTATCAATTTATTCATCTAACTCTAGCTAACAAAACAAAACACAACACAAACATAAATAGGATAGAGCCAGACAACATGTCCTTCCAAACTGGTCATTATATTAATAACTCCCCCCCCAATCAAATTAGGCAGATGTTCCATATTTATTTTGGTGATACTAGGGCATTTACTATTATTTACGTAAATATGACCGTTATAAGCTTATAATTATAAAACACCTTGCACATTGCTTGCAAAAAGGTGATAAAGCAATTAACTGTTATCTCATTACTCATAGTTCAACAGAAAAGCTGCTCATTTTCGAGATTGTGCCTCTTTGTTTCTATGGCAGTGTATATTTTTGTGTGCTTCATTTTTCTAACAATTACACAAATACCTTTTTTTATCAATGGCATCGGAGCCTAGCTTTTCCAGGATTAACTTATATTCATTTCTGAATTGAATTTTAAAAATGTCAATCTTAAAATATCATGAAGATGACTAAGTAAATGAATAAAGCTCGGTGGAGTTTAACCTCTTCTGCAATGTTAAAAGTGTTGAAGCATTTTCTACTTATAGACATGTGACCTAACGTTGCTCTGTGCTATCAAGATAAACAGTGTTAGTTTTTTTCTTAAAGTTTGCTTCTAAACAATTAACCACATCACGTTACACTGCTGAGTCACCTCTGACCTGTATGGCATGCCAGCCGAGTGTACACAACGTTACCTGTAAACCAATTAGCTAGTGTTGACTTGCTGCAGTTTGCAGTGTCACCCTCACTGAACTCCACCCACGCCGTCACATAGCAGTCTCGTGGGAGAAGGGCTTAATTGCTGTCTCTCTCCTTCTCCCTCTCTTGACTGGATCTCAGTGGACTGTGGAATAAATCTCTTTTCTTCCTGTATAGCCCCGGTGACTACCAGTTGGGTGTCTGTGTCAGATCTGTAATTAACAATGGACTGTCAAAGAATAATTATAGTTTATAGCAACTTGGCTCTCATTTTTGGTGTTTGGGCTGTAAATGCTATGTGTAAAAATAACCCTGTACTCAGCAAATGGATTGATCTATGAACACTGTCGCTAGAGAAAAGTTTGGGACAAAAACAAACAAACCATGAGGAGCTATCGCTACAATAACCGCAAACTGCTGCCAACTGTACCTGCATTTAGCTAGTTAGCTCAGCTTGCCGTGCAGCTAGCAACCCAGCTGGGAGCACCAGGGAAGTGTTGGTGTTTCCACTACTAGGATAGAAGCTTTGAACCAGGACGGGGCTAGCTGGTTAGCGTGCTAAAAATGCTTTGCAATACAATGCATAGATGTCATGACGCTAAAACTGTCCTTCCTTCACATTCTGATGATAGTTTTAATCAAATTTTGAATGTTTTTAAGCAAAATTCTTGCATACTGCGACTTTAACTAGCATAATACAAAACTACCCCCTACCTATAGGTGTTGCCATTGTTGTGTGATGTCAGTGGTGTTGTATTGTACGTTTTCTAGCAGGAGGTGCAGCAATTTTTTTGAGTTCTGAGTTGGATTAGTTTGATGACACTGATGAAGTAGCTTGGGATCACGGGAGCTGTCGACTTCATCAGAATCAGCTTTATTAGCCAAGTATATGTACACCAACAAGGACTCCGGTTAAATGTGCTCTCAATGTACAGGGAATAGTTTTAAACATTACATCTAAAAAGAAAATAAATTAATGTAAAATTAAGACTAATATGTAATGTAAGAAAAAAAATAGTGCAATTGTATGGAGTGCAGGATTTTCTGCAGTATTTACATTAAAAACAGTGGCAGGATTTATTGCACAGTGGTTCCTGCTGACACTCTGACTGTTAAGTTGTTTTTGTTAAATTGTTAAAACCACCATAGCGGATGAAAATCTATCTGACGTGACTCAGGCAGACATTTTCACGGACGAGGTAGTATAATAAAGTTTTGTTCACGCTTGTGATTTACTTTCTCCAAATGAAATGAACCATTGCCTTGGGTAGAATGACAGATTTGTCTGTGTTTGAACATTGTTTCAACTCAATAATATATATAACAAAAGTCTAGCCGTATAGACATTTTATGTAATTTTAGGTAAATGTTACACGATACACTTTTAAATTGGAAAGTATTCAGTTTGGAACTAGTTCTGCGCCAGACATCAGCAGAGTCCTGAGTGAACCTAGCCTGAGGTCCGATCCAGTGAAGCTTGAAATGCTGCCTGAGGGGCTAAGTGGTAGCATCTAAGATATTTATTCTCTAACTGTGTACCTTCAGGCCCCAGAACACCTGCCGAAGATTGACACAGTGGTACCGACTTATTATGGCTAGTGTCTGAGCTGCATTGTCAGCCGGTGACAGATGGAACGTGGGGGACAGAAAGAGACTCGGTGTGGAGTTCAGAGCCGGACTGGGAGGAGAGGTGTTGTCATTTCTGATCCGCTGCTCATCATAGCCTTCTAATTGTCGTCAAAGGTTAAACGAGTGACCCACCAACTTTTATCCTCTCTTCTTATCCTTGGCATCATCCTCCCAGTGTCCCCCTTGCTGCACGTCATCATCTGTCATATTCGCGGCCTGTTCAGTCGTGATTCATGTGATCAGCGTCACCACCAGCACTCTCTGACTCCCTCCCACGCTCTTTTGCGTACTTTTATTTCTTTTTTATCTTTCCGTCTTCCCCTTTTCCTCTGTCTTTGTCTTTTATTTCCATCGCTGTCACCGCTGTCAGTCAGCCTTTGTCACCGCCCGTCCATCTCAGCGGACATCCCCTCCTTCGTGTCACACTGTGCTCATTTGCTGGGGACAGTTTGTGTAAATGTGCCTGTTTGACCTTTCTGCTGCGTCCCATTTATGTAACGCAGGCGGCAGAATGTGGAGTGTCTGTCTCGGAGACAGACAGCTAATCAACCTGCACCTCCGTCCGCATGTTGGGCTCGGCATTTCTTATCTCTCCTAACTTTTTTTTTTTTTTTTTTTACCCAGCGACACATTTTCTGTGTTGCCTTGCCGGCTTTTGTTTTCTCACAGGCTGCCACATGGAGGCGAGCATCCAAGGTCAGATTGCAGTGCCCCCGCACACAAATAGCCTCGCCTTTCTTTTTTTTTTGTTTTGGTGCAGCACTGGCATGTCAGCAAAAGTGGGCAGGGATGGATGGCTTTGCCTTGAGGGTAAGAGAGAGGGTGATAGAGAGGGGGAAGAGAGGTACAGACATACAGGGGTACTCCCTTAAGGGACTCATTTGATTGCTTTTTCACTGCGTTACCCCTTTTCCTTCCCCCCTTCCTCTGCTCAGTGTACCTCTGTCTATCAGGTGCCATCTGTTTCCGGGCTCAGATGAGGATGTTTGTTGTTGCTGAAACACCTGCTTTACAAACTTAATGAATCTAGTGGCTTGTATGAGGAACAATAAAGCCAGTCTCGAGAGGGAGTTCAGATTTATTTATTTTCATTATTCAGTTATTTGTAGTATGTGAGGCTATTTGGCTCACAAGACATTGTTTTATTTGGCATCGATTGCACTTTTTAAAGGTCCTGGTAGGTTAATTTGTTGTACATCTTAAAATTTTGGACCAAAGCTCTGATGACTTTCGATTTCTGCCTTGAGCTACCATGCAGCAGTTATGTAAGGTCTCCATTGGACCGTCAGGCGTGGGTGCCCTGCTAACTTGTAATGTAATGTTGGAGCTGAAGGTGTCGAGTATCCTTGATAAGGTCAAGGCCAGCTGTGAAGAAACCTTTCACCTAATCTCAGGTCTTCTTGTATCCTGAAGAGGTGAGCGAGACCGAGCGTCTGCAGCCATGCTAGCATCCCTTTGAGGCTGTACAGCTAAGTTGCAGTGACAGTGTGGCTGTATGCTAACAGTGACAGTGCCAGCAAGTTAATGTTTACCACTTTCACCATTTTGTTAACATTTGCTGAAGCACTAAACACAAAGTCCAGCTGAGGGTAATGGGATTGTTATTAGTTACTCTAGTATTTGGTCATAAATCAAAGTAGTGGACACGTTTGTCACGATGAGCACCACGTACTGAACCAGTATGTGGTGCACGTGTTCATGCATCTCAAAGGAAACCTTTACCTTGTGCTAGCGCTAAAGAAAAAAAACAGAGATTCATCAATATCAATGGGAATAACTCTTGGGAGAACATGAATGTCCACCCAATAGTTCTGGAGATATTTCAGTCCGGACCAAAGTGGTGGACTGGCCAACACTGCTGCTAGCATGGCTGAAGAATATAAAGTAGCGGAATAAACTAATAGAATACAAATAAATAAGCAAACATCCCAGTAGGAACCTTGTTACAAAGCGTCAAAAGTCTTGGAGGGGTAATGGAGTCGACAAATGTTCATTCTGCTGCTTCCTCTGCAGCGAAGTAAGATGCTTCTGTTATTTTTTCCTTGCCCTTATATCTTGTGGATGGGGAGAGGGGCATCCCCTTGGAAACATACAGTAGACATGAAAGGATAAATGCTTAAATGAAAGTCTCAGAGATGAGAAGCATTTAATGCAATCCGCAAACAAGCGCATGAGCGAAAGAAGTCGGCAGCCAATCCCTTACCTCTCTCCCACCGTCTCCCTTTATCTGATGTTCATCATTTTCTTTCTTTCATCTTGCTTTTCTCTAATGCGGCTTTTGATCCCCCCTCCGCACTTCCTGGCCCACGTCTACTGACGCTGCAGCCATTTTTTTCCCTCCACCCGGCACTTTCTCACTCACTCGTTCACTCTATCTTTTTTCTCTCTCTGTCATCGGGGCTGTCTGGGCATCCTCTGCTCTTTTATAACAGTGAGTGTAATGGTTCAAATGTCAGGGAAAAGAGCCGGGCTGCCTTGCCCCCTATCAGTTTCACCATCGAGGTCTTTGATCAGTTTGTTACTGGAGCTAGTGATCATGCCTCTGCTCTCCAGCTCTATCGCCAGCAAGAACATTTAGTTATGGTCTCTGCTAATTGCTAAGTCCTTTAGACTCCTCTTTGCCTTAGTGTGGGGAGCTGCGGGTGGCAGGCTAGCTCCCTGTCAATCTTCTGTCCCAGTAGATGGCCACTCAGCCTGGATAGAGTCTCACT
The DNA here is from genome assembly GCF_965226575.1 of Pagrus pagrus. Classification (NCBI taxonomy): domain Eukaryota; kingdom Metazoa; phylum Chordata; class Actinopteri; order Spariformes; family Sparidae; genus Pagrus; species Pagrus pagrus. The sequence goes on along the minus strand of NC_140204.1, from coordinate 14,653,719 downwards.
GTTCAATAATTCTGCTTTGTAAAAGACGGACTTTTACTGTCTTCGCTTTAGCTTGCTTGTCTGCTGTGGGTTTTTCATAGAGCCTGACAACTTGCTTCTCTTTTTCCTTTTCTTTAAATCTGGTATAAACACAACATTTAAACCTGCAGTATGTACACATCCAGACTTGTGGCAACATTAGCATCCATTTGGAGGGCATTGTTTCTGGACACTTGCCAAATGAAAGTCCAATATTCACTCAGCTTTTAGCTCTGCTGTGTTCACCAGCCACTGTAGCTGCTAACTTTTTTCACTTTGCCGGCAGTTAGCCAAAACAAAACAACCAAAACAGTAAGCTTAAAGTGTCCAAATGAGTGCAATAGAAAAATACTGTGTAGAGTTGCTTTAATCTAGCTTTAGCTTCAATGTAAGAGCTGCATAACATCACATTTATAATAAATAGACTTGACTGTGTTTAACAGATCGACTGAACAACAGCAACACTTTGCCAAAACTGATGTATACTGTACCTGTGGTCTTTCATCAAAGCCAAGGAAAAAGAGCAGCTGTAAAGAAGTGCTGTGAGGGAAAGTATAACCACCGTGGATTGAACCTTGTGCACCAGTTTTCTCAATGTGAACATTATGTTTTCTTTTTCCGCTCTGCAGGTATACTTATACCCTGTGTCCGTTCAATCAAGTCACTCAAAAGAGCACTGCAGGAACAGAGGTCTCATTAGGGTAAGTACCTCAGTTATCTTCTCTTATGTCCCCACGGTCAAAGTACAAAACAATAACCTGCCAGGCCACGTCAGGTAAAGAGGAAATGTGGGAACTATTTCCAGAAAGAGCTTTAGAGCATGTGAGCACACTGTGTTCTGTGACATTTAGATTCTATATCAGAACACACTCACTCTTCTAATAAGAAGCCACACGAGGAGTTTTTTTCCTGCACCAGCTGTATAAATCCAACATAAATGTTGTTATCCTCGGTCTTTTCATCATGCAATGAAGCCAGAAAAGTTCAATTGTTCTTATTTATACCAATTAGATAAACTCACACGGCAGCATTTCTCATTTCATGAGTGGACATGAAACAAATCCCACTGCTGCACTCCGATGAAAGCTCTTTAATCATTGTTATAGTGCTCATATCAAGTTACCCTAAGACCAATATTTGCGCTATCGATTTTTAAAAATAATTCGTATTCAATCTCTGTTAGGCTTCATACGACCTTTAATCAATCGCTTACAGATCTCTATTATGGTTTTAATGCCTTTTGATCAATGACAAACAGGGGGCGAGTTTCATATACTGCTGGGGTTGTATTTCCTCAGCCTCGAAGGGTTTCAATTTCATCTGAAGGATTACGCTCTGGCCTTTTACCATCCCCTTGGGATTGGCTGTGTCGCCGGCTGGACATTGGTGTGTATCAAAATGCCTACGTGCTATGAAAGATGCCACTCAGTCCCCATGGAAACGCGCCTTTTAGATGTTCAGCTTTGTCGGTGTAGATTGGAGGTGAAATTGCTCTATGGGATCAACAGAAACCCGGGCTATAGTGTAATAGTACCTCTCTATTTCAAGTTTTTGTACCCGCTGAAACAACCGTTAAAGAAAAAACATTAATATCATACTGATGTTTTCCTTGTTTTTTTTCCTACTTTTCTCTTTTAGTTTTGAGGTGATGATTACGGGATGTCGTCTCGCTGTCCTTTCACACTCTCATTAGCCCTTAACCGTCAGTGATCCGACGTTTTTATATGGTGCAATTATGGAAACGCTTTTCCATCGACATCTCTCTGCAAAAAAAAAAAAAAAAAAGCTTTTATGATCCACTGCAGCTCCTCCCCGAAGAGGAGGACTCAATTGCAGTTCTGCTTCGGTTGAAGCAGGCACATGGGCTAACTACATGTTTTGCTAGCAGACAATATAAAGGCATAAATGACCGCTGCAAATTTGCGACGAGGTGTCAAAACATCTCGTCTCCTTCGAGATGTGATGCCATTAGGCTCGACTTGTCTTCTTTTGGCATTTGAAGTGAGACGTTAAAGATAATTCATTAGCAATTATCCCTTCCTGCACATGTAGTTTCAGATGGCAAATTAATTGGAATCTGAAGCAGGGCTGTGTTCTTTTTTGCACCGCCACCTCCCACACTACCCACTCACTTTTGGAGCGGAAAGTGCAATGCTTCACCATGTTTTTAGCGCAGGAAAGAGGAAGAACAGAATGCTAACTGTGAGTAATGTGACCCCGGCGCTTCTGCCTGCCTGTCACTCATGATGGTATGGAAGGGCAGAAGGACCAAACGGAACCAGTGGTCAATCACGTCTCCGCTCATGAGAGTTGGTCACTCTGTTTGGAAGGAATCGCTGCCAGACAGAACTCGAGGGAATGATTTCTAATATATATATTTGTGTTTAAAATGTTTTACCAAATGCAGGAGAAAATATTATGGATGGCCATTTCCCGCTCCCTAGAAAGTAGAAGGATGTTGGACTTTTTATTCTACGTAAAAATAATACTAGTATGATATCACTTGTTTTATGACATGGACACACAAACCCCTTGGTTGTAGGCAGCACTATATGATGTACTACACAGTTTCTAGAGAGTGTGTAGCGAGGGGTATATGTGGAATGGTTTTGGGAGAGGAGGGGGAGGCGGGGGGAGGACATGAATCATAGCTCACACGCTGGGAATAAAGTTCATTTTTTATCCAGACAGACCATCAGTCAGCCCTTGCAGGATGTGGCTGGGCCTCCTGATATCAATCTGCATGGAGGCATCCTCCTTCTCCCCAGAGGGGGTGAGGGGGGGAGAGGGGAGTGCTTTGATTTAAACGGCAGCATTTATCACACCTGCTTCGGCATCCTAAAGGACAACCATGTGAGAGAGAGAGAGCAGGGGAGGGAGAAGGAGAGACGGCATTAACATGTGTGGCCTGTCGACGGGAGTGTGAAGCTGGAACCGTGACTGCTGCGGCGGTGACACTGCTAATACTTGCTCGTGCCATTTGGACTAATTTGGATTAGTTATGTTACGTTTCTGCGGCATTAAATGGAGGCTGCTGCTGCTGATTTTTGATTACCGCTCATGGCCGGCGCTCAGTTGGTGAAGTGTGTCAAGGCTCATAAAAGTTAAAATTGTTCCCAGAGTCCTAACCTTCCTTCATGCTTGGTTTTGCAGCATAGTTGGTGTTAGGCCATTAACTTTACAAATGTTCTTAAGGAACAATAAATCAGCCCGGGAACACTTCCTTTTGTAGCTGCTTGCGCTGATATTGTGGCCGCACACATGGCCATAAAGATTTCATAAGGCACAGCAGTCATACTGTATGCTCCCAATTATCTGTAAATGTAGATATTATACAACTCGTATTCACCTCCTGAATTCCAATGTCTCCGTTTTCCATTTAGCCGTTTCTGCCTTTCGGTCTCAGCAGCTCAACCGCTTCCTGAAATGGCTATTGTAACAATAACATCAGCCACCATAATGATAATAGAGTAGAAGAAAATGCTTGCATTGCGACAAACACCATCCCACTGTGACAGCGTCGTCCATCTTCATAATGTCCCCCTCTACCCACAGCCCCCCCCACCCCGGGCAGACATGGTGGGTACACTGACAGGCCAGCAAACATGAGGTTTAGTGATACGGTCCACCTGAAAACACAAACAAACACATGCATATGTAAAACAGTAATGTGCAGGAGCATACAGGACACACACTGTTTGTTACCGTCTTTAGCTTACGTAACATGAAAGCACCGACTTTCTGCTTTGTTTGAGGAACAAACGAGACGCACATACACTGTGCATGCTGTACATACAAGCAGAACATTATCACCCTTTGTCGCCAGCGTGCCGCATTCATTTACCACAAGCCTCCATGGTATTAACGTGTTTCTCTACAATGTCACAGCTGAAGTATGTGTGCTAATAGTGAGTTGTTTTTCGAGTCTCTCTCATCTTCTCGATTCAACTCGATGGTCTTTTTTTTTTTTTTAAGTGCAAATATTCCTTTAAGTGTCTTCAGACGCGGCTGGTCTTGGAACTACGGTCTCTTTTTTGTTGTGTTTGGCATTTGATCATTTTCTACATTTTTCCCACTTGCCTACACAAGATTGTAGTTTGTGACTAATGCATTAGCAGTTCAGACAGCAACTTTCTAGCCTCTTTGCACACATGTATATGTTGCCTTGAAGAAGACGTCATGGCAGATATAAGAGAATGGTACTTTGGGTAGAGAAAGCTATTCTCTTTCTTGCTGAGGGTGAGATACGACCATCATTACCACTTCTGTGTCCGTGCTTTACGCGTGCAGCCAAAACTATAGTTAGCTTAGCTTAGCATCATGATTTTAAGGAGGAAGAGCACCCCAGAGCTCACTTATTAACATGTTTTATCTTGCTTGTTAAATTTGTTTACAAGAAAGGTCTAAAAAAGACAATTTGTGGTTTTACGGGGAGTTATGTTCTACACTATATTTAGGCCGAGAGCAGTTACTTCCAGTATGCTAATCTAAGCTAACCTCTGCCTGGCCCTAGCACAGACATTAGTCGTATCAACATCTCATTTAACTTTTCTTTTAAAACAGTTATTGTCACCTCTTATTATAAGAGCCCGACTGATACTGGATTTTTGGGGCTGATATCGATGATATCTTAGTAAAAACATCCAATCTTGATACATCGGCAGATATTGCAATGACCCCTCAAGTGTGGTTATCAAACACTCGTGACAAAGATACATAACAGGGCACTGAAACAGTAAACTTACTGAGAATTTAATAATAATAAATTATCCTAAACATCTTTTTCTATATTATAATCTCTAAAAAAAAGTTTGGTTTTATATTTGCACACGTTTGGCAACATGTACATCGATACTGTCAACTAACCAACATATCTGTCTGGCTCTACTTAATATAGCTGATACAATCCAAATTTGTTTCCAGCTTAATATTACTCACGTTTATGACTCTTGAGGCGGTTTTTGGACAAAATTAAGTGAAACAGTGCACAGTCAGGTAACAAGGAAGAACACTCAATGCTATGTGAATACAGAAAGTAGAGTGATCTGGTACTCAAAACTGAAGAGGAAATAAACATTGAACAGAAAATGAAGAAACTCAGGCATCTTCTGCTGTTTATCATGGTGCCCACAACCATGTCCTTAATAATCTATTAATATGTGACAAGGGTCTTGGTGCTTCGCCACCCTACGGCTGATTGGTTGCGTTGGGAATTGAGAGTGCTCATGGGTCAAAAGTCCAGGTAGGGAACTAAAGCGGCATTAAAAATGGGGCAAAACACAAAGAACAGAGGAAAGCAAAGTGCGACAGCCTTTTTCTTATTTTAGAAGATTCAAGTGAAACAAAAACGCTACAATGGTAAATCACAGGGACATAATCAAATGCAGTGACATTATGCCACTGTTGGGAAAATGATGACAAAGCACAGAACAAAGTAGTAATTTCAAAATCTCATTGGCAGAAGCACGGAGTGTGAAGTCAACTACAAACAAGAAACAGGTTCGTACTGAGGCGATACAATCAACAATCAAGTGTATAACACCAGACACCAGCAGCAGTTTCTTCCAGTTTGCACTGAGCACCCAAAACAACCTCATATTATTATTTCTTTCTTCTAATGGCTCAAATACATGCAGCACCAGAGCTCACTATCACTCTGATGCATTTAAGTTTTTAAGTCCCCAGGAAGTCCATTGTCAACATCCAGTAATTAGCTTAGTGTTCGAGCCATTTCCTGCAACAACCACAGAAAACAGCCCTTTTACGGCGTCTGGCCAGATAACCTTTCAGCATGAGCAGAAGTGCATTTGAAATATTTATGTAGCCCCTCTCAGCGTCAGCTTAGGATAAACACATGTAAATAACTCCAAATGCAATAATGTGGAAGACTCGGGACTCAGACAAGAAGTTTGAACTCAGAAACCTTCATTCTGTATTATAATGTATGCTCTCATAAAGGCCAATCAAGACAAAGGGTGTAAGAAAAGTGTAGATCAAACATGACTCTACAGACCTTATAGTTTGCGGCCAGGGAAAACAAATATATAAAAGATGCAAGACTGCGAGAATAATAGCATCTCCATGCTAAGATGGAGCATATTCTCCTCTAGACGGAGGAGGGTGGGATGATTTAAATGTAGCTGTGGAGGAGGAAGGGATCAGTCCAGGGGTCATCCAATGAGTTTTTGTTTTGGGACTCCAGGGAAATCAGGTGGCCACGCAGTCGGGATCACGAGGGCGGCGCGCGTCGCCCTGCAAAGTTCAAGGAGCCGGGGCCTTCTATTGTGCCGGGGTCAAACTGCTTTGCACTCGTCATCGTCGGGAGATGGCAGGGAGAGAGACGAAAGGCAGGGCTGAAATTGAGCAGGGCCTCGGCGAGCACCTCGCTTATTCACCCTTCAACCTTGGAAACACATTGTTTTTGTCAGTCCGCGCTTGGAATACGCCCAACATCCAACGCTGAAAACAGGATAGACTAAACAAGAATAATAATAACTCCTAGACACTGCTGGGCGGATAGGAATATACGAGCCATAAAAGAAGTGTGGAAGACTACAAAGGGAAGATTTTCACCACTCAGATATGACTCAGATTGTACACTTTTAAAACAGGAAAATCTATCCGGAGAAGGTTATAAATGTTCTGATATATGAATATTTTGACTGAAGGAGATGCATGGGCTGCAGAGGTAGGCGCAGATAGTGCTGCTGCGCAATCGAGTCAAGGGAAAAAAGAAAAAAAGGGTATTGTGAAATACAAAAAAAGGCTATTAGTGTTGTCAGTTACTCCTGCAGGTTCATATCGCTCAGTATTCAAACCCACAGGTCTCCCTTGAACTGCTTTATTGAACAGTAGATTTTCAAACAGAAAACAGTGGAGAAGTGAGGTAGCCTAGCAACATTGAAACCACAGTGAATGACTGTGTATGCCCACTGCGAAGGAGCCAGGCAGTTGAAATGACAGCGCGGAGCAACCCCAGAGAGAGTGGGATGTGCTGGCCACCGTGGAAAATACAAATAGGTTGGCTGTTTGTAGCGGCACACTGTAGACATACGCATGCTGTTTACAGATCTGCCTTTTTTTCCTTTTTTTTTTTGAGCTACATACGGATGTAGTTTAACGATGTTTTCCCACACCTGCTGCCGGGCTCACTTTAAAAACCAGCGCTCGTGACCGTATATTGTTTTCGCCACGATTCCGCGGTTCTTGTAAATAAAAGATGTCCAAAATGTAACGTAGAGGGAAGAAAAAAAAGTCCCCAGGTGCAGAGAGAAAGAGGTGCAGCGATGTGAATGCCTCCAGGCTGTCAAAGTCCTTTGAGGGGCTTGAATGATCCAGCTGAGCAAATTTATTGGCGGAGGCCCGAGAAAGAGGAGCCTCTACTCTGTGACCATGGTAATATGGAAATATGTTTCATTTGATCAATAAGAGTCAATTTCTCACAGGGGCTGCTGAAATGCCCAATGTCTTTTTAAAAGTATTAAAAGGAGCGACAGGAAATAAATCACGTCCCTTCTCCTTTTAAGATTAATTACTGTTCACTTGCAGTTTTCTGCAGTGGCTGCGCATGTATAAATAGGAGAAAAGTACTGTGGCTAATTATCTCGATAGGTGGCCATTTTTATTGCACAGCAATCACAAGGGAGCTGTAAGATTATTGCTGTAAAAACTACTCAAACACAAGCAGGTTGCAAATGAGCACAAAAGAAATGGTACATCAACCTGAGACTGAATGTGGAGATGACACACACACTTCAGCAACTCCTGGCAAAATAGCCTCACGTAAGTACGACAGTTAGAGGCTAAAAATACAATCCGAATGTTTTCTGGCGTTTTGACAATGTTGATATTTGACAATATTTTTCAGCATCCACTAACTCTGCGTGAGTCACCAAACAATGTCGGATGAGTTGTGAGAACAGGAACACGAAACAAAACTTAACTGCATACAAAGTCATGTTGTCAAGCTGACCTGGGTTACAGGAGGAAAGAGGTTTGAATCATCATGGTGGCCATTATTTACTAAATGAAACCACCGGACTATGTTAGCATCATACAGAGTGGTTGTTAGATATGTGCTAAATTAGCTACACTAGCACTTCATATTAAAGTTCAAACCTTCATGTTCTTTTAAAAGTTATACCACAATTAGCGTTAGCATGTGTTAGCATACACATGAATTTTTTACCAGCGTGACAGCATGTATGGTTACGCCATCGTAACTTGGTATCCACGCTTAATTGTCAGATCATTTCTTCCATCTTCTTAGCTGTAATCTCAGCTGCTGAAAAACATCCACTCTGTTCTGCTGTTGCACGTCTAAACTTGTCGCTGACTTGCTCAGATTGCGTTTATTTCCTGACTTTTCTTGATTGTTGTGCTTCTACCATGGACGAGAAGGCTACGTAGTTAAATTGCTTATTCTTGTGTCTGTTTTAAGCGTGGTAATATTTCCGACTCTGTTGCGCTGCAGGTGTCACGTCTGCGCAGGGTGATTTATTTTGAAAATGGACCAGATGCTCTATGCTGCTCCAGTGTCTGACTTCTTGCCTGGCCTCGATCTGCGCTATGCATCTTGACAGACATGCCGGTGTGATCTGGGGGTTATTCTCCAAGCTGGTGTCGATGATCTTTTGTATACTCCACAATTATTCCTACCTGCTGATTTTTACATCGGGGTATTCGTTTTGCCACAGTTATGTTACCTTTAATGATCCTTGTAGGGAAAAATCATTCGCTGCATTCAATCTCTTAAGAACCAGCGGCGTTGCAGAGGTACCAAGTCCAGTTATTAGCCAGTGCCTTGGTCAAGAGCATTGACAGGAGCTTATTGATATATTTCACATTTTCATCAGCTAAAGGTTGACACAGTGCAGGAGTTCTTATTACATTACATACATTAATTTGCAGTTTGGATTTAATTTTTAATCAGTCTGTCAAGCACAAAACAAGCACGTAACATATCAATGTCTATTCCTTTTTTAGTAAAAATGACTAATGGCTGTGTTTGTTGCTCTCCTCTCCACTGCTTTGCTTTTTCGAATGTGCTCACTTAATGAGTGGAGTGATGCTCCCTTTCATGTGTTCATATCAAAGCCGGTGCCGTCCCTTAATTGTTTTGATAGACATTCGGGCGGAAAAAAAAAAAAAAGGATTCATTTGATTATTTAATTTTTTCATCTTATCTAAGCCGTAATGACTTAACCTACAGAGTAGTGACAGTTCCACTGGAACAAGTGCATAATTATACATTTAAGTGTTCTACTTAATGTGCTCATTTTCAAGCTGTCAAGGTCATTCGCTGGAGTGCCATTAGCAAAGAGAGGGGCCCTCTCTACCTGGGAACATGGCAGCCGCTTAATGCCCAACACTGAAGAGGAGAGCATGGCACAGTGTGCTAGTGCAGCCTCTGACAGCCAGGCGGATACAGAAATTCATTTATATAGCACGCTCACTTATATGGGAAACGTAGCGCCTATATATTTGTCTTCCTAATGTGTTTGTTGTATGGTCCCTGAACCCTGAGCAGCCCACACTTTATCTCGCAATCAAGGCGAAAGGGTAATGACTCTTGTGTGTCTGAGGAGAGGGTTAAAGTGGTAGGGAGTGGAGAGCGGGGGGAGCTGACACTGTGAACCCCTGATGGCCTTTCTGCTGGGTAGCCATGGCAACATCTAGCCCAGTCGTTAATGAGGCACAAGTGAGCTGTTAACAGAATACTGATTTGGGTTTGACATCAGCCCTAATTCATATCTGTCAGGAGGTGTTGATGAAATATGCACCCTGAGTTTGTTTTATAGCCGCACATAAAATGGCCTCCGCGTTGTGTTTATGCAAAACAAAATGTGCCACGGATGTTACTCGCTGATTCCGAGTAATTGTGCCGGTCAGCGCGCTATACATAAGAAAAAGCGGCCAGCACAGCATCCAGGGTGTCGCCTAAAATTTCAATAGACCCGATGAGGATGCATTTATGTCCCCACATACGCTATTATGTAGAATAATGTATTTTAAATTCTGCTCCGTGCCCCATAATTCAGAAATAAAATGAAAAAAAGGGAATGAAGTGATAGCAAAGCCCTGACTGAGCATGTGCCCTTCACATGTTCCTATGGTTCTGAATTATTCATTAAGGTGCTGGGCACAATGGGTGGTAGGAAGGGTGAGAGGAGCATCAGTGACTGGCACAGTAATGACAGTGTCTGGACTCGTCTCAAAACGCCGCTTTCTGATTGGTGACCTTACACGAGTGGCAGAGGTTAGCGATGCTTGGCACCGCTCGGCTATGAGAGCGACGCTGCTGCTTCACAGAATCCAAATTAGCCAGCGGCTCCCAAATTGCTCTCTCTACCTGCCAGTGCAGCGCGGCGTCTCATGCTGAAAATGATTAGCGCATTAACAGCATAGTGAGGGGACTAACTTGCTGCTCCAGACCCCTTGTTAAAGCAGCGAAAAGCATAGCTGTGAGGTATAATTCATTGCGGTGGCAGCTAATGAGTGGATGCTACAGTGGGAAGGTGACGGTAATAAGCACAGACTTTACACCATCTTAACACAGGTGAGGATTCAGGATGAGGAGCTGGTTGTTAGGGAAGTATTTACAAGTAATCTAAAGCTGAGTTGGCACATGCGGTCGTTGAGAGGTGCTGCAAATGAACGTGAGCGTGTTTGGAGGCTTAATGTTGAAATTCTCTAACCAAAGAAACTGATGGGAGACGCCTCTGGAGCTGGGTGTCATTGGAGCGGCTGCTAGTGCCAGAACAATACCTGGGTTTCAGCACCTTTACCTAACGACCTTTGTGATACGGCACATCGAGAAATATTGACGTGTTTTTAGCTGCGACTTAAAGAGCGATGGTCAAACGCTGACCCACCCTTTTGCAGCCACTAGGAGGCTGAAATTTGGCATTACAAGTAAAAAACAAAGCGAATATTGTGAAATATCTTGTATTTTTAAGCGCAGTTTTCTCACTTTACATTGCAAAATAGGGTTGTTTTTTGTTTGTTTGTTTTTTTTTGTATGGATCTTGATTTTAAAAATGTATTTAGGTGGCTGTTATCTATGAGTTGGTACAATTTGATGCAGATCCTGATCTATTATTCCTCCACCTGCATTGTGTTGTTGTCCTAGTGGTTGGCTGTTACAGACCTGGAGAGCTTAAATTATAGTTAAGCAGCTATGGGTGGTTTAAGATTTATAGCGATACAGGGCTATCAAGTTTGATATTGGATTCGGCTTGATTAAATTAAAAGGGACTGTGGGGCCTTGGCGGAGGTATGTGCGCGACCGAGTGCCATTCTAGTTTCAAAACGTGTTTTATGACTCTGATACAGCTGCCTCTACTTTTACTCCATGTTCCTCCCACAGCATTTATGATTGGGGTTACACATCACAAGTAATAGCCTCGCAACACTGATTTACATCAATCTACAAAGTAACTTATAACTAAAGTTATCAAATCATGAAGAGAGAAAAAATCCGGTATTTGCCTCTAAAGCAAAACTGTTTCTTCTTCATTTAGGGAGCAAGACAACAAGTGAGAAAAGACGAGACACAACTTGATTCACTGGGAGACATGACAGAATTAGCACGTCAAGGGGAAACAAAGTACTTAGTTACATTCCACGACTAGTTATTCTTAACTTTTACACTAAGATCGTCATTCATCATTCAAACGTATCGCCTTGCAAAAACAATATTGGTTGATCCCTAAGAAGAACCTAACCAAGCAGCGGTTTGAAGTTGTCGACACCGCCGACACATTTCAGTTGATGCCTCATAAAGTATTGAAGCCGAACACCCAGCCCTTGTTGCCTCCGTGTTCAAGTGTCTCTGCGTGTTTGTAAGAGCACAAGATGTGAAAATATAAATATAATTCATTTACATGCACTACACATGTATGCAAACACGTTTCATACATAATTATATGCAGGCAGTTGGCCGCTGTGCATGAGAAGCAGTGATGGCGACGCTTCGGTGGAGTTTACGTCAGCTTTCTAATGTCTACAAACATGCAGAGAAAGCACTGAAGGCAAATGAGCAAATTTATATTCCGTTTTTCTTGAGGAAACCGCAGACGTACCAAACGGGGCCACCATTGTGTTCTTTTCTCCCTGTGGTTTTGTTCATCCATTTTCTCTCCAGTGAAGGCCCAGGGTCTCGAGGCACACACAAACATACACAGACACACATCAAGGCGTGCACAAACACACTTTTGGCCCAGATTCCCCCCCTTCTCTCAGTATCTGCGGGGTGTTTAAACACCAGAGTAGAGTTGTCTAAATGATAATTGCTTCTGAAAGGTTGATTTGTGGCTATATCAGAGGGGGTAACTCTCCTCTCAGTGTTGAGCGAGATTAGCCGTGGATCTTCGGGATTTATCACTCGAGGCGTACGGATTAATGCCGCGATGAAGTTTTAAAACAGAATCACTGGCGACCGCTTCGTTTTAAAGAAATAAGAGGAGCTTATATCAGCTCAAGCCATTATCAGAAGAAGAAAAGGAAGCTAATCAGCTTCTTTAATGCTAATTATTCCTAATGAGGATTAGATTATAAAAAACAATACTCTGAGACCAATTTTGTCAAAAAAAAAGTGTTTCGCAATGTTCTTAAACTCCTAAATTGGCAGTTTGGACATACATGATAACAACATATTATCTTTATTGAGTCTTACAGTAAACTTGGCTCTGAAGGCATTAAGGAAACGGCTATTTTAATGTTGTTTTTGTGGATACTGGATCTAATTAAATCACAACTCCATCTGCTATTCTGCGTGTCAATAGAAATCACACCTTAGTGATTCAGAGGGAAAATTAAATAAGCTAGACTCCCTAATGTGTGCGGTTAGAGGCACGTCTGAGTTCTCGGAGGCCCACTATCTCACCCCCAACGCAAAGTAAATGTAAGGATAATAGGTTTAGCTGCCTCGATATGCTGCTATTACAGGTTTTATCTGTGATGGAAGGTGCATTTTATGGCATTAGAGGAGGCCAGACAAAGAATGACTCACACGCCAGATATCTGTAAATAAGATTCTCAAGGTTTTTAAGCCTTAAAAGGAGCATGTGTTCAGTGGCTCCCGTCATTAATCATTAAAAGGAAGCCTGCGTTAGTGGCCCCTCCCTCGTCTGCAGTCGGTCGGAAATGGATTTTCTACAAAAGCCACGATGCAATTTACTCTCCGCTGCCAACGTTAATCTATTTACATACTTTAATTATCTTCATTCATGCTATTTCGTTGGACAGAAATGTGCCCGTTTCCCCTGAAAAACCCTGCTGTGATCTGAATAGCGAACATTTTGTCGGGCAGGCAAACAGCGTTTTCCTGCTTTGGCTGCAGAAAACAGGCGCAGCAGATACATAGATACAGCAACCCAGGTGATTTAAGGAGACCGGCTCTGCTGCTGCACGTGAGAGTGAGCGTCTTGCGAAAAGCCAAACCTGTTTTCCACAGGTGTAAATAACCGGCTCTGCACTAGCCTGGTGATAACTGTAGAATGACTGTAGAAAAATGGCCTGCCAATACAAGTGCACGTAGGTATTATTACAGGGAGTGATCTGTCGATAACATCCCATCTTGTGACTCCAAATGACTGGAGTGTGTTCACTACATCTCAGGGATAACTTTAACCTAATTGACAGCCCGCGCTGCCTCCTGGGCCACACGGACGGTTGACAGAGCGAGAATGGAGATTAAGGAAGGAAGTGAACAAAGGTGTGGCGAGGGAATGAGGTGCTCGTGTGCGTTGGGGGGGGGGGGCGATGGGTTTACGCTAGACAAGAAGGCACGGAGGTGACGCGCGAGGGATCGCTGGTCAACTAGCAGCGAGAGCCGGAGCGCTGTCACTTTCCGCGCTTTGCCACGTCTGCCGGCCCTGACAGCAATCCATTTGAGGGCCTCGTGGTACTAAGAGAGTGCTAAAACCCAATCAAACAGGCTGGAAGGAAAAAGGCGAGACGCTCGGGCCCAGCCGGCTTCCACTTGTGTGAGCAATTCACCTCTGACTGACCTGTTCAGGCATCTTAAATAAGCCATGCACATCATGGACGGCGGAAAAGCCGCACTCGGGGACCTGAAGACGGGCATGTATCTGTGAAAGCTGGAGAGTGCTTTTTGAAATCGAAGGAGGACTCCCATGTTTGCCCTCATCAAGGTCAAATGAGAATGAAACGGAAATTTAAAGAAATGTGGAAGGAAACTCTCGCTTCGTTGAACACAAGACTTTTTCCTCCTAACTCTTTTATATTCTACGTCTTGTCTTTCATCTAGGATTTGTAATTGCTTCTGTTTGTTGTTGGGGAAAAATATTAATTAAAACCATTAATAATGGATTAACCTATGCATTTGTGTTCGTCGCTGAGCTTTAGAAACATCTACAGCTACAAAAGGTATTATCTGCGATCGAGATCAATTGCAGAACCAATGAAAATACAGTAATAGGTCGTGAAATGCAGGAGATTAGCTTCAATAACACTAAAAGCAGTGTTCAAAGAAGAGAGCAGATCGTGCCACTTTCATCTCTCCTCTAAAGGTCAATGCAGTTGAATCAAGTGTTGCACATTTGTGACACGGTTGGCACTGGTAAGAAAAGCACTTAGGCAGATTAAAAAGAACAATTCGCAGTATGTTATAGCTTTTGGAGCTTTTTATCCAGGATAAATTAACAGCTTTCAAAAAAACACCAGGTTACTTTTCCGACGTGTGTTTTCCTGAGAACGAAAAAGATTAATTTATTATTTGCATTTGGCGTTGCACTCAGAAAAGAGTCGTTAGCCTCAAAGAAACACACATTTTCAGTAGAGATCTTCAATCAACCATGCACCAAATGTAGAAAAGATTCTCCTCCCCGACAGGATTACAGCGTTCCACAAAAATCAATACTCACCAGCAGCACGACTGCAGCCGCTGCCGCCTCAAAGACGCTGCTCAAGTTCAACAAAAGATCAGAGGAAGTTAGCTGCTGAAAGCGTAATCAAATGGCATCTGTCGGTGCTGCGAGCAGTGTTGGACAGTGTCCACTGGCACCCCGGTTTGCTTTGGTTTTCCAAATGTTTGGTGAGAATGTAATTAGCTAGCACTGGGCAGGCACAACCTCATTTGAGATGGGCTTCGCTAACGTCGTGTGTTTTTCCTCTTCTCCTTCCCTCGTGTGTTACTGCACACAGAATTAACTCTGACAAAATGGTAATTAATATTTCCCCTCCATTGTTGAAGAGGAGAGAGGACGCGAGAGCTCCGGTGCCAGGATCCAAAGGAGGGCACTGCCAGACTGGCCATCTTGCCAGCTTTTTTATTTTTTGCTGGGAGAAAGTGTTTTTCAATAAGCCAACCTAGTGGTGTTTAGAAAAAATGCATGTTTCTGCGCTCAATCTGTCCCAACTGTTTATAAAAGATTAGGAAATGACTGATTTTTATTTGGCCTGACTGATAGACAGAAACTTTATTTCCACAGGCACTTAAGCGTTTCTTTATTTGTCCTTATTTATCACAGGAAGTGGGGGATGTGGGCAGGAACACCAAAGAACCAGTACAGTCAGATGGTGTATGAGAACGGAGAACCCTGCTGGCAAGGAGGCTCACGCAGTACTACAGTAAGTGTTTCCCACAAAACTACATACAAGACGCGCGCACACACACACACACACACACACACACTCATAGTAGTGGGAGCATATGAGAGCACAAAGAGGCAGACATGAATAAACTAATAGACAGACAGTCGAACAAATGGTACGTACACACTGACAGACTGTCAGATCCACAGATGGGGAGATGATACAGTAAAAGATGAGGGAACAAAAAGAAGTCGTTTGCACAGCTCATTAGAGTTGCACCCTAAATTAAAGATGTGATAAAGACCCCGCACGGATTTTAATTCATTATGACAGATGCCGCCATTTTAGACTTTAAAACGTTAGATTAAAATAATATTCCAATTATACTTTCTATTTTTTTGGCTGTAGGCGAGCTTCAGATACGTTCACAGAGCAATCCAGTAAACATCTGCACCATAAAACCAATTTTCTTTGAGAAAGCAAAACTTAAAATGCCAGTCAGCACAAAAAAAATACTGTAAAATCTCTAACGTCGGCTGGTGCCTTTATTTAATTTAATTATATCAAATTATATTTTAAAAAGAAGTCACCATGTTAATGCAAATCCAGCTTCCATCAGTAACACAGTCATACCATTCAACCCAGTGTCTTTCCTCTAACATGATAGTGCAGTTGTTCATTTATACCCAAGTTACCGTCCATGCATCTAGACATCCGTTATATTAATAGCCTGGGCCGTGACCATAGGTAGGAATCACCGATAGCATGGTAAATCTTACTATCAAGTGAAGAATGTCTGTCTGGATGTTATTCACATGTTTCAAGAGCCATTCATTCGATCTACTTTACACTTGGCAGGGTTGTTGATGCGTGACGCGTTCGAAAACATTTTGAACAAACGGGGAACACCGCTACGTACAGCGTGGCTTTAGCGCGTTGGCTTCATGGCTCCGTAGCGGGGAAGCCGACGTAAACAAAATTCAGATTAGCATGGTGCAAAAACTTGCTGTAGTAACGCGTTTTCTTCGGGATAACAGGAGGTGAGCTTATAAGTTTCTGACAGTAGTATGTCGTTTGGAAAATGTACACTCTTACCATCCGGGGGCCTGATCCATATTAAGCTTCAAATACTTTTTTGTTTCCTTTAGACTTTTAATGTGAAAATTCTGGTGGAGTTTCATTCTTGACAGATTGTTAGGGGAAATAGGCGCGACTTAGATAAAATGACTGTGGTTTAAGTTAGCCTTGTCTGAGAGATCACCGTCTGACTGTTCTGCTGCCAACCCAACATTCACAGTATGGGAACAATTTTTTTTTAAAAGTGTCTTTCCAGAAACAATGTCCTCATTACTTTGGACAGAACCCTCTGGCAACCGTCAAGAGACTACTCTGAAAATTATTCATGTAACACTGACTGAGGACTGGTTGCCACAGTGAGGTTTTTAGCTCTTTTTGACCTGAGTCATAGATCATACATGATGCTGAACTCACTTTATGCATGAGACCAAGGAGATTCTTAAGCTAGGACACTTAAAAAAAAAACACTCCTTCCACCAAAGAAGCCCACAGATGCTGTGGATAATGACTTCCACCTTAGAAATAAATACAACTCAAGTTCACTGTACAAAGAGGCCATGCACTGCTTATTTCCAGAAGGAAAGCGAAAGAAAACAGCCAAAACGAAGCTCCTCTCACCACATTCATCGGGGACAATCTGAAGCCCAGTCTGCTCTCTGCATGCCTCATTCTGCGCATGTGTGTTTCAACAATGGGGAGTTAGTCAGTCAATCAGTAAAAGACGTTCAGTCCTCATGGCCCACTCAGCAGCCTGGCAAAAAGATGTTTTGTTCGAAGCCAAGTGATGGAAGCTGACTTGCTTTCCCCCCTCTGTCAGTCTTCATTGGTTTTATGGTTAATGTCGCTCCGGTTGCATTCTCCCGCAGCTTCCTCGTCTTCTAGTCCTCTCTTCATTTTCCCAGCATTCCCTCCTCTTTCAGTCACTTTTATGAGCTCCATTTACATTTTTTTGTGTGAGAATTTGCTCAATTAAAAATGCAGCACTTTTAATCATCTTATTTTCTATGCCTGGCCCCCTCTTCAAATCAGAGTCCAATAAATGCCGTTTGCAAATGTATGTACTCGTGCCATCCGGGGGCCCCCTTTGAAAAGACTAAATTGAATTCCTTTGATACAACCCCCTAACCGTGTGCAGTCGGCATAAATGAAGTCTCGTCAGAAGTCGACGCTCATTATATTTGAAATGCTGAACCTCGTCTTCGCTCTCTCTTTCAGCGGTGAAACACACTTTATACTTGAGTAGTGGGACCAGTGATGTATTGTTTCAGTGGTGGATATTGAGGTAATCCAAATTCAAGCAGCGTGCAGTGTTTCTTAAGAGTCTGTAGGGAAGGGTGAACTCAACTGTTTCAGTTATTAATTAAATTCAAAGTGCTGGACTGTGACTGTTACATGTGAGCAGTGAGTTCAGCTACAACTAGCACAACTGTAGCGCCAGTTCTGAAGCAGCCTCTACCATTGTTTAAAGGATCCCAGCTTGTAAGGACTAGTCCAGTTTTTGTTGATTTGGCTATTATTTCTATTGGTCATGATAATATTGAACTCACCGAGATCTGAGAGTGGGGAAACACTGACACGAACAACGCATCCTCATACCTAAACATGCCAGTGACCAAAACGACATTCGGTATGTCACCGTTCCCAAAACAGCATGACTGTGCAGCACACCAGCGACAGGCGTACTGGACCTTCATAGTACGTTTGAAGTTTCGTTAGGTTTAGGCAAGAAAACTACCTGGTTAGGTTCAGGAAATCATTGTGATATGGCTTGAAATAACGACTTTAATTAACGCGAAGATATACTGATTTTTGGTCCATATCGCTAAAAACCTAGATACTACATTTCCCATAATGCAACTCATTAGCATCTTTCATCAGAGTGTCCATGCCTGGTGAACACCCACCTTTTTTCGACTCTGCACTTCCAATTTGTAGTCTCAAAATCCAAGATGACAACCCTGATGACATCACAATGACATCACAGGAAACAAACTGTTTTTACAGGCTGAAAAGTGCGATCTGTGATCAATAAACTGATCCTCATGTGTATCAGTATCAGTGGAGTTCCACTTCCTATAAGAAGGAAGCATCGATACACACATGCTGGAAAAGTTAGACTCACAAAAATAGGCCCGTCCAAACTGATCTCTGGCTGTCGCACCTGCAAGTTAAAATTGAATCACCAATAATCATGCACACACACATCGGGAAACACTTTGTCTCACCGAGTGGCACACACCCACTTAATGTCTCTGTGCAACAAGATACCAAGTGACATAACAAAAGACTCTATTTTTAATCCGAGCGCGGGACAAAACCAAATCACCACTTGTACCAGCCTGAAACTTCAGCACAATAATACCTGTCAAGTCCCCATCTCTCTCCCTCTTCAGGTGCTTTTGTTCGCCGGAGGGATCGTCTGTTCAGGGCGCAGTATGATGTGAGGGGTTGCTATGGAAACCCCCTAGAAGTAAAATACGTTTTTTTTTCTCCCTTTCCACTCCCTTGCAGAGGGTGTCAAAGTCGCCTATTAAAGTCATGACATTGGTAATCACATCGTTGCCCATCCTGTTCACACACACACACACTGTCCCGCAGTCACAGCGTCACTTTGACTCGGCAGTGATGAAACTCTTCATGTGGAGTGCGATCATTTCATTTGACGAGAGACCTGATACCGTTTGATTCACCACTAGCGCTGTAGTTTTCAGCATAATTCTATCATTTGTAGTGAATCTCATTTCTCCACAGAAGTTTGAAAACCCTTAAAACAAGAGGTAGGACAGCGTCTTCAATCAGCCCCCTCCGGGAGATAAAACCGGCATGGCTCTTGACTCAGGCTAACTACGGCTCGTCTCCCCGCACCACCTCAACTTTCCTTTCTTTGTGCTTTTCTAGGTCACGCTGACATGCGGAACGGAGACAGCCTTGCGATCGGTGAAGGAGCCCAGCAAATGCCAGTACATCATGGACTTTCAGACTCCTGTGGCCTGTCAGCCGGTGCTAAAGCAGCGGGGCATACACAGTGAACTGTGACCCTTCCCTTCCCTTACTGGCCTAGCCTAGATTCATTTAGCCCTCCCCTACCCCCCACCCCCTTGGCTAGCCTGCGGTGACAGGCTGGGGTCCTGAGGGTCCCCTCTGACATCTGTGTTGTCAGAACATATATACTTCCAAATAAGTCTTGCTAAGGTCAGAATCAGATTTTCAGTAACACTGCTGCTAGACAACTTTAGTTCTCATTGATTGTTACAGTGCTGCTTTAAATTGTTACACGTTAATACTTTAATAGATGGTTTATCAAATGATTTAGTATTCTTCCATTACAGTATATGCCTAGACACGTGTTTACACTAAAGGTCCAACAAAATTACAGTGTAAATAATCAAAGTGAAACTAGATCATTTGCAGAGTCTAGTGACAGTATGTCACTAATGTAACTGCTGTATGAGAAAACTGCTCATTCATGAGCACAAATAAAAGGAATGTGTCCTTCTGCTTCACTAAACTGTGGTGGCTAAGTTACTCAGCCTTCCTTAAAGGAAATGTCGAATTATAGTATATATTTTTCTTACTGTCAACAAATACCATGAAAAGACCAAAACCAAAAATGATGTGATTCTCCTTACAAGTCTTTCTTGTTTAGCGATAACCTGTTTTAGCTTAGCATAGAGCTCCATTTCATTATGTTTGTTTCATTATGATGAACATGAGCAATGTAATTCTGAGTCCATCCCTCTGCTGTGAAGCACAAAATGTGTATAAATCCACAGCTGAAAATAGTCCCCAGAAAATGCACTATTTACTCGTATGTTTTAGGAAATGATTCAGTTAACTATATAGTAATCATTTATCATTATATATCATAATACTGCCAGACAAAAAAAGGCTAGGGCCTTAGCGTCACCAACAGGGTAGTGAAGTCACATAGTAATACAATTAAAGGGTAACTCCATGAATTTTACACATTAAAGCAACATTATGTAACTTTTCACCTTAAAATAACAGCTTCAAACTCATGTTGATGGTACAGTGTATTGTAATAGGGTGAATGGTGTCTCTGTCTCAGCCACTACCTCCAGTGATGTTACACAGTGGTTAAGTTGTATTGTGGGTAATGTAGGCGCCAGGTTTTATAAAAGAAGAAGAATGTGTGTAATATAAAAGGTGATCTCTCCTGTTCTGCTATCAAGTTAGATTATTTGTTTTTAATGTTAGACCAGTGGACTGCTTTTAAAAAACTGGTGCCTACATTACCCACAATGCAACTTAGCCACTGACTTACATCACTGGAGACAGTAATCAGATTCCATGCAGCTTCCTCTGGAGCCACAAGAGGCTTTATACTATTTTTTTTTTACATATGCCGTCGTACTCCTCCAGACCTGTAAACACAGTTTAATGTGTGACATTGGTGGAGTTGCCCTTTAAGCGTCAGCGTTACCATGTAAATAGCTGAACAAATACAGTGACATTGCCAGTAATGTAACTGCTGTAACAAATAACTGCTTAAGCACAAATAAAATGATTGTCTTATTTTATTAAAGCCTTGCTTAATTCTTCCTTGACTCTGCTTTTACTGTGACAGTTTAATCTGACGACACATTATTTACTAAACAGTTTTAGTATTTAAAAACTATAAACCATCGGTGGCTGTATATCTGCAGCCACATTCATCTATAGTCTGTTAACACTTTCACAATATTTGCACACTTTCAGCGGTTATGATGCATTGTGTATTGAATATAACATATCATGATTTCACAAGATTCTGCCCGCGTTAGCAGTATGCTTCTTACTGTGCATGCTATTTATGATGTTGTTATGTAACAGATTGTGGGGTTTCTGCAGCAGAGCCCTCTGCTCATTAAGGGGGAGCTAAATCAGCTGTCAGGTATCCAATAGGCTGCCAGATATATTCCTACCCTGCTGGGGCAGCTGGGTGGCTGTTTGCCTGCTAGCAGTGCAATAGCCTTAGGCCCTGTTGCCCAGGGACTGCCGTGTTTTTATTTATCTGGCTTCAGCTCTCATTCACGTTCTCTATTTGATGGCGATTCTTTACCATTCGCGTTCACCTTCAGTGTTTTGGGGAGAGTGGTCGAGTTTGTTTGAAGTGTCGACCAAGTCGGACAAAATTCTAGAAACTAAACGGTTGAGGTGAATCAACTTCAGATCAGAGTGGAACAAAATGTGTAAAAGCAGCAAAATCTGACAACTCGCACCATCATTTTTATCTCGCGTCTGTAAAGGCAAACACTGGAAGGAGAGGGAGCTCAAAGGATATAATCCATTTTGAGTCCTCGCCATCTCAAGGAGAAAAAAAAAAAAGCAAAAACACAACATCGCTGTATATTTTAATCTCCAAAAATGCAACAGATGCCAAAGCTGATGTCAGCACAAAAACAGGAAGCGTTCACAGGCTCCTGACTCCACCAACAGCTGGAAATGCTGCCAATCACTGAGTGTCATGAGCAGCACTCTGTCTAATACTGCATTACTGGCATCTGGAGAAAACTTTACGTTGTATCACTGCCATATGGTGACCACGTGATGGCGTCTCATGCAGAACTTTTCCTTCCTCTCACAAAGGAACAGATTCCACAATCTGCAGGGTATCAACAGCTCCTCACTATACTGAATGATCATCATGTGTTAAATTACTTGCGTGCTTCACCCCACACAGCGTGGGCGGGAGCCAGCGTTGGAAGATTGCAGTTTAAATGGACAGTTGTTTAGGAATAGAGAGAAGAGAGGGGAGAAAAAAAAGGCAGCACTGTGAGTTTCTGTACTGGGTTTTTTTGAACTGACTGGCCATTGATGTGTTGCTGCAGATCAGAAAAGGGAAGGAGGGAGATGTGGGAAGGATTCAGCCGGGAAACCGAGCACACGCTGAGCACACACAGACACGCACACACCAGCACATACTTACACACCTCCATTCAGCACATTTGCACATGAAGGGGCAGGGATGGAAAGTCTTTCCAGTTGAGCGTGGGCGTATTTGTGTGTTGACTCCAAATTGCTAAAAGGGCCCAGAGGCTTTATATTGCATTAAATCTCCGACTCAGCTTTGTAGAAACTAGTTCAGGGTACCTGTTCTCTGGAGTGGGAGACAGCGAGGCCTTCGCCTGACTGACTGACTAGTGAGTGACTGACTGGTTGACTGACGCCCACCACAACCCAGCGCCGCGTTCACTCTTTTGGAGATTGTTTTTAAGCTTCCTCCTTTGAAGGGAGGCCAGTTATACCCTCAGGGTTGAGAGAGGGAAAAAAAAAAGGGCGCTCGCGCTGAGTCGGCGTGCGACAGTCACATCCATCTCCCTCGCGTCCACACTTACTCCAGTCTATTCAGTCACGATACTGACGCTTCACAGTCAGCCTCTAGCCTACATATTCTTTGCAAACAACACCATTTAGAGGCGTTTGTTTTGTGAGTACATATATAAACATATATACAGTTTCAGGCCTACACTCACTTATGCGGTACAGTAACACATTTCTATTTCTGAAGATATTTCAAGGTTTCAAGTGACTCATGTTGATTAGCATTATTTACTTTTATCATGTTTTGCAACTAATATTTAAGTCCATGGGAGGCTGTTTTTCCTCAGGAGTAGGTGAAAAACTTGGGTCAGCGGTGAGCATTTTATTCAGATTGATGATAAGCACTGTTTGCTTCAGCAGCTCTTGTCAATCAGATTTATTTGTCTTTTTCAGCCAAATAGTTCAACATACCTTCAGAATAACATTAACACCTGCAAAAATAGTTTGAAAAGGAATCATCAAATCCATTAGATTTAATAAAAAGTCACTTATTACCTGCAACCTGTGAGAAAAAATGTTTTAGGCCCCTTGGGGGCAGCAAAAACAAGTTAATAACTGACATATTATAACCTTTATGCAAATATGAACACGCAAACACAACACGACCCTGGCATTTCCAGGTGGTATTGTTGTTGGCACCGCTGTCGCAAACAAACCCAAAACGCTTTTCTTTTTTTCCCTTCCTCAGAGCCTAGCAACAACCAACAACACACGACATATGCCTTTGATAACCTGTTGTTAGACATAATTGCATAGTAAAAGCTCATAGGGAGCCAATCTCCCAATCTCAGAATCAAGTCAGCTAATAGTACCACTAGCTGCACTGCTAACTAAGCTAAGTAGCTAACCACAGCTACAGTAATAACTAGTTAGCGGTTACTTTGGTGATACGCTGCCCTCTATTTGTTTGGTGTATGAATTTGACACATGGCCAATTTCTATATATTGCACCTTTAATATGGTAAAACCAAGCAGTCAGCAGAAACAAAGCAGTGGTCGCATCCATTTGGAGTCATGTTTCTTGCCACCTGATTAATTTAAGTCCAGTATTCACTCTCCTTTTATCTCTTTTATGGTCTCCACCAACTACAGAGTGAAACATCCGTCTCTTTTGCTGCTAAATGCTAACTCGCTAACGGTCTCTGCCTGTCGTTGGGGGCTCAGCATGTAGTGTCAAAATGAGGCAGATGAGAGCTGTGAGACTGAACCAAAACAGTAAATCCGCGGGCCATTCAACCGACGCAAGGAGCTAAAAGACGCTTTAAAGCTTGACCTTTAAAGTTCATGCTAGAACCTACTGTAAGAGCACAAGCAGAGGAGTCGTTAACTCAGTGTGTAAAACATTTTTTAAAAAAGGCTCCGTTAATTCTACTTTTCATTTGTAAGAGACAAAAAAATTGTATTTCTTCTTTCAAAAGTTACCTAGTCTGGCTTTAAAAGTTGCTCCATTGTGTCCTAATTAAGGTTTCTGATAAGCTTACGGCAACTTTTTCCACACAGGCTGCTTTTATTTTACTGCGCAGTATTTCATGAACAAAACAACAAAACAAAGTCTAATAAGAGTCTGAGGTATTAAATCAAAACTCAAAACACTGGTAGCTGCAGAGTATCACCAGCCTCAGCATCACACGTCGCATTACTCAGGAAGAGAGCGCGCTGACACTGTATACTGTAGGAATGAAGAGGAGTGAGAGAATTAGAGATGCAGATGAACAAAGACTAATATTGACAGGAGGATGGGAAGGAGAAGGAGGGGAGGGAAGAGAGAGCTACACAGACAGACAAATAAACAGCAGCAGAAATGACAGAGAGCAGGACGAAGCTTGAGGGAGAACGGCGCTTTGAGAGGAGGAGAGAGACAAACTGACTGAGTAGAAAACAGCGATGGGAGGAGCAGAGGAGGAGAGAGAGAGAGATGTGAAACTGGGAGAGGGAAGGAAGGAGGGAGGAAGGAAGGAAGAGAGGGGGGGTAGAAGCAGCAGCGGAGGGTAAATGTTTCTGTGTTTGTGCTCTCACGTCGGCGAGCGAGGCTCAACACTTCCCCTGTGGAGTGGATGAGTGTAAGCATGTCGCGGTTGGAGGCTGGAAGGCCGAGCTGTGATAGCATGTGGTTACCCGCAGTTGGCTTCTCCCACTTATTATTATACTTACAGTAGAGGAGGCTGTTAGAGAGGAGGAGCAGGACCTCCTCTCTAACAGCCAGGGAATAAATGGGGATGTTTAAATTTCACATCGATTAGAAGGACTGTAACGGAGGAGACGTCTTCAGTGAAGGACAACGCCACGTAGCTGAGGCATTTTACTGTAGATATAATGTCAGTTTGGTGATCAACACTAATATTTGAGCTTTTTGAAGCGCCACCCATGAATATAGCGATTGGTTTAAAGAGCGTTTGTTCCCCCTATACCAGATTGAGAAAAGTCCATTTTACAGGAGACATTTTAAAGGTGCTATATTTAAGACTTTTAGTAGAAAACATTCAAAACTAACTAAAATTATCAACAGACTGTGAAGAAATAACTGTTTTGATGTTATGATGTCATGATAGCATGCTAACCAGCTAGCTGCCTCCTGTCCCAGTCCAAAGCTCCTGTGCCAGCAGAGTAAACACCAACACTCCCTGAGTGCTTTGGGCTCTCAGTCTGAAGTGCTAGCTGCACTGCTAACTGAGCTAACCAGCTGCTGTTAGCAGCCTTTAGTGTTGTGTGTGCTGGGGAGATAGGTCTGTTCATGCAACAACAGCTGATGTTTAGAATGAACGCTGATTTTTTTTTTTTTTTACTGATTCGAATTTTAAAAATCCGATTTTTGGAAAGAAAATGGTTGGTAGAAGACAATTTTCAAGCTTTTAGTGTCCAAACGCAACTAAATGTTGTCGCCTCTACTGTTCTAGTTTACCACAGTGTACCGTAGCAATTAGGGCAGGTCTAAAAATGTTTCTGGTAGTGAAAAGTGAAGGGAAGATGCAGAAGACTATATAAACAAGCTGCAGAGTATAAACCAACCATCCATCTATGGATTGTTTTTTTTCTATAACTGAATAAACAAGCTGTTCAGGGAGGAAAATCAGGTCCCCACAACACTGTTTGAAGCTAGAAAGGTGGCAGGGTCCGCCAAATATAAACAAAATAAAATAGTTTGGAGACGTGGTTCAGTAATTAAACAGATGATGATGTCCTTTAAGGTAAGTTTGTGTATTCAGTAATGCAAATTAAGACAGTTGGTTTATTTTTTAATGAAGATTTTTCTTTTCTGATTAAAATTTCCTCCTAAAAATGACATAATGCACCTTTAAAGCAGACTGCGGAGGACTGTTAACAGCACCATGGTTCTGATTTTGACAACATATGCCACTTAAACACAAGCATAAATGCCATTTAGGTGTTGGAGTGTTTGTGGATGTATCTGCTGATGACAATTCCAGCTTTTAGAGAGGTTGGTCATGTGCCACCAGCGCCATGTAAATAAACCCATTGGCAGGCCTGAACTTGATCAACAAGTTCCAATTCAAACACTTTCCTTGCCCTTCTGTGGCTGCTTCTCCCTCGGCAAATTGTTGTTTTTTTCCCTCTTGTAGCCCCCATTAGGATGATAGATGAGAGGAGATGCAGAGGGGATGGTTAATCTTTCAGGGAGAGAAAGACCAGCGAGAGGAGGGGAGGTGGTGAGCAGCGTGCCATGCACATAAATAAACAGGATGTTGGGATTTAGCAGGGAAATGTGAGGAGGGGAGAGGCCGCTCGCAGATAGGAGGATGGAGGGCCGGACAAAAAAAGGGGGACAAAGACGAGCGAAGAGATAGAAAGTGATTGAAACAGAACGACGTGGATAACAGATGGAATAAAGAGCGGGAGAAAGAGGAGGGAGAAAGTGGGATATAACGAGAGGGAGACAGAGAGCAGCAGGATCCTGGTGGGCGAGGGGAGGGGATTCTGGAGGGCTATATTGAGCTTGGTTTTCTCCACAGGAGCTGCTTAATGAGCACAGAGTTTGTAAGTAATTATTGGTTATCAACCTGATAATAGTCATTGCTCCATTTTGTGTAGCAGTTTCCACATACTTATACAATTATGGCAATTATTAACGAAGCGCCGTTCTTTGCGTCGCTGCTTTGCATTTCAAACGTATAGTGTGGCCAGACTGGGCCATTATTTTTGTGTTGCATAATGCAGGTTCCCAGGGAGGTGCGCACACACACACACACACAAAAAAAGTAAGTACTGCATTCTTCTAAGCAATAGGGTAAACAATGAGGAGCCAATTTAGCTTTCAAAACAAATACCAGAATTTCATTTAGGAGAGGAGGAAAACAGAAAGCGGATCATAACACTGCTAGCTTTAACAGCAGCTAATGTTTGCTTGCATTTAATGCCCCCGAAACATCAAAAATAATGGCGAGAAGTGACTGCTAGCATGTGGCAGAGAGGGTGAGGAAGGAAAAGAGACAAAGAAGAAGAGTGATGGTTGAGCCAAGTGTGCGCGGCAGCCTCCGCTGTGCAGGGAAGTCATCCATTTTAAGGGCTGCAGCAGGAGTACCTGCTAGCTTTTCATTAGCAGGTGAGACACACTGATAGGATTGGAGGCTGCGGACGGATGGCCAGCCAGACAGACAGATGGCTCCCTGCTCCATTACCCAGGGACGCAGCGCTGCACTGGACACATCATACTCTCCACTCCACACACACACTGGATTGCAGGCAGACAAAAGAAGAGAGCACTTGACTCTTTTAAGAGAATAAAAGAGGCGGAAAAGCGTGTAGAGATGCGCCGGGGTGATCTACAAATCTGAACAAGAGATGTGAACACACTGACAGTGTAGCCTCAGGATTTATGGAGTTTTTGTGAATGAAATTTGTCTCTTTGGACAATAGAGCTTGTTTTTTTTCCCCCCTCTTTTCCGAAGTATTGGATTTAAATTTCAGATGAGTGCTGAGAGGGAAAAGAGACGCGATCGCTGCTCGAGCCGAAAAAGCAAAGAAGTCAGCGGTTACTTCCCCACTCTGTGTTTGATTCAGTCATCAATTACTGTACGGCAGCAGCAGCGGTCGTGGTAAATAAAAGTCAACAATTGACTAACTGCAAAGCCCCGTCATTGGCACTCATCCAGCGCCCGCTGCAACATATTGAGTTATAGACCTTCAGTATCCGCCTGCCCGTATACACACATCATTGATCTCTATAAGTTCTTCTTCAAAGTCTACACATTTGATCAAAGCTAGTGGAGGGTGGATGGCATTTTTCGAAAGCGAAAAGACCAGCGATACACCTGAGGAAGAATCGGGGGGGGAGGGCGTCTCTTCTGCCACGACAGATCTGGATCAAAAGTACCTATTGCAGAATCAAAGTCAGCGCCATCAATATTTCATCATAGGAGAACCTGCCGGTCGTCACACACCCCCTCCTGCAACCTTTCCTTTTCTGTCCTTTCCTTAACTAGGCTACTATTTTTGTGGGCTCCAGGCTTCCTATAGAACGACTGCAATTTCACAGAGTTTGGTGTTTAATGCAATTACCAATGCCTCCAGTTACATACAGCAGCTTGTTGTCTAAATCACTAGACCCTGGGTCACTGACAATATCCCTAAATCATGTTAATCTCTAAATCACTCTTCAGCTCATCCTCTATTTGTCATTTTGAGCTTTGGTAGGGCCGTTTTTGGTGAACAGCGTAAACCCTTTAAATCCAAAAGGGGTAGCAATTAAGCATGACACCTTCACATACAGCTGTAGTTTAGAGATTTGACATAAGGTGAATTACCAGAGGGAGTCCACAGCCATGCTAGCGGACCTGCAAAGCTGTACGTAGGCACAGCGACGCTTTGAGCTTAACGTTAACATTAGCAACCATCCATCCAATAGTTGTTAAGATATTTCATTCTGGACCAAAGTGGTAAACATTAAGGCTGAGAATCTTTTATCCTACATTTACCATATTTGATAGCATCTTTCATATCTTTCTTTGTCACGTGTTGTGAGGGGATTCTGTTTTTTTATGCCGCAAAATAATTTCTTAATTTTAACTCACAATTTTTATATTTACAATATTAATGGGGTAATAATTAAAATAAGGTCCCCAGAACACTGTTTGAAGCTAGAAAGGTGGCAGGGTCCGCCAAATATAAACAAAGTAAAACAGTATGAAACTGTGTTGTCCTTTAATGTCAGTTTGTTTATTCAGTCATGACATTTTTTTTCATTTATTTAGGCATACAAATTAGCGGATGAAGATCTTTCTCTTCCGATTCAAATTTGTTTTCAAAAACTGCACAGTGCACCTTTAACAATTACAATGAGCTCAGTTTTAGATGTTATGAGCTCTGTTCCACTTGATAGTAACAATAACTATAAATAGGGCAGACCTACCTTAAGTTGAACTCCTTGAGAAAAAAATAACAAGCAGCCATCCCTTGGCCTAAAAAAAGTTTCTAAAAAATCGCCTCAACTTGAACAACCAAACCTCCATCACGAAGCCTGTTAAGTTGTCAGCCGTCTCCAGGTTCAGTCTAATTAAGGCCGAGCGATACCGACGCATCCAGCTGTTCAGAACGGGAAACTTCATCTGTGCACAGAATAAATAATTGAATTTAGTGTCGTCACGCACAAAAGATTAAAACTTATGAGAGATGTATGCAAATAAAACTCCAACAAGTTTAAAGAACTTTGGCTCGACAGTATGTCATATTCATGAATACAACCCCAATGTGTCAGAATTTGGATTCTTCTCCAATCCCAAAACAGGGAGGGAGCAACATTCATGCTGTGCAGAAACTAGGCTACGCTGTGCTTAACATGGCACCACACTGACTGATACAGGAAGAGGTTAAGTTAATGCATTCGGGAGAGGGGGAGAACGAAAGTGGGGGAGACTTCCCCACCCCCCTCACAACAGCTTTAAGGGAGTGGAGGGAAATGAAAACTTTGCATTATTTTTAGAAGGAAATTATGTCTGTGCATCTCAGTAATTATAAAGCAATTCAGAACTGACTGATAGGCCTCCGGTGGACTTTTTTTTTTTTTTCTCTCCCTACTCTCGCAGCCTTATCTTTCCCCACCACAACTGCACAGACTCCTACATGCATTTTAATATGGTAATTATCCAGTGAATTCTAAACATTAACCAAAAGGAAAAAGCTGGTGAAAGCATTTAAAATGGTATTCAGCCACCAGTCTCCTATATCAACACAACTCATGCTTCTCCCGCTTCCTGATTAGGAGGATTTATTCAGGGTATTTATAGCCCCTATCTCCTTTGTGT
Source organism: Pagrus pagrus (assembly GCF_965226575.1). Taxonomy (NCBI): domain Eukaryota; kingdom Metazoa; phylum Chordata; class Actinopteri; order Spariformes; family Sparidae; genus Pagrus; species Pagrus pagrus. Next base: position 14,623,486 of record NC_140204.1, on the reverse strand, counting down.
CTACTGGCAGGCGTGCTATTTACAGTATTTTGCCGTCATTTGGCTGATTTGCAAACGCGATAAACTTAGTCAATGAACGAGGGAGCTTATTATCAAAAAATGATATTATTGTTAAGCATAGGAGAGCACTGGCTATTCTTTAAGACATGTATTCATTCCATACATTGTTACATACTACAATAAAGAATACTTCTGGAAAGCTGAGTTTGCAGATTTGCTTTTTCTAACTACACACACCTCCGCTGTGGGGAAATAAAAAAGTGTTGTTTGACAACCCTGGTCCCAAAGTTGTTTTTTGCCAGCTTAAATAAATGGATACAGAAGGAGAGAGAAAGAGCGAGAGGGGGAGGCGAGGACCTCCCTACGGACTCCTCTATCTCCAGGCAAATTCCTCTCTTGTTTGATGGAGCTCAACAGACAAGAGTTTTCTCACTGAGGCAAAGTTAAGGGGAACTGCGGCTGAGAACTCACTGTTTACCAAAAAATCGGTTGCAGGGGAAGGGAGACCAAAGTTGCTCTTTTCCGCTTTGTTTAAGAGGTCACTGAGGCCAATAGATCCATTTGTTTCAAGTATTTGTTGGAGTGGGTTGGACCTGGATACTCTTTAGTTTTTTAAAAGTCCTCTCTCGCTGGAGCGCACGTCTGCTGTCAGTCTCCCTCTCACTCGAAATTCAGAGGTGGTATCCAGTTATTCCAGTCAGAGAAAGCGAGTGGCGTTGTAGGAGATGCATTTTTAATGGAGCAAGAATGTCAATATCCGAAAACCTGAGGCTTGTAGTTTGGGCGAAAGACCTTCCTGTATCACTTTCTGAATTCAATTCACTGTTTATACCTCTGCTGTGTGACTTCTCCTCCTATATTTACTTGCAGAAAACACAGTGAGCCGAGTCTCAACTGAAGGCACCTAAACACAGAATCCATGCCATTCAATCACACACCTAATTAAGCAATTTGCAAGATATGGTCAGAACTTAGTTTAAAACGTTAAAAAAATTAACCGTCATCAACAGAATGTGAAGAAACAACAGTAGTAACATTATGTCAAAGACATCTTTGTTTTGTATAGCAGAGATTTCTACTTTAGGATGTCACGCTGACCAGCTAACCCGACCTGGCCTGTCCCTTAATACTACTTTGTGCCACCAGAGACGAAAGTCCAATAGCCCCTGCAGTTTCAGTTGGGAACTGCATGACAGCAGTGAGTGCTATGTTTCACAAGGCCTCCAAGAAAATTTGAAAAAAAAATGAACAAAATAAACTCAAAATATATTTCCTCCTTCCTAAAATACAACCATACACCGTCTGAATTCAAGTTTCTCTCTTTTACTGAACTAAGACGAGCTTAATGGCCTTGTTAACTCGTAAAACAAACATAAATGTAATACAACTCACCAAAACAAACCAAATTTGCTTGGTTGAAATAAATCCCCAATTACTGAGAAAGATGTGAAGACGTGCCCGATTATATTTCTCGCTCCTCTTCTACTGCACGCCCCTTCTGTCCACTGAGTCATAGTCCTGATCGGCGCCCCTGTAAATCGCCTCCATACTGTATCCTCTTTCGTCTCTGGGCGTGACAACAGCTTGTTTTATTCTGGTGTCGTAGTGGAAGACAACCAACAAAGCATCCTGACAACAAAAGACTCTGGGCCGACAATCACCCTTTGTTCAACAGTATCACACCTAAATAATGTGGTCACGTGGCATCAGCTGCTGCACACTCAACCTCTTTCTTCCCCAAATAAGGACAAACACAGATCTCACCTTCACACTTCAGTGACAATGGATGGTCCCAAGTTCTGTTTCATTCATTAATCGGTAATCAGAAATTGTAAAGATGTTGTGCTGTCAGGTGTAACCGAAGTTGATTTCTGGTTCTTTACTAGGTCACACAAGACATGACCAAGCCATGATTGGTTGGAGTCTGCAAAGTCTCAGTTCAAAGCAAGAATATGCAAGAATTTGTTCGCTTGATTTGACATGATGACCATCTTGAAAGATCCTGGCATTAATAATCAATGGAGATGGCTAACTCAATACATTTTGTGTGATTTCCTTGTGTTTTGCAGCCTAACATCTCCCAGTCCTAGCAGGTACTGTAGCCGTACTCTTCACCATTTTATCCTCTCTGTATATATCTACAATTCCCACGCATGATTTGTCCTTTCTTCTGTCCTCCTCTCTCTATCTCTTCCTCCCTCCTGGGTTAGCTTTGCAGCCTAGCCTGTGGGCCCAGGGATGTTGTATTAATTAACTCGCCTCACTGCACTCTCATCAAGCTGCCGGTAAATGGCCCCGCTCCAAGTTTCCCTCCCGGAGCGCACCAAGATGGCAGCATCCGTAAACAACTTCAAATTTACGGTACTGCAGTCACAGCGGCGAGGCCCCTGCTACTCCCTCACACTGAGGGAAGGCAGGCTGGAGCGTGCAATTCAAACAGAGCCTCGCTCCGCACGCTGCTGTGTGGTTTAATATGTAAATGCATTTTCGTTAGACTCAAACTGCCATCGCAGTCATCTATTTTTCCTCCACCTCTTTGACGTCTGTGATTTGCAATTGCAGCTCGGAACAAAGTGCAATCTTTTTTAATGTGCACCGCAGTACAGAATGTGCCTATTGCTCAGCGGTGGAGCAGTCATAAACAACTTTGTATACCTTTTACGTGGCGTGATTAAAATGGGTGCAAATCTTTGTCAATATTAACGTGGTTTGACAAGCAGCCATGCAAATGACTCTGCTCCTCAGAGAGAGTGCAGACTGTAATGAGGTAAACACTACCGTTCCTTTCTGTAGCATTCAAGCTGAGCTGCTGAGGAAACTAAAGGTGGATAAATACAAACCACAATCCCAGAGGATTTCCAAGCCCTACTTTTGCTTTGAATAGGAGCTAAGCATAATCAAATCCAATCAGAATGGACATTTTAATAAAGTGTTTGTTAGAAGAGCTAATTAGTTTTAAGTATTCCCTTTTCTTTTAGTTTGTTTTCTCCACTATAAGCCACATTTTACCTCATGATCAGCAGTGATGGTTTAATAAAACCTTGGCAGAGCACGCTCTGTTGGTGCTAATACACTCAATTGTTTTGTCAAAATAAAACATTTAGAACTAATTCAGAATAATCACGATAATCCATCCGTATTAGTAAATCAATGCAAAGTATTTAATGCAGAACCCAAAAACTTTTCTCTTTTTTTGAGCTTCACAACAACAAATGATTATGCTTTACTCGCTGCAGTTCAGTTGCAGTTTTTCAACAAACTGTTGGAAAGCTATTGCTTCACCTTAATAAGATGAACAACATCAAGAAAGAAACATGAAACACAAAAGGACTACAAAAAGAGACACAAAACAGCTACAAAGAGAAGCAAATGAAGACACAAAGAGATGCAAAAAGATAACAACGATACAGAAAGAGAGACAAAAGAAACAACAAATAGAAGCAAAGAGACATACAATGACTACAAAAGTGTAAAATGACCACAAAGAGGCACAGTGCCACTACACATATATGCACAATGACTACAAAGATGCATCAAATGACTGCAGTGACACAAAAGAGACACAAAACTACTACAAAGAGAAACAAATGGACTAGAAAGACAAAAAGAGATGCAAAACAATTAAAAAATACACAAATAGAGATGAGACTAGAAAAAGAAGCAAACAACTTCAAAGAGACATACAATCAATACAAAAAAGTGCAAAATGACTACAAAGACACACAAAGAGGCACAGAACGACTACACATAGACGCATGACGACTATAAAGAGGCTTAAAATTACTACAACGACAGAAAAGGGACGCAAAACCACTACAAAGAACAACAAATGGACTACAAAGACACAAAGAGACACAAGACAGACTATAAAGAGAAGCAAAAAAACCTTCAAAGAGACGTACAATGACTACAAAAAGTATAAAATGACCACACAGAGATGCAAGACAACTACAAAGGGTGACTATAAAGGGACGCAAAATGACGACAAAGAGACATAGGATTACAATAAAAGATGTGAGGGGGTCTTTCAGTCTGGGAGTCTTGCTCATATGTACTACAGGAGAGGTGTAGGGTATTTTACATTTCTTTGTTCATGCTTACTGTGTTATTAGAACACCTTTTTCTTTTCATGTTGAGCAAATGCAGCCTCTCCAACCCGAGTTGGTCAGGAGCATCTGAGAGGAATGCAATAAGCTAAGAAACCGGTAGTGAGTCACGCTATCAACAGCGCAACACAGGAGCCCCTTTCATTCTGAAGGCCGAGCACAGAAATACACCAACCTCGCATCATCCATAAACAATGATCTGAGGCTTTTTCTCTCCTGTGGACATAGCTTCTGTCTGTTTTCTCTCTCAGTGGCAGCAGTGGATGAAAATAGCCCTCGCAGAGACACACCCAGAAGAGAGTCAAATCAAACATCATTATTCCCTGGGTAAATATTGTGAAGAGATCTCATCTCCACTGGCAGCAGAGGAAATGAGGGACAAGGCACTATTTCCTGGTGTGCTCTGGTCAACCTTAAATCAGGTCTTATTACAGGAGAACAGAGGCTGTCGAGGCAGCCAGCAGCCACTTCAGCCTCCGCCTCGCACGCATGTAAATGCGGTGGTGCCAGCCTCACATCGCGTTAATGTATGGACACATCATAAACATGCAAAATGCATCCAGATGTGCAACACACAGGAACTGACTTGTAGGACAAACAGACACACTCATGCTGAGCTTTCATCAAGGCCTCATGCATATATCAACATGCTCGGTGGGGTGTTGCAATCTGTCAAGTGTCCAAAAAGCCCCTTTTGCCTCATACGCAGAGCGAGCAAAAGAAATGGAAGGTCATCAGATGCATGTAGTTATATTCTGTTTGCTTTATGGGGAAGTTGTTTTACCATTTATGCTGAAAAAAAAAGGCATTACACACTGCTGAGGACATAAAATGACAGCAGTAAACCTGACACTAGCATGCTACAGACGGTGCTCCGCATCGCCCACCATTGTCATTCATATTGAGCTGCAGTTGCTGTGCAAGTGGTAGAAAATGGCCAGAACTGCAGCAGCTCATCAGGCTGTGCTGCTGCGATGAGAGAACCTGACACTCGTGTGGAATCCAGTGTGATTCCACCTACCTGAGACCATTTCTAGGGGATTTTACCAGAGTACAACACGCTGACAGGTCTCATCGACATCAATATAAAAGGGAGAAAATCACAACAGTGCAGAGGTTGCAGCTGTGATTTTTCTTATCATTGATAGCTAATAAAATATTTGCTATCGTTTTGGCATGTGATTATAAAAATTGTAATCCTAAGCGTTCAATTCATACCTTCTCTGACACAAAGTGTTGAAAGGCTTTCATCCATTTGCTTTAATTAACTAGTCCACTGACAGTTTCATGGTTATTTGTCTAACAGATTGTATCTTACGGTGTTAGCTCAAAGGAGTTCCTCAAGGATCGTTGTTGGGTCCTTTTCTGTTCGCTGTACATGAATGAAATTGTGACCCAATTAGGTTCATTATTCCTGCATCATTACCAAATATTACAACTCTCAAGGTAATGAACAACTGCAGCTTGCTTTTAGTGATATTAAATGAGCTTTTAATGTGTGATCTAAATTTTCAAACTTGAATTCTTTGTTAAATGTGTCTTGAATCAGTCGTTTTCCCCCAGATCGTTCAGAGGTTATAAGGTGCAAGCCATCCGTCTTTCAGTCATTAATTGATTTCATCTGTGAACAGGCATCACTTTTCACTCCAAATTCCCCAGATTAAATCTATCCATCACTATGCAGCTTTTTTTTTTATGCGCGTCTCGTTTTTGACTTGCAAATTGGACATGCTTTGTAAAAGAGGGCTCTTGCTGCTTAGCGAGTCTTTCCGAATGTAAATTATGTTTCAATTGGAATTATTAATACTGGAAAATATTGCATATAATGCTCCGTCTGATCTTGTTTTTTGGGGCAACAAGCACTTACAGCTCTGTACAGAGGATTAGGGCCACTGTGAAGAACATTTTGAGTTTTGACCTTTTTTCTCAGAGTTCTGAGGAAAAAAAAGTCAGAACAAATTTTTTTTTTTAAAGTGGCCCTAATCCTCCTCCATAGTTCTGCGATAAGTCACAAGGGGTATTTCTACATTTGCCACAAAGTTTCTCTTTTTAAGATTAACTCAGTGAAAAGTAATGCTTTACCAGAGCTCAGTTTGAATATGCTTACACATAGTTTCTTCATTTTTTTGATTGCTGCTGCTGTAAATTCTTCTGACCAGCAGGGGCCCCTAGTGAACACTTTCACTATTCCAAAACTATTGTCTGGGAAGCCTCGCTGCTTCAAGAAAGCCTCACTGAAGTCAAGACTTATCGATAACAATCACTGGCAGAACACTCTCTGTCCCTGAGATGGGAGGCTGGAGTCCTCACTAGTTTCCTCCAGGCTGAAACTCATCTTTGATTTCCAAAGTCAACCGTCAGAGGCATGGATTTCCTCTCTGTTCTGCTCAGACTATTGGTGGGAGCTGAGAAAAAAGAGCGAGCAGAGAGAGACAGGGGAAGAAGCTATGTTTTGTTGATTGCCATCCTTGTGCCGGCGGCTTGCCACAGCCGCTATTCTTGGGGCTTGTTTTTGCGTGGGGGTTGAGAGAGAGGAGAGATTTTGCCATGGCACTGCAAAATGAGAAATGACACGGTTCCCCCAAACGTGGCGCCTCATCGGCCTGTTATGGATTAGTTAAGGCTGTTATTCTAATCTGCACCCCTTTTCTTCACTGCCTCATTATGGAACGGAGGTGCCAAGGCCTCATAGGGAGAATAACATGGAGCCCTGTTAAGAGTCGTTAGAGAAGATAGATGATGCCATGTTGATGGAAGTCAGTGCTGAGCTGACGGGGCAGGAGGAAGCCAAGCTGCAACCGTTTGTGATGTAAGAACTTAAATCCAATCACTGAACATGTTTGACCGTGGACTGTAAGAAATAGGAAGACGGCAGAACAAGGTCCTATACTGATGTGAATGTCTTTGATGTCTGAAAAATGAAAAAATGATGCAAAAAGAGGAGCATTCAACATTGTATAGTACACTGTGTAAGCCACATGGCATGTCTTTCAGTGGCAGCAGGGGATGGAGAGACATTTGTGCATGTGGTGCATAACACAAAGGCATTCTTACCTTTGAACTTCAGCATTTACTCCATTTCAAGTTGGACCAAAATGCTACTTTAACTCCATTTCACTCTTTTCAACTTTGCAATTGACTCATTTGAATTTATGCGCAATCAAACCACTGATCACCACTTACCCTCTTAAATAGACAGTGGCAACGTGTCTAACCCTTCGTAACCGCTTGTTAAAAAGAATATTTCAGGCCGTGCTAAATGGCAGAACCTCGCACAAAGAGAAGGTACTTGTGAATTTACCTGTGAATTATCCGTGACACCAGGGCCATTAAAGGGATCATATACAAGTCACATAAAGGGCCATTATTCATCCACTCCACCCCAATCAGCTTAAAGGCCTTTTCATTTAAAATGCTCGAGAGCATTTCATCGGTGGATGAAAGACAATGTTCCGCAGAGGACAAATACTCAGTGATCAACTTCACTGTAAATCAGAGGAAAGCCAGATGAATGACACAAATGTGTTTGAGCACTTCCAGCAGTGAGGTTTGCTGTTAATGTCAAGGACCACACAAACAAACACCCAGGTAATAGGTAGCTGAACTAGAGGTCTGACATTGAATGTTAATAAAACAAGTGAAAATAGACACAAAATGGCTCCACACAGCTCTTCTTCGGCAGCTCCAAGATCCTACACTTATTTGAAAAGACGTTAACACTCTTTTTTAAGTTAAATACTTCACTGTAGCTGCTAGGCTAAAAGCGTCAGCGCATAACTGGTCGTGAGGTTGGTTTCTTTGTGCCTGTGTGTCTGCATTTTTTTTCAAATCCAGAGACTTTTTGCGCCAGGCGAGGTGTACCAAGCCTTACTTTCGGTTGTTTTTTTTTACATTTTATAACAGGTCCCCATCTTCTTCAGTTGTTTAGGAGAATGATGCAACACTGTTTTGCTGTGAACCTCCAGAAATGTTTTGCGGACTACGAAACTTCACCTGGCTTTCCATCGTCATGAGGAAACTTTGGTTTTTGGCCGAGCCGTTCCTTTGATGTGGTGATCGACTGATTCCTCTAACAGGTGAAATGAGGCGTCTCGCCATGTTTCGTTGTCTCAAAATCCCCTGAAGCCATCCTGTTTGTTATATATTCAACATTTTAAGCCAACAATAGGTTTGTTACATGTCATGTCCTCATGACCTACAGGACATCATCTGAAATTCAGGTAAGTCCAGACTTTCTTTATAGCTTTCGATGCGTTCCAGTTTCACAGTGGTAACCCTCGCAAAGGATTTGTCGGTATGCAGAACGCTGGTGTTCCAACTCGTGCCGATTTTGTTGCCTTTGTGCTCAAAAGTGCAAGCATCCTGTCATTAACAAACTTCTTTCATCCCATTTATCTGTGCATGAATACAAGCTCTCAACCTACACAAAGGGGAGAAAACCAAGAGATGAACACGGCCCTTTGTGTCTCACTTCTACTGCGGTGGAGTCTGAACAGGAGGGTAGGTGCAAATTATAAATGAGTGTAATAGAAAACCTGGTGGGCCATAAATCACATCAGCGGCAAAGACCGTATGCAAGTATGTTTATGTGAGCCTGCTGACATCAGCAGCTCTGGACAAAATGTACAAGCATATTTTATTTATCTCCTGTCCCATTAGGCTGCAAACCATGCTATAGTACGTCAGGTTTTACAAGAGCAAGGGGACAGTTAAGAGGGTGAGAGCACCAAATGGGTGGCATGGTAATGGAGGGACCATCTGTGTGACCCTTTTCTTCATTAACACAGACTGAAATGTAGGGTGGATAATGTATAGAGGACACACTGCTGGCCATGTGGGGACTGCAGGTCAAAGCCGTTTCACTTTACAGCTACTGTACATCAAGGACATACAGGATAAAGGTTTTTTTTATACCCTAGAAAATGATACCATTATGCAAATGGATCACAAAGGCTGTGTCAAAACAGCACAGACAGCATCAACCACATGTTACTTAGACCAGGTATTCCCAAACGTTGGTACTTAAATTATGATTTGATGAAAAAAAACATCAAGTCTGCTGTAACACCTGAACGCTACAGTGTGTGTTACAACTAAAAGGGCATAAGCTCTAGTTGAAGTAGTAGAGGTCCAAACATGTATTGGAATGGTTGAGATAAACTGGCAAAAAAAAAATGGACAATAAATAATAGATAAATAGTTGAAAGTTAGCTAGATGTAGGCCTAATGGATAAACAGTTGAAATTGCCAGTAGTAAGAAGAAAACAGTGGACAGTGTGGTTAAAGGTAGCCTAATTGATGATCAGTGAAGCAGTCAGCTGAAAGAAAAGAAGAAATGGTTGATAATTAAAGTAATGAATAGCTGGAATTGTTAGCCTATAAACTATATTTAAAGAGTTGAAACAATGTGCTAAAAGTAATGGATTAATAGTTAAGAGTTTGCTAAATGGAAAAAATTGTTTAGTGCTAAACTGCTGAATACAAATGGTAGAAAGAGTCAAAACTCGGTCTTGTTACGTTGGCTAAATTAAGCATGGTGTCTGACATTCAAAGTGGTAGCAGCCTATTAGGATACACTTCAACTGACCTAAACACTAGCATTCTAAAGTCTCAACAATATTCACCAGGCTTATTAATAGTGCCATTTAATATCCCGTTTAAATACAATACAAATGAACACAAATAGAACAGGACACGGTCAAAGCATAGGCTTCATCTAACAGGGCTGTGGGCTCAGGCTACATCTGACAAAAACCGTCTGGGAACAGCTACATTACATGGACCAGATGGTGCCACAGCTAGGTAATGAGACTTCTTTTCCCTTTATGTTCCGGGTCGGCTTGATATGGCAGCTTCCATCAAAACACAATTTAATATTTTGGCCTTTGCATAACTAGGCACTGAGATGTCACTCAGGATAAAATGGTGTCCTCTTCCAAGTTAAAAGCTCATTTTTGTCCCTTGTACTTCATTTTGCGATCTGAATGACTGCTTGTCCAAAGCATTCAAAAAGGAGTCAAAGTAATTTTCAAGCGGCAGTCAAAACCCCCGATGATTCAGTGCACTGCGAGAAGAAACTCACTGACTTCAAATCTCGTTTCTTCGCGTCAAGTAACTAAGAAGGACATGTGACATCAACTTACACCAACTCATCTGTGATGGCCATTAACTGCTGGAGCCTAATCCTATTTTTACTCGCAGCATGTAATCACAACATGTAGCAGGAGAATGCCCAATCACAGCACTCGTCTGCCACGATAAGACCAGTTTCAGCTGCGAGAAAGCGCCTCAAACATGCCAGATAAGAAACAAACATGCTGTCACTCAGCCAAAGCTCCTCACATCAATATCTGTTTCCAGTAAAGCACAACAAACCCGAGAAGTGCCATGCAACCTTAACGTTGATGTGCGGGATGCTTTTAAACTGCACAAATGACTCCTTTCACAATAAAAACTGCTGTCAGGAAAGATTACTTCTGGCCTAACATGCAGGCTAATGAAACAGTAAATATCAGGGAGACTCTGAAAGCTTTTTAAGCAGCACACAGATTAGCCTCCTTATCTTCTGCTAGCCAAACAGAGTGCTAAAATGACTACATGATTGTGCACGCCATAAATATTGTTTTCATTAAACTGAGCGACGTGCTGGAGCTGGAACTTTTTTTGTTTTGTTTTTTTAAACCCAAACAGTGAATAGTTTAAAGCTTTCTTTACAAAAAGGCAGTGTGGTTTCACCAGCGGCTCCCATCTGCGTCCTTGCAGTGCCCCTAAAATGACAGTCGGGTAGTGTGAGGTGGCTGCGCAGTAGGGAAGCGCACTTCAAAGCAGGCCATTTCATCTTCAGTGAGGCTGTCTGCCTCAAGTGGAGCATGAGATAAAAAAAAAAAAAAAAAGGGGAAAAAAAGAAAAATCAATAACTCTATATCAGGCTTCTTCCTTCAAGCCTTGTGCTGATCTTTGTGACAAGCCAGCACCTGAACTATGCCCCAATTATCTATTGTGGTTGAACAGATCGTATTTTTTCAGACATTTGAACTTGAAAAACTGTATTTAAACTAAAACTGCATGTGTTGTTTCTTTAACCTCAATGCTGTTGAGTGATAAATGACAAGCTACAATCTGAGATTCAACTTCACACCACAAGGTATTAATCGACAAGTGTAGCAAGCATGACTGCCATGACAATAATTCATCACTTAAATATAAAACTGTGTTCTAATAACTACTTTAAAAATATCAATAATCCACAAAAAAAAAATCACTAATATGAGTGAAAGTCATAACAGTAAAATTCAGTCTAGAAAAAAATTCAGTCTAGAATAGTTTGACATTTTGTGAAATATACCTATTCACTTTGTTGCTGAGAGATAACAGTGATGCCACTCACGTCTGTCAAATAGTTAGCTAAGCTTAGCATAAAGAGTGCTAGCAAAGAAAACAGCTAGCCCAGCTCTAATCAAAGGGATTTAAAAAAAAACTTCAGACCAGCACCTTTAAATCTCTGTAAAAGTAACGATTTATGGTTTCAGGGTCAGAATATTCATTATTATGTTTTTAACGGACAAATCTGACTCGAGATTTTTTTTGCATTTTTAGCAGCCACCATAGAGGAGGGTGAGACAAGGGGTGCTCAGCTGGTTGCAATCTGCAGATGCTAGATGCCACTAAAGCCTACGTACTGGACCTTTAAAGAAAGTTAGACAATTGAAATGTAACAAGACAGAACGGTGAAAAATAAAAATATGAATTTGACATTTCTACAAGCTGAACTGGCAAAACATCTTTTAGACGACAGGAAAAAGGAATGATGGGATCCATTCACAAAGCTGCATTGCCCTTCAACTTATTTATTGATGTACTGAACATGGAAAAAATCCAAAGTATCCAAACACAAAGTAAAGAACATGTACATCCTTTTAAATACTCAACAAAAGATATTCTATTCCAAAAATGCTGTGAACCAAGTCAGACTATACAACTTGAAATAAATAATCATTCTCATATTAAGAATCGAGATAAGAGGGGTGGGAGGCGACATTTTCTCATGCCGGACCATCAGCACAATTTGTCAAGACCAAATAATCATGGAGAAGAAGTTACAAAAAGAAAAACGCTGTTTTCAACAATGACAGGTCAGGCATGAAAAATGTCGCCTCTACCCCACAGCAGCAAGTATCACAAATCATCTAGACTTAAATTTAATTTGTACAAGTAACACAAAGAAGGAATAGATAAACGAGAAAAAGCAGTTGCGAAGATAATTATATAATGCATAGCACACTGCTCATTTAAGGGGAAGCATGACTAGTAATTGGTTTAAATACCAAGCAGGATGCAGGTGCAGTATTCAGTGCATCTAAGGCTTGACTAGCCTCCATTTGTTTGTTCAAGATGAGTTAGATGTTGGTAAAACTCTTGCAACCGATTTTGCTATCATTAATGGAACTGCTTCACTGACCTTCCCCCAAAGTGAATAAAGCAATATACACCTTTTTACGATTTTAAAGACAGGTTATATGCATTACGTATATATATGAGTATGAAAAAAAAAACTAATCAAATAGTTCAAAACTGTGGTTTATATCCATTCTTTACCACATAAATATATATCTATAATGTTTATATATAAAAAACAAAACATATGTCTATAGTTTCTTAATACCTTTTTTACGAAGCAAGACTATCTACAGACCAAACAACCAACAAATTTGATGCACTGTAATGCTAGTCCATGGGACAACAAACCAAGGATTTCAACTCAATGCAAACTGAAAATTAACAAGGTTCATATCCAAAATGAAAATACCTTACATACTCCATAAAAGAAAAAACAAAACGATATATATTAATATCACACTTTCCGATGAAGTCCAAACTAGAACCAAAAGAAGTCGGCCAAATACTCAACATAAAAAAGGACTTATTTACATAGCTCAAAGCTCAGGAGTAATCCGTTCTATTCTTCAGACTAGTTTTTCTTAAGCTGCTGCCTTCATTGGCTTGTCCTTAATCTTTCATACAAAGTATGTAAAAACCCTTATTGGTTGATATTAAGACAAAATCAGTCTAATGATATATTGTAGGTACACCACAAAACACCATGAGCTCCGTCTGAAGGGAATCCTTTAGGAAGAACTGATTTTTATCCCCCATTTACCTTTTAAGATATCTCCACGTTATAATTTTGCATGCAGTTTTGCGAATAAACCTTTGTATTTTTGTCCATTTCCAAATCAAATCGGAAAGCGAGTTTCTAGTCATATAACAACTAGGATGACAGGGGGACCCACAGATGATTTTACAAATGAAACCAGCACTGCCACTGATTCTATAATCTAAAGATAATACAAAGATCTCAAAAGGTATCTTTTACATCATAAATCTCCCCAGAAATTTCAACCACTGCAAACTTTCCTGTAAAGTTCAAAAGCTCACAAGGTGTCATATGAAGATATTTCTCAAAGTATCCAAGTCAAAATATTTTGTTCCAGGTCCAGTAAAAAGTTTCTCCAAATTTTTCTTTTTATAAAAATAGATGCTTTTTAAACCCACATCAAAGAGGTTCTTAGCTCTTTGGCAAGGTACTGCTTTAAGAATTTTTTTTTTGTCTTTTATCCGTTAAGTTTACAATAAGCAACATTATGCAGCCAACCAATAACCAACTCATATTACAATGAACGGAATACTTACAAAATCAACAGAACTGCAAATAGTTCAAAATAAGTACTTGCTAACCACTGAAGGCATAACGCACCTAAGGCAAATCAGGACACAGAAAAATACAAAGAAAATCACTACACATAACCTTACAAGACTTACTGTTTCAAAGCAGATGTGCAACAAAATGACAAAACCTATAGTAACGTTTTAGATGGTCCATCTGTAAAGACAGCAAGAGATTCAACATCACAGGCATTCAGACCTGCTGGATTTTTTTTCTTGTTTTAAAGTATATTGAGAAGATTCAAAGCGTAGCAATGGAACGAAAGAAAAATCACATTGTTGGACGCTAAATATTGTTTTTCTTCGTAACACTGATTTACAAAGCTGTTTTTACTAATGTAGAAAGTTACGGTCGATGCGCTTCCATTTTCTGTTTCCATTTTCTGCTGAGTTTTCTAGAAACAATCTCAGTGGGTATTAGGCTTTGTGTGTTTTGTTGGTTTTGAATGAGACTTGCAGCACTCTGTCCCCGAGGCGGTATCCATTCAAGCTGGCGATGGCCACGGCTGCCTCGTCGTAGTTAGTCATGGTGACAAAACCAAATCCTTTGCACTTGTTTGTGTTGAAGTCGCGAATAACCTTGACGTTTGTGACGGCACCAAACGGCCCGAACATCTGCCAAAGGATGCTTTCGTCTGCGTCTGGAGCCAGGTTGTAGACGAAGATACACCAGCCAGTGCCTGCATGCCCCGGGATGTTGATGCCAGCCAAGCTGGTCACCCCGTCAATGGCCATCGGGGAGAACCGGCTGCAAAAGACAAAAGGTAACATGGTTCAAGGCGAGAGCCAAAATGAGGACAAAATGGGCCTTTTTATAAGACAAGAGATCGTGCCAACAAGCCTAACAGAATCTGACAAGTCTCTACAGAGATCAGCACTCGCTCTGCTCCTCTCTGACTGTAGCAGCAATGTAAACACTGCTCACAGTGTCATCACCCTACTTTCATTTCACATACCTCTTTTTTTCAGAACTCATTAGATGACGCAGATATTCTCTATAAAGTAAATATTTTCCCTCAGCTGGGCCATACTGACTCCACAGCAAAAAGGTCAGTACACAGCCAGTCAACATGTATGCACATTCACTTATCTCATATCAGAGCTAGAAAGGAGAAATCCAGCCTTTCACACTTCTTACAAACTGTAGCTGCCTCTTGAGCTCATCATGTTTCTACAAGGACAGGAGCACAGAATTATTTACTCAAGAACAAAATGGGCCGTATTATAATGCTAAACAGGAGCCGTAATAAAGTTGAAGTTGTGCCAGGGCTGGAATAAAAAGGCACGGAAATGCCCTGGTCTTTGGTAAATGTGGATTTGCAGTTTAAAGAAACAAAATTCAAAGTGCATGGAAAGCCTATGAATTATTGCAGCAGGTGTCACGTAAGATTAGCTGCTCCAGTTGGTCTCTCAGGGAACATCCACCATGACAGGTGTGCTCCCAGCATCAAGGACACGGAGAGAGATTTGGCAACGAAGACGTCAGCCAATGAGCAGGGCAGGAGAGAAATCACAGGTCTATTGTGGCTGGTGACGGGCCTTTGAGCTCTCAGGTGATTGGACTTCAATCATACTCCGGGAAAGCATTCTTATAAAACTCAACTTAGACAAACTGGTATCCTGGTGAATCCTGAAAGACGCCTGACGCAACAAAGTTTAAAACAGGACAGGGCTGTCCATAATAGATCAAGGTAAGAGTATGGAGCTCAAACTACGAGTATGCAATTTTGTGCAATAGCAAGTAAGAGATTGTAAAAGTCTGTCCTTTGTTATGTAGACAAGCAGTGTAGACACCGCTTTAATCTAGACATGTTGTGACATTATGTCAAGATTAAAGCACTTCACTGCATCACTGTCACTAACCTCATTTTAGAGAGGGACACATTCAATTATTACCAGTCAAAATGAAGCGTAAGGCACAAATGACTGAACATGCACATATTTAATTAATGGAACTGGATTTCTAAAGTGTATATTGTCGAGTCCAGCCAATAACACAGAAGGCCATTATAGTTTCCACTAATCAGATCAACAGTTTCAGCATATATGTATATATACACACACTATACGTGGGCAGGTAAGGAACAACAGGTACGCGTCAGGTAAATTACAATGGGTTATTATTACACAGTCTCTGTTTAGCAGCTCAGTCTAGACTACTGCTTTCAAAACACCCCGCAGCTGAATAAATTTGAACATAATGAATCTTTAAAGCATGGAGGCTCAGTGTCTACGGCTTCCGCCAAGTTTTCAGAATGTCCTGGGGCCTCCTTATAAAACAGACTTAAGATCAGTTTTGATCTCAAGTCCTTACGTAGAAAACAATGTATAAGTTGTTATTTATAAAACCTTTCTTTGCTCAGAGATGAGATCATTTCTATGTAAAGTTTACACTTGACTTAAGTAAAGCTCCTGCTGGTTGTGTAGGGGTATTGCAGTTTGGGACACGTATGCGTCGAAGCTTGTGGCGAGTTTTTTAAACAATGTGCTGCACTGTTTGTCAACCCACTATTTAGTCCACTGGCTAATACGTGTTGTCTGGCTTCAATCTCTTTTCCCAGTTTGACTCTCTCTTTTGGTCCATGGCTATTCCTGACTAATCGAATACAAGCAAAAGATCTTGAGACATATTTCGAGTACAAATCTAATAATATTTTTATTTGTTTGAATGCCACTGGGGCCTTGTTGTATGACTCTCTCTGTGAATATTAAGTATGTTAAGTAGTTATATTGGTCTCAATGTATGAGAATGGGCTACAAAAGTATAGATTAACATAACTGAAATCAATAAAGAATCCAGAAGCTGTAGCGTTCTGAGGCAGAGGGAAAGTGATTGTTGCAGGTCAGAGGACGAGGTAGGAGGAGGTGATGGGTAGTGACACCCATCACTGTTTCCTAGCAGCATGTGTGGCACATACGCATGTTAAATATTTACACCATCACTTGCTGTTAAGACAAACAGCCTGATTCACTCACACCAACTAGCTTATACAGTATATATAGTTGTTTGTAGAGATGAGCACTAATGCATGCCCACAAAAACATTTCTTTGATCAACAACCTCATACTGCATCTTATGCAATGTTAACTACCTACACAATGCTGCCAAGAGCTCATGCAGGAAAATATCCCTCATGTTCGGCTGAATAAGAGATCTAAACAAGAAAATCAATTTACCTTTTGACTCCATAGGCCATGTTCAGCAGATTGTCCAACCTAAGAAATCAAACACCAAAAACACAAACACATTAGTGTCATAATAAAGAAAGCTTTGATGATGAATGATGCATTTTGACAGGATGACAGAGATAAGTAATATTTCTGATACAGTAAAGTCAGATGTCCAATTCAAGTAAACTCCAGACAATTACATCCTTGTTAACCTGTTGACTAAACTAATGTATCAATCTTCAAGCTACACAAACACAGCCAACAGGAGACGTTCACTTCACAAAGAGGGCTCAGGTTAGAACGGAAATACTGCAGCGTTCACCGAATATTACGCAAAAATTCTAATTTCACAAATTGAAATCTTTTTTGGGCATACCCCTGAGGTCAATCAGTGGACTGAAAAAGCAAATTATTTTCCAAATCATTTTCCACATTTATGGCCACCAACTAATTGCCTACAAAAAACATCTACTGATTCCCCCACCAGAGTATAGTACTCATCTCATTATCAGATTTGCATCATAGGCCTACATCTGCAACAGGAGGAACACAGCAAAGTTCAAGATGTGAATATGGGGATGAATTATTCTGTCCAGAGTATTGATGAGCTCCAACACAGAATATTTTCATAATACTGCTGTGAGACAATTTAAATGGTAATTTCAAATAGCCTCAGACATCACTAGCAGTATGACTCATCTTTTTTCTTTTTTTTTTTTGGTGTGCCCCTTTACCTGAAGCGTTGTGCCTGCTGTGCGAGGGGTCCTGGGTACCTTCGATTGGGCGACTGATACAGCTGGGAGAGCAGCGCCTGGCTGGTCTTCTGGCTCGGGTTGTTTGCAAACTTGACTGTAATGGGTTCGGTGGCACCAGGCGGCTTCTGGCAGTTCAGACCTTTGATGGCCTCCTCGGCCTCAACTCGCCGATCAAAACGAATGAAGCCAACCCCTCTGGAAACGCCTGAGGAGAGCACATTAATACATTAAGTAAACATCAGTAATACACAGAGTTCCTCCTGACAGCCATGAAAACATTCGGTAATAATTTAGGGCTCAAAAAACTTGAGTTTATTGGGGTGGATGTAGTGATTACATGTTTAATTTATTTTGCCTTAACAGTGATGGGATTACATTATTTTAAGATTTTACCAAAACCCTCAGAAAACTCCAAAATGCAGTGCACTGCTGCATCACTGGCCTGCAATGCTACAAAACTGAGTCATTAGAAGTGTGAGAATACCTTTAACAGCTACAAATCTTGATTAATGATGGCAGAAGGCATATAATCAAACTTGAATACATGGCTATACCAAGGAAATTAGAATGTTGTGCATTTCTCAGTCAATAGTTCAAAACACAGATCCACATCCAAAAATATTGCAAATATAAAAAGGTGGAAGCACAAGTATCAGTAGTTGCCCTTTCCAAAATCAAGAAAAGCTGCAAATACCAGAAGCACAAGAGAAATGTTTAACAAGAGAAAAGAAATGATGGAGGTGAAAAAGTGGCTGTGTTTTATTAGTGAGCACCAGCAACAGTATGAAGCTTTCTCATCACTGGACACTGGCAGGCAGCAGAGAGAAACCAGACCCAGACAAAAGATTGTGACATGCACAGACGTCCCAAGACCGCAGACAGGTGGGGAAAAAAAGAAACCAAGTTTATTTAAACATTGCTGGAACTAAAGTTTTACAGACTCCTAGATTAGTACAAAGCTAGCTATTTGGGGTAAAAATCAATCAATTCACAGATTTTATGACGTTTATTTAATCTTTAACTTATTTACCTCTCACTGCCTTCTTGCAACATCCATGCATGTCTTTTGGCTCTTGGTCTTGTTTCTTCCTGCTACCTGCCAATCAGCCTTGAGCTTCAGTATCTCGCCGAGTCAAAAAGAGGTCCATCGCTCTAGTAACCAGTGTTGCTTATGGTGCTGCTTACTGTTGCACATTTGTCATTTTGATACTTGCTTTGTTTCTCGTTAAGTGCATTTCTCTTACGGTTTGTGCTCTTGTATTTTGCCTTCAACATTTGATTTGGAGTGCATTCGCTGAAATGTTTGTGCTTTAATTCTTGCACCCTTCTGTCCTTGAGAGCCACCGTATTAAAAGGGCATCTGTAAGGATGATTTACTTTGTAATAAATGTTGCTCTGTTATAAAAGCTGGTTGCAGTGCTGCTTTGGATTTGGTGATTGGGTTTTCCCCTTTTCTGACAGTTGGATCACAGACTGTGCCATTAACAAAGCAAAATTGAAAATGAATTCTCCAGAAACAAGTTGGTTTTGTGTTGGAATCATTGCCAAAACGCATGCCTGAACGAATATTGTAAGTTTCAGCAGCCCACAGGGAACGAATCATTGGGAAAAGTCTCGGTGAAAGATTTTTTTATTAGTGTTTCATAGGGGTTCTGCTTCTACATGACAGTTGAAAAATGGAAAATGTATCCACATGCATTTCATTTCTTGCCTTGAAACAGGCATGGCATGGACACCTTGGGACGAGATGAGAAAGGGGGAGAAAGTAGGAGGTGAGTGCAAGAAGAAGGGAGATTGGATGTAAAAAGAAATTATGAAGCATTAAGTCCTGCTACTTTACACCCATTTCATATATTCTATCCATCTGTGCATTTTTATGAACCCTTCTTGTGGAAAATTGCATTTTTGGGGACGTCTGATGCATTTCTCATGCCTGGCTGTGTCATTTTGTTAGGGAGTAACTGAGGGAAGGAGGCAAACCAAAAAAGGAACCAAAAGGGGGAAAAAGCAAAACCATGGGCCAGCTGTCATGTCCTACTCACCAGTCACCTGGTCCACCAGGATGCGTGAGGTAATGATGCGTCCATACTGAGAGAAGAGCTGCTCCAGTTCTTTCTGAGTCATGGTTTTTGGCAAGCCACTGACGTACAAATTTGCATCTCTGATGGAGGCGGAGCTTGGACGCGCATAGGAAACCTACAGGCAGAGAGTTCACATGACCATGGGTCGTCACCATTTCACATGCAGTAATAAATTCAAACCTCCAATATACATTTTATACAAACACCTGTTATTTTACAATCGTTTGAACTAACACAGGAAGAGCAGTGACCCTCTCTGCTTGATTTTAAAATGCTTCAACTTGAGCTAAAGTTTCAAAGCTGAGAGACTCCATGGCTGTATCGACAAATGGAAGAGAGGAGAATAATGATCAGAGTGGTGGCACACACAGTGTGTCCCAGCAGAGGGGTCACACCTAAGTATTTTAAAGCAATACATCTTCTCTGCATTACACAACTGTATCAATCGTCCATGTGCCAGCTACCTTTGAATGAAAAGGGTTTCACAAATGTAAGGCAACATTATGTCCACCACTGAATGAAGCCTTATATTTTTTTAATGTTATTTTAAAAAGGTGTAAAGTAGAGAAAAAAGGGAAAGGGACAGTAAAGTATAGATAATGAAGGTAAAATAACTATTAAGATTAAAGATGGACAGAGCAACGTTAGCAGCTACTGTTGGTATACTTTAACAACGCTTTTTCAGACTGTCCGCCGTCGGACGCAATGCATTCTGGGGCAGTTGAGTATGTGTAGTAAGCTGACGGCGTATACTCCGAATGCAGTATATACATCCAGGAATTTCTTGCATACACAAAATGTACATCCCATGGAGTTGAAATGCAGTATAAACTCAACTGGACTTCATAATAGCTTTGAATGGTACATTAGTATGCAATTCCGAACACAGTCAGTGCCTGCTACAGCTAACATCATTAGCTGTTTATAGCTAATCAACGCAAACTGAAAACAAAAACAAAAAAAACACTGCACAGCTAGGTTAGGAATGGCATTAAATTTTAAATGGTACAAAAACTATTTAAAAAAACTATCACTGTTTAACTGTGTCACAGTATATGGTATTACAATTACCTTTAATAGGATAAAAACAAAAAGGGTTCGTTTCAACAAAATCTTAGAATTTCATAAAATATCCTGGCAGACATGAATCTCTTGAGTTGAAAAATGTTTTTTTAACACTACTAATACAATAGAATTAAATACCATAGATAAGCAAATGTAGATGTATGATAATCCTCAATTTATATACCACTGTATAACTTGAAAATGGCATCTCTGCAACTGTTAAATTTGTTCAAATAAAGCAAAACACGGTGGTTCCTGCTCAGCCTGAACACACTAATCAGTCTAAACATCAACAGATCTTTGTTGATAGACTTTTGTTTGGTTGTTGTGGAGCATGAACATGAGGCAAATATAAAGAAATAGCGATACATGGTGCACGTAAAAATTAGCCACAGTAAACCTCTATTCATCCCATTGGTAGGCCAAGTTTTGTCCATTTTGATTGTTTTTATAATCATTTGGATCCGACAACAATAGAGTAATGCATTGCAATAATTTGTGTGCTCCTAAGTCCGTTTGTCACCCTATTTTATTTCCCCCCAGTGCATACTTAATTATAACTCTCATTGGATAAATGGACAGTGACAAATCAGTCTGTCTAGAAAAAAGTTAAAGTGACACATTTTCTGCCCATCAACGCAGTTGGAAACCTGACAGCGATGGATGCAGTGTCAGGCCTGTCTAGACAGCTCTCATTTAAAAGTAAATTTATCATTTCTTGAAAGTTTTTATAGACAACAGAGCAGTGTGGCTGTCTCTTAAAACCAATCTCGCCCACTGCCGTCTTGAAGTCAAGAGGAGAGCCCCCAGCACCAGGCCAGATAGATATGCAGCATAAATCAACATTAGTCCATAAACATAGCCGTGTAATAGAAAACAGAGAGGGACCAGAGAGTCATCTACCAGGTCCTGTGGATCAATACATCATTACACCCCTGAGTAGTCATAAATTCATTCTTTCACAGGACACCATCCCATTTTCAGTCATGTAGACATTTATACAATAACATGCAGAAGGAAGCCATACAGCCTAAATTTAGGAGCCGATGTGCAAGAATGGCTTGAGGAGGGTTTTGTGGAGGATCACACAGAGAGAGAAGAAAGAAATGCTGCAGAGTCAAGCGCCTGCTGTATCATGCTACTCCCATCTGGTGGCTCCAGGTTCTTGTGACTCGACTGTCAATTACCTGAATAGCACCACAGCTGTATTTAATTACAACGTCTCACACATTAAATGCTCTTACAACCAAGTCCCTCCCTGCAATGGATGGTATGAAAGGGAAAAAAAAATAAATCCCTCACATTAATTAAACCTTCAAAAAGGATTCCTTTTTGTGCTCTCAGATCGATAAGAACCCCACTTGCTCCCCCACCACCTCAACACTCACCCTGTTCCTGCCCTGAAGGGAAGGCTGACAAAGTGAACGTGAAAGCTAAAGCTCCCTGCCCACAGCCAGGCAACTCCCTCGCCTCTCCCCAGCCCTGCCTCCGTCCCGGTCTCACCTTCACACTTCATTTGATGCTAATATTTGCAAAGTATATTCCTCCACCTCACTGGGATTTATTTGCACTTCTGACAGAGCAGCTACAGACTTTTGAATGTGTGATATACATCTAAAAAAATGCTCCCATGTTCTACTTTCACGAGGTATGAACTGAGGAGGAGAGGTGGAGAGAAAAGATTTCTGTCTGATTCATGGGAATGTAGAGGTACAGCTATCAATATTTAAACATTAAATACAGAAATAATCAAGCGTTCAGCTGAAATTTGATGCAATTCAAACATGAATTTTCTACCACAAAATGTGTTTCTGCTCACAGACATTTTCATTAATACCCCTTTGCCCGATGTGAGGAGGGAGCTGGCTAGCACCTTGTCAGACCACTGTGGTAAAATATCACATCTAATAATCTGGGTCTACCATCCACAAATCCTGCAGCACTATATGAAGCAAATGAGTTTTTCCACCAGCACATTGAGTGCTACATTGCCTGATGAATGCTAATGGCAGCCACCTCCCTGTAAAGGCATACAGCAGTGCTACAGCACATGCAACCATAGAAACAGTTCTGCTCTACTTGAGGCCCAGGCGAAGCCGCATGTGC
The DNA here is from genome assembly GCF_965226575.1 of Pagrus pagrus. Lineage (NCBI taxonomy): Eukaryota > Metazoa > Chordata > Actinopteri > Spariformes > Sparidae > Pagrus > Pagrus pagrus. The sequence goes on along the minus strand of NC_140204.1, from coordinate 14,600,479 downwards.
CCAGATTAACAATAGGCTCCCTTTCCACCCCACATTTCTCCAGCCTCATTATGCTTCGACTCCAGCATCGAGAGCTAGACAAGAACGGCATATTTTGGATTTTTGGTAACGGATTTCAGTGAGTTGAATATGTCCGTCTGATTAGGCTCCTTATTTCACATAACAAACATGTCAATGTCTGTTTATAATTACATTAAGAAATAGAAATGATATCTTACCTTGATGGTTTTGGTCTGAAGTCTCAAGCCATTTAAGGTATTGATGGCTTTTTCTGCGTCCTTTGGGTCCACGTAATTCACAAACCCATATCCTAGGCTCTGCCCTGCAGTCACGACACAAGAACATACAAAGAAGGTCAGACAAATGCACACAGACAAAATATGGACAACACTGCCTTTCATGAATTATTGGTAAATGGCATCAATGCCAAAGAGTCAGTAATACTACACACAGATGAACAGTCTGTCTTAATTTCTTATTTGATAGAGCATGAAGAAAACAGGAGGTCACAAGCCCAGTTCCAAACAAACATCTACTTGGCTTACAACCTTTAATAAATTCTCAAACCAACTCTTTGACAAGTGCATCTCAAATTAAAAACGACAGGCTCTGCTTTCACACCAACTCATCTCTGACACAGTGCAGTAGCCGAGGCTCAATGTGTTCCCCCTCCCTCTACAGTTTATCTCTAAAATGTACAATAGATTGACACCCACTCTTTATGTGCACAGAGGCAATTCAATTTCCTCCACCCACACTGCTGGGTCTCTGCAATTTCACTGCCGGTCAAGTTCACTAGCTCAAGCAGCTTCAGCATATTAATACAGTCCATAAGCAACTTGAATTTTGTCGAAACTTTAGATGAGATTAGATGGAGTTCTTTATTATATACCCCAAAATGTAATTTAACCACAAGACATGATTGACAGTGTATGCGTAAGAAAGGTTCCCTTTTCTTTTTCAAATTAAATTCAAACTGCAATTACAATTTCATCTGTGTATGTGTGACACTGTGACAATATACAAAGTTTTTTTTTTATAAAAAAGGAAATTACAAAACAGAACCCCCACTGTTAAATATTATTTTCACCATTGCTATTAAATAAGCATTACTAAACATCTAAACGACCTGAGCGATCCATACTTGCTTACCACCATGAGTCACTGCTCTCATGGGTTGTTCTGCTGTGATCAAGTAAAGTTCATAAACTTAATTTCACCTTCCATCTCAGGGACTGTTATAGCCAGGAGAAACATGCCGAGCCTTTGAAATGTGCTGGTGAAATGACACTTTTACTTAAGCCTGGAGGGCAAACTGCCTGCATCGCCTCGCTCTACTGTACACGCTGTATGTGGGCACACTACACCCTTATAGTAATGTCTTCCTGTGTATCCGCTACATCCGCTGCAAACATGTTCCTATAACAAACAACTTGCTTACTTTCAGTTGTCATTAAGGAGTCGAGGAGACATGCTGAGAACTGCACCCAGCTTCTAGTACAAGACTAGTGCTGCCCATAGTGGGAGGAAAACGACACAAAGACTAAGCTGCAGCAGCAGCCAAGGCGAGAACATTTAAAGCAAAGAGGAAGCATGCATCTCTCTGGTGATTACTTAACATCTGATGTAGCACCAGTACACAGATGTAGGCTGGCTTAAATCCATTGCCACAGGGCCAAGGGAGAGACAAAAGCAACACAGTCTGGAGGGGATAGGGTTTTATGTAGAGCTGAAATTGAAATCAGAGCATCATTCCTGAGAAATGACTTGGAGGCTTTGAATAACATTAAGAGCCTAATTTCTTCCCAACTGAGTTTGAAGTCAGTTTTTCCCACCCCAATTCAAGCTCTTATCAGCTAAAAATAATTTAAAATACTAGTTTAACTGCTTTCTTTATAATAGCCCACTGCTTAGATACTGCAGATGAGCATAATCAATCCATACTGCAGCTTGTATGAACAAATTGATAATGCCTGCTAATGCCTGCATTGTCAAAAACTATTGTCCAACAGTAGGTATTGTTCCCCTGCTTTAAAATTCTTATTCCTGGGATGTAAAAGCAGATATGTAAATCTTGAAATTTGCAAATGTGACCCAACACAACTGAAACTGGTTTGTGACACATGCTAAATAAATTTGGCCGAGCACACAAAGCAATAATGGGCATGCTGAAACTTTAGCAACTCCTTCAGAGCAAGCACTGGAACCAGAGTCTATTTTTTGTTTGAAGTTTGAATTTGTCTATGTCAGAGCAGCTTATACATTTACCTAAAAAGAAATTTGCCTCCCTGAGGTGTCCTCTTTGAGAAGTATCTACTGCCAGCCAGAGAGCTAAGAACTCACTCTTTTCCAGCTGGCTGCATTTGTATTTCTTTAATAAAAAGGCAATTTGTTTTTTACAAGGCTAATTACTCCTAATCAGATCACCACTGATGCTAAGAGCCTTTGGAGCAGACCCCATCCATCTACACACTTTGTTTCACTAAAGATGCTGGTGCAACTGTCACCCCTAATCCAATTGAACAGAATCTCCCATCCTGAAAACAAAGTCCAACTTGTGTAATCCTATACTCTCCATTACTTGCTCCATTTTGTAAAAGGTGTAAACTAGAAATTAACATGACACATGCACGTTTTCACAGACGCGTACATCTTTCTAACACTCCAACACGAGATGAACATGACTGCAACGCTACACACAAACATAAAAAACACAGATCAAGCGCCAGTCTTATTCAACTGTACAGCTGTGACTGTCTAAAACAGGATAGCTGCATAAGCCAGAGGACAAGTTGAATAAACTACTGACAAACAATTACTACACCATCTAAGGTAGCATTAGGGAAACAGATATTGCAGACAATGACACTGGTGCTTTTGAAAGGTTCTTTTAAAAAAAACTGACTTCAAAATGAGGAAACACACCAACTAATGTCTGTCCCTGGTAGCAAATAATTCTGACTTAAAATATATTTGTGATTGGATTGGTCAGGAAAAGGAAGACACCATGATGTAGTTCAATTAAATGGCTGTTGACACCAAAAACAAACATCATTTCTATTTTCCTCTCCTTTAGTCTTTATTCAATTTTGGTGATTAAACTACATTTTTGCAGTTGCCCCCAAGTTTTTTCTTCTTCTTTAGAGGTTGAGGAGTACATGACCATTTTACAACCCTGAAGATGACTATAGAAAGGTGCATAACGCAAGCTATTCCAACATACAGGCCCTGTATAGTGGCCGTGTATGCAGATAAAATATAGTCTAGTCAGACATGCATTAGATTTCCAGACATATTAGTCTTTAGTCTCAAAAAAAATTAGCAGCTGATTAATGTACTTCACAAACTCATCTAAATGTATAAACCAGTAAAAGAAACAAGCCCATTAAACAACCAGCTGGTGCCAAAATCTAAATCAACATTAAAAGGAGAGAAAGTCTACAAGGTTAAGCAGTCTGGTTGGATCCACTCATTACCTTTTTTTTCTGCTTTTAAATCAATTTTTAAAATCAACCGTCTATAAAATAACACGCAGACATACACACAGCACCATAGAGGAACCCACGCTTTGGTTACATTTGTTTATTCATAAGCTTTTTTTATGTTACTTCATTTACAGGTCAACTAAAAGATCAAAACTTGATTTCAAGTGTTACTTTTTAAAAATGAGAGTCATTGGAGGGCCTGCAGTAAATGGTTTTCTTGGTTAAAAAAAGAGAAAAGAAAAAAGGTTCAGTTATGTTACTTGCTGAATCTTAATCTACATTTCTACTGCCCCACTTTATAGGGGCATGCTGTATTGCCTCAGGGGCAGGCTGATTTCAAACAACCCCTTTTATTCCGTTCCTTGCACTTAAATTACGTGAGAGTGCTATGTTCACACTTGTTCCTCTAAATATGCGACCTATCAAGCATGTTTATGTTCAATCACCCAAGCAGACTGTGTCCGACACCGATTTTAAACAAGGATCACTTGTCAATTCAGCTCAAGCCATTTCACACATTAACAATCAAATGCATTTCTTGTATGCATGGCTAAACAAGGGCATTTACTCCATGCAAGACTACACACTTGACAAGTTTCATCATGGCTGCGTGACAAAAGTATAAATTCAGTAAATACATAACGAGAGCCCACAAATACACCAACCTCCACGGCTACTATTTGTTTCCAGTGACATAAAATATAAAAGCTCTAGTTTTGTTTATGGAGCATCAATGATAGAAATGCTTTATAGTGAAAGCCTAAAACCAGACAGCATAGTGTGGTCAAGAAGCACAAAGTCAAACATACTCTTTACACTTCACAACATTTTTAGAGTTTAGGCTGTTATTACCAGTAGCAACCATGCAAGGACAGACCTGTGAATACTGGTCAGCTATACATAAGCATGGTGAAATATTAAACATTAATAATTCAAAGCCCGATGTGGCTTCTATGTTAATTTAATGGAGGTGACTACCTTGGATTCCCAGAATAGAGATAATCTAGAATTATTAAAGCTCTAGCCTCTTTGTTCAACAGTGCTTCTCAATAAGAGATCTATTCACCCGAGTGGTTGATTTCTCGAAACCAAATGCAAATGAAAGAGACGCATGCACACATCCTTAAAAAGGCCTGAGAGGCTCATGTCCCTGACCATCGGTCAGCATTATAAGAAGCAGATGGAGGAAGGTCTCAGTAACCTTGACCAAAACAGCAAGAGCCAAGAACCCAGCAGCCTCAGCCATCATCTACCTGCTCATGTCACATAGGCGATGTCAGCTACATTCCTCCCAATAAAAACTGAAATGATACCTGCTCAAATATAAGGAATGTAAAAGTGAGATTAAATTTAAGACACTATTGAAATTCCAATCGTTAAACACCCTCTTTGAGTAGAAAACCCTCTCTAGCACTCAGTTTTTTTTTGGAAATGCCATTTTGCTTGTGGCACTAGTATCATCCTACATATTAAAGCAGTATTAATAGTAATTCAAATCAGTCCTGATGCTGCTGCTTAGAGGGTTTTATAATGGCTACTATGTAAAGACAGTGCCCGATATTCTCCATAATGAGATGCAAAATGATTGGCTGACTTTCAAAACAGAGGCCTCTGCATTTATTGGGGGTAAGACGGTCCATAATTTATGATGCTAGATGTCAAATATACAAAGAGCAAATCACATGCTGTGCATGCATAAACAGACAAGCTTATGACACGGACAATACTGCTCATAGGGCCCCACTGATACATTATTTGGTTTAACATTAATGTTACAATTTCCAACTTAAATCTGTTTTATATAATAATTATGAATCCAATTATGTGCCAATTTAATAGCAAAATGAGCACATAGTACCAGTTGGGCCTGAGCCATTAACCAGCCATAGCAATGAAAACAGTTGTGTTACCTGTTATTTTGTCTCGCACTAGTTTACAGGATTCAATTTCTCCGATGCTCCCAAACAAACTCTTCAGCTCCTCTTGGGTCATGTTCTGAGGCAGATAGTTGACTATCAAGTTAGTTTTACTGTCCTCTATGCTCCCTGACTCTACAGGTGAGGAGCAGTTGTTTGAGATTGTTGAGGGACCGTTGCTTGTGTTGTTGCAAGTTGGCCCATTGGACAGCTGTGTTTCCATGGCAGCAATTACCTGCTAAAGAGACAGAGAAAAATCAAGTCAAAACCACATGCAGATCAAACTAAACAAATCTAAAAGCAGCACATAGTTAAAAAGGACACTCTTCACACATTGAAATTTGTTTTGGTGGTAAACTGTTGATTTCTACTTAAATCAGAAAGGTTTTTTGCAGGTAACAGTGCTGTGTCAAAAAAGATTCCTCATGCAGCCGTTTCTGTGTAGCATAGCAGAACCTTATAGGTCGTTAACTTCTTTAAAAACTGTAAAGGTCAATACTTTGTCTACCCAGAACAGGTCGGGATAGGTTTTATGTAAATTGTGCCTTTAGCACAGATATCTAACATGTTACATCTTACATCACTACCACAGATGGGGAAAGTAAATACAGTTGAGAATTGTTTTAAACAAAAAAAAGCACAATGAATTCCTTCTCTACTATTCATGATTGCTGCTTTTGTTTCTGGGCAAACAGAAGAGACTTTCTACTGAGAAAGCAATGTGATGGTCTATTAATCTGTCAGAAGCTCAACAATTGATAAAGCAGTATTAAAGTTGGTAAGTGGCATGTTTAAACATATCTTTCAAAGTTAAATGTGGCGACCAAAGTGAAACATTTAATTTCGGCAAAATAAGCTAGATATGCAAAGCCTATAACAGCACCAAATCTGCAGCCATCAGTATGCTAGCATCGGACAACAGGCATTAAATGATGTGGTAATCAGTTAAGACAACCAGCAACAAGTTAATGTATGAAGAGTCATCCTTTATTAACACGTTCACCATGCGCTGATCAGTAAAATCACACCACTGTGCATGTTCTTCTATCACATTTTGACTAATTTGTGCACAAAGGCCAAAAAAGCTATAATTTAATATAGTTTTCTATAAGATAAATATATCAGTAGACAGGAGCAGACATGTTGAGACCATACCAATACAGTCAAACATTAGCGAGCTTATCGTAAACAAAACCCAAAAATGCCCAAATTCCAAATTAAACATGTGATGACTTTGATTTGAGCATCAAAATATCTGGCTAATGTCATTGGTATGGCCTGAGCACAGACAAAAAGCAGGCCTTCTGGCCAAGTGATTTAAAAAAAAGAAGTGCCACAGACCCCAGTCCAAGGCTCAGGCGCCCACGAACCACTTCTAAGCAGAGAAGCCACATCGCACAGTCTGACTGCCATGTTAGTTTGGAGTTGCCGTCTGAAAATGTGGACACAAAAAGTACTTCATGTTAGATCAACAAGAACAAAGCAACAGTCAGATGTGATCACATGTCATTGTTGGGGGGAGGAGGAGGAGGCTATTTTTTTTTTTGAACTAGCTGTCCATGCAGTTTGGCTTAAACCAGAGAGAAGCAAAAGGCAATGTTTCACTCAGTCACAATACATCTTCAGTAAGGAGCAAACAGCAGAACCGAGAAATGTAGAGTGTACAGTCGAGAGAGAAACCTGGCCACAACAACACTGACAGTAAGCATGAGGAATGGCAATTGGTTAAATGAATGGGAAAGCTGCACAAAGATGATCACTGAAATTGGAAAGCAAAAATCAATCGGTCCACTCAGATTGCTCTCATCCAGCAAAAGAGCTGATGCTTAAGTTACGCTGACACATACTGCACTTCAGCTCTCACAGCATCAGAACTGCAAATATCCATATTGAAATTATCGACAAGTTTCCCACAAGCCTTAATATGCTCATACTTTGAAAACAAACAACTGACAACTGGTTCAAGTCATCATGATGAGATGAGAAGCCTGAGTTCACAAATAAAGGCAATAACTTAAGGCTTATATCCAACTTAAATGGCCGTGACAAAGTAGGTAAAAAGCTACACCAGTTCAACATGCATCAAATTACTAATAAACAGGTAAAATTAACAAAAAAAAAAAAAAAAAATCAAAACTAGATCATGTTGACATTACTGTTCAAACAATTAAAGGGTATTTGTTATACTTTCTTAAAAATGTATTTGTCCACAATAGTTAAGTACAAAATTGACCACATTTGACAATTAAAATCATAATTTTGAACTGCTGTCCACTTTGTTATTAAAAATGTGGGTCAGGTGCTGATTTGACTTGTCCACTTCACAAAAAGGTTTCTCACAGGGTTTCTGAGAGGAGGCAACCCACCTCGCCTGAAATGACAAACACCTCTGCTAGCATCATAGGAAATGATTGCATGCTTATAAGCTCATCACCTCTGTTGATCAATTTCCTGGGTGAAAAGCCTCCAGGAACAGCTTTGAAGCTTTGTTTGACATACTGGCCAAACTGTCATAATGTAATTAAAGACTTTTCTCCATAAGCTTACATTGTCAAAGAAGCAGCTGTGAAATGCTGGATACATTTTTTTTTTTAGCGTCACAGCCCCTGCGAAATGACGATCAGAATTTCTTTCATTCTGTCTGCTGACATTTGAACAGTCTCAAGGGACCACACCATTAAATAGTTATATTTCCATTCATGTCAGTGGATGGCTAAACTGGAAGTTAGGAGCACGACCACTGGAAGTCTCTAGTAGGCACACTCTAGGGGTCACCATACAGAATCTATGCGCAAGATTCAGGTAACTTTACAACCAGGAAGTCAAACTTTTTGGCTTCATTCATCACTGAGCAGGTTTTATAGGAATATACGGGGCTCGACCTTTGATGCTGTATCCACATTTTCCCTTATTGGATCCATGGGTGAAACCCTGTGCCTAAACCTCCTTCAATGTTGTGTTAACCCTAGTCAAAATAAACTGACAAACACCGCAATGTCAGGAAAACAAAAATGCAAAGGCAGTATGAATGCTCCGACACAATTCAGCTTGTTCCAAACAGTTTTCATTTCCTTATTATGCGGCTTAACAACCACTTCAGTCTACTATACCTATACAGACATTATGTTAATGCTACTGTTACACATGTGCATTATGTATTGGTAAATTAAAGTTTTACTATTGATTATAGAGGATCTTTAGGCTGCATGCTTTTCAAAACCATCCAAATATACAGCACAGATAACTGAGCACGAAGTGTCCCATTTATGATTTGTTCCACCGTCTTGGTTGCATCCAGTGAAAATGTCAACTTGCCATAACTCAAATGCAAATGGATTTTCTCTACTCAAGTGATGAAAAACTGCACAGCAACTGTCAGATGGACAGGTTTAACCCAATAAACCTGATCAATATTTCTTAGTGGAGAGCATCTCAAACTACAGTAAGTGCATAGCCAAACTCAGACAGAGAGCTGGATAATATACAAATCAAAAACATTAAATCTTACATTTCCTTATTATTTCAGTAAGCCAGAAGAAGAGATTGAATTCTTTATGCCATCTTGATTGCACTGCCTTTTGCCTACTATGTAAAATATACTGTTCTGTGCACGTTCTTTGAAGTATATGCAAGTGTCGATAAACATATACTGTGTACTGGAGATTTCACACATCCTCCCTCAGTCGTTTTATTTATTTATTTCTACAATATTTTAGTCCTAGACGTATTTTAAATCTCGACTATATAAAGTCAGTGCAGCTGTCATGATTGAAGGGGATCATCTTTGAGTTTTTGAACAAGCAGCTTCTTCGTTTGCTGCATTTCTCGGTCTGTTAATTGTGTTACGACACTGTCACAGCTCAGCTGTCACTGTCAGATGCAGCGATTGGTTGTGCCGTGCATCATCATATACATAAATGCACGTGCACTGACAAATTGCAGCAAACAGCTCGGTGTCAGTCGGATCAAACAGCTGTAGATCCGCTCTGGATTCTGATTCAAGTCGAAAATAATTACGACCTCAGCTTATCCAAGTGTGAAAAACTGGAGGTGTACTGTGAGTGTGTGTGATTAGAGTCCACTGTGATAGCTTGACTAAAAATGTACTTAGAGCAAAAAGATGTAAATATCAAGATAAATAACACTGCTAAGAGCATAATTAGACTGCATAGAACAAATAGGGAACATCAACATCAATAGGGAAAATATGCCTGCGTCTGAGCACAGAGCACACTAATCAGGACTGTAAAGAACAGAAGGGTTTGCGTGCATCATCATAACATGTTGCCAATAGCTTGTTTTTAATTTCAAATTCTCTCCAAGGGTCCCAAAAATGGCTGAAATAATATGTATTGGCAGATAGATATTATTATGGGACCTAAAATTTGGATCATCGATAATTTCTGTCCATCCTCATTTGAAGCACAGTTTTTTAAAGCCCGTAAGTCTGACGCAAAGCATCCACTTTGCACATTTATCCATGGAAAATTGCAATCTTGTCAGACACAGGTTATAATTTGTCATCTGTAAAAGCGTTTCAAGCAGTTTGTTTTTCCTCAGTCAAATCTGAATGCACGAGTCGATCAATGGATGACTACTCCGTTAGACATGTTCACTTATCGCCTCATACTCCATATCAAGGTAGTAACAAGAACGAATCTCCATTCAGTTGTATTCGAGTGCCTGTGTGAGAACCTTCTCACAACAGTGCATCCCTGTCTGAATCAAACATTGTTGCTGTTGGTGACAATATGCTTATTTCAGTGTTGGCCGATATGTGGCAGATCAGAAGCCATGTGTAAATTGGTGTAATGCACATATTCCTCGGTGCACCCATGAAAATACACTGCAACTGCCTTAACAGCTTGCTGCTTTACAGTAACTGTGCCTACTGACTGACTTGTTCTGTGTTAGGGCATATAACTAAACTTGACAATGAGATTTGCTGCTCTTGTGATTCATACTGTTAATTTAATATCTTTTTTAACTGATGGTCTGACAAAAATGCAATTTTAAGTCGTGCATTTGTCTTTATTTTTGACATTTTAAAACACAGAAAATGATTTCTGGAGTCATTCAAAATGAAAATGATAAAACTGGCACAATGACGCTCTACAGGAGCCGTTTTACTACACTAATAAAATGTGAAGATGACTGAAAAGTCCAATAAATAATCTATACTGTAAAAGTTGAACATTCAGACCAACATTACTTGGGTGTTGGGGAGACATTTCTGTGTAATGTACATGGAGTTTTTCTAGCTTTACATCCGTTTCAAGAAATAAATCCATCTTTACCGTCACTGTTTTCAGGCTTCTTTATGTACTGTAGACGGACCGCATTGCCAGTGTTGCAGTGCTCAAGTGCAAATACATGACTCACTTGATTCACTGGCCTGTCCCTAAACCAAGGTCAAACCACACTGACTACATAACCCATGCAAAAATAGAAACTGGAGCCATACAGCAAACAGCTTCAGCCCGCATGACCTACAGTATTACCACAAATACATTTCATTCATTGGCAGGAACAATGACCCCTGATGAGTGTATATGATCGCCACGTGGAAGACAAACAACAGAATATTATGGCAACATTCAAAGTCTCAACAAGGACAATTTATTGTCCAAGGCCAGTGAGAAGTATGCTAGTAGGCATTACGCAAATCAGCTTTAATAAAAGCAAGCTGAGATAACTACAGTTACCTGCGTCTTTACATTGCTTTACCATCCTCACGTGTTACCCAATCTCCTGTCAAGCCTATGTAGCTTGTGTTTTGAAAAGCAACTGCAAGATGTACAAATAATGGCAAGCATCAAAACCTTGCCAGCAAGGCACTTAGACGTCTCTTTTCAACATGCAAAGAGAAGGTAAAAGGAGCTAAAGCAGTGAACTAGAAACATTAGATGGACAGCCGCTGACTACAAGTGTTAATTGCTGCAACACGTCGAGGTATAAACACAACTTCTACCATGCTGTTGCTCTCTCATGCTCAGGAGATATGATTCCCTGAATTAAATTGCCAGATAATGTTATATATATGTGTATTTTAGGGATTTATATCATACCTTGTATACCTTGGAACCGGAATATGTCTTTAACCCATATAAACACTAATAAAATCACATCACACAATGATGGATTTTATCCATATTCTCATATCCTATTCTCTCTCTTTGGTCGACTACAGATGCTGATATATGCACATACACATTATTAAATCTTGTAGAGCCGATGAGTATATTAGTTAGTAACAAAACTCTCCTTTCGTATAACTGCACGAGTCAATATAGCCACACTTTTGACTGTGATTTTCAACTTTTTGAATACTCTCTGTGACAAGGTGGCAGCCATGTTGTTGTGTGTATATTGTGCAAGACGACATAGTTTACAATTTAAAAGATAATTTAAAAAGACAAAAAGACACTAATGGTACTTTAGTGTCTTCAAGATAAATTGTAACTTTGACTTACAAAATTATCTTTTAAATTGTCAAACATCATATGTGTAATTCAGGACACAATTCAAACTGTATCAAGAAACTATATCTATCTCTCGCCACTAACCACCATATATATTTTCTATGAAATAAAGTCCCATGATGGAAACCGGAAGAGGAGAGAATCCTTATCTCAGTTACAAAGGATAAATAAAACTTGCTCCATATAGAGAAGACTGATAGTAGTGTAGTAGTAAACAAACTGCTGCGTGTACTCTTTCCACTACAGGTGAAGGCTAGAAGGCCGCAGGCAATGATATACTTGGTATACTACAATGAACTTGTCTGTGGCATCATAAACCGCATACTTCTGAATTATCATACTTGCTCTACTCCAGACAGCCCCAGGTTACTCCCTATTAATATTCTGCAAGTGCAGCAAAAACAATACCAATCATATCAAAAGATTGCTCATCAGTTTCCAACTTCAACTGATTAAAGCAACACTAATTGAAGCAAGTACAGTCAACATCTACACCAAATACACTGCAAGCATCCCAGTCACGCACAGATGGGGGCTTGAACTTTACAGGTCAACTGAACACCCCTGCTGCTCTTTCCATCTGTTATTTGTCTCAAAGTATAAAACCACTGGATGACTGTAAAATGTAAGTAGTGCTTTCACATGTTAACTTTTAGTGGTTTTGTTAACGCGACAAAATGGGCACAAAGACAGACATTTCAAAAACCTAAGAGATATTCAGCCAATGTTTCTCACATGCCAAAAAATGCAATCCTAAGCAGTTATCGGCTCCACAAGCAGCCTCCCCCACGTGCAGAGTAACAGAGAGAAAAGCAGGCCACAGGAGAACATATTGTTGAGGAAAAATGACTTCCTTCAATCTTCATTTCATATGTTTCACCTTTTATTCTAAGTACAAAGCACAAACATTGGCTATTGTCCCGCTTGAGATAGTGCCACAAGGCAGAAATATTTCATTAGATAAACACTTGGAAGAGAAGGCTTGGCAAGACGCCGCTCCCCAAAAATTACAGTCAAGGCTTTCACTGCGTGCAGCCAGCCAGCAGCCTTCTTTTAGTGCAGGCATTTGAGTGCGGTGCTGCTCGTTTCCCTAGAGGCCTTGCCTCACAGTTTTCGTCAGAAACCAGCCCCAGATAAAGACCACGAGGTTCTTTTTTTGTTTCCCCATCATTGCTAAGATAAACCCATCCACCTCCACACTTTTACCCGACTGAGCAGGCTGCCTTTTAGGACTCATTAAAGTGTAGCGTGTTTAGTTATTGGTACTCTCAGATCCCACAGCCTGCTCACAAGGGGGAGAGAAGCCTCTGCACGCAGTGTTACTATGAGGAGAATGCAGAGATTTCCAAAGCAAACACAAAACACTTTTGACCTTAAACACAAGCTAAAAGTTATCCATACCGTCACAATGACAATATGCAAAAAGAAGAAACTAATGACATGGCTGAGCAATAACTTTACATGCAGTTACTATACGTTTGTGCCTAAGCCACACATCATCCTACAACCTCTGAAGCTGGTTGTGCTGGCTCTGCTTTTGCAGCTCACTGATTGTGCTAATTAATTACATGGAAAAGTGACTTTGAGTGGGTGTTTGAAAGCAAGATTTCACCGCTGATCAAACTCTCTTGAAGTACAGCTGTAAATTAACTGATACGGAATCAATCACCCGCTGATAGCATTTCATACCTGAATCCTGTTCAGAGCTAAACTAATTAGTCAATTTATTGATCATCCATCCACTCTCCTGGAGACTCCTCCTGGAAACTGGATGGATGATCAATCCAGGCCCTCAAATGTGTGCATTTTATACTTTTCTTTTATATCATTAACTGAATATATTCAGGGTTTGACCTGCAAGCAGAGCGCAACAATGAAATTGCCTGGGACAAGTAAAATGATGGAAGTAGCTAAGAGGTGAGCCATCTCACTTCTTTCTTATCCCTATTGAGAGTCGCACATGTGCAGTACTGAGCGGGCATTCACGAGAAAATGGTGGCAGAAAAAGACCTTTGTGAGCTGAAGCTCATCCTGATAACAGAAGTTAATATTTTATGTATGCAAGAATGTTTGTTGGTCGCATCTGTAACGCACTGTCTTTGTTCTGACTTATTTACTTAAATATTTAACATCACAACTAACTTTAATATTTGTTATTTGATTACCACTGATAAATAAAACAATTTGTATAGGGGCAAGTAAAAAAACAACTTTGAACCCTGTGTTAATTGGATAAATTAAGCAGTTCTAAGTTCTACACTTTTGACTAATCATAAAAATGATCAACAAATGAATTCATATGAAAACAATTACTGGTTGCAGCACTAATCTCATTCAGTTGTAAAACTCTCCTGATGCACAAGTACCTGGGAATAGACATGTATATTAAATGTACCATAGAAACAATACCAAAACTCCATTAGCTCTACAACAAAATTCAACACAAATTACGTATTGTAAGTCGCAACTGTGACTTGATACACTTAGACTGCCATTTTAGTTTCAAGTAACAGAAGTTTCAGTAAAGGCCATCAAGCAACATACTCTAAGTTGACAAACATGACTGTCATACTTGCAAGTATTAGTTTTTCAATTTAGTTTGATTTCTTTTAAAGATTTAAACTAAGGGCAGGCAGCAACAAAGTACGCTAAACTCTGTTATCACTCTTGCACAGCAGATATCTGAGCGTGCACACTGATAGTGATTTTATGTTTTCCTCTTCTAGTATGAGCACACCGAATTATATTTTAAAAACATTGCCAGTTATATTGCACAAAATGATTATTTTGATTATGCATTGGTGGAAAAGGCCTGTTTTTTTCAGATTATAAGTGCCTGATTGATACTGGATTTTTGGGGCTGATGCCGATGACGATATTGGGAAGTAAAACATTCCAATATGCACACATTTTGTACAATGATACCTAAAATCTATTTATCAAATACTTGTGATATAGAATATGTAACAAATGGTGTATATTTTACAGTAGCAGGCCTCTAGAGATTACATAAAACATATTGCATCATTAATTTCATTTAGACCTTTAATGGGATCAAAACAATGGGATCACTGAAGGGAAATGCAGTAGAATAAAGTTTTATCACTTTTCCATACATAAATAATTAAATCAATTTTAAAAAGAAAGCCCATCTACAGATCTGAGTAACTGCAGAAGTTCTTTAAGTTGGACCTGAGGACAACAGTGAGATCAGCATGTTCTGATGTGACACTGAGCACTTAAAGTGAGGAGGCACGAATCTCTGCTACGAGCTCCTCAGAGGATTAAATTGACCAAGTATGCGTGACAAGCTGCAGAGTGAAGAACTCCAGAGTGCACACACAGACATGCACGGCCCGTCTCTCTTCAGCTCTCAAGCTCATTACTTGCATTGCACTTGTACACTTTACCTTATGTTTGT
Organism: Pagrus pagrus; assembly: GCF_965226575.1. NCBI lineage: Eukaryota > Metazoa > Chordata > Actinopteri > Spariformes > Sparidae > Pagrus > Pagrus pagrus. The sequence continues at coordinate 14,585,175 of NC_140204.1, read as the reverse complement.
ATGTATATGTGTACATACACTTATACTGCCCGTTTATGCCTGCACATGTCGCAGTTCAGACACATTTACAAGCTATTAAACCATCAATCACAGTATATACGTCTCTGTGCATCACCTGTTCATCACTACCACACACCAGTTTACCTCTACTGTATTCATTTTATATATTCCATTTTATTTCTATATATTAACCAGAACCCCATTTATGTCTTGGATTTTCATTTCATTTCATCTCTCATTTACTCATTTAGAGAGACGAATTTCATTGCCAACAACTGCTTTACTGTTGCTGTGCATATGACAAATAAAGAACTTAAACTGTCCTTGAAAACTAAAAGCCCACAAGTAACAGTTCAAAATATCCCAGCTGAAAACACAGATGTGACTAGTCTACCCACACAATGACGTGTACAAGGACAAATGAAGAAAGAACATCCAATGCTGTAATACAGTAATACTTGTACCTTGATGAGAAAAATAAAGAGTAATGCGATGGCAGTGCTGGGGAGGATGGCCCCGGGATGTTAAGCTTTACCAAACATCTGTACATCTTAACCTATCTCCCTTTTAGATTTCCATGTACTTGTCCCTGGTGCATCTAAAATATACCCTTTTATAACTTAATTTTTTTTAATATGTTAATATTTAAGCACACAATGTTAAGAACATCATTTCCATCACATGCTGGATGGACGACTCCTGTATTTTAGACACTGTGTTGCTCAGAAGTCCTTAAATACATGCTCAGTGTTTTCAATAGTACATTCGCTCTACCATTCCTACAAGCAAGACAGCTTTGTTTGCAGATTAACATTTAAAGAATCTATCAACACAGACTAACGCTCAGTACTTTGATAAAGTTTGTCCTGAAGGAGCAAATCTACAGTGGGTATGGGGCTGAGAGCGGGGTAGTTATGCAGCAGCTCTCTCACACCAGCGCCAGTCAGAATAATACTAAAAAGTGATGCAATGTCGAGTTATGATTGGCAGTCTGCCTCCGAAGTAAAAATTTACGGTTTCTCACCAACACTACTGGAGAAAGGAATAATCCAGATATGTTAGTAGGAAAAAAAAACATTTACTACAGAGTCCGCCTGAAATAAAATTCAGTTGGGTAGTTTTCCATAGCTCAAGAGACAGAAACACATGTTCATCAATATTGACTTGTTCTGAAATTTTGACCAGAGGCATCTTTATTCTTCCTGGCTTGATGCTGTTAGAGAACCAATGTAAAAATATCCAAATGCCATTGCTTGTGTAAAATAATGCTCTTCATATTTTCGCTGTTAACACAGTATTCCTTTACTTCATTAAAAAGTAACAAATAAATCTGAGTCTGCTATGGTCAAATTAACTGCTTCTTCTAACACCATTAATTATGATTCGTGTTGACTCAGAGGTCCTCTGGTAAGTACTTAATACAGAGTTATCAATGTCAAATGTATGGACTCAGACAATATACTAATGGTAAAAGTCAAAAAGTAACATTACCAAAGATTGGATTGAGAGTCGAACCTATAGCAGGCACTGATTTTCAGATACTGCCACATCAGCTTTCACCAAAAAAAAAAAAAAGTGTGTGGGCCACATGTTATAAAAAAAAAAAAACAGCTGACAGCGTGATGCTAAAACCTGGACTTAATATTCGACACTGATACCAAACAGCTTGAAAGAAAACAAACCTTTTGATACCTTTTAAAACTTAAAAGTCAGAGTGCTTAAAACTAAGAAACTGATTATTTAGAACCAGGTTCATCACAAGTTTTGACATTTCAAGTGAATAATAAAAAAATTACATTTTCTATGAGCTTCAATGCAATGATCTAAAATGAAAAAGAAATGTCTGGATTGTTTAGACACCACATGGTATATTCACACTACCTCTGCTTCTCGCCACCATAGGCCTACACACTAATACAGCCAAACTACACTAATCAACACTCAGCACATAACACCTATACAGAGCATGAGATGTGGTGATCTATAAAAGCTGCTGTGATGCAGCGACAGGGTCAAGAACACTGCATCGCTGGGCCTCAGTAATGACCCACACATGCAGAGGCAGGGCCACCCTGTGGCCAACACACAATAAGGACCAAATGAAAATAGTCCTGTGCAGTATCCACAGAGCCCAGACTGGATCAGCTGCAGCATTGGGAGTGTAGAGGGAGGCCGCGAGAGAAGAAAGGGGGATGGGATGGACATTTTAGAAGGACAATGGGGACAAAAATTGCTTTTTTGCTAAAGCCACCCACTGTATACTAACCCAGTTCTGACAGCAACACACATTGCTGTACAGAGCGCAGTGATGTGGCCTTTGGAAGTTCACTCACTGTCCTGTATTTTAGTCACTCTGTCAGCAGCCTTTATTTAGAAAGGCAAACGTGGGGGCTCAATAATACATTAAGACAACCGCTCTTATCTCTTGTCCCTCTCAGGAGCAGCACAGAGGCTGAAGAAATTGTTCAGGCTGCATGAACACTGAGGAGGGAAAATGCCTGAAAACAGAACATATCCATATAGAAATAGGAACATGTGGGCATCTATCATCTATAATAAAGCTGAACATGTCATGAGCTCTGTAATGATACTTATTTTGAATTAAAATCTTCTCATGCTCTTATACCAATAGCAAAATAGCTTGATAAAGAAATGCATATAAAGTAGTATATTTAATTAGTTGATCAGACCCAGCCAACTACTTTATTAGCAACAAATACTGCATTTCTAATTTAATAATGATATTCTACTTTATCTGCCCTACCAGCCCTTTCTTACTGGTCACATAGTGTACAATCAATATTGAGATTTTTTTCAAATAAATGTAAAGAAGACACTAAAAGTGTAAACGTCTTACTTATAAATCCTCTTCAAACTCAAGAATACCGAATGTATCACACCCTTTAAAAGCACCCCGTGTCATTTTTCTGGACTGTCCCCCTGCACCCACAGGACCACAGATGTCCTGTGTGTTGGCAAGCCTCCTGGTAAATTTACTGGTCAGGCTCTTAGCTGCTGGCTCGACGATATGCAATCTTTTCATGACCCACCGACTGAAGATTACTCACCGCGGACTGCCAGCTATAACTCGAGATGCCTGTGGCTTCAACATATTCATGCTTAATATTCAAGGCCATATAATGCGTTCATAAGCACGACAAAATGCAAACTAGAGAAGAGTATGCTTTTGTTTATACAACAGATTACAGTCTAGCAGCGGTCTGTGAAGCCTTTGAGCACTGAAATTACAATTCACCTGCTCCTTTACCTGGAGTTGGTTTAACCCAAAACAGCATCATGATATCAGGCAATAAATTAAGACTGCTGTCTCTGTAATGGATGACAAACTACATACAAATACATACAGTCTAAATAAATACTGATTTTGTAGTCTTAACTTTTTGGAAACAATATAAACGGTGTAAGATAGTGCCACAAAAAGCACACCTGCTCCATGAGAGCATGCATGTATTTATTGTTTCTGTAACCCCGTGGAAAACAGGTAAAGGTGACTTGAAACTGGCTGAGTTTTAAAAGGTAGTCTGTCTTTAGATGAGGCCTTTCTAATTAGGTGAGCTACAGCGGGAGGTGGATGAAGGGGGAGCGCTCAGAGCAGCCTTGCTTAATTGATTCATCAGGAACACCTGTGCTACCGCGGTCAACAAGACCAACCTGCCACTCCAAGTCCAAATTATGCTACCACGCAAATGCTAAATCGCCAAAAATGTGCTTTTATTAAAACTGCACCTTCATGCTAGTCTTAGTTAAGGCTGCACCAGCAAGCAGCGTGGTTGTCCAAGCCAAAAGCGGTTTGGACAATTGCCAAAAGCAAATACTTTAGCGAGCACGGCCATTAGACAACAGCCAGCGTCCTTTCGGCTGTGGCGTGTCTGAAATTCACGCTCATGCAACTCAATTCTCATCACAAACGCATAATGTGCATAATTTTGCCTGTTAGCTAACAAAGACGTTTTTTTTGCGCCTGTGCTCGCTATTGCAGCAACCATTAATTTGGCTAGCTAAACACTATATAACATTGTGCAACGTCACGCCACGTTAAAAACACGAATCATTCAAATGAAGTTCTGCGTGCTGCTCGTTTGCGCGACCTTGCTAGCTACGTTAGTTCGTTAAATGCCCTTTTTTCGTTGGACTTTTGTCAGTAGCCTACAGTTGCTTTCGGCAGTTAATATTTTCACACTGTTCCACCGTGGTGTCTTACCTTGAGGTGTTGAGTCGGCGTAGCGGGTATTTATTGATGTAAAGTCTGCAGATACCAAACTTTCGGTCGCAGTCTATGCGCAGTTGAAAAAGGGGGCGGTGGCGGGAACGAGGCCACCCTAAGTAAACTAATCAGAGCCTCGGCCAATCAGCGAGGACCCGGTCTAAAACCCGGAAATACACTATTAGCTGATTGATTTGCTGCAGGTGTACTTCTGCTTCACGCTACCCAGCCTTGGGTGCCTTTTTCTAGAAAACTGTCAACGCAAAGGGAAAACACACAACAGTGACACTGCCGGAGCTGTGGCCCCCAAAGCGGCGTCAAGGGTGTCACGACGATCCTTGAGGGTGTTTAGGGACACCCCAGCAAAAATCGAGATTTGAGTTGAATTTGGCAGATGTTAAGAGAATGAATAAGCATTGCTATTTCTATTTCGGGTAACTGACCCTTCTGTCACTTTTTCCGCGCCTACAAAACAGACATATGTTTGAATACAAGTAGCCTATAAAAAGATCAAAATCTATTAAAATGAGAATTATAAGTTGCCTCTTGCGTGGAAAAAAAGATTAGGATGCAGATCCAGAGTGGTGTTTCAAGAATTTACAATTTACACCTGCATTTAAATTCAGCATTTCCATCCAAGCATGCCCACGACAGCAGAACTTACAGAATATCATCCAGCAACTCCAAGTAGTGCAACACACAGGCTGCACTTAACCTATATAGCAGGGATGCTTTTTAAGAGAGTTACGCTTAATCTTCAGCCATATAGGCTAATAAAAAGCCAGTTGGTTTGAGTCACATTTATGTGACCATGTTTTTAAATTTATATCCCACAAAAATGCAAGTTTTCATGTTGATAAAAACAGCTCAGATCACAAAAAAATCAAGTAAATTTGGCTCATTTGTTCACTGAAGCTATTATTTAATTCCCTAATGTAAAATTCTGCATACAAGAACAGTGCTGGTGGTCTAATATCTCCAACATGATAACGTTTTCACTTAAGATGCGGTGAAATAAGCGACTACTATGCGGATCCCACGTTTCAGCACTCTGCCAAAGGCCTATATTTCTACACACTGGAGCAATAAATGCGTCCGTCCATGTCTGAGACCCTGGGACGATATCTGAACCGAGCACATGTAGCCTTCCTCATCCTGTCGTGTAATATTGCCAAGGCACCGCAATTCAGAGTTGTGGGGAGAAGAAGAAAAAAAAAAAAATCATCAGCCGTCAGTGGAAACATGAATGCATCACGGTGACTTCCCCATCGCGTTCACATGCAAGAAAGATAAGCCTGAGACTACACAGTGGATGCATGGTCTGCTCTAGGATGGACACAGGTTAAAAAATCTCGATGTTCAAAATGTCTGAGGTGAATGAGCAAATGTGTAAAAAATATCTTACCGTTTCTACAAATGAAAGTTATGGACGTCCTTTAGGGCAAACAATCTCTGAATGAAAAACACCTGGCACACCAATAGCTTGTAAAATGATGGATTCCGCTCTCTTTAGTTCAAACTTGGAAACATAAAAAGCCAACACAAACAAGATAAAATGGAGGAAATGAAATATTTATTAAATCAAAACACAGAAATGAGTTCCTTTCAGCAAATGCATGAAACAAAAGGAAAAAAAAAACGGAACAGAAGAAATAAAAGGAATCAAATAATTAAAAAAGCCGGCTTCTGCCTGTCTCGCTCTTTACAGGTGCGCCACACAAATACGCGACATCACTGAGTGGAAACCAATGCGAGGAGGAGGTTGTCTTTAAAAGGAAGATAGTCCTGCCGGCGAATATATAGGGCCGTATCACAGCATGCCTATACCTCTCCGCTCTCTCCGTTTCATCCATTCAACCTACACACGAACACGCATCGGACGCGGAAGTATACCCGGAGTAGCTCCCCTCCACCGCTTATGCACACACGAGCTCTGCGCTGCCATTGGCCCCGCGCGCGCTCCCTCGTCTGGGAGTTCGAGCGTCCCCCCCCCTCCTTCCCTCCCTCCCTCCCAAATCGCGCGACGCCATTCGTCGCCGACGCAGTCACTCAAAGCGATCAAGCGATTTTTTCTCCTAAATATGGCATTTGAAGTCAAACATCGCCTCGCCGAGACACGCACGGTGCAGCGGGCGGGAATAACACCACGGCTCCAGAGCGGTTTTTTTTTTTTTTTTTTTTTTTTTTTAACACCACATCACCACACTGTCACCATCATCATCCGAGAGAAAGGACAGAAAAGATCCGACCGTATTGGACTACGTTAGGGATCACTCATCTGCTTTATTCCCATAAAAAACAAAACAAAAAAACAAGCTCTCTCTCCCCCCTCAGCCCTCTCACATCATCATCTGAAGGGACAACACATCTGATTCCGTTTTTCTTTGTCGCTTCAGCACCACGGACAGTTCCCTCTCCACCGCTACAGCAGCAGCAGCAGCAGCAGCAGTGGAGCAGCCCACACGCTGCTTTTTCTTCCCACCGTCTGCCTCACACACACTCACAGTCAATGATCAGCCCTCGATACTCAAACCTATCGGCTCGGAACACAAGCGTGGGCGTCAGTTCGGGCTCCCCTGGCACGTTTTTCTTTTTTTTTTTTTTTTGGTTTTGTTTAAACAATAGGAAAAACGCCCTTTTGAGCGCTTTTTTTTGTGTGATGTGTAACAGCAGCGTGAGCACGACGCACGCTTTCTCCATCCAGCAGGAGCGGGAGCGGTCGCAGCCTTATCCCGTTGCACATCTTTTTGGGTGGAGCAACAGTTAGGAGTGAACAAGGCAGATCGATGCTGTTTCAAACATATAAAGCCGGTTAGTAGCAAAAAAAGAGAGGCTGCCTGCAGGAAAGCTTTAACACAACAGGTCCAGGCTATGACATCTTATACATTATCCACATATGCATGCTACATCTTTTAAACACACTTTACTCATTGGGGAAAAAAGGCCATTAAAGGAGTGTGTGAAAACTTATCCACAGAAACACATTCAATCAATACACAAATAATGAGAAACCTCATGTGATACTACTCTCAAATCAGAGATCCTGGCTGGAGGAATGAGCACACCGGGGTCCCTGAATGAATGAAAAAAACTACAACATGAAACACAGGAAAACACAGGAATATGCTCCATATTCTAATAGAAAGAAGGAAGTGTGCTGGTTTCAGTTTCTGAACAGGCCCCACGTTAACCTTTGGCACAACCACAGTAAAACAGGAAGCAATAGGAGGCCTGGAAGCCATAACATAATGCCCGTTCATGATGCAGCCAATTAATTACGGAAAGTAAATCAAACCTGGTGGACAGCTTACTTTAAAGCCAATCTAGATGAGACATCAGTGTGCAAATGTGTTCGCACACATGAGAGCAGTCACATGAACGCGAGTCTCTGATGCGTTAAAGTACAAAAATATGTGCATCAGTACAAACACACATATACAGTACAGTACCTGATGTGCAAGAAATGACTCAGTAAGTCTCCTCAACCAAAACAAATAACGTTATATTCTCACTCGTGTCATTTCACAATCGTACATCAGGCACTGTATCTATTCAAGGACAGTGTGCAGTACTATACGTGTTCACGTCACAGCTCCCATGTGTACATAAGGTGGCGTTGTGCAGCGTCACTCTGTCTGACAAAGGGCAGTGTTGTGTGTTGTCACTACTCTGGTGCATTGAATAAGTGGATACCGGAGTCGTCCTGTTTCAGTTTTGCTCACTGGCCTTTTATGGCTTGGATGTGCATGTATAATCCCATTTCTGATCATTTGTACACCTGCTTGGGGTACTGTATTCTGGTAAAGTTACATAAAGAAAGATGTCATTAACTTACAGATACATTTAGTTAAAAAAAAGGAGATTACTACAATTTTGAAATAAAGAATGATATAAAGTCTCACACATCACTGTGGTGTTGTGTGAGACTTTATATCATTATTTATTTTAAAATCTGTCAGTGATCTTTTGGATTTAACTCTAAATCACTGCATCTACAAGCTTTTTGTAGCTTTTCACGAGTAATGAGAAAGGAGTTGGTGCTGCCTGCAGTGTGAACACCTTTTAAACAACATTACATAAGAAATAAAGATAAATAAGTTAAACATTAAAGAGAATACCACTGAAGTCAATGCACTGTAGGGTCCCACATCTTACACGCTGTATCGGCTACTATACAGTGGCATATATATAATTCTGAGTATTCTTTGTATCGAGAAGATTCACATGGTGAAATACAAAAATTGGCTGTACTTAAAAATGCAAACATGTCTGCTATAGTCCTGAGACACCATGATAGAAAACACAAAATGGAAGTGCTACTTGTCCATAAATGCTCCCAGTACTTCCAGGTGACAGAAGAATTGAAGTAACCACGTAGCCTTTTATCTTAGATTGTACAGATTTTAGGGATGTGAAGCATTTTGAGATTTGAAGATTATTTAGGAAATGGCATCACAAATCAGCAAAAATATACCAGTGTAGGCAGTGGTGGACCATTTCTGTGGCAGAACAGAAGAGAAGTATTACAAGAGGTAAAAATCAAGAACAACTGGGCTATACCTTTGACTTCGCTCTTCAATTAAATGCAAGTCAAAGCTGGACAATAAGTGAAAAAAGAACAAATAAATAAATAATAAAAATAAAAACTAACACGTACCTGTTATCTAAATTGTGACGTTCTCAAATTTGACAGAAATCATTCGAAAGTCAGAGCATGGATGATGTCCGCCACCGCATGCCATGCATCATTCCCTGTTAGTATGAAATGATAAAGAACAGGGATTGCCAAAAAAAGTGCACTTAGTGCCGACATGAGTATACAAACCATTAAGGATACGAAGCATGTGCTGCTGATCATAATGCACAGTGCACAACTTTCCTGCTCCACTGAAAATCCGTTTGGTTAGTTTGATGTAGTCCAATTTTCTGTCTCCAAAGACTTTAAATTTGCATGACAAAACTCAAACATTTTAAAGGAAAAAAAAAAAAAAAATCATCAAAATCAATCTCCTACAAGGTATTTCAAGGCTTTACATCTTGATGACAGCACATGTTTAAGTCTCGCCGCTCCGCTTTCTGGCTTTGGGGGAAGTTATTCATGCCCACAAATATCAATTAGATCATTAGCATTTAGATAGCATATAAGAATTCTTAAAATGAAGGCGAACATGGACCTTTTGGCCCTTTTTTTAATGGTGATTTGTGAAAGTGTGTCTCAAAAGAATGTCAGGGAGAATTACTGGCGAGGTAGATTATATTTAAAAGATCAGACACAAGGAAGGGTCAATACATCACGACAAATCAGGGAAGTGGAAGGGCAGCAGTGATTCTGTGTGACTTGTTTCCAGGAATAGACTTAGACAGGAAAAATATGGAGGCAGCAAATTAACACCTAATAAAGGGGCTGCTAAGCTAATTTCTCTTGCCTGCTGAACAAACTGACAAATCGTCTCTTTCACTTCAGGTACTGCTGGGCTTCCTCTTAAAATCTGACTTACATGAAGCTGAATCCACAGGGACATTATCACAGTCTGGCAGTCAATAATTCTGGCTTGGGGATGAACAAATAAAAAAAAAGGAAAGAAAGAAAGAAAGAAAAGAAAGTCTCACAACACTTTAATATTATGCTACTCTGGAGATTTTCCCCTCGTGGCAGCCAGGGCAACAATCATTAGAAAATCTTACCAGACTCCTGTAAGCCTCAGTCCAGCACCACCTTCCTGTCAGGGCCTCACAGCATGCTTCTGGCCAGATACACCGCACCCAGGGAGCAGCAGGGAAACAACCATCTTGAGACAAAGAAGCACAATGCAGTAATGGAGAATGGACATGTTTGACCCTCCGAGTGCTCGGATAAAACACCACTCGTACTTGTAAGTTGTTGTTTTTTTAAGCATGTGTGCATGAGGTTTTTTTTCCACATCGTCTCAGCAGCTGCAGCCGCAGCGGCAGCCGTTGTTTTGTAGGTTCAACACCATGTTTGCGGTTCACATCAGCTCAACTTCCTGGTCTGACACTGAAAAGCTGTTGGTGTGGCAAACAGTTTTCCGACCACACCCATGATGGGCTGTGCGAGGGGTGTGGCCTTAAAGGAACACCTTTGACAAAAAGAAATAATGGCAGCAAAAGGTGAATGAGGTGTTGAAGATACAGCTGAAGATGGAGACTTTTTTGGATGTATGGTCACCATGGATATCAGCCATGTCAAACATAAAGACATGAAGGTCTTAAAATATAGGAAAACTTTCTTTTGTTGTTGTTATGTATGTATTTATTTATTTATTTGTCTTTGGGTCTTTGGTTTGTTCTTCACATATCTTCAGTCCATGAACTTCATATGTAGAGCTATAAAAAGAAAGATTGTGCTGATGTTTACTTAAATTAATCTTGTGGTATAAATAAAAAGTAATAAAACCTCCAAATATGGACACATTCTTCTATTGTGTGTTGCTTTCATCACATTATAAAAAAGGCAAAGACAGTCCAAATGTTGACTTGGAGATATGAAATATGAAAATCACCCAGTAGATTTCTTACATGAAGATAATTATTTTGTATTGCGTCTTAAATTTTCTAAAAAACCCCAAAACAAAACAACAACAAAAAAAAAGTGTTCAACAACTTGCACAACTAATTTGCATAGATTTCCAGATGCAAAATCTGAACATTGGATGAAACCAGGTTCCATATTCTTGTTGGACTTTATTAACATATTAGAATCGAATTTAGGATATGCCTTTTTTAATACTCCATACATATATTTAATAAAAACAAAGTAGAGAAAGAGTAAAATCATAAAATACAGAATTTCTAAACGCCTTCCTGTAAAAGAAGGTTTCAAGAGAAGATTTAAAACATGGTACCTGCCTGATTTCACACAAGACCATTCAAAGCTTTAAAAGTCATGAGTAAAATCTTTAAACAGATCTCGAATACACTCCAAAATGTATATTTTGGATGTTTTCTTTTCACTCGTCTGAAATAGGAAATGTTAACGAAGCAAAATAGCCCCCAATCTAAAAATGTAATTAAAAGGGCACAAAAAACACTGTTTAACCTACCATGCCTGGCTTTAAATTAAAAAAGTGAAAATGTACTGGAAGCAAGAATGAAAACAGACATAAGAAAAAGACAATAACTGAAGAGGATTTTTGGTTACAGGAGCCTAATATCCATCTGGGAGTCACCATTATGTCACGCTGCACGGTGCTTACTGGCCGCGGGCTAAAAGGTGCCAAACAGGTTCATCAGGGGACTCTTTTCCTGAAAAGCAATATAACTCTAATGGAGAGAAAGCTGACTGCGGATCAGATATCCATCTATATTTCAGGGCCACAAATATGAACGAATGTGTAATATGGACACCCCCTCCTTAGAGGGAATGTAGGTCAATGCCGGGGTCATTAACCTAATCCATCTCTGTAATGTGGAGCGCCAAGGACTCATTTGGACAGTATGGATTGGGTGCTCTTTTTTTTTTTTAACTTGTTCCAGGTCAATAAGTAGGCACTGTCTCCACGCAGTAGGGGGCGCTCTTTTCTACATGAGTGAATCACTAAATGACTCAGACTTATTGTGTTCTTTAGCTAATTTGGCATGTGGTGAAGTACAATTTGAGATACTTTTACTTTAATTGAATATTTCCCTTGTATTCTACTTGATACCTGTAGTTTTAGAAGGAAATTAGATTTATCTCACAGCTGTTGTCACTTCTTTATAGATAACACATTTGCAAATATAAGATCTGCATATAAATATGATTGAAAGGTTAGAAAATATGATTACTTATGGGCACTTAACATTAGCTTTACTTCAAGAAGCTGCTGTCTAATCAACAATGACTCAATACAAATAGTAATCCAAAATATTTAATCATATCAAATGTCGCATAATAAGAACTTGTACTCTCTCTCTGTACTTAAGTTTATCTTGTGTTGGAGTATACAGTGGTACTTCTACTTACTTACACATACTGCACATTTTTAAGGAAAGTGCATGGACTTAATCCAGATGGCAAAGCAATTTTCATCATCATAAAATGGATGCTGTGATGAAGCATAAGAAAGTACCAAGGTACTTGTGTATCACTGACCTGGTCCAACTCATAAAGCATTCCCATTTCAATCCCCTCTCCAGCTGGATCGTCTCATCTCCCCTCCGCTCATTGATAATCTGTATGACTGATCCGGTGTGTCCCACCTCCTGCTATTAAATGTCAAGGGTGAGCGCTCTTGACCTCCGCACCCTCCCCGCACACTTACTGGCAACCGGCGAGGCTGACAGGCCAGCATTTTGTCAGACCCAGGCTTTCTTGTCTCTCCAATAGATTCTAGCAGAGGGACTAAGATGTCAATAGTGGTTCCTTTGAGACATTAACGTTCCCCGTACTGGAGCCTCTTGTGTGACAATGGTCTCAGTGTTGCACGGAGGTGATTATTAATGCTCCCTGCTGGGACCGGGCAAAAAAATGTCGAAATGAGCTTCCCGAAAGGCTGCAAAAGAGGGTAATAAGCAGCAGCACTGCTGTAAAATCTCTCTTTGAATGTGCCTTTTCCTCTTTTAGCCCAAAGATTGCTATGATCAGAGAAAAGTGTCGAGACAGGGGTTCTCTTCAGGGACTTTGCTCAATTATTTCTTAGTATAACAACCGTTTCGTGGAAACAGCTCTATCTATTTAAATCAAAGGGCATGCAGCCATTTTTAAGAGCTCACATGTTGCACTCTTGGCTTTAATACATGTCACTTGATACAATAAGAACCAAGAAATGCTTACTTTGCGAGGTCGCTGGGATGTAAAATAGCTTCAAATTGTGCTACAAACCTGTTGGACATGCTAGAACACAAACTCTATTTTGGTGTGGCGACTAAGCTTGTCTCCAGCACGCAGTGTAATGATATGGGAGCAGCTTTTAATGCTACATTTCTAGTAAAATCGCAACTCTTTGTTGTTTACTTGATTAAAGGCCCAATTTGAGAGATAGTTGTTTGCTGAGTCTCATTCCCAACTCGCTGGCAACTCAACAACTAAGTATCTTACAAACTGGACCTCTGATCACTTGAGGGGAAACTAGTTTGGTCGTCCATGGACATCAACAAATAACAAAACATACACAAGTCAGACAGGTTAGTTTACACCCAAAATCTTCACTGTAGCTTCTAAGCTGAAAGTGTAAGCGCACCCCGTCTGAAGTGGGTGCACAAGCTTGACTGTGCGTCAAGGGTGTACATTCTTGACGCAGCCTTGACGGATATGCGTCAGGTTTCAAACAATTTCAGGTCAACTGTAAATTTATTGCGGGTAGAAGAGACCCTGGAAATAATCCACCTCCATCGTATCTCAAACAAGCCGCCAAGGACCATCAAAGGACGTACTGTACCTTGAAAGAGGTCCATTTAGTATTACAGTACGAGCACTTCTATTCTACAAACTGTTAATAGCACTGAGAAATGTATGTCATGTAACAGTTCTAGGTCATGTTTTCATGTGCTCTCTCCTTCCATATAACCTTTACGAAAATGTAATCGAATCGTAAAATGTTTCATTCAAAGTAAAAGAACAAGCAGAAAGAACATCAAGTCTTCAAGCCACGAAGAACACGATCACTTACGATGTCTCTGCTCTTGTGATGCTAATGTCTTGCTGTCACGTCACCTGCTTTAAACCAGAAGGAGAAGAGAAAAAAAAGCCTTGGGGGCTTGACTGAGATCACTGCCTCTCTGTATATTTCCCTGAGTATTAGAGGTTGACGCTTGTGCATGATGTCATTGATTGTAGACCATCCAATATGGGTCCTGCTGGGAAGCTCGAGCTCCCACTGTGCCTGTTAGGGCTATGTAATGGAAGACTGGGTGATGTCATCCCGAGAGCACAGGGGCCAGACAAAAAGTGACTGTGTGACATATTGGCACATAATACAGCTAGACACATTAATATGGGATATCTGATGTAGGACAAATGGGATTTATTGAAATGGAATTATTTTGTGTGTATTTAAGTGATTTACATGGCCCAGTGCCAAAAGTGAGTACAGTGACATACGTGATCAGGAAAACCCACGCAAAGGAGTTTTTATTACAATAGCTACATTTTACATTGGCAGCCATCTTGGTCTCAGTCCCTACTTGTCAAAGATGGCAGCTTCCGTCAGTGGCTTTAGAGTTATAGCTGGGGCCGTTTGATGTGGGGTTGTATGAGGTACTTATCCCAGATCACCGTATTAACTGCAGTAGATGACAGTCGGCTCTCCCCCGTGTGGAGAAGCAGCACGTAGCAGCAACAGGGAAGCAGAGCATTGTTCTGTTAAACAGCACAGACAGCAAGACATATTTTTGCCACCTAAAAGAAGGCACACCTAAAAAATCGACTTTTAACTTTTGGTGCTTTACATGGCCGTCGGTGCTGCTGCTGCAACATTCAAACTCAGTTCTCATGGGTGGAGGTCCTATGTTTGACCCACCAATACAAACCAACCCCCTCCTGATACAGACCTTTCTCGCTCTATACTTCTATGCTAGAGGGCCGCCTCCGGACATGATGCTAGAGGGGTACCTCCAGCCTCATAGTATAAAGCATTGGGCCACTGGCGAAGCTGAGTGAGAATGGGCCGTGGCAGCATCTCCTCAAGTCTGGTGAAAGTTAGATTTTTAATGGACATCCTTAGGTGACATATCCTCAATATCCTCAATTTTAAGACCTTTGTCAAACATTATGATTGACGAGAAAGAACAACTGAAGTCACTCTTTGACACTCAGATGAATAAAAAATGAGAGCGGCTGTGAATGGAAGTGCATTTGTTTCTATTTTGCAAAAAAAAAATCATGACGTCTATGCATGCACACAAAACAAATTCCTCTTTAATGAAAGAAACAGAAAGTTTATTGGGATTTCTCACTGCCTATCAGACGAACCAAATCAATTGCAGTTACTTTGTCTGCCGAACAAAAAAAAGGCACTTTTATTGAAAAGCTGCTCTAGCGTGATGAAAAAACACGAAAGCCCTTAAAGCAACGAGAAACCAAATAAAACCTCAAAACATTTTCTTTCATCCCAACCCTTGGGGAAATTCTGCTTGCGGTAGAACAGAGCAAAGTTTTTCGAATCTCTGAGAAAATAGGCCATGAAATCTCAATTAGATGTGTCAAGATCCTGAGAAATTTCGAGGCTTTTTTTTGCTACACACACGTCTCTGGGAGACACCGAGGAGCGCTTGACCACCCAGTGCCTCAATCTCCCCTTGAAATAGCCTGGTCTAAATAGTCTGATTGGAGAGCAGGATGGACAGCATGGGCCTATCTCTTTGCGGGGTGAAGGGGAGGGGAGCAGGTGCAAGGTAGACAACGATCGATCTGGTTGTCCGCGGATAAAATAAGAAATCAAGGGGGTTTTAGGCGGCGCCGCTCCCTGGCAAGCCTTCACAGAGTCCAGGAGATTAGAAAGTAAAGTTCCCCCCAAAAAACACAAATAAAGGGCATCATTTAACAACAGCTCTAGACTGCTCACACTTCGTCTCTTAAGTGCAATTTGATCTTTGGCTCCCTTTTAAATCCAAACGTCTGAGAAGAAGAGGGAGTTTCTGAGCTCTTGTCTGATTGAAAGCCAATTGTCTCTGCCTTCAGCCTCTGGCACAAGTCTTTACACGAGAAATACACTGACTGGAAAAATAAGGTCTTTGATTAGCAACAGTTTCTTCCCTGTGTCTCCAGTATTTGTTTCATTTTCAGTAGTGCGTGCTCATTATACCGCCATTAGAACTGTAACGCTTTAGCACATTGCGCCTTAATTGATGAAAAAGCCTCGTGTTGCTTCATCAGGAGCATCATAGTGCACTCAACAATGAAGACACGGGGGGTCAAACCGTGACCAAGGGAGAATAAGTCGCGAGCTAATTTATTTCAGGTTGGTGCATTGCTTTGAGCTGCTTAAATGATTCTTTTTCAATTAAGCACAATCCTTTAAAAGGCCATTTGTTTGCAGCTGCCAGCCGGGCAAACAAAACACAGGTCCATTTACAATTTGCTGCTTTCAAGCCTCATGTTTACCTGACACACACTGCACAGTCCGTCCTTGTGTCATTTCACCCACTAATCAATTACAGTAAAAATCAATCGGGGAAAATGAGCGACACACATCACGGCTCAGAGGGTGTTTGTCTTTGATTTCATCGGGGGCTTAAAAAACATGAAAACCCCCATTGTAGTGCAGGCACACGCATGATCGGCTGTGGTTATTGTCAGCCAAAATCTATTTCCACCTTTGCCTGCTATTGTTTGCTGGTGTTTTGGTCGTTGCCATGTAAAAGCCTTCCACTGCAGCTCCAAAATGTCAGCTTTTGAAAAACAAACAATAAAATAACATTTTGTCTTTTTAGTATAACAGCCACAAATAGCAGTACTGTACTTAAGTACAAACTTAATGCACTCTTAATGTCACTTTATAGCCACTGCACTTCATTTTAAAAGGAGATATTGTAGTTTTTAATTTACTACTTGTATCTATAAACGATAGATCAATATACAGTATATACTGTAAAATGAAGTAACCAACTTAGAGGTTGGAGGCGAAGGTAACCTTACTGTAGAGTCAACTCTATGTCAACCACACCCTTCACTGTTAGCTTACAGTTAAAGGTGAAATATGTCAGAATCATCCAAACTTCTAGCTGCACGGCTAACTGAGCTAACTAGCTAAGGGCAGCTACAGCTAGCAGCAGTTAGCAGTTACTCTGGTCATATGCCGCCTCCTATTTGCGTTGAGTATGAAAGTAACAGGTGGGAACTTCTTACTATTGCACCTTTAACTGGATACATTAGAAACTATCCACCCTACAATGAGGATGTGATGGTCATGACAGTGTGGCAGACTTCATGCTGGCATCCGACACCGGAGCTTCAAACAGCTGGCCCCGGGCTCTGACATATCAGTTCTGACATGGATGCTGAATATTTGCTTTTACGATCTGCCAGCTGATAATCGAGATGACTACATTTCTGGGTATCATGCGACACAGAGGAGCCAACTCCAACTCTAAGATTTATATGGTCACGTATTTGAAATCCAAGAGGCTTTTGTTATATCCGAAGGTGTTCCTGACCTTGTATTTTCAAAAGTGCCACCTAACCGCAATTTATTATGCATAAGACAAATCAAGAGTCAGCCAGGACTGCTGAACTAAACACGAAGCGCCAACATTTTTCACAAATTAAAGAAGGGATTTCATTAGAAGGCGAAGAGCGAGGGGATAAATGTTATACATTCGGGTCAAACAAACAAGTGATGGGATGATTAATTATTCAGCCATGGCAGTTTGCTGAGATAATGGCTTCTCCGCCCTGATGAATTTAACTAAAGAGAAACACGTTGGATCCTATTTTGGTTCACTATCTGAGGAACGATTCAGCTCTGCAGTGTCACATTAGTGCATCACTACAGTTAATTGCTTTCACCCAAAGAAATATTTGTACAAATTAGACAGCCCAGCTTTACCGGGAAGATGAATTGAGCATGTATCTCATTCATTATTGCAAAGGGATTTATGTGATGTGATTGGAAAAGCATTCACAGAGGACAAAGAGGACTCGCTCACTCACTTGGAACTACTTTGGTCCAAGGCCTCGTAGAGAGTAGCCGATATGTGTTTACGTTCCTTCCTTTATTCATTCAGTCCTTTAGTCAAGATGGACGAGTAGTGGGTAAAGTATAAGTAGTGGGAGACTTATTTCAATATGTAGAACTCAAAGTTACTGAAAGCGTGACAAAAGGAAAAACTTTTGTCATTATTCATCCTCTGTCAGTTCAGCTCCATTTATTTTGTAATAAAACCCCCAAAAAGTTCACTTTGCCTTAAAAAAACCTAGCAGTGTCCATACTGAACACTTTCAACATTTGCTGTTTAAATGTTTCTTTCTGTTCACACTATTATTTAAAAAGTAGTTGTTAAGAAAAGATACGACTGAACAGAAAGCAAACTTTATAGGTCCAAGTAAACGGGCACAACTTTGCCGTAACTATTGAAATATGCCACTAAAAACAAAAATGTCAACCTCATTGTGGCGCTACCTGAATAGTCGAGGGATCACCAAAGTTATGAAGGTGCATCCTCTGGACACAATGAATTTCTTCATGCATTATTTTATTTCATTTTAATTTATTCATTCAGTAGATGTTGTTCCACTGGATAAGTGGAAACTTTCACAATAAAGTCAGGTGATCATCAAGGTCATTAGGATGACTCCTCTGGGGACCATGACATTTCATGTAACCCAACAATACATTTGTTGAGATACTTCATTCAAGACCAACTCACTGACATCGCCATCCCCACAGCCATGCTGCAACTATGCATAAACGCCATTCAAGCATTTCTAGTAAAACCTCAGACCTTGGCGAGTCAGAGATCTTCAGGAGTCCGTCAGAATGTGAAAGAAGACGACGAAAATCCATTTCTATTACAGTCTCAGAATGGAGCATCCAGGAGAGAGGATAATCTCAACCACCTCTCTCAGGCCTGCAGACACTGATCATACGGGGCCTGCGTGTGATTACAGGGAGCTCAATTAACGTAGACCCAGGGGAGAGTTCAATCATGGAGACAAACATTCCCCCAACATAGCTTACGTGACCTGCAACCAATGGTCCATCTTAGCTCCATTGATTGAATTCAACAGGTTTGGAATGGTGGGCCTCGCAGACGTCCACTTGAAACATACAGTCAAGTCAGAGCCTGGGAAGAAAAAGGGGTATTTTTGTGGAGCTGCTGTTATTGAGGTTTTATATTCAAGCTCTGCAATAAAGAAAAAGGAGGGAATGAAAGAGAGTCTTAACCACCCGATAAGTCTTAGTCATGTTTAGCCCAGTGCCAAGACCTCCGAATACAAGCCTTTGCTCTGATTTTACACTTTGAGCAGCTGTGTGTTTGCAATTTCCCATCGACACGGCCTCATGTACGCTCGCATATCTTCCCTCCATTCTCATGCAAAGTTAAATATACCTGCGCTCGCTGTGAAAAAGGGGATGAATATTCTACAGAGACTGGCATCGCAAATCCGTTTGATACAAGTCTTTTTGCAGATCACACATATAGGTCCCGTGAATTACTCTCTTTCCATTTCAAAGCGCTACAATCTGGGATTTTTTTTTTTTTACAGCAAATATATCTCATTTAAAATGGAACCGTAATTGAATCTGAGATCACGCGCTCCCAGATATGGCGCCTGTTCCCTCGACGCGGGCATATCAGACGCATCCGACGTTTTCAAAGTGGCTTTCATGCGATTTCATGAGAATATGGCTAATACGGTGTGCTTAGGCAGATCACAATGGGCATAATCCCGTGTTTGGAAGACTACCTCCCAGTGGCGCGCAAATAATAAAGAACCCCCTGTCTCCAACAGACGAAACGCTTCAGTCGCTCTGATTTGTTGTGACTGAGACCGAGATTGAACAGTAAAAATGTGACAACCAGAAAAAGACAATTGTCTTCTTCTTTGCCTCTGCTACTGTACACTGAGCACCATTCGTGGGCAGCAGGAGACAACATAAACTGAGGCTGGAAAGGAGACAGAAATAGAAACGCTGTAGACAGTATCTTGATTTGAAAACCAGGAGGAGTCCCTTGAAATCAAAAAGGTAACCACCCTTAATCTTTCTGTGCCTTGCTAACGCCTGATTTGAATAAAAGATTTGCTGCGTAATACACTATTTGATCCTGTGTTGCCATTGGTAACCTCTTTGGTACAACCACTTGCTGCCCAATTAAGTGAATCTTTAATTCACAGCGCTCATTTTTTAAAGCTACGCCTCACAAAATGTAATTTAGGGCTGGCTGGCACGTTGCTTTGCGCTTCACACAGCCTCTGCCCTCCTGGGAGGAGAAGACAGGCATTTTTGAGCAAATCAATATCAATAGCTATCTAAAGGGGGCGAATCTAACGACATTAATCTTCTGGATCCACCACTGATTCTGCCTGTAATTAATCAATGCTCTAAACTGGAGAAATTTGGCGATTAATCTTTAATTCTCTAATGGAACATCCACACAGAGGCGAAAAAAGCAGCTAACAGTGAGGCTGAGTTGCACCAGCTCAGAGCTTATTCAATACAAGTCTAATGAGGTCTATTATGAGTCAAATGTGGGCTTTTTGAAGCAGCCGAGTGTGCAGGAAGAGGGCCCCGTGAAGCGCAGGCTACAAGTCATTATGCCCGACGTTTCGCAAAACGCCCGACTGTGAGGGAACTTCAATAAGAACGGCTCAGCTGGCCCCCATGGAGATTTTTTTTGTCCACCACCAAAAAAAAAAAAAAAAAAAAAAAAAAAGCACCCAAGCTTAAAGATCATCATATGTCCCATGGCATTTGATGAACTTTAAATGAACTTCATCATGGCGTTCAAAGTTTGGGCTGATTTTTACTGATTCTTTCCCACGTTTTACGAGTAGACGAGCGATCCGTCGCTGCGGCCAAGGAAAAAAAAAAAAAAGAAACGAGGAGGCCTTCCTCGCACAGGATCAGACACGCAGTTCACTCTGCATTTGTGTAAGCTTTATCAAACAGGTGAATCCGCCGTGGCACCTGCTCAGCGAGAGCCTGAACAAAACAAAAAAAAAAAAAAACAGTAGAGAAGAGAAATCAGTCAAGCCTGTCGCATTGACCTACTTGACAGCGGTTGTGTGAGCTGAACAGTGAGAGCTCGGGAAGTCGGTGTCTGTCTTTTCCCTTCGCCTCGTCTCCTCTTCCTCTCTCCCTCTCCTTTTCTGTTTTGCCGCACTTTGTGAATCACACACCAAATAAATCCATTACCATAAAGGACAAAGTGGCATTTTGCTTTGAATACAAATCAATTTCATGAGCCTAATTAAATATCACAGCTCTTATTTTGCTCATTTAGGAATCAAATTAAGAAGCATTTGGGTTGGAAGAAAGCGACCGTCTGAGACGATATCTCACCGGCGAGGAGGGGAAGAAGAAAAAGTTGCCAAGGGCACCACTGAAAGCAAGCTGGTAAAACACGAGGCTGTGCAGCTGTTACACCTCTGCCATCTTACCTTCAAGTCTTACGTTTACTGTATGCAAAAGACAGTTAAAGTTAGGGAGTCACACTTCAAACACTAAACATAATCTGACTTCACCTTGAAGTACATTAATAATGGAGATATCCAGAGAAATAGTGCACCACAGGCTCCGGCTCTCGCTGTCACTCATTATCCGACTGCCATGGTAACTGTTGGTGAGGCTAAATAACGTTTCAGCTGCACATGTGAGGAAACAAACTTGGGTTCGCTCTCTTTTTTCTCGGCTACACCTGAAGCACAACGGTACACGTGTGACACAGTTTGCAGAGCGGTTTCTCGATCCCAGTGATGTGTGACTGAACAGGCGTCGAGGCGGTGGCGGCGGCGGCGGAGGTGGGAGTCGAATCCTACAGTTTGTTTGCGTTTCATGCTACTTTAGGACTTCTCGCTGCCACCGTGGCATTTCTGGATTTCACACGAGCCGGATCCAGCAGATACATTTTACACGACGACAAACAATACTTGTCTGCAGCTCATCTGCGGCATGGTTTTCTTTTTATGAGGTGCAAACTGAATGCACTTGAAGGCGGATGTCAGTCTCATGTCTGTGCATCATACAGAGCTGCAGTCAGAGCATGTTTGCGATAGCTTAGCATTAAGAAACAGCCAGCCTGGTGCCGATCAACACCTTTAAAGCCCAAGTAGTATCTCCATTGTTCAGTATGTCTTCTTAATTTAACTAATTCAAAAGATCTTAGGCGCAGTGTGCTGTGTTACAAAGCCTTGTCGTCACAGTGAGGTTGCCAGGTTGAGTGGCATCATGTACCTGAACCAGAACCTGTGCCTTTGTACCGCTCCTGGCAACCCGTGTCATAGCCGGAGAAATGGCCTCAGGGCTTGCCAGCTAAGAGATGACAGCACCGAAAAATATGCACAACAACTCTGAGTCGCAGTAAACAGTTTATTCAAGTACACGGGATATAGAAACGTCTGAGGAAAGAAAAGGAAGAAGAAGCAAAGGTCAGTACAAGATAAGTTGAAGATATAAGATGGAGACACGTTGCCCCAATCTGCAAACAATCTGCAGCTGACAGGATGTCAAGAAATGTTGAAGCCTCCTCCTGACATGGAAGTCAGCTCATACACTGTACTTGTATCCAAAGGTGTAAATGCATGTATTGTAGAAATGTTGGTGCCGTTCATATGAAATGTACAGATTTATTGTGTCCGTGGTTTGCAGAAGCGTGCAATGCCAACACTCATTGAGGGCCCCGGCTCCAACTCCGACTGTACTCGAGCGCACAGACATGAGATTGATACAAATGTTGTCAACTCACTCTTGGAAGGAAAAGCAAACAGCGAGCGTATTTCCCCAAACGCTGAACTATCTCTTCCGCGGAAATCAACCGAACGCAAAGAATCCCTCCTAGGCCGAATACAAAAAGGAATATTCTGGCCTTCCTCACACCATGTAGAGAGGAAGCCAATCCTCACATTGTTCACTACAAACTCTACATTTCACTCGTTTTATTCTCTGTCATGGCAGCTACTCCCGACACGGGGGAACAGTTTAGAATCAAACTGCCAGGAGTCGACAGCTCTGGTGTTTAGGGAGGGAGAGAGGAAAAGCTAGAAAGAGCGAGCCGGGGAGGAAGAAATGTGGAGGCACAACAGGTAGCTCTGTCAAACTCCAGGGGTCTGCCTCGCTGATCCCTGCCTCTCATTAGAACAGAAGGATGACACACAGGCAGTGTAGGAAGAGGGGAGGATTCTGGGAAGGAGGCAGAAACAAGGAAGGGCAAAGTGGGCTCCTAAAAGCTGACAGGTTTGGTGTAGCTGAGATATGTTTCAGGGAATGGTGCAGGTAAAACAAAGCTTCACGAGAGGAAGGTTGGGTGGGTGAAAGACAAGTAATTGGGAGCTGTGGCATGACAGGCTGTTGAGCGAATCCCCCCCTGACCCACTGACTCACGAGCAGGGCTGCTTTCTGGAGGTAACTGGAACTGCGGCGTGAGCTCGGGGAGACGCCACCCCCACAGTTAGACAACAAAAGTCTCTGTGGGTGTGGAGAGAATGAAAACACAGGAATCCTCCTCCTCCAAATATGTATAGAGCCAACATACACACAATCCTCACGGTGGTGGGAGTTTGCAAGTCTCACCTTACAAAACTCCACATTTGACAGTTTTCCTGGGAGGGGAGGGGGAAGCGCTGCCATGAGGAACACAGTCACAATCTGTATGCGTGGTGAAATACCAAAAACCAGCGGCTGGCACGAAAGCACCGTCATCAAATGCGGAGACGGCGCGAGAGGCTGTCAAGCACCAGGTACTGTACAAGAGCCCTGCTGTCTGTAACGACAGAATTTTACGCTCCGGCGAACATGCAGGGACCACCGTGTCACAGCGCACACACAGCAGACACCGTGAAGTGCGAAAAATAGAAGAACTTGACACACACCGAGAGAAACAAAATGGCCTCCTGTCAAGACAGGTCAGCGGGAAGAGGCTGGCCACGGGCCTCGGAAATAGAAAAGTCGGCATTGCAAGTTCATGTGCAACTTTTGTGCAATTAGCAGGAAGTCAGGACGGATTCACAACCTAATTTCAGCGCGCGCAACGTGAGAGTGAGTCACCGTGGCTGTGCGGTTTTAACAGCAAGGTGTTTTCATACAGTTCCCTCACACAATAAAAACCTGAAGATAACACACGGATGGAGGGACGTGTGGCGCTGCTTGTTTGCCAGCTCCGAATCCAAGAAGGAGGAAATGGAAAAACAGCTATAAATTATTGAACGTCTGACCAACCGACCCCACCCCCCCTTAAAATAATAAAGGAAAAAAAGCCTAAATGCTGTGTCTAGACACAACATTGTGTTACTGACGCTTGACTTGTTGATGCACCAGCAGCACTCAAGTATTTACATAATTAGTTCTGCTAGATGAACACTCGGAATAAAGTGGCTGCTGCCAATTTCGTGTTGTTTTTGTATTCTTTTAGGTAAAGTGAGCTTTTAGAAACACGAATATAATGAAGTTTGTCTTTTTTTTGGGTTCGTTTTTCAGATGACTGTAAGTCGAAAACACTGACTGATAGTAGTAAGCATGGCTAATTTGGTGTTTTTATTCAGGCTCTGTAACTTTAACAAGGTGTCTTACTAACATTTAAATGTGTTTTCATCGAGTTTTCCCAAAGAATATCACGTTTTTAGACTTCTGAACTGCTTTGAAATCAGGGCGAAACCATAACACTACTTTAAATGGGCACCCATTACCTTTGGTCATATAAATAATGCATCGATGTAAAATATATCTCTAATGTGAATTTATCCCTTTTAACAATCACCCATTTTAATATAACATGTAGAGCCTTGCAATAAATTTGGTCATAACATTAAAGGTTCGCTTTAGAGGTTCTGTAGGGTTACACTATGCTGTTAAAGGTCCCCTTCAGACATGTTTTATGATATATAAAAATGCTCAGCTTTGAGTAATGAATTCTACATGTCCTCATATTTGAAATGACCTCATTGGTTCATTGACCAAACTGGATCTTCACTGGCATGTGGTAAACGTGCAGTGGTCTTGCAGTTTGGTTTAGGTTAACAAACTACTTGGTTAGGTTTAGGTTAACAAACTACTTGGTTAGGCTTAGGTTAACAAACTACTTGGTTAGGTTTAAGTTAACAAACTACTTGGTTAGGTTTAGGTTAAACAAACTACTTGGTTAGGTTTAAGTTAACAAACTACTTGGTTAGGTTTAAGTTAACAAACTACTTGGTTAGGTTTAGGTTAAACAAACTACTTGGTTAGGTTTAAGTTAACAAACTACTTGGTTAGGTTTAGGTTAACAAACTACTTGGTTAGGTTTAAGTTAACAAACTACTTGGTTAGGTTTAGGTTAAACAAACTACTTGCTTAGGTTTAGGTTAGAAAACTTTGTCAATCCTATACTTCATCACCTGATTCCTTCCTTTGCCGCCCCTCATAATTACTCAACAATAAATAATAAACGTAGCTATGGGCCATACTATGCTGCTCGCAGACAACCTATACAGCTGGTTTCTGGTCAGTCACACTCCACATAACACTTGTGTAAGTTGCATATCGGACCAGCCTCCTAGTGTCAAACTACAGTAAAGATCTAATCCAAGGGAAGTGACAACAAGCAAAACATATTTTTGAGTGCAGGGGGCCTTTAATATTTCAGTTATATATATTGCTCTTATCTGGATTATTTTTTACAACAGTGTTGTTTGAAAAATGAGATGAAAGTGTTGTCTATTTGCATTTACATTACATGCCTAACATCAAGTAACTTAATACAAAATGGTAAAATGTTGACTCATTTTCAAGTATATGCTGGCAACTAATCAAACTCTGCGAGCAGTATCGATCCCCACCATCTTATCTAAATATTCAAGTCGACTTATGCACATTGCAACCTTGTGGCTTTTCGGCGGTGCTCAGAAGCTGATACTTTGTACAAGCTACTGTGAAAACCGAGGGCATTGACTGAGGCGCGGTGGGAATACTTAGCTCCTGAGGGACGCCTCCACTTAGCTCACTGCGCTTCCTGCCGGAGGGGAAGAGAGACACCGCTGAGGGGACGAAAAAAAGTGGAAGGTGAGTTCTGGCGGTGCTGTTCAGGGGGGCCATAATGACAAGCCATAAAATTTTTAATGCCCCCACACCCGAGCCTTTTTAGTGAGACACTCAATTATTGATACATTTATGGTCCGTCCAAGAAGCTGCAGAGTTGGGCCAGGAGAACAGAGTGGGGTGACTAGCTAAAAACAACAACAGTGTCTCTCTCTTTCTTTTCTATCCGTCATACTTGCCAAGTATCCAAATGAACAAGGGAGCAGCAACACGCACATCCTGGTGGAAGCAATAACATTTGAATGTCAGAAAATAATTCTTGCAGTAATATTTTCTAATATTAGAGGCACTGCAAAGGCCATGAATGGCCATGGGGGAAAAGGAAATGACTTACTACTTTCGCCCGTGACAGTTCATAATTCCATTTCCAATATCTTTTCCTTTAAAAGTTTAAGGTCGCTCTTGATGTACTCGGCGTATCTCATATACGTCTTTTCAAACCTGGTCCTTCTCCTTTTTTATGTTTTCTTTTGTCATTCAGCGGGAAGACATGTGACAGCTAAAGTGAAATCTCCTTTATTATCCGCCTGCCATCTTGTGCCCCTGCATAATCACCCTGAATGAGCTGTAATTACACCTCCCCCTGAAAAGGGTATCGGACGCACGGCTTTATTGAGAGAGATGAGCCAATGAGCGCTGACTTAAACAGCAGTGCTCGGCTCCACGGCGGTAGAATTCATGCTTTTCTACGGATGGCGGCCCGCATTCTTAGGCAGCAGGTTTCAGTGAACATCGATACGAGTCCCTGTCATACCGAGTAAAAACAACTTCCACTAAAAACAAAGGAGCTCCCAGAGGAGGATGATTTAGCAGGAACTCCATCTCCGACTAAACCATCTGAAGGTGGATGCATCGATCTCAGAATCACAAAATACTGAACAGCCCTTTTGCCAACAGTAAACAGAATAGGCTAATGTTGGGTTCAAACAGAACCAGAGTGCCTCCTGGACGCACCACCTGCAGCTAGTCCAAACAACAGCCCATATTCTGCTTCTCTTCTTGGGTCAGATTATGTTAAAATGCAGTAAATTATTAAAACACAAATGACTTGGTGTTTTTTGTAAAAAAGTTACATAATCTATTGGGGTACAAATAATGTAAGGTAACATTTTATAATAAGCATCATTAATAAGTTGACAGTTGATCCAATTTAAGTTAATAGGTAAGCTTGATAAACCATTTACGGTCATTATAAAGTTGCAACTGATGTTTAGAAACCTTTAGAATTACTTAATAAACGGTTTATAAGCATTTCATTGCTTGTTACGCACTATTCATTTACCATTTATTGAAGATGGTTATCATAAACTGTTATCCAATGTAATCTAATCGGATTACTTTTGGATTACTTCAAAATTGAACATTTAAAACATTGCACCTGATACTACAAAATGAAGCAGCCACAAAAATTGGAGTTACACAAATATTCTTTTTAATCTTTAAAATCTCAAAACATTTCCACACAAATACAATGCTTTATTTTAAGAGTTGGACAAATCAGATTATCGAGTAATCCCTGAAAATGTAAATCTGTCCTGACTCTATGTTTTCGTAATCTGATTACGACCCAACCCTGGTTATCTGAATAAATGTTCGTGACAGGTTGTTATTGTAACTAAATCGCTCACATACTGCACAAGCCATTTCCTCCAGATGCACAACAAATCTCCGGATTTATTTTTCTCACCATTTTAAAAAATTCCGTATTTAAAACAAATACACAGCACGCAGTGGAAAACAGTGGGGAAGCGCAGCAGCATAGAAATCAGCCGGCTGAGGAGAGACTACATGAATGGGAGGCTCAGACACACATGCCCTCAAGACGAGTGATCTTTCACTGGATGCTGACACTTGCCAATTACAAACCACCCACATCCCACTTGTTTTTAAGAGTAATTAGTCAGGCCCAGTGTGTATTCCAGGAGGGTCTTGGGAGATGAGAGAAATCCGCCACAGGTCAGCCAGCTCAGTGGAGGGTTTAGTGCTTAGAGAGCCCCTCTCCATTCAACTCTGTGCTCCAAATGTGTGGGCTGCATTGAAGTGGAGTAATGGAGTGAAGGTTCGGCACGCTTAACGCCCCCAGGGTCAGCCACGATCATCATCAGACAAGAACCATAAAGGAAAAAAAAACACACACACATACACGTACACTCACTGGGAGGGCTTTTCTCTTCTTCCACATGCTGCAGCTACATTTGACAGATTCAATATGGCAGAGAGGGAAGGGGGAAAGATCTACATGTGAGGGAACAGTCAAATCAGATTCAGGAGAAAAGTCCTCATCCTGCTTGCGTAATACACATGAAATATTTCTGACACATTTTAATAGGTGGGAACATTCAGCTCTCGACCATATGGCTTTCTGCTGATGAGAGGAAAAGTAAAAGTGTGACTCAGTGGTGAAAATGAGCGACAGTGGCTGGATATATTTGTCTGAAGCCTCACGTGGTTTTTTGAAGCAGGGACTTTCATGGTCACTTCCGCCACGGTGAGATTTAAGCGACAGTGTTTTAAACCGAGATCACTCAAAAACCTTTTCATCTGATCAGCTGATGGAGATCCAACTTGGACGGAAACATTTTGGGTCTCCGTGTTGCTGATTAAACACACATTTATCAATCATATTCCCAGTCCAACATCCGTTTTTAGCAATCCTGGCACTTGAAATACTGTGAAAGTCCAAGACTGACAATATTAAATGAATAGCATTCAATTAAATTTGCCATTTGTGTGCACAGGATGTATGACAATATTTCAGAGTCTCACCCTGCCATTATTTTTACAGACTTGAATATAAAACAGTTTACATTGTTATTTTCAAACTGGGTTTGAGAGTGAAAATGGGAATTTGCAACAATTTGTTTTATTCATCAAAAATGTAATTAAATTACATGTAGCAGTTTGCATTTTCATTTGAATTATGAACAGATCCCCCTGTCCACAGTTTAATTTGAAATGAAAAATAAAATGTAACGAAGAAGATATTTCACTTAGATTGAACAATTTATTTTCACACTATCAGTCACTGGCTATAAATATCCTGACGTCTTGCTAAAAACACCCAGTTTTGTCGCTGCAAAAGACAGAATGTCCTGATGGTCGCCAAAGTTATCTGGTTTTGTTGGTTGAAGTGGGAATCAGAAGGTGATCATGCCACCACCATCCCCTCCTCCTGCTGAAAAAGTCTGCTCACAAACATGTAATCTGACAGTGAAGATGAAATGTTGATATGAACCCTTTTATTCTAGCAAAGGAAAAGGACATAAAAAAAACAAACACATGAGAACAAACACAAAAAAGCAGAACATAAAAGTACTCCAGAGGTAAAAAAAAAAAAAAAAAAAGAGATTTATCCAGTTGGAGCACATTTCAAGGATATGAATCAAGTAGACTTGAAACCATTTTTGTAGAGGCCACTCGATTATCGCTGGGAACAACTCTGGTTAAAGTAGAAATGTGTAAGGTCAACTGCAGATTGGTGTGAATGTGGACTGACTATAATGTGTTTTGAAAAATGAGGCCGAGGAATATGAAACGAGAAGGGCGCAGACCTTTGCCAAGGCCAACAAGCCATTCTTCTATGATATGCAAATCTGCAAGCACAACCACTGTTCGTCTGGGTATACTGTGCTTTCAAAACCATTAGAATAATATCAACATAATTAGTTGTATGCAGCCCAGTCCCGTGAGTAAAATGTTGGCATTGCATTTCATACACATCATGTAAACATTATCACCCTCAGCATCAGGTCTCCAGACTAACTTTTTACACTGGTTGCACTGGAGCGCCTCACTTTTTCATTAAGATGCACGAGCAATACATTTTAATTTAATTTCCTAACACATTATGCTATGGTTGTGAACAGGAATAAGGGTGCAGATGAATGTTTTTATTCATCTAAACCAAATTAAACTCAATAAGAAATTGTGATAACCTCAAAACTATTTAAGGAATTTAAACTCGCACTGCTGAATTTCAGGCACACGGTTGTAACCTATGAAAATAAAGTCGCACCCTGGAGCCCTGAGCATGCATGTGTTAGCATGTATTGGCAGTTGTTAGCGCTGTTCCCTCACAGCAAGAAGGTCCTGGGTGAGAGTCCAGAGTCAACATTTGTAGGCACAAGATGGCCGTCAAGCCAGAGACCACTGTTCGAGATGGTTTTTCAACATTTGAGAGCGCACAATGGCCATTAAGCCAGAGACCACTGTTCAAGACTGTGTTTCAGCATTTGTAAGTGCAAAACCACTGGGCAGGACAACATTTCAACATTTTTTGGGAGGTGTGGGGACAAAACTGAACATTCTTAACGAGACATCCTACCTCGCAACGTTAGTGAAAAATGTGCAAAACAATCCATGTAGCCATCCCGTAATTTGGACCAGCTCCAAAATTTGATGGCTTCCCTTTTGGCCCATTGCTACAAACTTCCACCAAGTTTACTGAAAATGGGGACAGCAGTTTTCTTTTGTGTTTTTTTTTTTTTTGTAATCCTGCAGACAAACAAACAAACTCAACCAGAAAATATACCAACCTTGGTGGAAGTAATTGTAAAATAGAGATTCAGCCTCTTGCACAGTGATGGATTGAGACACAACATTATATTCTGGTGTGCTGTAATGTTGCAGGTTTTGTGTTTATGATCACGGTGCATGAATGTTGTTGCTGTAAAAATGATGTTAATGTCAGTATTTATGCTTTTCGCATCATGGCTGATTCAGGTGAATATAAGGAAACCATCTTCACACATCCCGATGAAGGCAAGCAAGCTCAAAGCATTTGGTGAATCAACCGAGTGATAGTGTGCTAGTCCTGGACTTTCATTCAGACCTGAGGTCAATAAGTTTTGTCAAACTTCGGAGCAATTTCCTCTCAGCTCTCTGTTTTATCATGAGAGGGTAACATTAATCAAAAAACACAGTGGAGAAGCAGCTATGTCCTGAGCCCAGAAGGTTTGACAGTACATAGAGAGGATAGTAACAATAGCTGTGCCTCTGACCTCCTGTCACAGCATGATAAATACCTGGAGGTGGTTGTGGTCGACTGGAACAACACTGGGGATTGTGGGACACTGATGGGAGCTTTGTTTCAGCATCGCATGAGCCGCTAACTTCCCCTATTTGTCCTTTTTGACCCCCAATTCAACATGTTTACTGCATTTAAACACAACAGATGGCGGGTTTGCTCTTTGTACAATGCAGGTCAGAAAAATAAAATCTCAAGGACCCAGAGAATTTCAAATCCTCGGGGTGTTATTTAGGTTTCGGTGAGTCTGCAGAGGTGGGCGAGGGAAACACTCAATCCCAGTTCGTTTGCTTCTTCTTATTGCTTTTTTTGTGATCTTGGAGCTCGGTCCTCGTCGACTTTCAAGGGGAAATGGAGTGGCCTGTGTGTGGGAGAAGGAGAGAGGCACATTAGCAGCCTTGTGAACGATTCCAAGTCACCCATCAAAGTGCGCCATGTCCAGTAATTGTTGTTTAATTGGCAGTGAAATGTTGTTTTCTGGTTTGACAGTTTACAAAGGACGCGAGGAGGGAAGTGGCTCCGCCGATTCCACTATACCCAACTCTAATCTTCTGAAAAACAGAGCAATCTAATTGCTGCTTTTGCAAAACATAACAAAAATGTGTAATTGAGAATTACTATGAGAGAAAACATGGGTAAGTACCATCTCTTGGAGATTTCATTTGACCTTTTGTAGGTGCAGTTAACGTAACGGGTGTGAGGAGGCAGAACAAGGATACTATGTGACCTTAAAAGCACAGTTGAGAGCTGTTAGAGACCGAACGTAACTCATCTGTTGCTGGCAGAAAAGTGCTGTAAACAATGCTAATTGTGTTTTCGGCCACGTTTTGACAGAGCGAAAGCCTCTGATGTCCATTACAGGCTGCGGCAGAGTCACTCTCGCATTAGGCTCTCCGCTCAAGGCCGCCGAAAACAAAGCGGGCAGGCATCAAAATCAAAAACGGTCATCACGCTGCACGGATCTCTCTCCCACTCTCTTCTTTCAGCTATTGCACTCCACCCTCTTTATCTCTCCCTCCATCCCTCCCTCTCTTTCTCCCTCCACCCTGCTTTATCAAGGCAGTGAGACCCCCTGGGAGGCTCTGATCTCCAGTGCACATCCTGAAGAATTAATGACTTCTAATGTACCAGTTAATGCAGAAA
The DNA here is from genome assembly GCF_965226575.1 of Pagrus pagrus. NCBI lineage: Eukaryota > Metazoa > Chordata > Actinopteri > Spariformes > Sparidae > Pagrus > Pagrus pagrus. Next base: position 14,553,113 of record NC_140204.1, on the reverse strand, counting down.
AGGCGGAACATCCATCATAACTGACAATTTAATGGTGCTTTCATAGATGGGCCACTCACATCTCTCCTATTCTCCTTCACCATCTCCCCCCCGCTCCCTCCCCGCTCTCGCTAACAGACAGACACACGCTCATAGAAATCGGGCACATGTACAACGCATACACACAAGAGCAACATTATCCTTCTTACTGACTTCATGGTAAATGTTTCTCAAATGTTCTCGGGATCATCTGAGAGGAAGGACGGTTTACATCTGATCCGCTTACCCTTAAAATTAGATCACCACCAAATCTCGTGTCGGGTGATCAGGAAAGAACTGCTAATAAATTAATAATTGGCTTTGCAAATCAAGAATTAGAGAAGTTACTTGAGAGTGATTAGTTCCTACAAAAACGTGAATCTCACCGAGCCCTTTCTAAATGAATTTTCCCTTGTTAATTCTGGCCCATAACCAGAGATGAATCATGATTTTCTTACATATCTAACTATTTTCGTGTCTCCTTTTCCAAAGTAGTGCATCATACTGAGTAGCTATCATGAGCGCTTCATTACTTCCAGATTACCTTACCATTACTTACAAGTAAGGAACTAACTGCTAGATTTCTGCTGGGAAATGCATCATTAGTTGATGGATAGAAAAGAAGAAAAAACTTTGTTTTCTGAGCACATTTAGTTCAAAATGTACTTAATATAGAAGCCCATAAGTAAGTACGTTTTGAAAGTATAACTGGAGGGAGTTTATAACGTGAGCCCTTCACGTGCAAAACTGACACCAGAGGGCTTACTCTAACCAGGGGAGACTGGTTTAAGGTACCATGCAATTTATTACTGGACTTAAGCGTGAAAGAAATTGCAGGTAGATACGCTCACTCCTCGGAGAGACTCACAGATTGTAATACGTGTCTGACTTGAGATCTTAAATGCGATCTGTTCTCAGGACTCTCTTGCAAAAAAGATCTTGGTCACATGGAGATTTCCTGAGTAAATTAAGCCCAAGACACACAACAATTTTTAAGTTTTTAAAGATTAGGTACCCCCGTCATATGCCTCTCTTTGGTTTGGTCCACTGCCTAACAACCTCCACACATACAGTATTTGAGCTTGGTATGACTGTGACTCCCAGTCTCTCTGGGAGTGTGTTGGTGGTGGTGGCTGACTTCTAGTTAGTAGATATTTTGCAAAAGTTGACTACAAAACACATTTACTGTAATAACCAGACTGCATTTTGTAAATGGTTAAATTAAAACATTATTTATCTCTCAATTATATGGCTTACTAGCAGTAAGTTTGTGTTTATTGTCCCTTCAGCAGTGAAGCTAATAGCTATGATTATCAGTTATGATATCAAGGCTTATATAAGCAGAAATTACATACTTCCGGCTTTTAAACGTGATTATTTGTTAGTTTTTCTGATGATAGCAGCCTGAATATATTTTGACATTTGACATTTGAATACAGCATCCTGGGCTCCGGGAACTCGTGATGGGGTTTTCTCACAATTTGCTGACATTTTTAGAGCAAACAGTTAATCAGGACAGGCGATGAAATCAGGCTGGCAGCCTGGCACCATTTCAATCTGCTTTCACAACTCCATTACAGGCTAAATGAATGAATAAACTCATGTTTTGTCCTGTGCGGTCGGTAGCTGCCACTCCGAGGGAAACAGAAAACAATTTGTTTGCTTTTGCGGCGGCCCCGACAATAATACCACTCGGAAATGAGAGTGCTATATTGTTATGGTGAGCCAAATAAAAATCAAATAAATATTTTTAATTAGCTGTTTATATCCTGGTGTGAACCTTTCATTCCTCTCTCGGCACCTACTGAGGAATTTATGTACGGTATTGTACAGATCGACATGAAACGTCATTTCACCGTTCATAAACGTCATCTAACTATGAGGCTTATTTAAAGCACCAGCAATTTACCTTTTGGATATGTCAATCACCTTCAAGTGCGCTTGGTGCAAATAGAAATGTCAGTCCACACAATACAGTCCCTTGTATAGGAAGATGTGGAAGATGATCCCTGGCTTAGCTCAGACTTAGGCGACACAGTGAAGCACATTATAAGCCCATAATATCTTCTGCTGGCAGGCCTGCTTGGATGTAGAAATCAATCGGATCATATAACGTGGATTTTCTAACATTCAATTAGATCTTCGACTGATGTTGAAAACAACAAGTCTGATAGAAATCTTAGAACAAACAGTTCAGAGCATATATATAGCAGTGGGACCTCTGATGACAAAAACATTTCACATACAACAGTGCCATTTAGTGTCAACTTCTTAATTGCTAGCTCGAAGTGACATACGCGAGAACGCAGCAAACATAACAACCGTCATACATTAAGTTGCTGTAATACGGCTCACTGTCACTGAGCAGACTGAGAGAGAATATCTTGGCTCCCCAGCCTCTTTGACTTGATGTAGAGGACCAATATTCCCTGGAACAGCTTGCACAGGCAGCTAATGTCCCTTTCAACACGTCTAAAATTATGTTCAGAGGACTGTCCAATCAATGGGATTGTCCAGCGATGGGAGACCGAGCCACCTTGCAGCCAAATGAGTCGGTGTTTCATAATGGTGAGCTAAATTTATTGCAGCACCCGAAATGGTCTTTGCAGGATTTAGTCTGAGAGGAGGAGGAAGCAGATAGTTTTCGCCCTGCTATTTTCAGATACCGCAAACATAATTGAAAAGTGTTGGAGACGAGAAAACACTGCAGACTACAGTCTCGGTATGTTGGCTTGATAAAGAAGTTGGAAGATAGTTAATGAATTTACCGGAAAGGTAAAAACAAGAAGAGAGCTAAAATGCAGAAGAAGATAATGAAATTCCGACAGAGAGGATGAATGCTTATGTTTACAAGGAGGAAGGTCTATTCTTTTCATTATTATCTTTTCATGTAAGACATATACTAAATGTGCAAAATGTTAAAGGTATAACATTGACATCCAAATTGACTGAAAGGTGAAATACTATTCTTTAAAGCAGCATCAGCTGATGTTTTTTGACCAACAGGGGGCAGAACAGCAAGCTGTAAACACAACACTGACACATTATCACCAATATTGATGATATACAGAACATGTTAGCCAAACAGTTGCCAATTTACTCAAGACACAAACCAACAATTAGAGCAATTAAGTTTTGGCTGTAAAACCAAAACAATGAGCTGAAAGATGCTAAAACACTTTGGAAAGCAGAGGGGCAGGAATTTGTCACTACGTGGGATACAGACTACAGATGTCCCCTTTGACAATACACACACACAGTCCTTTGATCCATTGTTAAATTTAAAAATATTAATTTAATGACCCACTTCTCCTCATCTACATCTCCTCTTAGTGACTGTTTTACTTTTAATAAGAAGATCCAGTAGGGACAATAAAACTGTATGTTTCCTACATGGTTTTGTTGTTTGTGAAAAAAGTAAAGAATCCAAAAATAAATAAATAAATAGCATTCAGAGCAGTCGGTCTTTGGTTTAGCTCAAAGTTTAGCAATCCAATAGGGACAGCTCCCTGCAACAACAAGCGTGCATCCTGACATGTGAAGACAGATCCCAGCACAAGTGGACGCTGATATGCAGTGAAGCACAACTACTGTATGAAGGCGAATTCATGAAGGGAAAGCCAGACAACGTTTCCAGTCCCACACACTGGCGTGAGTCTGACACAGTAAGCATGTATTTTGTCTTCCTGGACACCGGCCAAAAGATTTTGAAGACATTTTTGATCCACATAATATTAAGTTGTCAGTTTCTATGCGTTTTGCTTTGACCTCTCGGAGCTGACACCTGATTCAATAAAAAAGTGCCTTTAGGGAATTTGTTTCTCCATGGAAAACTGAATTAGTCACAGATGCTTGTTTTTCAGGGGGCATCGCTGCTCACAAGGCCGAGCAGGTCAAAAGTACAAGATAAGCATGTTAGTATTGAGCAGGCAGATGGCAAGAAAAAAAAATCTTTGTTATTGACCTGCAACTGACTATCAGATAGCCAAATACAACAGCAGGCTGATCAGATTACTTGCTACTGTACGTGCAATAATAAGACCTGCGAGTCGGCCATGCGTTAAATGGGAAACATTATCACTGTGGTGGAGTCAATTACAGATCGTTACTTTTGCGCAGGGTTTTAAGGTGGTTCAGTTTGTTGTCTTGAGGACAGAAGCCTGTCTCCTTCCCATCAGTCCCCCCCCCCAAAAAAAACTGTCTGTCCAAACAAACCTGCTCCTCCGTATTTTTTTCAAATGTGGACGCCGAAGCCCCTTGTGTGCTAAAAAGTGAGCTCATGAGGAATCACAGCGAATAATGAAAGAAAGCAAAGACTGGCTTTTTTCAATTCTACCGGCTAAGTAGCAATCTGAAGTCAAATAGCCGTCGGTAACCGGTGGATGATGTTTAGCGCCAGCTCATTTAATTCCTTTATTATTTCTCAGCGAGCTCTCTGCTTCAGAAATCACAGGAAATTGATTCCATTATCTGTATCACTTTTCCTCTGTGCATAGCACCTGCATATGAAATGCAACACACCCGCCATCTTAACATCTCTGCCACTGAAGTGACATTACTATTGTCATGGCAACAAACCCCCTTCTCCATAGAGAAACTGTAGAATGCAGCATCCTGTTTTTGGAGTCAGGTATAACGGTTTTACATTCACGGCCACAGCAAATCATGAATTCTTACCGTGAAAGACCTCCTGCAGTATGCTAAAGGGTTGCACATCAACGACAGACCTCAACAGTATGAACAGTGGAGTGTGTAACTCGGCATGTTTGTATGTGAGACTGTTCATAGCACCCTGTCCAAACAGCTCATGCCTCAAAAGGATTAGATGGCACAAAAGCAACTTGCCTGCACTGTCCATATGAGCTACACCACACTGCCATATTTCATTCACGTTTGCTTTCTCTACATATTCTACATTGTCTGTACATGTGTCACCTCCTACTATCACCATACATTGTGAGGAGGCAATCATGTACTGATACTGTCATTTTTCCACACAAGTAGTCTTTTAACTGTTGTTTTAGGCAAGGAAACATTGAGCTAAGCAAACATCCAACTACATCGGTGAAGACAAAGCACATACTTTGACATGATGTAAATTTTCTGTTCATCATACCGACACACCTAAACATTCTGTACATATTTTTGGTAACCAAACAAATAATGGAAACAAAAAAAAAAAACTATTAAGTGCATAATGAAGGATTTACTAACCTTAATAAATCATTGTTCTCACTTGAGATCCGGTAGCTGCAAAAATGTAAGTTAACTGTTAATAAATGCACTGCTTAAAAATGCATGAATAACGTATGCATTAATATTAATAAAGCTGAGCAGAGGTTTAACATTGACATAACAGGTAAGTTTGTTAAATTAAATAAAAGTGGTGGTTTCTTAAAAGTATTTATAAATATCCATTATTAGTGCTTATATGTCTTATAAATGTTAATAAGCATCTAATAAGGCCTTATTACCTATTATCTAATGCTTATTACAAGGACCTTAAAGGTGCAATATGTAAGAGTTTTAGTCAAAAGACTGTGAAGAAATTTTAATGTCAGTTTTGACGTTACGTCAAAGACATCTATGTATCGTGTAGAAGAGATATGTACTCAAGTTGGCAAGCTAACAAGCTAGCCCAAAGCCTGAAAACCTCTTCCTCCCAGAGGTGCAAAGCTCCTGTGCAAGTGGTGTCAACACCAACACTTCCCTGGTAGTCCAACTAGCTGCACGGCTAACTGAGCTAACAAGCTAGCAGTAGCCACAGTCATGGATGTATAAAAAGATTACAGTTAGCAGTTACTCTGGTGATATGCTGCCTTTGATTTGAATGGAATATGAATTCAAGGTGGTCAAACCTTACATATTGCACCTTTGAAATAAAGGTTACCATATTTTTACTGCCAATTGTTTATGCAAATATTATGCATTTTTCTTGTACATTAAAGGTACCCCAATAAGTTTTTGACCACTAGTAGCGCTATAGAGCAATGTTTATAGATATGCTTGAGCATGGGGCTGACACAATATACTTGTCTACTGCCTTTTGTGTTACAAAGCTAGATAATTAGAATCAGTAATGTAATTTATAACTTTAATATTAATTTAATGTTGATGTGATAGTGGAAATTTACATCATAAAATGTCAAAACCAAGCTTCAAAAACACGGCTATGATTACCAATGCCGCCTATTTCTACAGCAATGAATAAATGAAGTCATCTCCTGTATTGTGGGACTGAAAGAAATCATTACATTAACAAATGTGGCACGCCTCTTTGCTGCTCACTTTGCTGTCCATTGCAGATTTTTGTCTGCGTTCGTCAGAGAAAAGGACTCGGCGAGAGCAGATGAGAAGGGCTTTTGATGTGCCTATACTCAAGGACATCGACACAGCACCTTGCAAAATCTAATTTCCAGAGTGTGAAATTTCCTCATTCTCTTCCATGATAGCTTCATTTCATAGTGAAAGCTAATTATGGGCGCTATAATTTCTTTCGGCAGTCAAGTCATCTGCTGGTCAAATGCAGAGCGGCTCGCCAAATGACACAATATAATTGCTGTGGCAAAAACAAACGCTCTTTTAGTTATCACATTTAGGATATTTTAATGCAGAGAAGCGGCGAGAATACTTGTTTATATTGTCTGGGTCCTTGTGTGTGTGCCATTTCAGGTTACTGAAAACTTTTTTCACTTTCTGTGTTTTTCCTCCCCTCGTACTTTCTCACGCTGTGCCTCTTAACACTGTTTCTCCGCTGGAGCAGCTGTCTCTCTTTTCAACTCGAGCGAGAGAGCAGAACAACAGTTTTACAAGCAAAACAAACACTCAACCCACCCCTTTGACATTGTCTTGTTAAAAAAAAGAGGCCCGGCCAGATTTAAGATTCACTAGGGTTGCAATCTGCATGCTAAGGCCCATCAATTTTTCATGGCTCTCACACTATGAGCACTCACAGCCAGAAGGGGGTAATGCAAAATTGATTTGTGTATTAAAACTGCTTAGCCAAGCAGGCATCACTGGGAAATGAAGTGATTACCCCCTTGGGACTTCAGAAGGCCACGTATAGACAAAGTGATCAAAAGGACTCTTCTGTTCACATGTAAAAAATAACCATACACTACATTTTAAACAGAAACAGTAACACAATAAACTTTAAGCTACCATTCTAAGGCACCACATTGATACCGCCGGTAGGAAACTTAAATTATTCATGGAATTTGTACTTTTTATAAACAGCGTACAGGTGATAACAGGAAAGAGGAAAGACAAACACACACACAAACGCATCTCGCATTGCAAGCCAGTGCAGTAATGTCCAAAGTAACACAACATCAGTGAAGTCAGTGCCATTTTTACTACAATGACCTCACAAGGATTATGCCATCAGTGATGAGATGTATGACGCCAACTGACGCCACACGCAAATGGAGCCAGTGATGTCATGAGGAATATAAAACCAGTGATGTCACAAGCATGATGACACCACTGATAGAAGAAAAGTCTCCACTTTGGTTTGTCCGTTGAACTGTTAAGAGACACAGAGTCCACTCACGACAGTAGACTGGGGTTAGAGAACGTGTGCCTTTATCTGAAACATGATTTAATGATGCATGTATGAATAGAGATGACTTGCAGAGAGCATGAGTAGACAAGCAGCTTTATTTGAGCCTTTTGACACATCGCCTACAGAATATTGTTCATTAGCTACAGCTGATATAATCTTGCACCGGCATTGTTTTTTCATTTTAACTGGCAAAAGAGAAGGCGGCCTGAATGTTTGGTAAATTGTTCTTTGGTTGATGAAAGAGCAAGGAGAGATTCAATAAGAGATAGGACGAGAGATTTGTGGGCATTTCGCCAACCTGAACATGGATACAGTGTAAATTGCTGGAACCTGCATACTATTATAATAATGAATATATTTTTTAAACATTGTAACATACGGTAGTTAATATCTGATCCATGACATCACCGAAACAACTCAGTGGAAAACACTTAAGTAGGAGGATTCATAAGATCGTATCATTAATAAACAATGTCTCGTGATTTGCTTAAAGCACATCACTCGGCTGTTACGTATCAGTAATGCAGACTCTGATGTGTGACTGACGATGCCTCATTGAATGTACGGCCCATCCATAGCCTCAAGCTGCCTTGGTTGTGATTTCACCCTCTCAGAGGTCACTTTATTCAGCACGGGGGGGAAAAAAATTATTTAATCGCCGCATGGAACAACATGACCTGTGTCCGTCCTGGATTTACAAATGCTCGCCTTTGTACAGTAACCTTGCCCGACTCCGAAAAACATTACTAACACATACATATTTATCAAAGAACGCTTGTAGGGGTCGTGAAACGAGTGGTGTGGACTCTCTGCACGCTCCCCTGCCTGCTTATACTAAACATGTCCTTGGTTGTCAGAGGAGGTGAATACCTGCACTCCTGGAATAATTACCAGCTCTTGATTTGGCAGTAGCAACCATTATCAAAGGGTTCCCTAATATGGGTAAATTTGCTCAGGTAACAAGCTCTGTGGCCTGAACTGACATGAGGAAGATTCTGTCCTTCAGCATAACCTTGAATTGTTCAGCAGAATGATTAAAAATACAACAGCTTCTGCTTACCAACAGGCTGGGAGAACCTATTTCCCATGAAGAAAAGCCTTCAGAAAAGCTCCAAATTCACAGACTTTTCTGTCGGCAGGAGTGTGAAAACAAATTCATAGCATCCCCATAAATTACATACCCATCAGCTCACCCTCCCACATTATGCTTTGACAACTCTTCAACTCTGATAAGCACTAAGAGGTCATTTCGATCCAGCAACATGAAAAGCTCACTCCAATAAAAGTAATTTAATCATGATTTGCAAAAAAAAAAAAAAAGGAGTTGGCACGCGTCACTGAAGCCGCCAAACAAGTGGTGAGTCATAGTCACTTAATGGTCAGCTCTACGAGCGAGAGTTTAACACAAATGGAATGCCATTTCTTGATTATTGCTTGTGTCATGCGAGCTTTATGTAGCACTGACCTGCGTGTCAAAACATGTCCTCAGCTGAAGGGCCTCCAGTGAAAAAAAGTGAGGTTGGAGCTGATTAGGCTTGGAGTCGATTAGGTGATCTGCTGTATGCCAACAAGGAAAAGAGGTGGCTGAATGTGACCAGAAGCTACTGCTGGGATAGGAGACAAAAACAATTTAGCACCGTTTTCCAGAAATAGCTAGTGTGTTGTAATTTTATGGACTTACCAGAATTTTCTACTTTCTAATGCTCGCCTTTACCCTTTTCGTCATTATATCCAAATTACAAATGATTATTTATCAAAAATAGGTGAATTGTGTTAATATTTTGTGAAAGAGCCAAAAGTCACCCCCCACAACAATATCCAGGTATTAGGCTTAAAATATTGTGATATTTGATTTTTGACAACCAGTCCCAGCATTTATTTAAGTACTTTTGAGGAGATTTCAAAAATATTGAGATGCTTATTGTGTATCTTAATTTAGTCTAAAAATATCACAATATTATTTTGAGGCCATATCGTCCAGCCCTACCAGAAGCATTCATGCTCAAGATGATTATGTTTTATGCATGCACACACAGAAACTCTTAAATGATTTGAACCAAAACAAACTCGCTAAATTGCACGAAACCATCGTTGAGTAAAGGCATAGCTTTACATCTATACACTGCTGGGAGAGTGAGAAACATCATTCACACTCATCTGGCCTCCTGATCCTATCTTGTCTTGGCTGTGGGGGAAGAAAGCAGCTCATTTCTGTCGAGAAAAGACTGCAACCTGTGGTTGAGAACGCGACTGGAAATGGCAGCGTGGCTTTTTATCCATGTTTGAGGAGCAGCCGCTGACCTTTACGACTAAGAGCTCAAACATGTTGCCTGCTACATCTGGGCTTTCGGCCTGGCAGTCAACAGGCTTTTTCGGTGATTATGGAAATATTTGTAGATGTCTCTGCCTGGAGAGAGCCCAGGGGAGCGTTTACCAGCACTACCACCCAGCCTTTCCCTCCATCAAACTCCCATATCTTTGTTGGATTCCTCCAACTGTGGCTTTGTGGTCGTTTCTCAGCCTGTAATCTTCGTTCCCGCGAAAACCATCTTGAGTAAAACAGAAGCATCACCATGGGGATGCTTGTGCTTTAAAAGTTAGACATTTCTCTTCCATCAAACACTGTGGAAAACAGGAAACTTTGCACATAATAGTCCTGTACACACACAATTAAATGTGTGTTGAGACAGCAAATATATTGAAAAGTCATCAGAAAGCAAATTAAACCTAATTTAAATCAAATAAACTGACAGCATGGATTCTTTTGTGATTATTCTATGTTGCACAAATAAAAGATTATAATAACAATCACCACAATCAGACTTACCTTTTCCTTTTAGTGGCTTTTAATTGTGTTTTTGTTTAATTGAAAGGCACATTTCCTTTATGCTACACAATCATTGTAATTGTCAAACAGCCTAATGTAATCTGTAGGTGTGGAAACACTGACGCTTTCCAATGCAACTTCACAAAGACTATGAAGTATCAGAGGTGGTGATTAGCAGTATTTAGGACGTATAAGGCATGACATATCACGTCCTGAGTTGTGAGCGACAGGCCATCATGGCAGATTGAAAACATTTCGTGCCACTTCAGTACCTACTGCGACACTTTGCAAGCTCAGAAACATTTCATCTCTGAGTGTTCTTTTTAGCGACAGGGTCACATTCAAAATCCCAGCCTTTCAAATTTATTTTTCACCATTGGGCTCCCGAAGACAGATCTGTAAGTGCACTATCTCCAATACGTGGGAGGATCTTATCTAACCTTTCCTGCCTCATGAAAAATTCAGCATCCTGGCTACCAATCTCCGCCGTCTCAGGATGTTATGTCCGATACAGAGGCGGAGGTGCTGGGGAGAGAAGAGGAAATTGCTTTGGACTCCAGCACTGTATGATCAGTATTATCACCGCAATGGACCTCATTCACCCACATATTCTATAGCGGCCTTTCCCGCGCGCATTCACAACAGTCAGATCTCATTCCAGCCATGGCGCCGTGGATATGTGTGCAATGTCTGTGTATGTGTGTGTATGTGAGGCCTTGGGTTTGTGATGGGTCTTTGTGATAGGGGTGGCAGGTTACGTAACAAGAAGTGGGGAGGGGGGGAAGGCGGCGGTGGGGCGCAGAGGAGTTGAGCGGCAAACTGTGGCTTGACAGCTCTCCGAACATAGAGGGAAGGTCTAATGCGGGTGAGTGACAGAGATGTCGAGATAAAGCTTCCTGTCAGTCTCTGGCAAGTGTTGCCCAGCATCGCTACCAACCCCCCCCACCACCACCACCACCACCCTTCATCCCCGAGGAGCCTGGCAGACAGGACGGAGGAGATCCTAAATATCACGTAGCTCCTCGGCATTAGACAAGCCAAACATCTGCTTTGAGAGACACAACCTTCCCTCCTCTGCTCTTGCTCCCAGTTTCACAGCGTGACTGCTTCATAAAAAATATATAAAATTATTAGGAATCTGTGTTATCCTTCAGGTTCTGACTTCTGCAGACAGGACAGAGAAGGTGAGCTGACAGGAAATGCTGGACAGGTTTAGCTTTGCCTTTTTGCTCTGGGCAGATTTATCATCCATATTACATGGAGTTCAGTTTTGCGAGCGGTTTGCCTTATTTTCTCTGCAGCTTTTCAGCAATTTGACATTTTGGAAAAAACACTAACTAGCTCTCTATTGAAAGAACTGGAACCACCACTGAGATATTACATGTTAATTAGCTTTAGCGGTGTTGTGTAGCGATTTTTGAGGTAAAGGCCAGCTGTTTCCCCTTGTTTTGATTCTGTATGCTATGCTAGGCTAATCGTCTCATGGCCCCAGCTCCATATTAAGGGAACACTACTAAGTATTCTTGTCGAGAGTTAGATGAGAGGATTGATGGCACTCTTATTTCTGTCTGTTAAATATAAGGATAAAGTCAGGTTACAGTTAGCTTAGCTTAGAATAAGCTTAGTAGCAGATGGAAACTAGCTAGTCTGGCTCTTACAAATCTGCCTGGCACCTTTGTAGCTAAAAAATTAGCATATTATAGCTAGTTTGTGTAATCTGTATATGTACTGCCAGTGTAAAAAGAACCTGTGGTATAATGGGTGGTTATGGAACGACTAAGCGAACTTTCCAAATAACTATATTTTTCAAGGAAAAACTAAATGAATAATTTGAAAACATGCTATTTTGAGCCGATAAAAATATCTTCAAGATCCACATGTAAAAATATTTTAAAATGAAAGTTTGCTCTTGCTCTGCTGCTGCATTACAAGGATAAAAAAAAATTGCTTCTCCCTAACTATTTGAGTGCACCGATTTGCTCCCGTGCGACAAAGAACAGTCTGCAGCATTAATGTAGGGCAGATACAGAATAAAAGCAAGACGGCTACAATGGCCACTACCGTACAGTGGGTTTAAATTTAAGCCCGAGGCGTGAAAAAACCCACGCAACCCTGCCAGCCACCAACTGTATGTTTGCTTGGCTTTGCACGCAAGTGTGAACAACACCATCAGTTGCACGATCTCACAGTAATGCCTCGGCCCATTAGACGAGAAGTCACACTGCTTTTTTTATTTCCACCCCTGCCTCCGCTGGGCAGAGGGACAACCCCTGTCAGCGAGCACCATCCGCTGCCCACCCGCCGAGCCAGACGACAAGGAGCAGCCGAGCCAAGGCACCCGGCCAGAGGCTTGCCAGCGGGTGGCGCCCGGCTCGGCCAAGGCAGGGTCTCCGGCTGGATGTCCACCTGGGTGATAAGCACCGCTGACTCCACTCACTCCTGAGGGCTCACAGCAGGACGTGGACACAGAGTCGCTGCTGTTCTTCGCAGCAGTGCCAAGTCCCTTGAGTAGAGAAGGGGGGGAATAACAGCACAAATTTATGTTAAAGACACAGTGTTAAAAAATAGATGTATTTTAAATCTAAATCAGGAGGCAGAGAAGAATTGACATTTGTTTTGGTTTGAGTCTATTTCAAATGTTCCCTTAAAATTACCCCTGCCTCCTTTAGGTGGCATCAACTCTTCGCAGCAGAGCCTTTGAGTAAAAAGGGGTATAGAAAAGCACAATTTTATAAGATTTATTTATTGAAGAGATAGTGAGTTAGGCAATGTTTGGTGTGAAAACATATCCATTTTAAGCCTAAATCAGGAAGTAGAGAACATTAACCTTTAATAGAATTTTTCTTTGGGGTGTCAGATCCCAAACGTTCCCTTAAAATGTCCTGCTTGTGTGGCGCCAAGCTGTTCATTTCCTTCGAGTCGCACGGATCCAGGGAACAGATCTCCTCCCTGTTTTCTAAACAGCCCCTGGAGCCAACTGTCAATAATGTAGCGCTCTATTCATGTGACCAATTAAATTTGTTATGCAGCGTTTCCATCAATATCAGCTTTAAAGTTGTCCAAAATTATTTGAATCAGCGACCATTCATGCACATCAGTGTGTGACATTTAGAGCGCGAGCTCCGAAATACCAGTCGGCCGCGGCTGCATTTATTATGTAAATGCGAGATGTGAAAAAATCAGTAATAATCACATGATTAACAAACACATCTCCAAATTACAGCCTCTCCTTTGTGTCCGCGGTAATGCAGCAAACCGTTTATTAACCGGCCGTATGTAGTCGGTGCATGTAGCAATCAATGTATGTATTTTGGTTGCCATGGTTTCTCGTCCTGATGCGCGCTGTGGGTTGTGATCCACATTTGAGAGTGGGTTTTTTTCAGTGACGTTGGGGGATTGTTGGGGAAGAAGAGAGGATTTTTTTTGACTGTGATGTTCACAAGTGGAGGAGAAATAGCTTCAGACAGTCTGGAGCTGTCTTGGATATTCATAGATCTTAATGGTCTTATTGTTTTAATGCTGTTGTTATTGACAGAGGGCACTTTGACCTTACAGCTGATTGTATCCAAAAAAGCCCAACAGCATATATTAAGACTGTAATTAATACCTGCTGAGGTAAAGTGTCCCGCACCGTAGAGCGTCCTCAGTGTGAAGCACAGACAGATAAATTATCTGAAGGAAATCAAGATAATGACTTTCATTTACTCAATAAGCAGATATTAATTATCTGTCTGACAGATTAGGGGGCCAGACTTATTGAGAGCCTTGAGATAAATGGCTTTCTGATCAAGATATAATGAAAACCTTTTTAGGTAGCACTCATGAATTTACATTTTAATTCCTGCCCTTGTTTTAGGCAATTACGGCAGATTTGATTTCAAAGCCACACCCAAACCGCCTAAAAGCACACCACTGTGTTTTGTTTTCTTCTGGGAACTTGATGTTATCACAAACGCCGTTCCGCCACTTTAGCCCCCCTCCCCGCCGCCACCCTCTGTGGAAAAGTAATGAAATGATGAATTTGTGAAACAACCGCAGGGTGACTATGATGAATTTTGTGGTATCTCTCAGACTAATAGCTCTGTCAACGAGAACAAGTCTCTATAGACGAGCGCAAACAGGCAAAGCAATCATGGTATTTGTGGTTTAATGCACAAAACATGAGCGGCGGTTGCTTAAATCGAGGCTGCAAATATCCCTCTGATGAGAGAGGTTAATCCAGCATTGATTGCCGAGGCCACCGTGGTTTTTTTTTCTCCAGATACACTAAAATGCAGCCTCCGTACCCGGCTGTGCCTCTCTCCACAAGCAGATTTGCCAGAGGGGCGAGCTGATTTGTGGCAGGCCATCATGCGTTTTTGGCTGTTGTCCAGTCATTTAACCTGCCAATAGCAGCATGATCTTGGAGATACTCATGAGAGCAAATATTGCCCCGCAGCCTAGCTGAGCCGGTGGCAGGAGAGCAGCCTGGTTGGGCTACCACAAGGCGAAGGAAACCTCATCTAATAACTGCCAAGGCATTCCTCAAGTTGGCAAAGCGTCGGTGGGCACTATGTTCGCAAAGCACTTCTCCTGGCTGTTAGGGGAGGCTCACTGGGGGATTCCTCTGGCGCTAAAAAAAAAACTCAGACAAACACAGGTCGCTCACGTTATTAATAATATTTAAACTTGGGTGGTGGATGAAACTTCTCTCATCTGCAGAACATATACAGTGTGTGGGTGGGAGCAACCTTTCAAACATCTGCCAGCAGTTACAGTACACCACTGCTGAGATTCCCTGATAAAAATAATACTGACTTATACAATATCAGAGTGGAGACAAGGACTGTATCCACAAGCTATTATTGTCACTGCTGTTGACTGCGTTTAACCTTTATCAGGGTTGGGTTGGAAGGAAGTTAGAGTACGAACTCAGTTCATTAAACTCCCTGGCCGGCAATAATTCAATATCACTTTACATACAATTAAGTGTTACCCTTATGAGTGAATAATAGCAAGAACAACACAGCTGTTATTTCCAATGAGGGAATGAAAGGGCACACACTGCACCGGTGTACACATGTGACCTGTAGGTTCTGCCACTGATGAGTGATGGCAGTTATGACAGCAATAGTTTTACTGAAGAGAAGAATGATGGGTTGAAAATGAATACTGTGATGATTAGCAGACGCATAGTCATTGAAGGTTCTCTTTTATAGTTTGATATTACATAATGAACATAATTACATAATGCAATATGTAAGAATTTCAGTTGAAAACATTCAAAAATCAACTAAATTTATTAACAGAACTTGAAGAAATAGCAGTTATGACATTATGCATTAAGTTAGGATGCTAACCAGCTAGCCCTGGCCCATCCTGGCCCAAACTGCTGTGCTAGATGCTCGAGGTGAGCTAACTAGCTTACTGAAGCTAAAGTTAGCAGCAGTTAACGGTTACTCTGGTGACAGGCTTCCCCCCTGTCTGTTTTGAGTATGAATGTGACAGGTTGCCCATTCTTACATATTGCATAAGTACATTTAATATCAGATACTTAAAGACTGTTACTCAAGTTCTATTCATACGGGTGACTTTCACTTTGCTAAAGTAATATTTTACCACAATTTCAATGCTACGGCTGCAACTAACAATTATTTTTAATAACTGATTAATCTGCCAATTACTTTCCTGGCTAATCAAATGTTCTGTTTGAAAAAAAGAAAACAAAAGAAATCCAAGAGATATTCGTTTTACAAAGATATAAAATGGACAAAAAGGGCAAATGCTCAATCGGATAAGCTGGAGTTTTTGCGTGAATAATTACTTTTAGTTGATTTTTCTCGAAACAGTTGCTAATTAATTTGTGTCTTTTATACTAGGCTCTAATTAATACATTACCAAAGCTATTAAAATAACAAATACCACAGAAAGTCTCAGATGTATGTCAAAGAGCAGTGTCACAATACATACAGTAAGAAAACAAACAAATATAGGAAAAAGTCACTTCAACTCACATTTTTTCTAGATTCAAGCACACAGACGTTGATATTTGCACTTCGTTATCCTCATACTGCATCTATTAATATCAGAAAATATTGCGATCGACATTCTAATAATTTTTACTATACCACCGTCCTCCTTATTGTATCAGTTCAACATCTAATATGGAACAGAGGTTTGAATGAAGGGTGCACAGTCGTCCGTATTAGTTTCAATATGCAGATGAGCCCTGGGTGGATCAACACTTTTACACACAGGCACATGTTTGTGGATGAGAAACAACAAAACAAAGAAACCCCACTTAAAATTCTTTAAACAGCTAATTAACTCTGTACAGCGACATCATCGAGCATTACACGTGCATTGTTTCTTTGTCTCGTGTGCGTGTGCTGAGGGGGGGCATGTTTGCACACATATAAAAAAAAAAGGACCAGCTGCCGAAGTTATGTTTTTTCCTTTTTCCTCCTTCTTCTTCTTCTATTATCGTGTGTGTGTGCGTGCTGTAAGCCTGCCCGGTAACCAAGGCGGTACCTCGGCGGGGTGCGCGTCTGACCACATACCAATCAGTTGCCTGGATAATGAGTATAATTGATTGGAGCCTCATTCAGATTCTGTGGAATAGAGCATGCAAATTGTCCTTGCCAAGTCATAATGAGGGCCCTCTTTAATGGCACAATCAAAAATTTCACTTCTAATTCTGCGAGCTGAAGCGAGTGCTCTGTGTTGATTGCATGGTCGGGTGCCAGCATCAACAGCACGTGAATAGATAGGTTGGTGGCGGTAAATGGAGACATTTACTGAGAAAATACGGCACATGTGTTTAAACCCACGGACGCAAACTGAAGACGGAGGGCGCTCATAATTCATATTTTATCACTTTTTTCTGTCTTTAATTGTGCCATTGATTGGTTCTGACACTGGCAGCACTAAAAGTTATTGTTTGTGCTCCGCTGAGGGCTGCTAACTGCTGACACCCTCCACGAGCACCATGCTTATAATGTCAGTATCACGAGCACTTGATCCTGCATTATCCCGAACCATTCACAGAGGAACCTGGCAACGGAGAGAGCACACATCATTTTAATGGCAGTTCGCTCAGCCACAGTGAGGCTATAAACACTTTAATTTTCTGTGTTTGCATTTTAAAATGAAGCCGATCTAATATTAATAGCATCTTACTCGTTGAATGTAGCAAACACTTGCTTGCAAGTTATTGAAAGAATTTTGTCTTAGGCAAACTTTTGCAAGCTGAGCATCACAGTGTCTTTGGTAGTCTTGTCATTCCTGGACTAATGAATGAATTAACAAATGAAAGAGGATTTGCTTGTCTTGGGCTCTCCCTCAGAGGAAGGTTAATTTCCATTCAATATGCTAAACTGCTTAGAACCCGGGACTTTATCCAAGCACTAGCCTTCTTGCAGGGAACGCACTGGTCTGCCCCGCGACCCCTTGGCCCATCCTTAATCCTTCAGGATCTTGTGGTCAATATCTTAAGATTGATTCACCTCTCCAGTCAAATAAACTATTAAATCCATTAGTGAGAGGCTCAGGCTTACTTTACATTTTGATTACAATCAATTACTATCTCCAGCCGCGAATCTGAATCTGTGGTCCCGTCCAAATGTTAAAATGCTTGACTGTGCAGACTTGTAGAGCAGGTTCACAAAGTGAAAATTCAGCCACAGACAAAACGGACTATTTAAGGGCCTTGAAATTCCACGAGTTTATGTTTTTTTTCCTCAGCGACCCTAGGCGCTGATCATTATCTTGTTGGCAATGGAAGTACAAAATGAAATCCCGAGGCCTATAATGACAAAGATTTATAGGTGGGTGTAGTACCATATTTATCATGGATTATTTACAGAGAGATTCTCAGTGATGAGTGTGGATGATGTGTGGGGAGTGGAGACGTGGCACATGAATCAGTCCGAGCTGGATACAGAGGCTGGCTCTGCCACCAAGGACAAAAAGAGCATAATGACAAAAAAAAAATAAAAAAGGGGCAAAAAAGCAAGTCTCAACTGTGAGAAGGCAACTTCTAACGACATGTGTCAGTTTAACTTTTCACATAACTATCCAAACATTCATTTAAAGGTTAAAGCTGCTCTGATCGTTTTCTTTTATATTAATAAAGCTTTACATAAGCGAGTGTGGTGTGAAAGGGGTCACGCATGGTGACAAACCCACAGAATTATCCAGCCCAGTCGCCAGAAAATATATAATATTTTTTACCACAATACTAATGATATCACGTTCACATTGCATGTTTTGATGTGACTTCTACATTGGGAGGAGGAGGAGGAGGGGATGGTGCCGGAGTTAAGCAAAAAGAGTGCCAAGCCAGTGTTTTAACATTTGTAAGCGTCACTCCCCGAGATGTATTCAAGAAAACTTCACGATACAGGATAATTTCTAATTTCTTTTTGACAACACCAGGTAATTGAAGCCAAAACGTGATCCTTTCCAATCCCTAAGTGGTATAAAGCATTTTAGCATCTTTCAGCTCATTGTTTTGGTTCTTGCGGCCTAGGAATGTACTGTTTTGGTTCACACTCACCACTCTCATCAGCCTTGTTTGTTGTAGCATAAAAGCTCCGATAATGCCTCTGTACCTTACACCTAGCACACAGACAAAGCTAGCAACTAGGTGGTGAACATAGCTGGAGAATAAAAACTGTATTTATACAGAGTTGTATCCCTTTTTAGATTTATTATATTGGCTTCACATCAAACTGGTTCACATCAAGGGCATCTACACAGACACAAAGTAGACCGTGGACCTCCATCTGATCAGATTTATTCCCAGGGCCCTCAATCTGATGAAAATTTTGCTATGTATGAATAAGTGATTGAAACCCATGACCAAAACAGTCATACATTCTGTCATTGTGTTACTTATGAGTAAACCCCTGCTGGGGACCCCTTGAATCCCTTCAAGCACCCCTAGAGTAAGAGATTTAGAAACTGTGTGTTACTTGATTCAGCTTGTTTCAATACAGGGATAAAAATAAAAGCATAGTATTTATCAAAATGTGTATAAACATTCATAATTACGATGCAAAGCAAGTCTAAGAAGGACGCATTGAAAAAAGGATATGTGGACTTGTTTTTTTCTTCCTCCCTTGCTGAAGGGAGATGCTTAAACACATAATATATTGATGTGTTATGACATATGAACTTCACTCTCTAACAATGGGGGCAGGAGTTCTTGCTCACATCAAATTAATGTGGGAAAAGATGTGATTCATGATGACTGCACTAAAAAGGTGCTTTGTTAAACTAAATTAATGACAGTTGATAGTATGCCAGTAATAGCTTTTAGGGATTCGCTGGTGCATCGCCGCTAATGGTCTAATGAATCAATAGAAAACACTCAGAGGACCTTGAATGCACAAAACGTTGCCTCTAAGAGAAGAGGTCCTACTTGTGTAACTCTCACTGAGTGACAGGTTAGATTGTGCAACCCTGAGGACGCAATGCAGTAAAAGACATATGGTCGGCAGGTGATTGTCATCATTGATTAGTGCTGCACTTTTAATTACAGTGACTGAGCAACTCTAGGCTACCAATGAAGTTTGCCCCAATTGGACAGCACCACCCTTTTGTGAAACCATCCCTACGTTTGGGTTGAAAGTCCTTCCCCAGTTCTTCGAAGCTGCTAGCTAGTTTCAAAGTGGTGACTTAGGTTACTACAGTCAATCTGGTTGAACGATTTGAACTTTGACCTTTCACTAGATTTTAGTAATGTGTAAATCAGTTGCTAGGAATCATCTTTAGCAGCATTTCAACACAAACAATTGGCTAACAGGAAGTCGCAACACACGCTGGCATAACTAAAATGAAATGTGGTCAATGTATCCTTTGTAAATTTAGTTATAAGCCTACTTTATTTATACTGTATGGAGAAATGTGTGTATTAGTCAGCAGCATTGGTGTGAGAGGGACATATCAGAGTATGCTAACCTAGCAAAGTATGTTGAGCATATTCCTCTTCACTATATATGGGTCATATATCAGCAAGCTTATGTTGAACGGTTTAACTAGCTAGCTCACTTGTCTACGCAACAGCAGCTACAACATACAGCTAGTTTGTGTTTTGAATGCACCAGTTATTTGTTTTTCTGGTTAGGACTAGCGTACCATAATTTCCCCAAAATACAATCATTGTAAGCCACTGGTCAATAACATTTCCCATCAGGCAACACTGAGCAGCATCCAATCACAAACAACTGACTTTAAACAGGAAGTCACTAGAGCATGACAAGCTAGCATAACATCCAAGAATTAAAGTTCCAGGTAGCTAATGATATATTAAGCCTACCTGCATATCCTTTGTAAATGTATTAGCCGACTTATTCATACTGTATATTAGCTTGCGACCTGCATTTTGTATTTGTGCATAATGACGCAGCATTTTAATCAGATATTAGGTATAATGAGCATATCCCCTCTTCAGTCAAAATGGATCATATATCAGCAAGCTAATGTTAAACGGGTAAACTAGCTAGCTCACCTTTTAGCTTAGCTACAACAGGCAGCTGGTTAATGTAAATGGTAAAAAATAACATGATAAGCAATAATCTCAATTTAATAATTAGTCTGTGACCCATTTTAATTGAAATCTCCACAGAATGCAGTAATTAGTAAGAGCTTGTGCAACTGATCCCTGGTTCATTAAGTGGTGCAAAGATACAAACAAGCATTTGTAACTTTATATTTTGTGTTTTTATATTTATAACAAGCCAATTATATTTGCATATTATATTATTGTATAAAACAATAAAACGCTTAAATAAAAGAAAGGCGAAGTGAAAAAGAAATAGTCTTTGGACAGGAAGTAAGATGAAACGACACAAACAACAACATTCATTTCGATTTTTCACATTCTTCACCCAATCCATTCTTTCACGCAGCAATGTAGGACACCTGTTCAGGCTATTTTGTTCTCTCCTGCATGTGTGCTTCAGTATAACTGCATTTTAATCTTTGAATTTCTGCTCAAAATAGCACCATAAGCTGTCTCCACTCACACAGTTGGTGTCTGCCTCCCGTATATTCTGGGTGATAGAATTTTTGGTAATCCCTCAAGATTAAAAACGACTTCTTCTAATACCTGGAGATGCAAGTCAACCGCACTTAGTAGGTAGTGCATGTAAGCCTGTGTTGCCGCGCGAAGAGGGGGGAAGAGGAGTGTTTCGGGATGGAGAGACGGGCAGAGAGAGAGAAGGAAGGAGTGAGGGAGGAGGATAGAGAGGAAGAGAGGGAGCTTTAATGCTGGTGTCCCTTTTAGACATGCTTTTAATTCCTCTGCAGGAATATCAGCAATATTTAACTGGAAATGTCACAGAATGTCAAGTTGGAAAATGTCACTGGGGAAGGACTGGAGGGTGACCTCAAACCTCCCCTTTAAGATGAAATAAATATGCCTCTGTGGTATTGTAAAGGCAGGGTTTTTTTTCAGGCCATGATTTCTCCATTTTACGGGGGGCTATTCATTTTCATAGCAACAGAGGGGCGAAAAGGCAGAAGACAGGCCAGGGAGAGATAAATGAACTCATCAATCGTGGCGAGCGGGGACACGGGAGCGGCTGATGTCTACCCTGTCATTTCCACCATCCCTTCGGTAATTGTTGACTTGCATTGTCGGCTCTCGCCTCCTATATGCGATTAGTCCGGCAAATACTAAAAAGGAGCGGGTACCGTTCCCTAAATGATATATCGGTCGAGCATTTACATATGAAGGCATACATTACGAGGTGAGTCACTCTCTTGATGAGGCATTCACTGCAGCTTCACTCCAAAGTCAAAGCTCTTTCATGAGGAGAATAAGTTGACGAGCATTCTGTACTTTAACCTTCACGGCGCAGCTAAGGTTCTATAAATAGTTAAAAGATAGTGATTCGTTTACCTCGACCTTGTGCAGTACAACAGAGGCAGATTATGAAAGTGCAACCAGAGACGTTTGAGCAACCGCTGCCTTCAATAAGCTCCACCCCAGCGACGCGCTTTTCCTTTCAGCCATGACAAAGCAGATGTGAGGGATGCCGGCGCCCCTCCCACCTTCTGCAGGACACATGTTTCATGTACAAAACACACTTCCTATACACTGCTGCGGCGTTTAGGAATGTGTGTTGACATTTGAACCACAGCAACAGAGCATTATAAACCCCCCCTTTGGGCTTGATGAGATGGAAACCTACACCAGGCAGTGTTGTGAGGTATCTCAATGTACCAAAGCAGGATACAGGGAAACACAAAGCGACTGTAATCCAAAATCAATAAAGCTGGAGACGGAGAAAATATTACACGAACAGTAAGAGAAGAGGGGGCACAGTTCAGAGAAAAGCCACGAGGATTTTTCTGTCTCCTTCTTTCAAAACTGCACCAAGGAAAATTTTCTAAGGGCAGAAATGATCCACTTACGCCCGACCAAGACATTAGCCAGTAGTGCTAGGTGTCAGATTAGATACGCATTCGCTTTGCTGCAGTGCATCAGAACATCTCTTTCCCCTTCCCTCTCTCCGTCTCTCCGCTACATCTCCCTTTAGATATCTACCTCAGTGCTTTTACCATTAAGGAAATTGATATTAACAAGATTCAGTCCATTCTCTGCTGAGTTTTATGGCTTCCAATAATGGAGCTAATGCAGATCATTACCAAGGGAGCCAATCAAGTTACAATCTGGCTGGGCAAACACATCCAGCTGACCCCAACAAGAACGGCACTAGCTTATACATGAGGCTTGGCAGCAGGAGGCTAATGTTTCACAGGACTTCATTAATGTCCGAGGACTCACCTTGTACAGACTGGTTTTAGAAGTTGTATTCTCTGGACATACAGTACATGAGGATCAAGATGCTTTGGGACATGTTTTACTGGCTGGTCGTATAGAAATATCAAAACAGGTGACATGTGGTGTTCTTCCACATCTCTGGAAATACGTGCATGCATTGGCTTTTTTTCTTTTTCAGTCACGTCCAGCGCCTACATACATTGGTCTTGTACTATGTGTAGAGGCAATTAGAGGATACGATTGCTATTGCTAAAACAAAAACGTCAATGATGAGCAGTATCAACCAGCTTACTGGCGTTTGTTGTTGTAATGTCAGTCGGAGAGTGCTAGCATTGTGTGGCTAGTAAGCAGGAGCCTCAGGCGGTTAGCTAATTTTATTTATTATTTTAGATGTTAAACGTAAGAATAAGAAAAGTAAAGTTGAATTATTGTCATCAGAAACAAAACATGGTGTCACAGTTGGCATGATGGACTGTAGTGCTGCTGTCATTATATTCCTCTTCGGAGTTGCTGAGTCATATGCAACGGCTAGTGGTAAAAAATTGGTATAACCACTCTGGTCAGGTATTACGCCTGATATCTGAAAAGTGGTATTACAATTTTTGAATCAGTTTGATATAACAACATTTTTCAAGTATTTCAACTTTAAAGAGCAACTCAACAGTGGTAAAAAAAAAAAAAATCCTGTTTTTGCTGTTTTGAAGAGGTTTGACTCTTCACCTTGCTTTGAAGTGTAGAAATGTACAGTCAATACACCCATCAGTGATAAAGGGTATGATCAGAGGAGCAACTTGAATAGGGATGCTGTCCCCCTTGTTAGCAAAAAAACCAAAATGCATCCCTCCTGTTAACCTTCCATCACCACACTTCTCTCTCTTGCAGCAGAGAGATTGCAGAGACAGAGTGGTTGTTTTTAGCCCCCTGGTAAAAAAAATAACAAGTCGCCTACTGTGCAACAGGCTTGAAACTTTCAATCTGAAAGCGCACTGCTGTAAATCCCAACACTGAGCATATGTTCATATCATAAAAGCATCTGAATCCAAGATAAGTTATGCATTGAGGTCAACACTTTGCATTGCAGCTTTGGACTGAAATGTGCCACTTTTTAACTATATCGATTAGTCTGTATGTGTCGAGGCAACTTGTAACCTTCCACCCACGTCTCGTATTGGTTAGCTGCTGTAAGACTGTAGCTCTGCGAATGTGCTCGCTGACAGCTGTGTTCCCATGTTGAGGAAATCAATATGAGATTTGTAGATAGGATAGCAGTCATCTTTCGACTTAGCTAGCTAGCGAGCTACCAAGAGGCTTTCATGAAAAATAGCAGCAGAAAAATGGGAATCACAGCTGTTGCTCTTAAGAACCACAACCGTAGCCTCTGTGTTAACTGAAAATGATGGAAGCGCAACGGATGTATCACTAGCTGCTAACTGAGTCTGGCAAAGCACAACAAAATAAACCACCGGCCCAAAGAAATTGGCTAAAAGGAACCCAGTGTCAGGGTGAATTAATAAGTGAAACCAAATGGTAATTCAGCGTTAGTCAGAGTGTTGGCAGGGAAAAACAATTTCGTTTTTTTGTGCAGGCGAAGCCACTGTCTGATTAGAAATTATTATAAAAGTTTTCCTAAAATTGTTTCACTCAAACTGAGCGTGGCTGTTCAGGTAAAACACAATTTTTTCATCCCTGATATGTACAATGTTCAAACTTCTTTAAGAGGGTTGAGAATTGAAATAAGCGACATTATCACTTCTCTATGCACTCACCTTAATCAATATACCCTTTGAACCAATTCTACACTCCTTATCAAAAAATACTGATAAGGAAAGGACTTAATTAAACCGTTCTGTATCGGATTAAAAAGCCTTTCGCTTCACCTGAGGTCCCCAATTCAAGCGAAAATCAAGTTTAGCGGCACAAAAGATTTTACGCCAGCAGAAATTCTAAGTGACTCACCGAGGGTCAGGCCAGATATGAGGTGACACTCAAAAGATGTGTGTGGTGTGTGTGTGTTTTTCCTCTCCTGCGCTATTGGCAGGTAATTATATTAAAGGTGCATTATTTCAAGGTCCCAGTCCTTTAAATGTGATAAAGTGTAATCTGCTGTCCGTGGCAGCTAGCTGTGTGTCCTCTTCTGAGGTCAGCCTGCTCCCCTGACTTTGTCTGCAGCAAGTCTTTGCTTCTGTCCAGAAAGTTCACAGAATCAAAGTCCAAACTGCTACATGCTGATGCCCTGAAAAAGAGAGACAGAGATTATAGTTCGCTTCACGTTGAAGGCGCCTAATAATTGTTCTTTTAAAAGCATCCGCTCCCCAAAGCGTCTGTTAACAAGTAGGTGGTCTGGAGCTGCCACTGGGAAGCGTGGGATGCAATGCTTTATGTAATCGGCAAACAACTATGTTATGCAAAGCCCTTTTGATGAAGTTACTGTCGACACGAAGGCGTACAGTGGCTGGGACCTTGAACCGCAGCGAAGGAGCAGTTAACGGCGATACCTGATGCGCAGAGCTGCACTGCATTTTCACAGTGCTGCCTCTTGAAAGCCACCCACATCAAATGGTCATAACCCACTTGAAACCCAATGATCCTCATTCAGATAATACCTCTTATTACTTCAACCTCTCAAACACGCAACTTAAAATATGGCAAAGCTTTTAGGTCAAGGGCAAGAAAAGATTTACATTTTGTGACCCATCACAGGTTTTTCCACTGTCTCAGAGTCTTCCTTTTAGCGCCAACGCTATGACGACTAAAAATGTTTCATAAACGGACCCGCAGATTAAGAAGTAAGGAGTGCACTTGACATCCTCAATATCCTGGCACGTTTCTGGCCTCGGAAACTAAATACTGCATCGCGGCTCGGGATCTGTCTGCACCTGATTCATCTTCTCCTGGCTGAGTAATGTCGGGGCAATGTTGCATCACTTCCACAGGAGGATGAAATGCCAGAGATGTTCCTGACCATGTGCACTCCATCCCAGTTCCCCGTTTCCATCAGACCTCGTGTCCCCAGGCTCAAGTGCTCCTACATGGGCTGAGAGAACAGGCATTAACCTTTGAGGATAGGGATTTTTTATATATATATATATATATCTGTTTTCAAGACGAAGGGAAAATAGGGCATCTGCTTCTATTGATTTTTCCTATGTCTGCTCTGAGTCAGTGGCCAAGTTTTGAGAGTTTCATATATTCTGGCTCCCTCTCAAAACTACCTCACAGATCTGTTTTTCAATGCCTTGGGGTGTTATTAAGTGTTTTACTTTCGAGAAATCACAATATGTACTTTGGGTTTGTCTTTTGTACTAAACCCCATTATTGTTGTCCTTTTCTCGCCATACAAAAACAGCTATTTCTCCATTCTGTCAGCACAGTGTTTTTCCACCGTTGCACTAAAACCTACAATGCTCTTACTATGCACAGCGTTCATTTGATTGACACAGCAGTAATTTCCTATTTAATGACTGCGTTGTCCTCTCCTCTCTTCTCCCCTCTTCATGGACGTTAACTTTTATTGTATAATAGCTCGGCTTTGACGCTACACTAAGTTCGGCTTTATGGTTGTTCATAAACATTGACCACAGTTGCACATTACGGCCGACATTTTTAAAGTGTTAAGTAAAACAAAGTCCTTGAAATTGTCTATGATGGGGGTGTTTGGTACCACACGCGTCTCAGATATGTGAGACGTGGCAGCGCTAATTAAGTTTATAACCACAGAAATGAGGTGCACGAACTTGAAGTTGCTTAAATTGTGTCCAGCCTACAACACTTGCACTGAGAATTACATTAGCACGTTCAAAAGTGTGATCCTGCAGACAAAACATCTTGAAATTGAAAATACTAGGCCTAACACTAGTTAACAAAAGAGAAACCCAGAAACAAGGGTTACAATACAGCGTGTC
The DNA here is from genome assembly GCF_965226575.1 of Pagrus pagrus. Lineage (NCBI taxonomy): Eukaryota > Metazoa > Chordata > Actinopteri > Spariformes > Sparidae > Pagrus > Pagrus pagrus. The sequence continues at coordinate 14,526,030 of NC_140204.1, read as the reverse complement.
CCAGTGTGTCCAGGTTTCAAAACCAGTTGTTCTGAAGCCCCGACACATCCGTAACAACTATAATATTTGTCTTGTTTTTCAGTGCTTACACAGACACTAATCATGTTCTGTGTCACTCAGTATTACCTAACTCGATACAATGCGCCACACGTTTGATTTCAACTCCGATTTTTCTGTGTGTGTCAATCAATCAGTGTTGTTGTTATCAAGGCTATTGCAAGCATGAGTCACTGGCAAGCGTCATAAACTATGAACATGTCAGTATGCTAACAGTTAGCTGTCATGCCGAAGAGAAAGCCGGTCTTTTCTAAAGAGCTCCGGCAGGCTTACTCCTTCCTTCGTAAAGCGGCTACCCGGCAACCAAAAGCATTCATGCCCTGAGCACTGAAGTAATTGTCCCCCCGCCCCCGTCCCGTCCAACTACTACAGTGCGTGCATGTGTGTGCATGAACACATGGCGCACTTACCGGTCCAGGTTTGGAGGTTTGAATCTGTTTATATCTGTCTGATGAGCCCCGAAGCTCGTAAGAGGGTAGCATGATTACAAGTGAGCCAACTATCTTCATTACTACAACTAACATCATTAGTTATGTTAGGCATACTTGTGTATACATTATAGATTAAACAACATTATACTTCTTAAATAATGAGCTAAAGAGGCGTTGATAGGTGTGTTTTTGAGTTCTGGAGACAGACAGGCTAGCTGTTCCCTCTGCTTTCAGTCTTTATCAGAAGCTAGGCTAATCACCTTCTGGGTCCACTGTAAAAATACTGAGATTTAGAAGCTCAGTCGCTCCCACAGTGTTATTAACACTCCTCACTAGCAGCAGAACATCAAGGCAAAATGCTTGTAGTTCAAAATGACCAACAGCAGTCACACGCTCTTAATTTAGTCTTTGTTGTCATTACTGTTCACTAAAACGACCGCCTTCGAGCAGTTTGTTGTTCCTGCTTTGGTCGTCTCCCTGTGAAGTCTGCCACTGCTCGGATTCCAAAATTTCCTGTCTACCTCCAATCTGCAATTCAAATGGAAAGAATATGCAGAATAGGCCAGATGGTGTATCCCAGCCTGCTATTCCCCAGCCCATCAGCGAGCCATTTCTGTGCCTATTCTTCTGCACCCTCTTAAACAGAACCTTCCAAAAAAATTTAACAAATCTCAAGATGTCTCAGATTAACCGATTTGCACATTTATTGAATTAATTCATAATTAGGAGATCGGGGGCAAACTCCATCCTTTTTCGCGCGGCCGGTTCAAAAGTTGATACTCGACAGCGTTTGTGATGATGTTGAGCAGCAGGATACCCATTTTCGTCAGACTTCCAAGATTTCAAACATGTTGACTTTGACCTTGTGCATTTGTTTGCATGTTCTCTGCCAGTTCAGTCATAAAAATGTGTCAATCACAAGTCCATCAACCCACCCAAAGATGGGCCAGACATCCTGTCTTACAGCCATGAATGCTTAAGCAACTTTTGCCTGCCAACCTTTGGCTTTCATGGAGGAAAAAAAAAAAAAAGAAGGTGCAGGAAATGATCATTTGCATCTCTGCCAACCTGTCAAGTCAAACCCTCGCCGACAAAATGAACGCTGTCAAGCCCTGACATGATGGGCGATTTTGCGCACACATGCCAAAGTGTGTCAGGAACTCATCTCCCCACCTGTCCTTCAACGACGCCGCGGGGTGCCATCTTGCTTTTTACTCATGCTGGCTGATGAGAGGGGGACGTGGTGCCGCTCCCCGCCCGATTCCCCCAAAATAGACCCCGAGTCTCGTGTCCTTCTTGGCAGCAGTGAGTCTTCCTTGTCATGACACATTGTCAGAAAGCTACGCAAAGTAGCAATTTGCCCAGGTATCTGCCATCCAAATTTTAAATACAAGCGAGACATGATCCCTCTAAATTTAGATCAAATCCCATTAAGCTTGCAAACATCAGTGACACACTGTTGGAGGGTGTGGACTAATGCAAGTCTAATACAAGATGTTGGTGCACTGCAATCTTTAGCAGCTACTCTTTTCTAGGGTTAGGATTTACAAAGACCACAGGACTTATTGATTCATTGTAGAAGGGATATTTGTATATTATTATCATTATATATATTATATTATATTTTTTTTATGTGTACTTTATCTTGAAGTAATAATTTTAGCGTCTTTAGATGGTACATTTTTTGGCTGTGTGAGGGCTTACTGTACTCAGTTTGAATTAAGAGACTGAGTCGACCACATCAGCCTGACACTGAGTTTATTTGACCTATAAGAAGCTTTTCACACCTGCTTTTAAATTTTCACACCGCACCTTAACAGCTCTTGATAAAGGGTGTTACTGTCACGCCACTGGGGCTCAGGAACAAGCTGTTAAAAGGCACTAGGAACACCAATATCGGCGGCGCTCTCCGGAAAACGAAAAGAAACATGTCCATTACCGGCACAAAAAAATAAGATCAGGTGCTTTGTATTCTCTGGGTGTTGTGATGTCCTGTTTGCACTCAGAGATCAGACTACGCACTAATGTAAAGCCCATAAAACGGAAGCCATAAAGCGAGCCAGCCCCAGATTCTTGATTAAAAAGAGTAGATTAAGAGCCAGCTTGGCTGCTCTGTAGACATAAGTCATACGCTGCTGCTGCTGCTGCTGCTGCTGTGTGGGAGCACGATGGGAAAATTTGCTCGCAGGTCTCCCCTCCCTACTCACACATAGCATGGCACTCCGGGGGCCTTCCTTGTACATATCATTGCTGCCCTCTGCAGTTCTGCACCCATTTGCTTCTCAATGAAGATGACACAGCCAAATGAGTTGATAAGGCTATAATGGGCTGCTGTGTGACAATGTCGCATTACTAAATTGGATAGGCTTTTACTGGCCTGTGATGGGGCTCTTTTTATTTTTAAAAGGTGCACTGTGTCGTTTTGGGGGAGGAATTTTCAAGATCTGAAAAGGGGCACTATGTAGTTTTAGAGAAATTCAAAATCAGAATTGTAATATTTGCTATATTAACGAGGTATTAATACAAACTCAGAAAAAAAATTTTTTTTCAATAAGTGAATAAACAAGCTGTTCTCAGAGGAAAAAAAGGTCCCAGACCTTCTGTTTGAAGCTAGAACGGTGGCAGGGTCCGCCACATATAAACAAAGTAAAACATGAAACTGTGTTGTCCTTTAAGGTCAGTTTGTTTATTCAGCCACAAGTTTGTTTATTTATTCTGTTTAGGCCTCTTCTGATTCAAATTTCTTCCCCAAAACTACATAGTGCACCTTTAATTTCCTCTGAGAACAGCTTGTTTATTCAGTTATGGAAAAAATATAAATAAAATATTTTTGAGTTTGTATTATTACCTAATTTATATTTTAAATAAAAAAACTCAGAGCTCTTAATTCTTTTCTCCAAAACTACATAGTGCAGCTTTAAAAACATAAAACAGCCATTCATAACGATTAGATATCACCTCTGCACCGTCTGTTCACGTCTAAATTCTTTAGTCCTCCTCCTAAATCCAACAAATAAATTCCTCAGAAAGTTGGACCGCAGTTCACAACTTCAAACTGTTTCTAGGACAACCCCACCGTCCTATTTTCAACCCACTGAAGCACACATCTACAGTGACATAAATGTTGAATCCACACCTGTGGTGTGATGTGCCTTGTGACACACAGCTCAACTCTTCCCCTTGGGCCTGCCCGCTCGCCGGCCTGCCTGCCTGCCGCATAACAAGAGAATGCAATTAATGACAGATGGCCAGGCGATGACCACGTCCTTGAGCCGCGAGCCTTATTGGCACCGGCCACTAATTATATCACATATAACACAACTAAAAGCATAATAAATCTGAGAGAGAGTGGAAGGCTTTATGCAAGCCCTCTCCTCTTTTTCCAAGTGGTAAATTGCTCTGCTCTTGAAATATCTACAACCTTATGACACCCATACTGCATTAGCTTAATTGCCTTTTTCTCTGTCCAGGTTCGCCGGTGCTGAGAAACAGAGAAAGAGGGGAAGAAAAGAGGCAGTCGTCGTTAAGGAATCGCAGGGATCTTTGCGCTGATTAACAACAATTGCGGCCGATTAGGTGTCATCGCCTGCTATGAAGTGATTCGAGGAGAGAGGCCATGAAATTATGATGTGCTGTGACAGAATTGTCAAACACTGTTAAAGGTTTATTAATTGCACTTGTATTTTCTTGCTGACAGTGAGATCATCAGTGCAGCATATTACCATAGATAGATAGGTAGAGAGACAGACAGAGAGTAAAAGTTAAGACTTCATGGAACTCCATTAATGAGGACACTTCATCGGCTCACCTGAGGAGTCTCAAAGTCTGGCGCTCACACGTGTCCATGTAGACAGCTTGTGTCACTGCAGGGTTTTTCCCTCAACACCGAGCGGCACTCCCCCAGCCTTCCCACCTCACCCTGGGCTCGTTACGGGGAGAGTGATGACGATGTCTTGGAGCAGCTGCTGCAGGGACGGCTCCGCCAAAGAGATGGGAAGCCAAGCTCCCCCGCCAACGTGCTAAAAGAATCCCAGACACGTAGCCACGCACGGCAACGGGCTCTCAGGTGCATGAGCTGTAATATGCTGTGTCACAGATACACAAACACACGCTTGCATACGTTATGGCGCTAAACCATGAAGCACTTAAGATTTCCATTGCTTATCTCAAACAAAGGTTCGTGCACTCACACATGTACAATCAATCGCTAATATCGACTGGAAAGGAACAACGGGGCCCAGGCACGTGTAGCCAACACATCCGAGTGATGAGAGGATTGATCAGTAAACCTGCAGCATCATTCACTTGTTTGTGCGTTATTAGCTATTCATTTTCATGCAGATCTGTTATAATCCCCTGCATTAGAGAGACTCTGTGGTCATTTAAGGAGCAGCAGCGCCTTTAATAACATCCAGTGCTTTACTGGAAGAAAACAACATTAATGATGGGACAAATGTCAAAAGCTTGAAAACTGCCTGTGCGTTCCCCTCCCTCATACTTCATTTCCACTCACTCTGTATCATCTGTATTTTTCACTGGCTTATCTGCAATGGACTCTCGTCCCCTGTGATAAATTTACCCTTAACCTAATGACCTAGCAAATTAGTCTTAGCCTTCCATCCCATTGTAGATTATGCTGCAACACGGGCACGGTAATAAGCCGTCAGACAAAGTAAATGCCCACGATGTAGGGCACAAATCTTATTTGGCTGGCGCCAAAGTCCACAAAGAAAGCTGAGTCTGCAGCAGGGCTGCTTACTACAGGGAGAGGGAGATTTATTAACATATTTCATTAAATATATTGAACAAGCAGGGAGCACGGGTTCAAATATCTGGATGCAGGAGGCGTCTTGAGGGAATTTCAAAAGGAACATGATCAAAATGGTTGAGAGAGTTCAGATTTTTTTTTTTAGAGAATGTGTACCATCATCATCGCTAAAGGGCAATGGACGTCTCTTTTTTCCTTTGCAACGCACTGATTAAGAAGTGGAAAAGGACAAAACTGCCAGACACTGCCAGACAATGGCATGCAGATCATTTAAAGGTGCAATATGTAAGAATTTAAGTTTAAAATGTTCAAAAATGAACAATTTTTATCAACAGAATGTGAAGACGTAACAGTTTTGATGTCATTTTAGCATACTAACCAGCTAGCCCTGAGCCTGAAAACCTCTTTTTCCCAGTGCTCCCTGTGTAAACTAGCTAGCTACAGGGCTAACTAAGCTAACATTAGCAACAAAGGAGTATAAGGAACTTTATGAATCGTTTTACAACTCAGGAAGGGGAAAATCTCGTTGACCGATGTCTTGCTTCCTAGAGAAAAAACCTAATTAGACACCGTTACCTCACATGTGCAATCACCTTTATTTAAATTCATCAAGTCATTTTCTCCGATCCAACCTCCTCCTGTCCTGAATAACGCTCTCACCATTTTCCCAGTTCGACCACAAATGAGCTACAGCTGCATATTCCCCCACTACTTACAAAAACAAAGCACCATTTCTGAAAAAAAAAAAAAAAAAAGAAAGTAGGAAAAGAAATGAGTGCGGCGATGGTTTCTCAGCTGAGTAAGCACAGCAGGACAGATTTCCCCTCTCCGCAGAGGGGGAAGTGAACTGGCCAAACTAACCTTTCAAACCAACCGAGGCAAAGAGAAAGGGTGGAGCAGGACCCCCACCACCCCCACCGCGCCTGCACTCTCAACTGCATGTGCAATTAAACCCAGAGCTCCACGTGTGCTGTAAAGAGAGAGGATTTCTACTGAACTCCACAATAAAGAGGAGACCGCAGCAGCGTGTTGGAGAGAGGAGAAAAAAGGTGGGAGAAAATAAAAATCACAGATGGGGAAATCAATAAGGGTGTGTGAGAAATGATCTGAATGGCTTGCATTTCCTCACTGGTCATCAAAAGGTTATTTTACACCCAAAAGCATGTATTGATTGCGCGCGCTCGGCTCGCGGTCCCCAAGGAGAAAGCGGAGGAATATCTGCTGGGGGAATTTACACGGTATTTATTTTTTGCATTAGGATTAGGGTGGGCGTTGGGGACGATCAATGCTTGTTTAATGTAGCTGCAGGGATCAAGACATGAATCATAGGCTCTAGGGCTATTACATTTTATTTGGTATTATCATTGGTGGGCTTAAGGGCCCGGCAACGCTTGGGTTTAGTCAACATATGGAATTAGTTCCGTGTCAACTCTCATGATGGTGCCAAACGGATCTGGCACCGATGTGGACGTCCATTACAGAACTGGCTGTGTACAAAAAACGGCTAAATATACAACAATCAGTGCAGGGGAACACGAAATATTAGGCACCACCAACACTTTCTATTAAGGCACCCTCCATGAAAGGTTTTTAAATTGTAAGTAATGTCTTAATTAATTGGTATAATTTATTTACTAGCTTTATTGATCACTTGAAAGCCATTAGAACAATTAATAGGTTTTGGAAAATGGAGGATTATTTCTACGATCAATTACCTTTTTCAAATCTGTTACCCCAAAATTACCAAGTAAAGCAGACTAATAATTTTAAGTTGTTAAAACGTATTAGCTCATACAACACAGTGTAATTTGCATATTGTTTTCTAGATTAATTGTTTGGGCCATAAAATGTAAGATAATAGTGAGAAATGGCAATCATAACTCTACTTAAATAGCTTGTCAGAACCCAAGTACATTCACTTTCCTGTCAGGAAGAAGAAAAGCAGAAAATTCATGCATTTTAGAGGATGAAGCCGCCGATAAATCAATACATTTGCCCATTATTTCCTAAAGACTGACAAATCAATTCATTGGCAAGTCATTTCTACCCCAGATAAAGCAGCAAGACACTCATCTCTTTAGCTAAATCTTTAATATAATTCCTCAATAGAACCTTTGACCATGTGCTTTCTAGAAATATATAATATTAAAGGTGCAATGATAAAGATTTTAGTTGAAAACATACAAAAAATGAACTAAATTTATCAACATTTATATTATGTTTATGACATTATGATGTGTATGTACTGTGTTGCAGAGATATCCACAGAAGTTAGCATGCTAACCAGCTAGCCCCAGCCTGTCGTAGTCCAAAGCTCCTGTGTTAGCGTTGTAAACACCCCTGGTACTCCGAGCTCCCATTAGGGACTGCTAGCTGTACAGCTAACTAAGCTAACTACTTAACAGCAGCAACATTTAGCAGCAGTTAGCGGTTACACTAAAATGCTGCCCACTAGTACGAATTTGACTGATGGATAATTGCAAAAAGTTATTTATAAACGACTCCTGACCCTTTTGTAATGCCTTGGCTGTTAATAACTCACCCGACAGAGGTTTTGTTTCGCAACCAAACTAAACTTGGTCTTATTAATAGCTTATAAGTGATCTACAAAGCATTGGTAAATGATTTATTAATCATTAATTGCAACTGAAACCTTTAATTAACCTCTAATTAAGGGGGTCTAACTAGAAAGAAGTATTTTAGTATAATAATCTTATGATGAAGTAACAATAAAAGGTTGCCGTGACAAAAAAGACCATTTTGCCTTTCAATCTCAGGAAGCCCTATTAGCATATCGGCTGTCAAGAGTGAGAATGTATGAATAGAAACCAGCCCAGTCTCAAGTTTAATCTCAAAGACAATGACAGTTTCACCTTGTCAGGAACTTTTCCTGTGCAAGGAAGACCTTTGGATGTATGCTAGTGTCAAGAAGTCGGCATAAATTCCCTTAGCTTTAGCAGTTTGAGATGATCAATTCCACCAAAACATGCATCATCGTGACACACTACCGTGTTGCTCCAGCGGTAGAGATCAATTCATCGGCGGACATCTGAGCATGTTGAGAATGTTTTATTGTGTAATATAGTTTGTGATGGAGAAAGAGGCAATGCTGGATCAGCGCCAAGATCCATCGCGCTGCTAAAGAACACGTTTAGCCTTTCTGCTGATGAAGAAAAGTTAGCAGAGAGAGCATGGATCATTTTCACTCTCCCGTCATCGTAGCATTCCCAGCACTCTGCCCCGTCAGCCCTCAGACAGTCATTGACATGGACCACATAGCCAAGCAGCAATCCTGTGGTTCAAATGAATAATTCAACCATAACCAATAAGCCGATGTTCCAGCGCTCAGCCTGTGACACAAAAACGATAGCATCCCCACTTATGTCTGTTGAAATTAGAGAGATTAATAAGAGCACACAAATGTCGGCACGCTGACAAACAACAAGCGCCATGTTTGATTTGCATGGATTTGGGGGAGGAATCTATTTACGAGCTGCTTTGATGTGGCGTACGAGGGACAGAGGAATCTGACACAGTCCCCTCAAAAACAGGGCTTGGTTGGTCTGATTTAACTAATTAATAAAACAATAAAGTCTCTAACAGGCGTGCATCAATCAGTTTTAGAAAACATAAGAGCCACGGCCAAAATGTTGGAATGGTTAAAAGGGAAAGGTAGCCAGTTAAAGGAAGCCAGGATATGACCAACAGGAAAACACATGAACTTGTTGTCGGTCTCATAATGGTTGAGTCACGTATTAAAGGGTAACTCCACTTATTTTACACATTCAAGTGTCTTTACAGGTCTTGGGGAGTACTACTGCAAGTATGAAAAATGTAGTGTAACACCCTTTGTGGCTCCAGAGGAAGCTAAATGTAATTTCTAAATTGCCTCCGGATAATGTCACAAAGTGGCTAAGCTGCATTGTGGGTAATGTAGGCAACAGGTTTTAAAAACGGAAGAAAAATGCGTGGAGAAGGCGATATCTCGGGTTTGTCCACAATGAGACAAACAGCTTTATGTGGGGGGCAAAGATTAGTGGACTGATTTTCAAAACCTCGGCATACATTACCCAAAATGCAACAGATACAGGTAACTGTGTTGGCAGGCGGTGTCACGCTTGCAAATACTGAAATGCCATGGTTTATTCTTACATGTTTATAAAGTTCTCTCTCTCATGTGGTCAAAAGCATTGATCTGAAGCAGTTATGCACCATCCACTTCTGGTTTAAGCCCGCCCATTCCGATAATGAATACAGATAATGGTGTACTCACTCGTCCCTCGTAGATACACCATAAAATATAAAATTGGTGGAGCTAAATGCATCTAAAGTTGACATATTGATCTGGATTTAATTATTACCTGAATATTTTTGCACTGTTGGTCACAGAAATCAACCCGATCTGCCACCCTGAGCTCTGAACAGCTGTGATGAGAAATGTTCACTAGTTTCTGACATTTTATAGACATTCATCCATAACCAAACAAATAATGGACTCGGTAATGAAAAAGAAAATCATTACATGCATGTTGTCTCTCTCACTTCATTTCTCACTATCTTTCACACACACATGTACACAGATCTCTGCTGAAAACGCTGCTTGTCACCTGTGTTGACACCATGTCCGCCCACAGGAGACGGTTATCCGTTTCTATGTGTATATATGACAGGCAGCACAGCAAGACGGCCCTGAGTTTATAAACCTTAGCGAGATCGGCTCGGCCTCTCTGTATCATGTTCTCCACGTGTCCACCCTGAGGATGCATGCATGTTGTGTCTTTGCCCTCTTCCCCAGACGCTGGCTTCAGACCTGAAGTAGCTCCCCTGGCGCTACACCGTGGCTGCGCTCTGCTCCTACATAGCTAGAAAGGGTCAAATGCACAGGACAAATTTACCCACAGGGGCTAATAGTAGTCTAATTTATTTAAAACCTATAACTTAACTTACATTGACCAACATGCTGAGGGTTGGTAGACAATACCAAAATAACTGCACATCAAACAGAAAGAAATAGGCTGCAAAATGTTTAAAGTTTTCTTAAAGGGCACTTTAAAAAAAAAACACTGGCTCTAAGGTTTGTGTAATTGTGTCCATCTAAGAATTGAAGCACTTTAAAGTTCAGGCTGAAGCTGAATACAGAGACAAGATGGACGCCTTAACAGTAATGGTAGCTGACAGTGTGATTAGCCACTGACAGCACCATTAGCTAGGAAAGTCACCCACTTTAGGGGCCGTCCTCACTTACTTTCTTTTCTTTCTTGTGGCATATCTGAGGCTCCGTGCTACCTGAAATCAAACATCTCTCTCTGCCGTGGTGCTGAGGTGTTAACGGCAGCGGCGCTGAAAGGTGCTTAAGCTCGACAGTTTCTGATATTTCTTGCCGGTATTGATACAGGAAAAAGCCACATGCATACGATGAACAACTCAAGTACTGTAGGCTGCGGTGCAACCGACACACTCAGAGCAGCCGAACACTACAGCTATGGATCAATATTGCTTTCTCTTGACAGGGAGTGATTGATCACAGACCGACGTGAGATTTCAAGATGAAAACAGCAGGTGTCTTCTCTGGAGGAGGATGTCGAGTAACAGAGCGGTGCACCCGCTGATGAAACCGACAGGCCGGCAAAGACATAGAAACCAGAGCCTTCACTCGCCCACGCACCTTACGTGACTAGAGAGACTCAATTGAAGAGCCCGAGACTGCGGATGCAGCAGCTCTTGCCGCTGCTGCCGCCTTGCAAGTCTGGTACACCAGCCTCCCGCTGTTTTGAAATGATTTTCAATTGAGGTTTTTTGGTGTTGTGTCAGTTGCAAGACGACATGCCCTGACCGGTGTTAAAGTGAGGCTCTTTTTCAGCGATTATGTGACTAGAAAATGTCTGTTTTAAAAGGTTTTCGGCGGTTGTCTCTGGATCAAGTACATTTTTTGTGATTTATGAACTTATTCTGAACACGTAAACATGGACACTTTGACATTTCTGACTCGACTAATCCCATTTCATTCCTTGTTGTTTTGCTCTTTTCCACACCCTCTTTGACGCTCTCGGTCAAAATAATATACCTCTTTCTGTCCTTTTGAATAAAGCTTCTTTCACATCAGTCACAGAAAATCTGCCTTAAAAGTCCCTTTAGTGTTTCACCCATAGACTGATTTAACATTGCACCCCGTTATCACAGCCACCACCACTGATAAGACAGGCTTTTATCACAAAGCAGATGTTTAAAAGGGACAAAGCATGTAAAATTTCATACTCTGCACATTCATCTCCTCTATTGTCCCACTGTCTGTGTCACCGCGATTATACATCTATAGAAATTACAATGCAAGGAGCGTTCGGCGCATGAGGCATCCATTCGGGATTGATTACATGGATATCACATCCCATCAAGGACATCAGTGAGGTCCTGGCAGGCTTAAGTAATTCAGCCGCATGTTCAGACATGTTTAGGCAGGCTTTTGATACTTCAAAAAGGTTGAAATGTTTGTGATAACATCTCTTGACATCTATTCATGTGGTGGTCTGAGTCTGTGAATGCAACGTGTTGCGGGCTTTCCAAAGGGCAGCGGTGGCCGTGGAGAGACACAGGCATGTTTGAATCGTGGCATTTCATGACAATTCATGACAAAAGGGACGACTTTGGGGGATGTGTGTGCTGGATTTTCAACCGTGCTGTCACTTATAGACCTTTTGAAAGTTAAATGTATTCTGGAAAAAACACTAGTGGTGTACATTAGTGATCTCCTACCATTGGTATTCACTGCGAATGAACAAATAAATGTTTCTCAGTGACAGTCTTTCATTAAAACCTTGTTTATACTCTTAATTTTAAGTGCCTCATCTACAGATAAATGAAGATGAGATTTAATACATTTTCATTAACACTTACCCACATATGGGTCTCTGTTGGCCTGATCACATATCTGATTGCACTCCATCTTAGGTTTCACGGCTTACATGGGATTCAGGTGTAGTTAAACCAATAAAAGTTTAGCCAACGTTAGCTAACAGCTTTCCATAACCCGACACAAACGCATGAATAAAGTGTATTTCAAAACCACGAGCAAGGTTGCACTTTAACACAGGAGACTGCTGTTCGGTTTCGACTTCCAACCAACTGTTAACATTTTTTTTAGTCTGTTGAAGTCTGACAAATTTATGCAAAAGCACTTATTTGAACCAAACCATGATCTTTTCCCTAAACCTAACCAAGTCGATTTTGTGCCAAAATCCTACCAAACCTTAACCATGGTATTAACACAAAACAGAGTTGTTTTCAACAGTTAAATTAAATTGCTCGGATAAATGTTGTGGTCCTGCTGACAGGGGAGGTAAGATAATTTACCAGCAGTGACATTTACAGTATCAGTGCACATGGTGAAATGTGCCAAATATGATCAAATATGATGCCTGTTTTGTGTCGTTTGTTGCTTTAAAGCTGAGGTTTCCAAACTTTTTGACATGTTATGTAACATGATTTATTTGCATTTTAGCCAGCTTGGCTAGCCACATGGCTCTAGGGATGGTAATGTTCATCTGTCCGTCTGTCTGTCTGTCTGTCTGCCACTTTGGTCCAGACTAAAATAAAACAACTATGAGATGGAATGCAATGTTTTGTACAGACAGAATAATTGTCTTTATCTCTCGCCCATTATAAATGTTTTGTTTTTCAGTGTCTGAATTAGAAGAGGGACTACCATAAAATTCAGTGCAGGCACGAACCCCTCAGGACAAATTATTATCCATTAACTATTCATACATACTATTCTAACACCACCAACAGGTCAAAAATGTTTATTCGTCAAATAATTGATTCATTACGACCAAATAACTGCAAAAGTAATGACATTCCCGTCAGCCTTAGCTGTACTTCGCGTTTAGTACTAATTAGCAAATGTTAGCATGCTAACACGCTAAACCAAGATGGTGAAACTGTTAAACATTAATTTAAAAGACAAAAGGACATTTTCTGTAGTGAAAATATTGATCTTATCATTCATTGGAGGTTATTACATCGCCTTAGAGTACAGCATTTTCAGCCGTCCCAATTAGAAAGACAAGAAATGCTTTAAATCAACAAAAGCAGCCTGCAAACAGTGACTAGTATCAATGGCTAATCCTCTCTTATGATTAAATACGTGTCCACTGTATCATAATTCTCCCACATGCTCTAATCTGGAGGTTGTTCACATCAATTATCTCAACTTATCCCGATCAGAGGTCAACATAAACAAGCGGCGGAGAGTCCAGAGGATCTTATACAATACTGAAGCACGGAGTCAGGTCGAAGCAGTTTAGTATGAGATGAGTTCCCACACCGAGATGGTGTCCTCCTCCTCAGACAGGCGGGGTCAAGGTTGGGAGGTAATCCAATAAAGCTGATTCACTGCGTTGCTGTAATATGGGGTCACAGTGTTCTCAGACGCTGGGAGAGGAAGGAAATCTGGTAATTGTCCTTGAGAAACACCACTGGTAGAGTAATGAGCATCAAGCCAGTCATGAGTTATACTGACGACGTTATTACAGACTGGCAATTAAAGCTCAAAACTCTGCTGACTCTAATCTTTTGAGACATTCAAGTCTTTGGCTTGTTGATGATGTGACTTTCCAAAGGAGTAAATGGGGAACAACGCTAAGATGCATGGCAGCGCCTTCCCCACTGCTGTGGGACTGGCCTTGAGGGTGCCAATTGCTCTGTTATGGAAATTGCATTGGCTACTTGTCAATGGTGATGTCTTGGGAGGCAGGGCCACCTAATTGGTTTAAAAAGTATTGTGCCAGCGGGTAGACGTATCCGTAACCGGAGGATTTAAAGAGCAAGGCCCCATGAGAGGAGGGCACGGGGTTGACATGATGGAGGAGCAGAGCGTATGTGGACATGAAACCATTTATGTGCTCATAGCTTCATATTCATCTAAACAACCACAGCATCAGTCTGCAGATTTCCCTGCTCTGAGTCACTGAACAAACCTGCGTAATGATCACTTGTGAGTGCACAGTTCTTAAAGAACTCTGACACTAACTAAAAAGGTCACGTCTCCCTAACTCAGTTTTGCTCATCTCCCTCCTTGCGTTGCTTTTAAATCTTAGAAATTGTTTTCGGTTCTGTCCCACTGCTTCTCCATCCAGAAGATACAGTAATATCTAAACTAAAGAGAAATTGATTCTACTGCCCTTTCTCGGGGTAATTTATATGTTGGACTCGGCTAATCTTTGGTAAATTGTGGTCCAAACTTGTAAAGGTCACAGACGCCGGTACGTTACGAGGAACGCCACGCGAGAGACGCTGTCTGTCTGAGCTCATCAGTGCTTAGGGTACACGGCACACGGGAGGTGACAGACAGCATGGGAGTTGATCAATGTGCCGACGGCTATTAGGTAAGTGAGGCTGAAAGGGCAAGTGTTTTTAAGTAAGCCGCCAGGGAAGGCATGGTTTCCATCACTGAAATTGAGCATCAGCATTAGCTTGCGATGGTGTGTTCACGGCCACAGTACATAGCGTCAAATCAAATATTGGACCCTTCAGGATTTTAATTACCATAAAGAAGAACAGTGTCTGATGACTAAACTACATAAAGTTAATATAGTTAATGATAATACGTCAATGCCAAAGTCGACACATGCAGCCAAACATTGCTTAGCATCATGCTAACTAGCCCCCTCTCCCTGAGTGGCAGCTAGTTAGCCTGCTTGCTATGTAATATACGTATACGTATACGTATACGTATGAAGGGCCTCCCAAATGTTGAAGGGAACAGACATCTTAAATAGCGAGCGTTAAATAAACTATGCCATTTGAGTTTGTTGAAAAAGGGTGGGAAACTTTATGATGAATTTATTTTATCCTATGAATTAATGATGGATTTCAGTCAGTGGGGCACCATGGAGGTTGACAGCATGTCTACTACATCAGTTTAGAAGCTTGAAGCTTAAACACTGTTTCCAACAATGTCCAAACAAGGTTTTATCCCCCTTTTGAACAATGCAAAAATATCTGCAGTATCATTATAGTTTACGGCATCTTTCTTTACCCGGCTTTAAAAGATGTTTTTATGTCCTCACAGTGTGCCTTGTTTTCCAAGCAGTTTCACCACTCCCATCCTCTCCTTGGCCAAATGCAGTACCAAGGTCTCTTCTTTTTTAAGGGCTGTATAATTTTCTTTGAGACCAGCTCATTTCTCAGCACCAGAGGCCCGTCTTTGGCAACTGAAAGCCCAGAGCACTATTTCCAAATTTTAAAAAGGTCACAAAGATGTAGAGGAAAGGGCAGTCATGCCTCCCTCTCATCACCCTGTCATTGATGTGTGTCCACAAGGAACGGTAAAGGACAGCGGGGCCTGTGGCAGCATTTGATTGTGCAATGACCCCCGTGAAGGATCCGTGTGTGTTAACTAATCCATTCGATGGGAAATCCAAGACAAATGGTAGATTAATCAGCCAACCAAGACAGCCCCCCTTTTGTTTTTTTACTTGAACACATAAAAACTTTTAAATGCTGGTTGTAATTGTTGACTAATAAAGTGACTCGAGAATTGATTCCCACTATTACCACTATATTTATAGTATGAGTAAGACCCTGAGTCAGGTCACATGGGGGGTGAAAAGGCTTACGCATAACTAAAGAAAAGCAGATGAGATACACAGTGGAGTTGTTATTGGGAATTGTGGGGGAGAACGGAGAAGAAGCACTTCAGGGTCTGAACAGTATGAAATAAATAAAGATTCATCCCAAGGTCTCTGTGTGTTCTGAAAAAGCATTGTTTGTTTGCTTTATTGAAAGCAAATCAAATCACAGTTAGAATAGAAACATAAATGATGAAGTGGGTACACACTCAATCCTGCGACAAGCTTTCATTTAACAACAGTCAAAGCACAGCACGAGGCAGCCATCTGCTAACTCAAAATGTTCTGAAACCCAGGTTTTGTTGGCAGGTTTAAAGAAGTTAAACAAGTATAAATATATAACATGGGATTTGTATCATTGTTAAGCCTTTAGCACCAATAATATGCAATATATCTGTACTAGAATCAATACATTTGATATTAATAAATGTACGGGTATGCCATCTACATACAATGCTCAAACTAATCATTTGAACTTTGAACAACTCTTGTTTTTTAATTTTCACCATTAAAGTATCAAACTTGTAAATATTAGCTTCTATGAGTTATGCTACTTAATTTCCCAGCTAGCCAAGCTACTTAGGGCAACACTTACAGCAACGTTAGCTTGCTATAAAGCAGAATAATTTCATTATAATAGCAGATACTCATCCACGTAATTGTGATCATATAATGTTACACAGCTATCAGTTGAGCGATATACAGTTTTTGAGGTAAAAATAATAAAACACAAGGGTAAGGTTACTCATTCTGCAAAGACTGATGCATCATCAACCCCGTACAGTTATCATTAATGTAATGAAAAGAGACAAAGTCGAACTACGTGAAGTAAACTTTTGAAATGATCATGACATAATTCCCTGAAATGTCCTGACATGCCATGTGTTCATTTCCAACCTCATACCTCCTCATGACCTCGGCTCTATTTATGGTAAATATGATCTGATCTGATCTGACTGAGTCGCAGCAACGGGCAATCTGGCAGTTAGTGGTGTCAGTTATTTCCAAAACACGGGGGACCGGGGCTGCCAGCTTTCACTTCAATCTGATAATTGGCCTGCCCCAAAGATCTGCAATTACAGCACATCATAATTAATAGCCTGCTTTTCCGGAAATGATTCAACTTTTCTTGGTCTACAATTAAAGCTGCCACCTGAGGAAATGCAAACGCACAATTACAACAGACATACAGGACTGGTCATCATGGGTCAGTGTAATTTCAATACTCATCACAGGCGATGGGTGATATTGTAAAGGCTGTCCCGTGGAGTTAGGCTGGCTGTCATATTGTTGAACTTCTTTGCCATCATGTTTGACACTGATGTTACAGAATAGCTCTATGAAACGCCCAAGCCATATGATAGTCAACCGTGCTCTGTTACGATCTAATTTCTGAGGCTTTTGTTTGATGACATAGGAACAAATATTGTGGGTGTTGTAGTACAAAAATAGAAGGCGTCATAACACCAATAAAACGTTTTTATTTGTTTTGATAATTAACTGCTTTTTGTTGACTTTATTTCAACCTCTTTTTGTAAATGTTAAGTTTTGTTCATGTTTTCTAAACAGGGGTTATGTATGATGATGGCGAAATGCAGAATGTTATTTTTCTGAAACCTGATGTCTTTACAAAAGGGAAAAAAATGTCAATTAGTCACTTGTTCCAATTGTGGCTACATTATTGAGGCTTATTGTTCAATCTATATTTGACATTTGTAAATGTGCTCTATTTTCCATCATCAGTTCAGCTTAATGTACTGTTTTATCAACATTATTTTATGTTGCCGGAGCCCAAATTAAGGTCTGTACATTGCTTGTTTGTCTAAACAGTCAGTTAAATATTATGCAATATTCTTATTTATAAAATATTATTTATTAAATAAAACACTTAAAGTCAGGCAAAGTTATGGTCAATTTAAAGCTGAATGTTGATTGCAGGTCTGTGACTGGACCCAAAATCATTTTTTTCCTACTATCTGTCTACTTGCTACATGAAAGATACTTCCTGTACAAGCACAGAACATTGGTACTGTATATAAACTGCATCTAATACTGACTTTAAGCAAGGTAGGGAATCCTGGGCAATCATTTAATTCAAACTAATCACACTTTCACCACTGCTTTATGGGAAATAACCATTATGACTTCAAGTTAGAAGCACATCATTATGATTAATTCATTTGTTGCTCAACTGAGCTGCGTTTATTATTCTATAAAGCATTTTTATTAAAATTAATCTCCAGTTAGACTTAAAACTTGACAGTGGTATAAAATCTGAGCCGTGATTTAGAGCTAATAAGAATGCAGATACAGTAAATTAAAATGGTAGGTCAATTTACAAATCTATGACAACAGACTTGACAGCACGGACAGAATCTAAGAGGATTGGAAACTGAGAAAATGAACAAATTTGGACACAGCTCATGTTTCATGTGACATCTGGCGGAACACACAAGTACAGTGGCATGAATCACATCGCTGAAGCTGTTTATGCAACGCAGGGAAGATGAAGCACATACACAAAGAGACATTAGGTAACCAACCATCTATGATGCTTTATTCTGCCATACAATATAGTGGTAATATAAATGTGGCAAACTTTGAGAATTCTGCTCACTAACATCATAAACAACAACAACAGTAGAAGTGGATGTGCTACAAACTATTATACAGTACAACATAACAAAAAGGCACGTCCTGTTTCATTTTAAACAGGCTGTTATTGAACAGGCGATTTCTACTTAACGCATCAATCAATCACGCATTAGCATTAGTCAAGGACGGGCTCGCACCCCCCCTGCAAGTAAATAGGCTGCAGCTGCTTAAGTGGCCACATCACAAAGAGGTGAACACAACTGGGCAGAGTCCTCTTTAGCGTCACTTTCTGTAACACTGGACATTAATGCTTTGTCATGCTGAGAAGTCAAGTAGTTCAAAATAAGCGATGAAGACAAGGGTGAGCAATGATCTTCAAAATGAGGTGAGTTCGATAAATGTACGTGCGTGTTCATTTGGTTGAGCGATGGTTGTTGAGCACATCATTTATTCAGTGACTCACTTGTTCTTAGATTTGGCTCAATTACATGAGCCTCCATTCTTAGCATCAACACTGTGAATATAAACCAAGTACCATATTGACATTTCTACAAAATGTGTCACATAACGTTCACATTACATTTTTATGACCTGTGTTTCATATCACCAGATGGAGATGGGTGGTGGAGTTGCAGGCGAGAAGCCACTGACCAAGACTGCATTTCAATGTTTGTAAGTTTGAAACCACTGGATATTCTTAAGTAGACCTCGGGACAACTCTCAACTGTGTTTGTGGCAACCAAAATAGGTATCTTAAGCCAAAACATGATCTTTTCCTAACCCTAGCCAAGTGTTTTTTGTGCCTTAACCTAACTAGACCATAAGCACAGCAACAGAAAGGAGTTTCAACATATTCATTGTTTTCAGAAACATACTGTACATTGGCAATGTTTATTGTGGCAGTTGGGTTGAGAAACAAACTTTAGATCTTTAAAGAGTAACTGTACCTGAGATCTTTTATAAAATAAAAGCATGGATTGATAAAAGAAAATTGCCATAAACAATTTTGATCAAATTATCATTTCAGTTCATTGATCAAGCAAAATGCCCAATAGTCATTGGTTTCAGCCTCTGAAACATAAAGATTTGCTGATTTGTTGTACTTTATACCATTGTAAATTAAAGGTTTAGGTTTTGGACCATTGATCCGACAAAATATCTTCAAAACATCAAAATGGGTGCCAGGAGCTTTTGTTGGTAAGTAAATGAGTAGATGATTAGTGTTTCCAAGAGGTACTACTGTTGGCGCCGCCGTTGCAAAGATAACTGGATCATTTCGGAGTCACAAATAACAACAAAACAGGAAAAATGTGGGTTTATTCAGCCATTTAGTCTATAATAGAAATGGATCACCAGTTAAGCTTCCTTTTCCCAGGGAGATTTTGTGCCCGGTGGCAGACAAAATTGTATACTGATAGCGAGGTTTACAGGTAACCAGTGTAAAAGCTGATAGTGTCATTATTCTATATCCATTACATTGTGCAATCAACATTTGATCAACATAATGATACAAAAAGCAGACAACTGCGATCCGTCCGATCAGTCCTACACTGCTGCATTGCTACGTGTGGTTATGACCACACCCAGATGTGCACTGCTGCATATGGTGTGAAGAGCATAATCAACACTAGTTGGCGACAAAATCAAGATTATTTTCCTGGCTGCATTTAATCTTTCAAGCAAAGAGCTTTGAGCTGCCAGGTGTTGTTTGTGCTCATTCCACAAAACACACCGGCAGATCTTGGACTCTGTTTAAAAGCATATTGGTGATGAAGATGTGCTCTGCAGCTCCGGTAATTGGGCCTCACCTCATACCTCTGTGAGACTTCACCATCTGGATGTGATGGCCCTGTGTGTGGAACATGCTGTCCTGTCAGCAAACGCAGGTGTGACCTCCATCTCTGCCAAGCTCCCATTCATGTGATTTTTATGTCCCCTGGTGAACGGTTTTCTCTTCTCCTCGATTCAGCCAACTTAATATAACTCCACTACGACTCAGGTTGGCCTAGAATCAAGTTGAAGGGATGTCTCTAAGTAATATTAAGGTTGACCCTTCCCATGTGATGTTCAGAGGCCAGAAGGTGTTGGTACAGACTTCTCACCAGAGCTTTGATATGCTCCTGTGCTGCAATGTGTTACTTTCCCAAACTGACTGAAAGGGGACGAGTGACTTTGTTCTTTTAAGCACAGAGAAATCCTAATGTTACTTAATTTAAAGATTGAGGGTCTAATTTAAGCACCACATACAGGCTAAATCTAATAAATGCTCCGTCACTTAACTGCATTATTTTGAAATACTTTAAAAAACAGCCCCATCCAGCATACAATCTGTGTAAACAATCGATTTCTTCCACTTGCTTTATCAGCCTGGACAGTTTCTGAGCACTATACAAGCCTCATCCAGACTCTCCGGCTTGTCTCTTCCACGCTGGCCGCTCTCCATCCGGGCCAGATCAGCCATTCCATCGGATTATCATTGACAGGAAGTCTGGACCTGCTGAGAGAGGCACTTTCCCTCCTGATTCTCGATCTGACATTGGGACGGACAACAAACAACTCTTTTCCACGGGGAGCGCAGCGCTCCATAATCCATACTGACCTTCCTTGGCTGCAATTCAGCTTTATTTTTAGTCTGGCTGAAGAGGAGAAAGCTTACCGTGTGCTGTTGATGCAGAGAACATTGCAACAATTTTCCCAGCAGCGCTCCGCCTTACCTTCGCTTTTTATTTTGATGAATAGCAACACATAACTGATTTTGTTCCTTGAAGCATAAAGTTAAGCTCTCTTTATGACTTAAGATTACTTCACAACCCCCCGAGTAATTCTCCCACAGTGCTTGTATTTCCAGTACACACACTGTGGGTGTAGAGAAAATGAAAATTATAACAACAATGCTAATGAAAAACAACTGTCGACCGTGCCACAAAGGTAATCATATCAGGTTGCATGCTGATAACTAATATATATATTCCTGTTGGTTTTTAAAGGTTTTTTTCTTTTTCTTCAACAAATCCCATGAAAAGACAAAAAACATCATGAATTGATCAAACAAATATCATCACAGAACTTCAATGGTGTACAAAAACTTTTAGAAACACACCAATGTGCCAAACTTGGTGCCATCCCCAAACAAATCTGTATTCATCTGCAGCCCCAACAAAAGCACTATTTACTCCTGCTGGACTAACATTTGCAAAAATCTATCGGTTTGGTTTGTCTTTCTTCAAAAAATGAAACTATACACTTGTGACCCATTTCTAAAGATTAATGTTTTTGGTACAGTGGAGGAATAAATGAGCTTGGGGGTTTAAGAGTCACAGAAAAGGTAAAGAAGTCAGGAAGGGTAGTTTTTCGGTTTTTAGCAATGTATCTGCAGTTTTAACACCTTTTGGTTTATTTGATGTTCTGTTAGTTTTCGGCTCTAACTAATTATCTGACCTCATTAAGTCAGGATAATGCTGCTAATTGGTATGCATTGTAATGTGCCTTTTATGGTATTTGTCATTATGATTCAACACAAGCCTACGCTAAGGTTAGGGTTAAGTGTTTTTATTACTTTTCCAGCCCATTCTAACATTGCACGTTGGGATTGGTAAGTTTGTAGAAACCGACAAGAAGAAGCAAAATGAAAGTATTCCTTCAGGCCTCCCTCCAAAACACATGAACACACAATGCCTGACTATAGAATATGCTACATTCTCTTCGCATTTTTTTGTCGAATTATTACATAAATAATCAACTCAGAAGGTGCAATATGTAAGAATTTTAGTTTAAAACATTAAAAAGTAATTACAATTATCAATAGAATGTGAAAAAATAACAGTTTTGATGTTATGTGGATGAAAGAAGTCTTTTGTATTGTGCTGGTGAGATATCTATTGGAGCTAGCATGCTAACCAGCTAGCCCCTCGCCAGTTTGTACCTCAAGAGGTAAGAGTCAGATAGTAAACAACACCAACACTCCCATGGCGCTCCACGCTTCCAGTCCTAGCAGAATCAGCTAGCTGCACGGTTAACTGAGCTTACCAGCTATTAGCAGCAGTTAGCAGTTGCTTTGGTGATGTGTCCAATTCTTTCACATTACACCTTTAAATGCCACAATCATATAAACACATGCAAAATAGCCATCACGAACCTACCTCAATTATTGTGTAGTGCAACTAGCTTGCTATTAGCATTAGCAAAATATCTGCCTGGCTTTGCGGAGAACTCCAGCATGCGCACGTTCCATTTATTGATTGGTGACGAGATGTTATAAGATTTTCTACAAATATAAAATAACTTTAGCAACCGTAGCTTTAGCATTGTGTAATATTTCAACCAAGGGTGCAGGAAATCGATAACACATTCTGCTAAGTGCATCATGTAAAAGATTTTTATGACAGTGCAGGTAGTTATATGAGGTAGCAGAGTGTGTTTTTGGTTAAAACAGTGAAATAAATGTAAATTGATGAATGAAAATGTGTTATAGAGCAAATACATCTGTAAATCTAATATGGCCATAAAGCAGTCCGACTCATTGATTTGCAACACTGCCAACTATGGCTTTATACATGCAGAGACATTAAAGGAATACATTAACGGTATAAACCTTTCGTCTCACAGTGTACATCATACTGCCCCACCCTAAATTCAGCAGTGTGTCACATACAAAGTGATATGACTATTCCATCATTCACTTGTTTAACATGTTTACCCGTCTTAGAATGGATGTATCCGTCTCAGCCGCACACATTTTTCTCCCTGAATGAACACCACTCAAATAGCCCGACACTCAGCTCAGTCTCCTCAACAGTGGACGTATTAATCTTCAAACTGATTATAATCTGTTGAAACAAAATAGATATCCATTATAGCAAATCCCCCTGTCCCAAAGAATGACAAAACATCTGTTAGTCTTTGTTAATGTTAATGCTAAATCTCCTCAGTTCACTTTAGATGACAACGTGCTCCAAAAAAGGATGCTGTGTTAATGGATATGGCGTGTTTTGCTTTATTAAAAAAAATCTTTAATTATGACAAAGACTCCTCTGCTATTTGCATACTTTGGTTGAGCATCAGGGATTGTCTAGAGACCAAAGCGCCTGGAGCAAATTAAATGAAACTTGGTGCCAAAGATAATTCAGTGATTAATTTTTTGGAATGTTAATATCAGGATAAGTAGGTGAGGAGAAAAAAGGGCGACTTTACCTAAATAGAACGACTCTATCGCTGCCGCAGTGTGTGTGCGGTGTGTGTCGCGTGCGTGTCTGCGTGCAGTTTATGGCTGTGCGCTTTCAAGCAGCTGCAGTGCTTTCAAGTCTCAGAGAGTAGAAAGTACAGAACCAAGAAATGGAGAACAGGGGGAGTAAATGTTAAAATTACCATATTGATGGATGTTACAAAATAGGGGCTTCATCTTTTTCATCTGAATTTCAATGATGCATAATTATAATGGTCATTTGCTTTGCCCATTTGCATAGTTCCCAGAATTATTCAATTTTTAGGTCATTTTACCAACAAAGAGAAATGAAGACAGAAACTCTCTTTTTATGTGGGTCATGATTACGTGTCACAAACTGACACTTGCTGCAGAATACCTGAGCGGTGAACACACTAGAAGAATTTTTTTTAAAATGCTAACCAAATATGAGAAGAATCAGACTCGCATGTTTTAATGGCTGCCTTTTGCAGGTTATGGACATGGGCGGAACTCACTGCTCCGATATTCGCCACCAATCACCTCAACCGCACGGTCAGATTACGCTGTGAGTCAGAAAAATCGGACCTCAATCTGCAAGATGACATGTTTTTTTTTATTGACCACTGCAGACTCTCCACAATCTTGAAAATTAAATATCACGGCCAAATTGTGCTTATATTTGGGGTTTACAACATTTTTGTTTAAACAGTTGCTCCGATGAGTTGAAATGCTTAAACAAATGCACTGGTGAGGCTTTATGACTGTTAACTATTGTAGTTTAACTTTGTTACATCTACTTGATCTGATATTTTGAGACAGGAAGTTCACAAGAGGTCCGCTGATCAAAGCACGTGTACATTGTGCATCTGGCTCTTTAAGTCATCTACCAGACACACTTGGCAGAGTACAGCTAACGTTAAAGTGTTTGAATACACTCCTCATGGGTGGGGTGAAGGACCACGCCCCACTTCAAGACCTTTGGCCCATACTTGGCCCTTAAGTTGCTGATCACTGTAACCCAGCTCCAATCAATCCCTTCAGCTGTAGTTGTTTTTGTTTTCACCTCATCTGTCTCTGTCTGTCTGTGGACAGATTTTTGTAAAATCACTTTAAATGTTTTCTTGCCATCCTTTACTTCTTTTTACAGCCCATAATCTTTTTGTTAGTTCTTAATTCCTTTGATGTGATGTTGTCTTCTTATCGTCCTTTATTGATTTTATTCTTTTATTTACTTACTAACCCTTTTGTTCGTTGTGATTTTGCATGTTTTTTTCACTTTTATTTTATTATATGAGTGTGTAGTTGACAACTAAAATGAAGAGAGAACTCAAAGATGGGCATGGTCCGAGCAAGCCTAACAATAGCACTGCTAGCATGCTGTCATTCAGCAAGTAATATTTGCCTTGCTTATCTCTTATCTTATCTTATCTTATCTTATCTTATCTTATCAATGATCTCATGTAGACAATTTACATACGGGTGATGACAAACATTTTAATATACCTGTGATATGCTTATATCTTCCCAGTTTTGGTCAGGCTCTAGTTATGATTCAAATATGAATAGAACAATTTTTGTTTGTTTCAAGATTTCACATGAAAATCAGACCTCCTAACACAAATGACTTGACACATAGCTATCAGATACCGCACAACTCAGTGACTTATCTTGTCGGATTTCTGATTCCCTTCCTTCACAGTCAAAGATGCAGTATTCATCATGTGAAACTGAACGTGTCACCTGTGAATGTGATTCAATATTGTCGCTGTATATTTCACAAGCAATAATTTGTCACATTGCTCCTTTGTTTTGGTACAAAAAAGAACCGGTGTTGGCGAAACACTGTTTAACCTGGCTGCCTTTGATGTTTTCCACAAAACTGTGCTATAGATACACTCATCTTTGTGTTTGCATAAACTGTCCATGGATAGGCTGCTGCAGGTTCCTCGCTAAGGTCTCCATAGCAACACCTTGTCATCTGTGTTTAAGTCAGCCGGTGTAGCAGTAGTGTCACAGGGAAATACAGCCTCAGTACCCATCACAAAGTGACAGTGCAATTTACTTTACTCCCTAATCCTGTTTTCCCCCTCAAAAGAGCATCAACACCTGCATTACAAGGAGGAAACTGGCAACATTTCCTCTGTAACTTTAAAAGCTCTTTGTGTAAAAAATTGATATTTTGGTTTATGACTGTACATTTAAGTCTATATAGAGTCAGACGGACTGTATACGATGTCTTCTCTTCCAGCTATTTCTCCATAATACCGGCGTAGTTGCAGTTTTGCCTGTGGCTGCCCAGAAGCCGATTTTGAAATTCATAACAACAGCTCATGTCACGTAAATAGATGAGATTGTTGTCATGGTCTTATATCATGGCACAGACAGCTCATCCAAACACCGCAAAGTCAATCTACATAATCTATCAATACGCTGTAAAGCTTTAGGCCTCCGAGAAGACTCGGGAGATCAATACTTTGCTGCGGGTATTGACAGGACTTTAAATGGTGGCTTAACTCAATGTGCAAACTCTGGAAACATTTTTCACAGTTCACCCCATTATCCTGTTGCACATTTGTTTCAAAGACACGGCCAGGAGACTGAAGTTCTCTGCAGAGGACTTGAGTGAGTTTCAAAGGGACAGTCGATCTGAATCTGTTCATCATGTCTGGCTGGAATATTGACTGCAGCTCTGTGTGGCTGTTCTCATACATGCATCACCAAGAATTTGTTGAATCACCATTATGGACCATGTTGTGTGACTCAAGGATCGAAATGAGTTTAATGCAATAGCAATCTAGCTTTTTATGGCACCTGCTGCTAAGGATCTTGTGTTGACAAGCCTGCAGTGTCCCTTTACCACCCTACATACTAACAGGAAATGATACAGTGCTTGCGTCATTGGGCGTAGCTCACGATTTTTGCGAGTTATTATCTTGCCTTACCTTGTGACAACCAGCAGGAGAAGCGACATGATGTTGATCTGTTACATCAGAGCTTAATTGACAGAAGACGGCGCTGAAGGTTTTTCTTGATGGAAAAGATGTGTTCACTGTAATCTCGACTGGATTTGGTGAGTTAGTGTTTCATTTAAGGGGCTCAGCTGGTGGTAGTGCTCTCCTAGTATTGATCTGATCAGCCGAAGTTTGCCTGTGTTCGTCCAATCAGCTTCCAAGTATCATTGAAAATTCCTGCCCCTTTCCAAACAGTTTCAAGCGGCGCCTGTCCAGAGGTTCCGTGTAGCAAACCATCATATAGTTCATGTATCAACATCACACTCAGACATGAAGGGTTTTTGGCCCAAAAGTGGCTGTTGGTCCCCATTTATTTTTTTTTTCCTGGTGGCACCATGAGGTTGACGTTTGTGGTTTTCAGAAGAGAAACGCTCACAACTATTGGATAGACTTAAATTTGTTGCACACTTGAATGTCTCTGGAGGAATTGTTATAGCTTCAGTGAGCCATTCATTTTCAGACAGGTACAACTTTACTCAAGCCACACAGAAGTCAGTCTCCCGTTCCGTGCCAAGCAGCGTCACAATCGAGTCGAAAATACGGAATTAGGAGCTGCTTAGCATCAGTAGGTTAGCATCGTCATTGTGAGCATGTTTGCTAAGTACAGCCTCGCTTTTGTGTATATTGTCTCTTTTACGGTGTCATTTGCATTCAGTATGGGTTTATTTTCTGTGCAATTATTAGGAATTCTGAGGACTTACACCAATGTCACTGCAGTTACAATCACTTTAAAACAATTTGGCTGAACCATTGGCAGCCTTGTTGCCTTGTCTTGTGTCCCTGCCACTTTGTTTTAGTAATGGTAATAGTAATAAAACAGACCTGTTCCTCAATTTCAATGACATTGTAAAACAGCTCTGCTAAAAATAAAAAAAAAATCACACATTTCCCCTCCGTACTGTTTTGGAAGGTCATTGTCATCTCAATATGGGCTCAGCGCCTTGATAATCACACAACACAAGCTGCTTTTATTCACTGTCCAAGCTTAAAAAACGGGCTCTTTTAGACCATCCTTCTGCGTTGTCGCACAAAAAACATGTGGAGAGCTGTGTGGATAATCAAGGTTAACATGACAGTTATAACTTCCTTTATATCAACAACTCAGTAAAAACTTGTGAAAGAAAACCATTTATCGTGAATCCACTTAAGAATTCCACCCATGTTGGACCCCTAATACAAAGTGCCTTATTGGCAGCTAAAAATCCCACTTTGCCCAGTCTTCTCCAGTCTTGAAAGTAGACAACATCTGAGGATTTGGAGAGATTACTCAGTCAATATGCAAAGAAACTAATGCTTTAATTGTGAGCACCTAATAGACGGGCTGTTCTGTTGAGCCTCGTGTGCTAAACGACGCTAAAGTAGATTTCAAGAGTCACATTTCAGTATTTCAATAGTGTTGCCAAAAAATACAATATATTATCCCTCTGAAACAGAGCCCTTTGCTGACACATTTAATTAATAATATGAGTGAGCAATTCACCTTCAGCTGCCTTTTCTTTTCAGTTGAAAGGGATTTATACCTTTACAATAAATGTACTGAAGCAGTGCCATAAAATAAAGACCTGAAAGCTATTTCTCATTTAATGTTACCGTTAAATAATTAGTGCGATCTGACATTTTGAATTGTTATAATCAGAGCCATTCTTTCCTCTTTGTCCGTAAACCGGCAAATGAATTGTTGGAGAACAAAACAGCACCGTGCCTCTGTATGAATTGCATTGCTAGTCGTACCTGTTGTTGCTTGGTGCCTCATGTGTTTCTCTCTCCACAATGAAAGAGCTGCTTGGTGTCTATGCATGTGAGCTTTTTTTGCCAATGGACATAAATACTCAGGGGTGAGGGTCCTTCCGGGACAACACAGATTTCCCCATATTCATCCCGATTATCGCCACTTAATTATTATTTATCTACTGTCAAGTGATGCAAATTAACATAATAGACAGAGCCGATTGCTCCCAAACAGTGGAGTGCTGTGTTTGTTTACCCCAAAAGGTCTAATTATCTGAAGACTGTACCCAGCAACAATTAACAATTAAACTAAAGCTTTCCGACACAGCTTTTTGTTTTATTCTGATTTATTTTTTTATTTTTGCTATCTGCTATGTTGCGTGTCCCAGCGTGATGCAGACCCCGTGGAGCACGACGGGCAAATAAGAAGAGGAAAAAAAAACATCTTGGACCAACATGAAAGGGCGAGGAGTGAGGGGGGGAATGTCTCGATCTGGAAACGCCGTCTCACACGGCGAGAGCCTCAAGGTATTCCGCTCTGCACTTGAAAAGACTGAAAACTGACGACTTTTCCCCCTCTGCTGCCTATGATGTGCATCGTGCAAGCTTCTAAGCGGAGGCAGTTTAGGGAAAGTCAACGAGAAGCCCAGTGGATCGCTGTTGAACTAGTAACAGCAAAGGCTGTGCTGAAGTGCTGGGGGAATATAGGCTAAGTGGGCTGTGAAGGGTTGGAACACTTGGAAGTGGGAGCTGGCAGGTTGATGCTGCTATTTACATATCAGGGTGGTTATATATGTGTGAAAGAGGGAGTCAGAGTATTACAGTCAGCTTTATTAAACTGCATAGCTTATCAAAGGTTATGAGATTAAGCCACATCTCTGTTTTTGAGTAAGGGCTCATTTTATAGGCACAAACAGCTGGAACATACTGTATACTGCACATCGATGGCTCGACTACCCTAGAAAGCACAAAGGTTTCAAGGACTCTCTCAAACAATAAGGACTCTATTTTGGAATAGGCAGGACGCCATTTTTTCCCTATGTATCCATGTGTATGATGTGTGATATAGAATTTGTTCACGAAAATGCGAACAGCTGTGAGACGGTGGTGCTTGTCAGAAAACTCTGTGACTAACTGACACTTTTATCCAGTTATAAGCTATATTTTAAGCTACACTCTTGGATCTTAAGTGTTTTTGCCTATTGCCTAATTCACAGGACTGCACTGCTTTTTTTTTTTAGGCTGGTGGCAAACTAGCTGGTTGCTTTAATTAGGGATTTTAATGAGAATATCCTCCTAGGTCTTGCAGTTTCTCTAGATTTTCCAACCAGATAGAGGATTTAGTCAACGGACTTGGATATAAGCTGGGTTCAAACTCAAAAGACTGCACCTTGCTAGGTATACACTTACTTATAGAACCTTTAAGGGTTCTGTTGGAGCTATTTGCTCATAGTGTGAATATTATTTTGCTTGATTATTCTAGATGTTTGATAGCACTTTCTTTTGCTAGTTATTTGTTTAGTTTAATTATTTACTTGTTTAGCATGTTTAGTTTTGTCTACTTGGTATTTTGCTTTGTTTTTGTTTTGTCTGGGGATTTGGGTGTGTCTGTGGGTACCCTAGGTTATGGTTTTTTAACCAGAGCAGGAGAGGCATGCAGGTTTCCTTTATTCTTAGTTTGCTTGCTTGCTTTTTGTAGAAATAAACTATGAAAACCAAAGGAACTTTGAATAGACATTGAACTGATTTGCATTTTGAAGTTTGACTTATATTTCTATAGCTTGGTATGTATTTGGCACCTTCAAAAGGTCCTATAAAGAACAATTTCAAGGGCTCAGTTTATAGAACCCTTGAGGTTCTTCATTGCTGAACGAAAACGTTCTATTGAGAACATAACATACTCTATAAGACTTTGATAACATAATTTGGTGTAAAATGGCAAAAGGTATCAAAACCGGTGACAAGCGGACACCTCGTAACGATGAATACACAAAGAGTTATCACTTGACTTTGTGGTTTAGAGTATTTTAGTGTCTTTCAGATCTCTGTTTTGGTTTCACAGTAAAAGTTTAAAATGTAATCTAACCTCTCCTCTCTCCTATTCAGCAAAAAAACCTCTCACCAACAGACTGTACTCTACATGCTCAGCACCAATCAGCTTAACATCTAGCTAGTGAATGTTTGTGAGCATTAATTGTTTCTCTTAGTCCTCGTTGGTGGAGAGCAGAACAGAGCTAAAGGCAGAGGAAACATTGGACTTGGAATTCATCAGGTGGTTACAAACAACACTTATGTTGTTCCTTGCTTCTCAATATGTAAATAAGCAACAGTTTGCTAACAAATTAGCCACTTTGCACTCTATAGGCAAACGACCTCAGTTATTCCCTCAGTGGAACAAAGAATTTGACAAGGCAATGCCTCTTCTATGAGAGATCTTTCAGAAAAAGCATCGCTATCAGTGATGGCACAACATAATAAAGTCAAGTGTCTTAAATCAAACAAATAAAGTGTAAACTGCTTTGTGTTTGAGTCATTATTAGCCATAACCTATACCCAACCACTTTTTCATGACTAGAAATACAGTGGAAAGATGACTTTTAAACAACAGGCTTCATCACTTAAAGACAGTCAAATCAAACGTTTTCAGGATTGTACAAGGTTAAAAAAACAGATATTTAGAGCTTTAACGTCACTTGGACTATTTCAGTATTTGACATTTGAAGGAAAAAGCCATCCCTTTGCACACAAACCCCAAATCAAGCTACCATTGGTGTGCACAGTCTGTGAGTGTTGTGATCGACGGTACCCCTCGTGCTTCAAACTGCCTGCAGCCACTGCTGTGATTATGGGCTTACACAGGGGTAACAGTGGGGCCCTTGATTCCCCCTGTGCTATAGTCATCAAAAAGTCTGGCCTTATTCTGCCATATCCATCTCCCACTTACTGGAAACCTCTTAATTGATGGATGAGGACGTTATGGGAAATGGCAGGAGTCGTTATGCCGGTGATTTTCCTTCAAATGTATCTGCCACTTGGCGGGTGGAGGAAAGGATGAACGACAACTTTCTTGGACCCTGAACAGGTGGAAACACACGTGGGCTGGCGATGCCACATCGGCGGGGGGTGAAAAGGGAAGGGTGGATGATTGATAGAGACTTAAAATGGAAGAGGGACACCCACCTTCTCTCTCATCACGCCTAGAGCCACAGTGTCTCTAATTTCCAAATGGCTGGAATCAGGATGGGTCTAATGAAAAAGGACTGTGCTCTTTTCCTCACCTTCATAGGCTTTCTCTATCTCTGTGTGTCTCTGTCCGTCCTTGTTACTCGCACCCTACCGCTTTCTCTGCAGACGATTTCTCTATTGACAAAATGTACTAATGAAATGTCACCTCAGACAGCTGGCCGTGAGGATTGATGTGCCAGAACTTTTTTCACTTTATTTGAATTTTCCCTTCCTGCACTTTCTCTTCCTCTCACTTTCTCCATCGATTTTTTTTTCCTCCCATCCATTTCGCAGCACTGGAAATTAAATTTTTGCCCATGCCTGTTTGTAACCGACTTGTTGCATTGCTTCAGAAATATCATCCGTCATACATTCAAGCATGGGCTGTAATGCCATAATTGGCATCCGAGTGTCTAAATATCACTAGTTAAGAGGTGCAACATATCAGAAAATAAGGCTAATTACTGTTCCAGGTGTAATCCATGTCATCAAGCATTTATTACTATTCCAATGTGTCACTTAAGAGGCAACAGCATTTGCAGCGTCATGAATTCTTATTGCCGAGTGCTGTGTTACCTGCAAGGGGACATAATGCTAAAATGAAGGAAAGTGAGCAGCAGTGGTAACAAGCACAGCGCCAATGCACCGTGACATTTACAGTACACACTGCAGCAAAATCCTCAATAAAAAACTGGGCTCAAAACAGACAGGTTGCAGACAACAGACAGTAAAATACAGTGGTTTATATCTCAGATGCATATTGTTGCAGTGAGACAACAGAACATCTTTTTAACCCTCACATCCTACATTTTAAACATGTTGTAACATCTGATGGCAACTTCCTAATGAATCAAATGAGGGCGTCCTGTGGGTATAATGTTGCATTTTCATCACCCTTCAATCAGAGACTTGTTGACAAAAAAGCACAAATCTTTAAAGGAGCTATATGGCTAGAATTTAGTTAAAAACATTCAAAAACTAACCCAGACTATCAACAGAAGAGCAGTTTTGACATTTTGTCAAAGACATTTATGTATTCTGTTGCAGAGATGTCTACTGAAGTTAGCATTCTAACCAGCTAGCATCGGCTGGTCCTGTCTCGTTGTACCGCCCCTTACCTCAATGGGGCGATAGTGAGTCATCAAGGGCGTATTTGAACCACAGAATAAGAAACAATGTTAGGTGGCGAAGAAAAGAAGTGAGAAAAGCAAAACAAGACCTTGGAGTTGCTTTCCACTGCTGGAGAGCGATCTTGGCGACTAATCAAATTAATTTTGGTAGTGGGGTGGACCTGCCGACATTCTGGTTATATTCTGCTCCCAATTTGTTTGGAGTATAAACTTGACAGAGGGCCAGTTCTTACACATGGCACCTTTAAAGAGGCATAATGATGGTTAAAAGACATATATATAATGTAATTTATACTGTAGATATATATATATTCTGAAACACTGATTTGCTATTTGTCTGTTGTGAGTTAGGTACTTGATACTGTGCTCAGTTTTGAAATCTAATGATGTAAAATGATGAACCTGGTCAGTGTTTTTTTCTGCGTACTAATACTAACTGCCAGTAATGGATGCAGGTACATTTTGTGGTCTAAAGAGGCCAAATAAACCAAAGCGAGTTGTCCAGGTTTTTCACCTCGAATAGTGACGACAGTGAGTTTGAGTGAGCAGTGATAGTGAAGAAGAATAGAGCCTAACATCTGTCCAGTAGGTTTCACCAGTCTAGAGCCGAAAAACAGAAAGCACACATTCTAGGTCTGTATACAATATTTCTTGAGAAGAACAGTATTTTGTTTTTCAAAAGGCAGAGTGCAGAAAATGTGATAGTCATCTCTGCCTCATGAACAGCATAATTAATGCTGTAGAGGGTTGAAAGCGCCAAATTCCATCAGAAAAAATGCAATTGGATTAATGCATTGCTGTCATTTAAGCCTCATAAGTGGTTTGGTAATTATTGTTGCTCTGCAGGGGTGGCAATACAGGGTGAAACTGTGTGTAACCACCAAGGGAGCTTGCCAACACAGCTTCCACCCACCTGCTCATGTCTAAAAAATTAAATGCAAACTTCTCCTCAGCACTAAACTGCCAAAATCAGGAAATAGGCCCAAATACAGCAGGGGGGAATCCATAATTCAAAATGCCTCCCTCTACAGCCTGCCCACCAGTCCCCAGAAATCTAGGCACTCCACTGCACAAGTCCACTGCATGTACGCAGAGCGCACAGCGAGGAAACAGTACGACCAGTGACACTTGAGAATTGCTTTGCATTGCATGCTGAGCTGCATCTCAGGGTGAAGACAGAAGTTGTAGCTTTTTCTGTGCAAAAATTCAAACCAACTGAAGATAGCTGTGAGTGTATGCCAAATTGGATTTGGTGATTGAAACATTTCCATTAACAGACCAACAATTGGTTATCACTTTACAAAAAGGTACACAGAAATGTGAGTAGTTACTGAAGAGTGAGTAAGGAATGAATCAGGATCAAGTTGATAGTTATATATGAGAGAGGTAATGAGACACTACTCAGTAACTACTCAGTATGAGGTTTCACTGTACTTGAAGGGGCACAAAAAGAGTAACTAATGATTAAGTTATTAGTAACTAATGATTGGGTACCTAATCAGAGAGTAAGTAATGATTCAATAACAAGTAATTGAGACTAGTTTGTGACACTAAGCAGCTGGATGATAATTAATCAGGAAAAGCGCATGAACAAACTGTTCAGAATGTTGATTCTCAGATATTTATGAACTAATTATCACCTAATGATTCAATAATGTAGTATCTCCGTCTGCTCTCTAGTAACTCATAATTATCTACTATATAATGATGAGTTACTATATATAAAATGACAGTTTTTAATGATCATCAGTTCGTTCCTGAGTCATTCCTTAGTTGCTCCTTAGCAACTACTCACATTTTTGTGTACCCTATTGTAAAGTGTTACCCAACAATTAACTAACTACACACAACAGAGGTCAAGGTTTAAAATAGCTTGTGCAGTTCATTAACTCTCAATTCGAATTGCGAATTGAGTCCATTTTAAGACATCTAAATTTGTGTTGCACTTTTAGGGGAATCAGCCGGGAGGTAAATTGGCATCCCTCTCAGTTAATGATCTCGTATTGTGTTCCAGCATTTAGAATGATTTTCAATTATCAACACCCAGAAATAGCTGTCTGTTTTCATCAGAAATCATTGTTCAGCAGCTCCGAACATAAATCACATCAAACACATACACTTGCCTGCTCAATAGCCTGTACCTTAACCTACAAAGTGTTTTCAAGCTGCAAAAATTGGCACACTTCTGCTAAAATAATCAATTAAAACATCACTCCAAACAATTGCTCACATGAACGCTGAATCACACTGGACAGAAAACTGCTGCTGCCCTCCTCTGGAGCCGTCAAACCTTTCCAGCGTGTTGCACCTCTCACCACACCCCAATCACATGTCAAAGCAAGTGTTTTTGCCTCTGACAGCTGATGGAGAGCACCTACTTAAATTCGATGGTGATTTACCCTTAAAAACCCTGGATGGGAGGCGTCAGGAGATGCACCGAAGCCTCAGGTTCTCCTGCAGCCTCTCAGAGCAATATGTGCATCTGTAGACATGCTTTCTATCTGCCCAGGGCTTAAATAGTGCTATCTGTGTTCTGTCATTTATTTTTTTTAACCTTGAGGGAAAGACAAGAACTGCCAAATAATGTGAAATCAGTGAAATATACGTTTAATTTGCCCTCTCTACACAGCTGCAACTGCACTCCCTATAGAAATAGCTCAAAACTGAATTATGTCCAAAACCTTTTTTTTTTTTTGAGAATTTCTCACTTCATTCATAGCTGCTGTCAGTCCAGTGTGCTTCTGGGTGCAGAAATACTAGATTTCAATCCCTGTTGACCTTTCTGCTTCACGGCATCACGTGTCATCATTATTCCTGTGTTTCATTTCGAGGTTCGAGGACATGTGACTTCCCATACCTAACCTAGATTTACATGGATAGGTGACTTCATTAAGTGGAGGAGTGAAAGCGCTGAGAGCCGGCAGTCATCTTGATGTCAGATGAAAATGATGCTGTCAGACTGGATTGAGATATACAGAGCACGTTACTGCAAGGCAGCATAACAGGGTGAAGACACCGGAGCGCTTTTTCGTGCCTCTGTGACCTTTCCGACATGAACACATTCACAAAAAGGATAAAACATATGACTAAACACATCAAATTTAAGACCTTTTAGTTTGTGTAACTGTTGAGCCGTGTCACAGTTATATGAGCTCCAGGTAAGACTTGCCCTGCAATTCAAGTTCATTAAGTCCTTACAATTACAATTAAGCCCACTTGTACAGATCAAAAGAGTTTGAACACTCAACAGCAACATGATTCTTTTGATTCTGTTTGATTGCTAATAGCTTGAAAAACACAATGATGTTAATCGCCAAAGGTCCTTCAGACTAAATGTCAGAATACACTGACTTTGATTTCCTTCCCAAACAATACATTTTCTAATATAATCCAATGATGATGCTGTCAGCGGGTCCACATTATTTTCTTAGCACCTTAATTAAAAAAACACACAGAACTGACAATTATGAAAATGATTCATATGACTTTTTTTCTGCTGCGCTATTGGTGCTAAGATCTGGTGTTGCTTCGGCACAGAAACGACTTACATTAAAGCAACATTACATCATGTTTTTTACCTTATAATAACAGCTTCAATATCATGTTTGGTGGACTACGAAACTTCACCTGATTTTCCATCGACATGGCGGTAAGTAGCTGAATCTCCATTTTTGGGCGGGCTTATCCTTTAAGAGTTTTGCCGCTCTATCACAACATCATGTCTCTGAGCAAACAACAGATGCTGTCAAGTTCCACTGCTGTTGATGACTTGCTCGCTGTCATTAATCCTCCATATATTTTGCCACTAATATGGTGACTGCTAACCAAATTGCCTCGCTCCTTTCCTGAAGTCAGGCTTATTTATGTAGCCAAAAATGACATATTTGTCTCAGAGGGCTTTACAATCTGTACAACATATGGCACCCTGTATGCTTAGACACTTCATTCCCTCCTCTACGATGGACAGGCATGCATTAAGTGCCATATGTGGGATGGAAACAGAATTACAATACGTTTATAAGAAGTTCAAGTGTGATATGAAGTCTATAACCTTTGTATTAAGATAAATAAGTTCAACAATTCATACTTGCATCATGTACAGTAATGAAATATTCAAAAGCAGCAGATTTAGTTTGTCGTTCGATCCTACAACTCTTCCTGTTTCGGTGATGCATTCAGGTGACATGCGAACCAACCTGCGTCACTACTTAGAAAACAAAGGAGGAAACATTTCTTATGCTTTTCATCCCTGACTGTTTCATTTGTTTACAAACTGCTCCCTCCCCCTTAATTTATGTTATTTGCATTTAGCGCCAGGTACTACACGATAATAATGACATTTTTATTGCTAAGTCTCTTTGGCTCTCTCAAAGCGGAGATCACAGGCACATCCTAGGGCTAAAGAAGGATTACTTTGTAGTGAGACACCGCGCGGCAGACATCGCATTAAAACACAGACACCTCCGAGGATGTTATTTGCTTGATTTGTTTCTTAGATGGAAACATACAAAGGAATGGAGCAATAAAAAAGCGGAATACAATAAAAAAGAATCCTCTTTGCTGGGATTTGATTTCCGGGGGGATGGAGATGTGTGTGCGCGTGTGTGTGAGGTGCCCCTGAGTGACTTTTTGACAGCTGTTTGTTTTTGAAGAAGCGCGGCGGTTTAATTTATTTATTTCTCTGACAGATTGTGGATATGCAAAGCGTCTTTGCTCTCTTTGCTCTCCGTACGGAAAATTCCTTGAGCCCTCTTTGTTATTCATTGTTTGAACAACACCAAGACGTGGCGTGCAAAGTTAACAAACACTTCCCCTCCTAAATGCATAGACTCCTGCTGCAGGTAACATCAAACGCAGACGCATTTTCCCCCTTCGAGGACAATATCATGAATGAAAGATAATAAATTAGTTAATGTGACCAAATGTGCAGCACACCCACCTTCATAAGGCTGCTTAAAAATTAACTGCTTGAGTTGACTCTCGGGCTTCAAAGCCAATTTGCCGTGGTAATTGAAGGAGATGAAACTGTGAGGACAATGGACTCGAGGCGGCATGTTGATTAGAATTGATGACTGCATTCGGTGTCTGTACATTTCTTGTGCAGTGAGATGACTGCAGAGTGTCGCAGGTTATGTGTGAAACGGTGAAAAAGTGAAAGTTCATGTTGCTTCAAAGTTTCACTTTTAATCCTGTTTTCACGACATTTTCTCCTCCATGTAACATAGTAGACGATGGCCTTATGTTGTCATGGCAATTTTTTATGGAAGCTCGGGAGACGGTCTTCTAATTTAGCACAGCTCCGGTATAAATTGTCCTGCACCACCTTCTCACTGTTATCTAGCTAATGATGGCTTTCAAAGTTAACTTATCTGTGTGATATTAAGCGGTGCGCCAACTCCTGCTGGTCTGTAATCTTCTCAATATTTAACTTCTCTCCAAGTTACACCCTCAATCTGTCAACTATCTGAATACTTGAAAG
This sequence comes from Pagrus pagrus, assembly GCF_965226575.1. Classification (NCBI taxonomy): domain Eukaryota; kingdom Metazoa; phylum Chordata; class Actinopteri; order Spariformes; family Sparidae; genus Pagrus; species Pagrus pagrus. The sequence continues at coordinate 14,487,799 of NC_140204.1, read as the reverse complement.
TGGAGTCGGAGCATGTTGCTCTGCAGAAATGTTACAAGCTTGCACAGGCAGATAAAGATTGGAGAGATCTGTGAGGGGGGGAAAAAAATGACTACACAAATTATATTCACTGCTCCGCGACAGCCTTTATCTGCCAAAGGCTTCGTCAATACAGCCGTGACTTTTATTAATTTCAGTGCTCCACCGAGGCATTGATCAGAGCCTCTATCATTCCTATGATCTCATTTCAGGCCGTAATGTGAAACTAAAGGGTCAATAAAGACGTCTTATTTAATCCCCAGTGTTTGGCTGCTTCAGTGGTTCGAGGAAGTGAAAATGTGCATCTCTTAGATAAGCATCTTCAGTTTCATTTACAAGCTGCTGGTGATAGCTGCAGTGAGATGTTTGCTTAGTTTTAAATGACAAGGCCCTCTGGATTGCACTATTTTGTGTGTCGTGTTATATTACAATGTCTCCGTGTCCTTGCTGTGTTAAGAGCTTTCTTCTGCTCATGTATCATCGACAGATTTTGTGTTTGTTAACAGAATAAACACTAAAAAAAACAAAAAAGAAAGAAAAAGGTTAGTTCATATTGCGGAATATGTTCCACAGTGAGGAACATTAGGATGTATATTATCAGAATATCCGCCGCAAGAAATATATGTTAGAAGATTACACAACATCGATCTTTTAGGTCCGACATCATTCATCAAAGCAGCTGAAGTCTGTTTTGGTTTGTTTGTTTCCTCTGAAAACCTCCCCGGCGCCGCCACAGATGGCTATAAACTTTAATTTCCTGCCCAAAAGTACATTTTATACAGCTTTTTCCATGTCGCCGTGTACTTTTGTCTTTTCAACAAAGATTAAAGAAAAGGAGAAAATGCACAAAGGAGCAGATAAAAGCGATATGGCTCCATATTAACTGTAGGAGGAAGCGTTGATATCAGCGCACTCCTTTGCCTATTCTTTGTTATCAACACAACACCAGTATCACATCGAAAAACAAACGTCGGACAGACTTCTGGAGGAACACCGTAAGGTGTGATAACGCTGTAGCGAGGTGCCCTTTACTTGCAGATAGGGCTTATAATGAGGTAAAAAGGGGGGAAAACATTGGATTAATAATACATGGGTCATTTGTAAATCAATGGAGGGGTATCAGGCCAGTGAATAGGCTACAGGATTTATTCTGATTACAGAATGGCAATAAAGGGCCATTTACAACCTGAATGGGACAGCCAGTAATTAAGAAGCCTGCCTTAAAACAAAAGGGAGAAGGAGTTCTGTGGGAGTACGTCGTTAACTCCGGGGAGAACCACTGCATGTTAATGGCCATGCTGTATTTCACCTGCAGTTGGTGGACAAGACCAAGAAAGCCAGTCCTCCAGGAGAATGTGCAGTAGCCATCCATCTTATTATAATATTTGGACCGCACTGCAGTAAAAAAAAAGAATCGGCCTGCAATGGATTTGCTGCATTGTGAGGTGTGATGCACGGGAAATTAAACAAATGGAGTCAAAGTTCGTCATGATTAAAAATTTACACCTTTAAAGTAATCCACATTTGTTGTCAAAACTCCGCCGTTCTCATACCAATCTTGACTCCTTCCTCAGGTTACTCTAATTAACTTCCACTTTATTGTACCAGATTGCAAATACACCAACATATCGACTACATTAGTGTCAATCTGATTTTACCCCCTTGACAGCATGATGGATTAAGTGCTGGTGGCTGCAGTCAGCCACCTCTTTAATTGGTTTGTCTAAATGTTTTATGAAATCAAGATAAAATTCAATCAATCCCCCCCAAAACTGCTGATTCATCCTAAAACGGCAGCGGACATTTTGATTTATATCAGTAGCCAAGGGGGCTGCAAAGGTGATATGTGCCCGAGAAGCAACAGCTCAAGGTTAAACGGCGCTTGCAATGTTTTTTTTTCTTTTTTTATGACAGGAGGGGGGAAGAAACGCCAACGCCCACACACGGGGGAGAAGCCTGTTGGTTTTACTGCAGGACATCCTGCTGCTACAAACACTCAGCACACAGAGCTTCACAGGCGGGATGTGATGACTGAGAGAGACTTTTCCAAGACGAAATGTACAGTGTGATCAATCTCATACCCTGCACTGAATTGACTGTGCTCACCAGATGAAGCATTTCACAATCCGTTCATTCATTTCACCATCGCACTTTCAATGGAAATCAATGGTCATTAAGCTGGACCAACAGAGGTCTGTTTTCTTTATTTTTCTGCTTGGTTCGGCAACTTTTTATGCAATGTTGTTCCCGCTATTGATCATGTTGTAAATCATCTTAGATGTCAAACTTCTAACAACCATCTGTGAGGGAATAAATAGGACGTGCAGGGCTTTAATGACCAAATATTTTTCATTATCGATTAACCTACATGTCCGCGTTACTTTCTAAAAGTCTTACAAGTGAAACATGCCCAACACAAGTTCTCTAAGCTCAAGTTATTCACCTTTTATCCAAAATCCAGAGATATTCAGTTCATTTTCATAGACGTTGTACGAGCAACAACTCAGATTTACAAGTGAGACACTACAATCTGTACATTTCTGGCATTTTCCCTTCAAAATGAGACAGCTACAGTATTTATCCAGCCCAAACAGACGGATTACTTTACTGTACACTAGCTGTAAGCTAAAGTTAGCAAGCAACGGGACACAGTAAGGGTGTGTGTCTGTGTCTTTAAATTCAGGTCAACTCTCAGTGAATTCAGCACTCACGTGAGTCTGGCTCTGCACCCGACTCTTTAGTTCGGCACTCAGAAAATGTCTTGTTTTGGTAGAGAGCCCCCTAGTGGTAGAAGTTGCATATTGTATGTTTAACTCTTGGCTAATCGAAACATGGGCAAAGAGGTGGGCCTGATAGTTAGACAGCTAGTGGCTAGCTGTTGCTCAAAGCAGCCACACCCCTTATTGTGCTCGACTTTAAGCCTTCATATACTTTAAACAAGTATGGTCTGGACAATGTAATCTTGGTGATAGACATATAGGATATTTTGACTATTCTATTTATCACTTAATTGATTTGATATTGCATCCCTTTGATTGACCTGAGCATTTTTACTAGGAGTTTGACCAAGACAGATTACAGTAACGATTGATTAGGACAGGAAGAAAAACAACAGCCAATTAACCTGGCGATATCACCTACCCTCGAAATGTGTTATCGGAAATGAACAATCTTTGACTTTATTAGAAACTGGATAACATTTTGAGACGTCAACGCCCACACATGGAGGAATACATTACAAAATAATACATCTTGATCACTGAACATGAAACTGAAAGAAATAAATACTAAATAAAGTTAGTTCTGCCAAAACGACAAAACAACTGATTATTGATTGGTCATTGCTGGTCTCTTGATGAATGATTGCTGCTCATTTCTTGATTACCAAGTGTTTCTGTCTGTCTCCCTCTGTTGGTCTTGTATTGTCTGTGTGTGTGTTTGCGTTGTTCTCCTTCCTGGCTCCCATTACTGAACACACCTGTCTGCAATCAGCTCATCGCTCCACCTGCTCCGCACACCAGCCTCATAAATACATATATTCCCCTGGCTTTCCGACCACTCGACGCCAGATTGTTGTTTCACCTACTGTATGCAGCACACACACATCAAGGCCAAACCTGTTGCTTGCTTAAGAAATGTCTCCTTGTTATTTCCCCTTGTTTAATGTCTGTTTTCTTTGTGCTCCAGGATCATCGCTCACCTTCTAACCTGCCTTAAATCTCCCAGCCATCAAGCCATCTTTTTGGTGTTGGACCCACATTCCAATTCCTAAATATCCAAAATTGTTGCAGACTATCATTCCGTCGACTGATCATTTCAACTCCTAAATGGCATATCACCATTTTTCCTCCTTCACCAGAGAAAATGACACGACACTTCTCCGCATTGAAGATATACCCTGAGAAATGCTCTGTTTTATCATGGTGCGATTCTTAGTGTGAGAGTCTAATTATGCTTTAATGGGTTTTGTAATTGCAGATAAATTGCTTATTTTGAATGAGGATTGATGTTTTTATTCAAATGAGATTGATTTCTAATTAAAAGCTAATTGAGCGTAGATCAGGAAAATCATCTTGTATTGGAAGCAGCCAGAAATACACACCGAGTCCTTCTTATATCTGCACATTTCGCAGGTCGGGCTCTAATAAGAGTTTGCTCGCTGCAGCTGTGATTCACCGTATCCTTGCATACAGCGTGACATGTGCTATCTGGAGATGTCAGCTGAAATGAGAGGACGGCTGAAATGCAAAGCCATTTCCTGCTTGTTCCATTGTGGAGCTCAGCCATGTTGCTCGCCTATTGTACGGCTTCTTCCAAGTTATCTGTCAGGCCTTCGCGAGCACCCTATTATTTTCTGCCATTTGACTGTCCCCTCTGCCACGGTGCAACACTTCTGTCGTGCCATGTGATCAGTCTGATTCTTTTGACATCCAGCGAGCAGTATCTAGTGATCTGTAATGGTGGTAATGTTTCCTGTCAGAAAATGGTCCCAGGAAATAGGGTGCCGGAGAGGCAGAGAAAGCTAAAGTGAGAGAATAAGGGACTGAGTGAGAGGAAGAGGAGATAACAGAGAAAGGCAGACAACCTTCATGGGGAAATATCACAGGCCAGTCTTTACCCAAAGTCGGAACCACAGCAGAGTTTTATTGTTGTTGCTTCCTCTGCCTTGCCTTTATATCTGCAGTCTCATCCCATTTTCTTTCCACGCCTGTGAGTTAGACAGAAAGCCAATCACAGAAGCTATGTGCAAACCACAGCAAAGCAACATTATTTGACAAGCTGTTAGTCCAAAATGGCTTATTTCTATTGATTCTCTGAAAACTTAGAGGTGCGAGACAGAAGAAGCAAACAGAAGGGCATTATAATTCCACTGCTGCTACTTACGTCGTCTTTCAAGGAGACACGGTGGCTATTACTCTGTACGCGGCATCCCTGTCACTCCAAACTGACAAAGCTGTAAAGTGCCTCCTTAGCCTGTTGCTCTTTTCGAGGTCGGCTTTGAATAAGGCCTCAGTCCTTTCTAGTTCTTGGACTCTGAGGACAGATGTTGCTTGTGACTTGGCTGGGACTTTACAGAGGAAAAAATCCAGAGCTGGAATGTGATTTAGGTCCATTCCTACAGGACATATATTGATTTAGTGTTCCTTAAGCTGTTTGCATAACACACCATTATCGTGCGTATTGGTAAATTCTGTACTCTCGTGACTGTGTGCATATGTTTGCTGTGTATCGTTACATAATTGGTTTCATGCCTGTCAAACATTTCCCTCCGCGGTGCATTCAGCTACCTTTGTAGGGAGGAAGCTTGCTGTAATTAGTTTTGCTTGCATCGGAAATTCGCATTCAGTGCATTCAACACTTGTCACAAAGGCAACAATTGGAGGAGAAATGAATCCACAGCGAGCGAGCAGGCAAACGTGACAAAAACATCCCTAATAATAGCAAACTACCTCCAGACGGAGCATGAAACTTCCTGTGTGTTTGCTAGCCACTTACTGTATCTCACTGGCTGCCATAATGATGTTTTATGTCACACCATGGTAGAAAGATGCATGACAATTAACCACCTGGTAGATATGTAAATGTATTTTACGATTTCGACTGGTAACACCACATCCTCAACAGAGAAAATATCCTCAATACAGAACAGAGAAAACAAACTTTAAAGGAGGTATGACCCTTTCAGCTGCACTGATCAATAGTTTGATGTTAACAATGAACTCCTGAGCATCTGTCAGCTCAAATTCAGTCAGTATTTTCATTTTAATGGTTAGTGGCAGGGTCCACCTTTCCCACACTGGATTCAGATGGCCTCTGTGCCTAAGGTATCAAAAACCAATGGCAGGATTTCTATGCCAGCTTCGAGGGGAACCTCTTTGATTTGATTGACCCCCATGGCAGGAGAAATATAGTTTTTTTTTTTAAAAATGTGCAATATGTAAGAATTGGCCACCTATTGAATTTTTTCTCAAACCAATAGGGGGCTGCATATCTCCAGAGTAACCACTTACTGCTGCCAACTGTAGCTGCCGCTAGCCAGTTAGCTCAGTTAGCTGTGAAGCTAGCAGTCCAGACTGGGAGCTTGGGCACTAGGTTTAGGGTTTACACTGCTAGCACAGGAGCTTTGGACCGGGACGGAGCTTGATGGCTAGCATGCTAACATTAGTAGATATCTGTGCAACACAATATATAGACTATAATGTCAAAACTCTCATTTCTTCGTATTTGTTGATATTTTTGGTTAATCTTTGAGCCCAAATTCTCACATATTGCACCTTTAAGCAACTTATTTATTTAGTTGCTTATAAGGGCACCAAACAGCACCAACAAGTAAATAGAGAAAGTTAGTGACTAGCGGGGGAACATAGCATTGCTTTGCAGCTGCTAAAAAGCCAGATATTTCCCACAGAAGTAAATGGCGTTAATGGTTAAAAATGGATGTCAAATATATTATTTCATTTTTCTTTATGTTAAATAATTTATCTAAAACAGCTGGGCACTGTAGGTTACGGATTCATTCCGTAACCTACAGTGCCCAGCTGTTTTTTTCTTTGGTACTATTTGCAGATGTGGATTAATGCACATTTGTGGCTCCACAGTAAACTACAGTTTACTTTCATTCTTATGAAGGAACACGTCATAAAACTATCATTAAACTTAATGTACAGGAAATTATGTGTGGTTCTTTATGTCGAGGGCACGGCAAGATTGCAAGTTTATCATTGCGTTTTCTACAGTGCAGAAAAAGATACAGCCACCTCGCCCATCAAGCCCTTACGGATTCAATTTGAGAAAAGTCTGCAATGTAAAATGGAAAGAGATGAACATTGCAGCAAAAGAGGAGAAGTATTTTGGACTGTGTTCAATTTTGTCGAAGCAAATAATGAAGCCGCGAGTAATCAGAACAGTGCAGGGAATGGCTTGTTTTTTGCGGGGCAGGTTAAATCCTCAATCAGCTGTTTCCCATTTGCTGTGTGTTTATATGCATACTTACTCAGATATGGGAAATCTATTGGAAGTACATATTCATAAAACTGTAGCAACAGTAACCAAACCCAACTCACCAACTGCAATATAACTTTACAGAAAGATCCAGAAATCTTAAATGTTTACCAAAGTTTGTTGCACACAAACAGATTCTCTCCCTCTATCTCTCACTCTCTCACTCTCTGTTTCACAATGACAGACCTTAAACATTATATCCAAATTGGATCTGGGAGATGCGAGCGCGCTCTGCATCTGCTCTGAGAGACATATACACTGAGGCGGCTGATCGTTTCGAGGAGGCACTGAAAATTGTGCTGTCATGGTAGAAAATGCTGAGAGATTAATATGGGGGCATTTTCGCTGCCATCATCTCGCTTTCATTATCAAGTAACAAGCGCCGCAGAAAGAAAAAAAACAGAAAGCGACGCAGCTCCACCGCTCAACCTGAGATGTGAGTGTGACATTATGTTGACAATTCAGTGTGTGGGTACTGTTCAGACAGACACAGGCATATCAATGCGAGCCATTACTGTCTATAGTAGATTGGCTTAGCTTTGTGCTGAGGTGTAATTGCGCAGCTGTCTGGCATTAGTCCTCCCAAACAAATTGGCTCGGGTAAGACTGCCTTCCAAATCTACCAGCGAGGATACTGTATGATGCACACTGTGTGCACACAAAATGTCCTCCTGGTTTGCCTCTAGCTTTTTGACAATGATTATCAATGCAAATATTTACCATGACGGACAGTTATTGTTTTATATTATAATATTTTGTGGTCTTCAGATAAAAAGGTCAGAATGCATGTCATTCTTCTTGAGTGACAGGGTGAAGATGTGAGGTCGACACTCCGGGAGGTCTATCAATATGCAAGGTATTGGCTTCACATCCTAATACGAGTTTAGGTCTTTTTACATGTGCTACTGTGACAGTGTTAATCTATTCCTGATCATGCCTCATGGAATCTCCTTGGGAATACACGCTTTGTAGCCAGTGATGTGCCCATGAAATGTCACTTAAGACATCCCGTAAAGCCCAGGGTTACACGATAGAGGGGGAGGGCTAGTGTTCTCCCCTTACCGTATGATCTGTTGGGAATCTATGTCTTGGCTAATGCAAGCTAATAAGGGTGTCAGAAAGCCCTCGCAGCGGCACAAAGAAAATACTGGAAGCACTTCATGCATCAATACACGTGTTGTTTGCATTGTGACACGCCGTATCAGTCCTTGCAGCAGAGCTTAAGGTCGATCCAACTTTGGTTCAGAGAAAGATATTGAGGTGCCTATGAGCAGTTATCAGTGAAATTTGATATGGATAATCATGAGCCCGAGAGGGTGAATTTGAATAATTTTGGTGACACGTGATTTCTACTTACGATCCTGAAGCCTTTCAAATCAAATCCAATTTTTTTAAGATCCTGTCCAAGTCTGAGTTTTATTCTGCAGTAGCCATTCCAAGGTATTTCCATTCTTAGACTTAATGCTTGGACTTTAAAGGTGCAGTATGTAAGAATTTAAGCTGACAAAAAAGTGAATTAAAATTATCTACAGAAAGTTTTGACATTGTGAAGTCTGTGTATCGTGTTACACATACACTGTATCTACTGAAGGTAGCAGGCTAAACAACTAACTCCTGGCCAAAGTCTCCTTCACTAGCTCTGTAAACACCAACACTTTCCCCGATTTCTCAACTTCCTGTCTGGACCACCAGCTGCACGGCTAATGGAGCAAACTTGCTAATAGCAGCTAGCAGTACCAGCTACCGTTATTCAATATGTATACGTTTTCTTTTTCATATTGCTCCTTTAACGTACTCCAAGAGGCAATTGGGGGTACAGCACAGAACATATATACACATTAAAACTAATTTAGTCATTATCTGTAAATATATTAGTTTTAATTGTTAGCGGCGGGATCCGCCTTCCCACAGTGGATGCAGATGGCCTTTAAACAACAAATTAAAACTTCCTGGAGAAAGATAGATGATTTTTTGAGTCTCGTCCACAGGTTGTGAAATACTGATGCTTTGGGTTGGCAGCTCAGGTTGGACGCTAACCCAAACCTGAAACATGAAATCAAGTACAATTTGATTTCACTGATAACAGCCTCATTGTGTACTGACTACTCTTCTTACAATGGGATAGAGCTGTATCATGTTACTGCCAACTGTTGCCAATTCAACTGTATCCTCCTGCATTTTAACTTCAGGGGGACATTTTTTACATGAAATTTGCTGTGTTGATATTCATAGCCCCCTGAAGGATTAGGCATCCACTGAAAGAATCACACAGAGAGAAGTAGCCGAGGTGCCAGTCGGGGGAGCATTTGTGATAAACTTTACTGGACAGCTGATGGGTGTTGACGCTAGAAAATAGGACAGTGCCAGGAGTCTGACAAGTTGACTCCTGGCAAACTGAAACGACTTGCATCATACCCTGCCCATCTGCGGTGGCCTTTAAATTTCGTCAGGAGACCAAAAATATAATATAATGTGATGATAACCACACAGTTAACTAATTCATTCATAATCCTAACCAATTTTGAACCGAGAACCAAGATATCGACAGCTAATGGCAGGTTTTTGATTTGCTTCTCCTACCAAAATTTTACTCCCAAGAGACATTCCCGTTTTATTTTGGTGACTCCATTCTGTTTCTTACAGTGCCACTATTAGTACAAATATCTTTGTTTTTAAGCTATTGTTACTGAGACTGTGAACGGCAGAATCATCAGTATCTTGTTTGCCATGTCCAGTACTGGCAGCCTGATGTATAATGTCTACTCAAGGTACTTCGCTCTTTTAGTCCTTATGCCTTCATCCTGTGCAGTATTATCTTCTCTCAAGGTAAAAATAAAGTAAAGGGTTTATATTGTGGCTGGATTTGCCTGCAGTCAGCACAAGTGTGCTTATTAGAAAACTGAAGAAAAAAAATGATCAAATGGGTTTCTATGACAACTTTAAGTCAGCAGTCTCTTAACAAATCAAAACATGATTAATCTCCTCCATAAAGTCGGTGGAATGGAGCCTCCTCTCTTTATGAACGGACCTTCAAACTCCTCAAGAGATGATTAATCAATGTCTGCCGAAGACAGGAAAAACTTTCACTTTCTAAGGGAAATTTGTGACTTTTGGCAGCTCTGATTCTAATGAGTTCCCCTTCAGAATTGCAGATTACAATTAGGGTTTTTTTTTTAATTTTCTTCTGCCTTTGTGTTCACCGTCATTTCTTGACACACACATTGTCAAATAAAACTGTGAATTACAATATAAAGTGTACTTAGCGATTCAGTGAAATAACAATGAAGCTGCCTGAATAAATTATGTGCCTTTTAATTCATTAACAACAAATAATTAAAGCAGATGAGGTATTTTGTGATGATATTCACTGGCAAAATCCAGAAAACCAATACGAGAGTGGCTTTTGCATTATTATTCTTGAGTAAATCTATCCATATTTACAGTTTTCTTAAACATATAACAAAGCATGCACTTTGGGCAGCTATTTCCAGTTGATCTAGTCGACAAGTGCAGTGACCATCAAATAAAAAAAATGTACAGTATTTCAACAGAAAATGTCCTCAGTCAAGCTCCTACCCACTGGACTGGACGGTTCCGGGCCGCATAGTGGAGCGTAGTGAAATATAAATTCAGAATTTCACTTTCAAAGTAGCTCTGAGCATTAAGGGATAGAAAAACTGGTCGTATGAAAGTTTCATTCCAACCTGCTGACGATAATCCCTCTCTCATCGCCCCCCTTTGAACACTTTCGGTTGCAGTTAAAAGAGGAACAATCGATAATGAACTGAATCTGGCCACATTAGAGCCCCCGTCTGGGATACGAATGTTCTCTTCCCCCATAAATCCATAACATCACGGGTGAAACACAGTGACAGAACTCATGAGAGAATATGCTCTCAGTGCACAGAGACTCCTTTTTTTTTTTTTTTGACAAACTGAAAACAATACAGCACTCTCAACCATTTAGGAATCCACTGGTATCCATCCACTGAGCCCACCATTATTTCTCCATCAATGTCATTCAGAGGTGTCATCTCAATGTGGAACTGTCTCAGGATGATGACTGAAATCTAACAGTTTTTTAATGTCACCTCGTTTTTTTCCCCCTCAACTCATATGCCACCATGTAAATTAACGTATTAATATAACATCCGAACACAAAAAGCACATTCTCATCTGCACCATTAATCCGTGTTCCTCTACGGATTTCCCTATTGTTGAATTTGGTCACGTGCGCCCTATTCCCTCACCTGTTTCCTACAGGGTTATATTCCACCTCAGTTAATTGAGTAATTAAATATTTTTATATCCGTGCATGCGCGGGTGGGCACAGCCACATACTGTAATAACAGGGCAGACTTTCTGCCGTGAAGGTCAAGCGTGTCGCACAGACTTCTGTCTGCCCCTTAAATATTTCATTACTTCAAAATGAAAAATAGTACATCCAATTCAAACATACCTGCAAGTCATTCAGGGAGGCTTTTAGATGTGGTGTTGACGATATGAGCAGGGTTGAGTTTCATTCTTTTGTACAATGTTTAGATCGTGGTGTTTATTTGTTCTCCTCTCCAATGCTCGAAATAGAGATGTGTTTAATCATCCCAAATGAATGGGATCACATCAAGGTTACAGGCTGTGTCATGAATTAGCCTCCTTTAACTAGTAAGCTAAAAATTTTGCATGTATGGTATGAAATGATTAATTATAATCATTATCAATTCATCTGCAGATTGCATAGCTTTGGGATGAAGCAATTAATTATTTAGACTATAAAAAGTTAGAAAATAGTGAAATTTCCCAGTATTGTAGAGGACAAAGAAAACCAGCATGTATTCACATTGGAAAATTTGACATTTTTTGTCCACTGACTTAAAAAATGTCTAGAATATTTAATATCAATCTAATAAAATGACATGTTGGACTGGATGCGACTGGACCTGATATATGATGGATACACCGTGCTGAGTTAACAGACCTTTTGCCATGTCTGTATTTGCATAATAACGATTCAACCTCAACTTTATGCCAATGTATCTGTCCAGCGCAATGCACCAGGTTAACAAAACTTGTCAAACATAGCAGTGCTGATCAAATATTACAGTGTTTCCCACACATATACTTTACTTGGATGGCCCACAAATGTTTATTAACAGCTGCCCAAGTACATTTGCCAACCCAATTTAGTATTTTATACTTTTATTACTTTTTTTATCCATCCAAGAGAACAATGCCATCCATGATCAATTAACTGTAGAGCTGATTAGCTGTAGAGACATCTCACCCCAAACCACAAATGTGAACCTCCTGTGGCACTAAAGTTAAAGTCAGGCAATCGCCAAAGTCATTAGGATTCATCCTTTTTAGAGCTTGAATGTCTGTACAAAAAACTTCCAGCTTTAGGGATGTTTCAATGGATAAGTGACAAAAACATTGACATGCTGGTGCTGAAACAGATGAAAATGGGCAGGATTCATCCTCTGGGGACAAAGGGTGTCTGTACCAAATTTCATGGCAGTCTATTTACTGTTTACTGTTAACATCAGTCAGTTACAGTATATCCTCTGAGGGCCATGACTGTCTGTAAAAATTGTACGGTAATCCATCCAGCTGGAGAGACATTTCACTCTGAAAATACATAGGATTCATCCTCTGGGGACAATGGGTATATGTAGCAAATTTAATGGCAAGCTATCCAATCACTGTAAAGATATTTCAGTAAAAGCCAAAAATGTCAACCTGCTGATGGAACAATATGAAAACTCAGAGGATGAAGTCAGTTGGTTCCAACCTCTGGGGACTATGAATGTCTGTAAAAATTACATGAGAATCCGTACAGTAGTTGTTGAGAATTATAATTCTCGACCAAAGTGGTGGACCGACTGACCAACAGACCCATATGCCAATACCGAAATCCCTAAAGACATGCTGCCACTGTAACTAAATTCATATTGGAAGATGCAGTGCAGCTGTCACAGCAAACATCTTACAGCAAAAAAGTCTTGGTGACATTTGAGAGTCATTAAGACAAACACACATGCCCCCTCTCCCTTCCCGCTGCTATAAACGGCCTCCTTGATTCAATAAGCAATAAACAAATGAATTAAGAGACAATTAAATGCTAGGTCCAATGTCAGACAGCAATCCCTCCCTCAGCCCCACAGCGCAGCCGCTCACAAGCCTGCTAAGGTTAACCCGGGCTAACATTAACACTGATCAGGCTGCAGCCTCCCTCCTCACAGGGTGCCAGGCCCCTGCTGTCCAATCTCCACCAGCACGCTCCACCTCGGTGCCATTCGATCATCCGCAGAGTAAAGATCCCAATGTTAAACATTAATTATTCCACAGGCCGGGACTCATTTGACTAATCAGCAGTTATGGGACTTGGGGGCGCAGCCGCCTGAGTGGCAAATGCCAATATCCACTCTGTCGGTATGGGGCAAAGGGAGGGGTGACTATGGATCAACAAGCCAATATGGAAGAACTGATCCATCATTTTGTCAGCCCCTGTCCGGAGGGTGAACCGTGTGTTTTGCCAATGAGAAGCAGCAGCAGCCGTGGTGGGGAGGGTCAACAAGCGACGCCTCCCTGATGAATGCGTGACCATGCTAACAACTGCCACTTACAGCTTTTAATTACATCAGCGGCGAAGGCAGAGGTGAGGGAGACGCATGCTGCTCTTAGCTTCATTATTGCCACTGTACAAAACACTGTTGTGTCAGTGATGGTGCTCCAGCAGTGGTGTGAATTTTAATAAATTGTTTGAAAAGGCAAAATGAAGCAAAGGCCACATGTTGGCATCATTGTATCATAATACTCTTAAAAAACCGCTATCAAAACAGTCCAGACTCGTCGGAATGACTGTTATTAAAGACACTGGACCAAAGGGTCTCTGAACTCATCTTCAAACAGATTGTGTACATGTTGAACCCTGTTGAATCAAAGTGGCAAAGAAAAACACAAAGTGGCCATATTTCAATGGCGCATAAATTATAACCCTCTTTCCTAAAAATGCACTCAATTCCATTCCAGCTCCCACGCTATACAAGCATAGCCTTTACAGAGAGCTTTTAACCGATTGCATTATTTAAAAAGCCACCCCAACGCACAAAAGCAATTTGGTAGAATAGCAGCCGTAAAATATAGCTTTCAGTGTTCAGTCGTGGGCACAAATGGTTTGTCTTTCATCACCGCTTTTTCCTGTGACTGCCTCTGTCCTCTTGTCAGACATGGCATCCGCCGCCCCCACCCCATCGCAAAAAGAGCATCATAAGTGTTACCGCCGCACTCCCGTACAATTGATCTCACATCAGGTGCACTTGAACCCTCCAACCCCACCCAATTTGCGGAGCATTTTTCGAGGGCGCCGTTCGAATTCTCTCATTTGATTTTAGGCAATGCCTTTATAGTGAGCAGTGTGCAGCATCCAACCACAGCACAGATGTCCAAACTCTCCAAAGGTCGATGACAAGAATGTGTTGTGTTGTGAAAAAGACTGGGAACTCATTTTAACGGATGTGCAATTCAAAGACATCTGAGAAGTGGACAGTTAAAAAATATAAGTTTCAGTCGGCCCTAACTCATCTGGTTGAGGGATGGAGAAGAGGAGGGGGACTGTGCGACTAATTAAAATGCTGGAATGGTGTAACCTTCAGAGTTTCTAAGTTTAAGCGTGGCTTCTTCTTGCTCCACCAGAAACAGGCAAATTAAATCAGGTCTGAGCAGTGACACGCTGTGAGAGACAAGTTCAATATGTATGATTTATCTACTTAGACAAATGAAATCACTGTCAGCTTATTCTAGCGAAAAGGTTTCAATGTCTCCTCCTTGGGAGCAAATGCAATTTGTATCAAATTTGATTTCGTCCAAACTTTTTTTTTCCTTCTTTCCCCCCGTGGCCCATGTGAATGGCTTTAAAGGGGGAACTTTGCTGTCACATGTTTTCTGTGTGTTTTAATATAAGACAATGGAAAGTGGAGTGTTGTGCAGTAAAAAAACAATATATTACTGTGTATTTTTATCCTTATCCTTGTCTGGAGAAGACAAATTGTAAGTAAAATCTAAAATGATCACTGAAGTGTACTGAATGAAATCTTCTTTTTCATTATAAAGTAATAATTACCCTGCTCATCAAAAGCTACGCGAAAGATTAAATTTTTTCTGTGCTAAACCAAAAATGACATCTTTTTTTGCCATTTCAGGGAATACTGATGAATTTAAAATCTCATATTTTGAGTACTTCCACTTAAGAAAATTGTGACGTAAGAAATGTGCTGAAGCCGTTCAACATCATAGGAATGATGACCTTTTTAACCCATGACTGTAATTGTGTCAACTGCCATACTCAAAGAGAACCATCCTTGAGAGGGAGGATATGTAATATTGTTTAAATATGGAGCTAAAGGAATTTATGTTCCCACATTTTAATTTTGCAGGCATAACTATAATGGCACTATGTAGAGCGCATACCTTTTGCCAAGACCCAGCGGTCCCCTTCAACGCTAGTCTAGCCTAGTCCGGTATCAAACTCGATAGCCCTGTATCACTTTAAATTTTAATCCAGCCATTAACCCTAATTTAAGATCACCAAATCTAGGATACGCATCCGATTGTTCTCACTTATAGATACCAGCCACCTAAATATGCCTGATTTTTTCATCAAAATCCGTTATTTTACAAGAAATTAACAAAAATGTCAAAATATACCCTGTCTTGCAATGTCAATGAAAGTGAGGCTCTGTCCCTTTATCTAGATCCACACCAAATGTTAACAGGCTCTATCTGGTAATGAGTCCCATCCTCCATCAAAGCATGCTAGAAATCATTTAGTAGTTTTTGAGAAATCCTGATGACAAACCAACAAACAGACAGACAAGGCTGAAAACATAACCTCCTTGGCAGAGGTAATAAACAGATGTCTAATAAATGAAAAAAGAGAGCTGCAGAGAGAATCTCAAACTCTTGACAGCTGACCACCTGCTGCATGAAATGGTGTGAATGTTGGATTGTTGGTTTCTGGAAAGTTACAGAAATTGGCACATGTAGGACCCCTCGTTTCCAACACCAGAGAGGAGTGAGGGCAGGGGGTTTTCAAAGCTATTCGACCATCCAACATTAAGTTCTTCCAAGATACACTGCTGTATACTGGTGCCTTAACCTCAGCAAAGTTGTCATTATTTGTAACCAAGATGACAAGGTCGACTAACCTTCATTGAGTGTTAATTTTAACCTATAAAATGACCTAAATCTCTGATCCCAATAGCTCATTTCAAATCCATATAACAACACATATTTCGCTATAGCACAATTTCTGCCAATTTAATTAATACTGCCAAAAAAGTGTGAAAACCAAAAAAAAAAGGATAGTGCATATTATAAATCGATAAGACGTTTTTCTTTTTCACACAATATATATTGCCATATAGCACAGCCCCATTTCAACCCAAAGCAATGTTCTTCTCACCTACATCGTCACTTTTATCCGTAAACCGAACCAAAAAGTAACCACAGACGTGTGAAGATCAGAACAGGGGTTGTATTTTTGCAGCAGCAATTTGCATTTAGAAGATATTAGAAGGCACTGACAAACAATGTCGATCCACGACAAGGGTGTCAGATCATTAAATGCTCATATGCATCAGTCTGGAGGACAATTAAAATCACATATTTTGTGGTTTCATTTGATTTTGCTTTTCCTCAAGACAAATACAAATTAAAAGTGGTCAAAAAGATTCTCGAGGTCAAAGAGGTTTCTGAAATCTCATCTTCCTAACATCAACCAACAACTTCTAAATGGACCTTGAGCTAAGATGTTCTGTCAACTGCTGTTTCCGAGGCCTAAACAACGATTGAGCCTCAACTTCTAAGCTAAAAGCTAATTAAGATATCCTCAAAGTGTTTCATAATCATAGAAATATGAAGATCCACAGTTCCATTACATACTCTATCTGATGATAAAGATCATGTGATATAATTAGAAGCATCAAGCTGCAATGAAATGGACCCTGAAGTGAGGTTTTTAAGGAGACGAAAAACAAACTGATTAGAATGATGGGCGTCGTCCGCGGTTGCTGATGCAGCGTTCAAATATTTACCCATCACTGCAGAAAATCATCCTGCGTCATCCTTCTGGTTAATGGAGCTGCATCAATCTGATACCACAAAATAAGAGTGCTTGGTAAACTTTGCGTTATCGCTTCTCGCCACAGGCGACAGAAGTGTTTAAAAAAGCGCTGACAACGGATGCGTTTTGAGCGACCAATCCTTTCTAGTTTTCAAATGATGCAACAGTCAAATTCATCGGTTGCGACTGGCCTTTTTAAAGTTGGAAGTTTGAAAGCTTCTTGGATGTAGCCGGCAATGTGAGAGGCGATACAGCTCCCACTGAAGCGAATGCTCTTTGAAAAGTGTAATCTCAGGATGGTTTGTTGATATCTCTGTCGCAGTCACCTACGCATACAGAGCCCTTAAAATTATTTACTGACCTTTTCTTCACATGTTCAATCATACAACCATTTATCCAGCCGCATTGAAGACGCCTAAAGGAAGAGCTAACAGATGTAATGGCTGAATTTAAGTGTATTTTTCCATTTCTCCTCAGCTCGACCAGCCTGTTTGGGTCCCTTTGTGTCATCATTTGCTGAAAAGCATCCTCAGCAGCCAACACCGGTCTGAATGATAACAATGAAAAATGTGCTTACTTTCATTCTGCAATCACCGTCACCTCCAAATCCATAGTCATTTTCTCCAAAAAGGATATCCACATTAGCTAAGTGAGTGATTTATGAACTTGCCCACACAGCTTTAAATACAGAAGCCACAGAGGTAAAGTTGGATAATCCCCATTTTATCACTTAGTATCATGTTTTGTATCCATGCACACTAGATAATGGTAATTACTGTAAAATGTAAAAATACATACAAAACATAATCTCAAGAACATTACATGTATAAACATTTTAGTATTTAACTGCAGAAGGACTGTATTTATGAGTTATAAAAGCAGTCCTTTATACATAAAAAGAAAAACAGAAAAAACATATTTGGC
The DNA here is from genome assembly GCF_965226575.1 of Pagrus pagrus. Taxonomy (NCBI): domain Eukaryota; kingdom Metazoa; phylum Chordata; class Actinopteri; order Spariformes; family Sparidae; genus Pagrus; species Pagrus pagrus. The sequence continues at coordinate 14,469,735 of NC_140204.1, read as the reverse complement.
TAAGGGATGATATATTAGCAACAACCTTGGCTGTTTTCATTGACTTGCTATAAAACAATCTGAATCACACATTGCCAATCCAGGAGAAATAAATATATTTTAAAGATGAATAAGAGGGAAGGACATTTTTCAGGAGCTGTTACACCAGGGACAAACACCAGGTATTCACAGTAAATTTTGAGAGTAAGCTACTATAATATATATACATCTGCTGTGAATTTGAATCGAAGCAGCATTCTGACGCAACCTTAAAAAACATTAAAATGGTACATTACAAGGAAATACTGTAATTAGGCCCATACACAAACTGAGCATTAGAATATTGCATATTGTTTTCTCATTTTTATGTTTAGCACAAGACCTTGTGCATCGAACTGACCTTGTACAAAAAGAAGAACAAGTCAGGAAGTAATTACTGATGAAGCACAAGAGAAATATTGAGAAAAAGAAGTGTGAACACAGGTGCAGACAACAGATACTATTGGGTAGAAAAACTGTCAGCACAAACAAGATAGCAGGCAAAGAAATGTCATATATACAAATGAAATATAAATACAACAGAGTGGCATCTGAGGCTCAGCAGTGAGCCTGAAAACCCAGGGATGGCCCTGTGGAGGACGGTGCCAGGAAAATGCTGCATCTACATCCACCACCTGTTCATACAGGGAGTCACAGACGTGCGAGCGTCACAGCTTAAGTTTAGTCACGAAAGGTAAATTCCAAAGCAGCTGAGCAGAGCAACCAGCTTGATTGAAAAGAGAAGATACTGTAAAGTAGACTGAAGTATAAATTCATCTCATTCATGACTAAGACAGGAATGCATAAGTAGCATTTATAAGTAGCTGCAGCAGCTGAAGTGGGAAGTTACACGCCTTCCTCACACTGTATACTGTAGATGCTTCCATTGATTCACATCCAAGCTAGGTTTCTATGCTAAGTATATGTGAACAACCTAGGTAAAATGGAAACAAGAAAATTAGAAAGTCAATGGCCAAAGGAATTCTCAAGTTGTTGTAGTGCCTAAACCTGACCAAGCTGCTGTGGTGCCTAAACCTGACCAAGTTGTTGTTGTGCCTAAACCTGATCAAGTTGTTGTTGTGCCTAAACCTGACCAAGTTGTTTTGGCGCCTAAACCTGATGAAGTTTTTGTTGTGCCTAAACCTGACCAAGTTGATGTTGTGCCTAAACCCGACCAAGTTTTTGTTGTGCCTAAACCTGACCAAGTTGTTGTTGTGCCTAAACCTGACCAAGTTGTTGTTGTGTCTAAACCTGACCAAGTTGTTGTTGTGCCTAAACCTGACCAAGTTGTTGTTGTGCCTAAACCTGACCAAGTTGTTGTTGTGTCTAAACCTGACCAAGTTGTTTTGGTGCCTAAACCTGATCAAGTTGTTTTCGTGCTTAAACATAACAAAGGTGTTTTTGTGGCACCATCTAACCAAGTTGCATCATAGTTTACTTCAAGACCAAAGTAACACTGGTAGAAACCAGATAGCATCGCCTCACCTCCCTCTTTGCTGCTCCTTTTGTGTTGGTGTTATTACTAATGCATTAATTTCCATTAATGGCTTGCAAAATCAATCAAATGCTTTAATTGCACATTGTATAAAATCCTGTTTTAATGACACAGCACGTACAGAGCTGTGGAAAAAATGAATAATGCTTTTTTATTTGTTTAATGATGCCTATTCTAATGTAAATTCAAAGAGCCCCAATGTTTTCCCATGTCCCGATACAGCAAGAATTGATGACGGCGCCTGCAAACAATGCTGAGGTAAAAGGAAACACAAGTTAATTTGGTTTACTTTGAATCTTGATTTGCCTTGAGTCTTGCAACTATTTCCTTCTCACAATGTTGCCCATCCATAAAAGCAATAATTTATTGTATTTATTGTTGTTTTTTTAGCTGTGTCGGAGTGATGACAAGCAGATTCTGGGTTTACACCAGTTTCTTCAGTTCGTCCTGTTTGTTGCTTTCTATTCAATTATGAGAGGGCCCAGGATAAGAGGTATGGAGCAGAGGGATATAGACTGCCAATCTAGCTGTCAGAGGCAGTAAGGTCCAGATCTCATCTGTAAGTACCAGCTGGCTGAAGGGTGGACCCTGCACTAAAGATAAGGAATAGTCAGCGTGACCTTAATCCCCCAAATGGAGCTTCCTGTGGCCTCAGGAAGTCAAGAGAAACTGTGCTCCAGCCAGTCTGCCCACACCCACTACTCTCTCTCTCTCCTTACTGTATCACTCTGCTGTAGCTTAATTTTTCATGAGGCATCCTGCCAGCAAATGCCTGATAAAAAGTGATGTAAACAAAAGGCTTGGAGAAAGCTCCAGGTCTAATCACAATTAGGGATATATTTGCTTACTTTTGACCACTTTCAGTAATGATTTCCAGTTTGTCATAAAAAGCTAAACGCTAACTGAAGCTGACCTGGGCATCAACGTTGAGTGAATTCCTTCAAAGAAAATGCCCTCAAAGTATCATTAACTTCCATGGAATATATTTACACACTGTAAATATACTGTAGGTAGAAAATACCATTTTTTTTCATTACATTGACATTTAATTCTGTCACATTTTATTATTCCAGCTATTAAGTTTGGGTCTAAACATACATTATTTGCTCTTTAGAAGAACAGTAATTATTTACAGAATATACAATATGTCTTCTTAATACAGCATACAGGCTCATTATGGTTTCTTTTCTCGCTAACTTACCCTGCTGGGCTAGGGAGGGTGTTAACAGGAAGGGGCAGTGTTGACACACCATCCAATAGGATGTCCAATAATCCAAGTGTCCAGGATCTCTCAACAGCTTCCCAGAACTACTACTGAATCCGGGTCACTGCTATTGAAGGACATTTTTTCCATGCACTACCTGGACACATTGATCAGCATCTTAACTGACTAGCAGCAGCAGGCTTTAGTTATATCAAAGAATTTTTAAGACCTTATTTTAGATTGTTAGGAATACAACTGAGGACCTATTCCACGTCCTTACTGGCAAAAAACAGCAAAGGATATGAAAGAGAATGTTGTATGTTGTTAGAGCTGTTTGGGTAGTGAAGGGGCCAGACTTTGGTGACGCATCCAATGCAAATATAGAACAATTTAAGGTGACAGCAGGTGTTTGCAGGTGGCATTTTTTATAGCAGTGTTTGTCTGACTTCCAATGCGACTCTAATGCCTTTAAAACAAAGCAGGCTTTAATTGTGTTAATGTCAACAGAAACAATTTTAACTTGTAGCAATTTTTTTCACAGCATGGTCACTAGGATAAAATGTTGGCAGTTTGCAGACCACTGATACATTCACATTTATAGGGGTCATACCATATCAACATTTCTGTGAAAGTGTGAGACCACTGGATATTTCTGACGAGGGACCACAGCGTTTACCCATTTGTAGGCCTGACACCACTGGATATTTTTAAGGAGACCTCCAGACAATTTCCAGCCATGTTTGCGGTGACCAATCTTTTCCTAACCCTAACCAAATGTTTTTTGTGCCTAAACCTAACCAGACTATAAGCACAGCATCGTCACAAAATAACATTAGAATTGTTGTTGCAACAGAAGAAAATGTAAAGTTCCAGCATATCCATGGTTTGCAGAAACTTACATTGCAAACATGTATTCTTGCGAGTGGGTTGCTTTTTGATGAGAGGAGACGGCACATTAATCATGACACACTAGCAGAGTGCTCTGATAAATTCTGACCAGGTTGCAGTTTGCAATAGTGGGAATTTGTTCCATGGTGCTTCCGCTTGTAGTTTTTCTTTAGAAGTCCTCCAAACCTAAACAACAAAATAGACAAATGTCATTGCCCTCCAAAATGAGCGTTATTTGATATGGCGTCACTTTGGGCAAGATGATATTGTCAGTTGGTGCCCTCCAAAACTGTCACACATGATCCTTAAATAAAAAGTATTATTATGATTGTCTTTTGTACTGCTACTTCTGTGGTTAGGCTTTGGCACTGAATAATATCATGGACACAAGAGGAGCTGGTCAATAAAATGCAAAAATAAATTATAAATACTGTTATAATTATTGTTATTATTATTATTATTATTATTATAAGTAATTCTGAGTGTGTAACTTTCAAAAGTTTAAAACTCTGGTATTTAGAAAGCCTTCGGATGTTAAAAAAGAGCTCCTCTTGGGTTGTAGCTTAATGTGTGCAATGTCTTATTTATAGATAATTAAAGTTACTTGACAACAATTAGGAACAATTAAATATGCAGTGGGCAGGTAACGGATAATCTGCCTGCTGTGCCACCTTGAGAATTCGTCTCAATACTCAGTCCATAATTACGATTTACGTTAGATTAATAATTGCAGCGAGCTTCCAGTGCATGCAAGGCTGAATGCATTGCCGGTCGCTAAGGTAACACTTCATTATCTATTCATTACTCATCATTAAGCATTATAGTATCTCTCTTAATACAGTTTGTGCCTGTAGGGAGTATTACGTGCAAATATTGTCCCAGTCCAACATTTCTCTGGGGTTTTGCTCCTTGGATTCAGCAAACACTTGGGGGCTTGCAAACAAGCGTGACATTTTCACCCTGAGGGCCTGCCTACATTAAATATTAGCACTGACAGGTGTAGATTTCTTATGCCAGCATATTATGTTGGGAGCCAGGGCTGCAGCCAAGGAGTCTACCTTTGTCACAAGTTGAAAAAAACAAGGTTTCTGGAAGATGAACAATGACACATGTATATTTGTAGTAGCTCTATGAATACATAAATCAACAGCTGTTTGAGATTTTTTGATAATTTGTTGTGTATAATAGCACAAAATGAGCATATTACATCAGCAGGGCTTCGGGTTGTTGATCAGTACCAACAAATACTTAATCATTTGCTCCAAATAGTGACAAAGTAGCATTGTTACGTTCACTAAATGTTTCTATTGGATCTCTGCCCTAATTAGCTCGAGTCTTTGTTCCATTGTTAAACTGTCACTTTTATACTACTGCCCATCTTTAACCCACATACAGCTGTGCCAGAGGCATGTCAATATTGTTGCCAATTCCTCGGTCACCAGCAGAGGTTGATGAAAGTTATAAATTACTCAGTGCACTCTGTAAATTGTTTATATCGCCGGGAAGAAAATAAACAGAGGTGGAACAGGTTGAGGAAAATAGATCTGTGAGGCTCTTGGAGGAGATTGAGACAATATCCCAGAGAAGCTGATGCAAACGTCAAAATAGACATGTTAAAGGGGCACCATGTTGTTTTCGGAGCAGAAATTCAAACTCAGAATTTTTATATTTACAGTAAATGAGGTAATAATACAAACTCATGAATATTTTTCTTCCATAACTGAATAAACAAGCTGCTCTCAGAAGAAAATAAGGTTCCCAGAACAGCTTTTGAAGCTATAAAGATGGTAGGGTCCTCCACATATAAACAAATTGAAACAGTATGAAACTGTGTTTTCCTTTAAGGTCAGTTTGTGTCTTCAGTCATGAAAACAAAGAGTTTGTTTTTTCAGCTTGTTTAGGCATTTTATCTTCTGATAAAAAATGAGTGGACGGTGCACCTTTTAGTGATTACAACATATATAGATATATAACCTTTCACTTCAAATTGCTCAATCTCTATTTTTGCTGCATTAAAGTGAAAAATCATTTATTCTGGCCTCAAAAATAATAATACAAGTGAATGACTTGGGGATTCAGCACAAACCCTGGACATGCTTCACTTTAACATCACCAATCAATACAGGACTGTCAGCGTCATTGTGTTTAGATGCTGGATGTTTCATTGCGGAGCCGATAAATTAAAAGCATGGAACGTAAACATGGATGATGGATGAGGGGAGATCTTGACAGCAGGCGTCAACTCTTCTACAGGTTTTCCTGACAACACCACAATCGCCTCGAGGCAGACTACAAATCTTCACAGCCCTCTGGCCAAAGGATCGACTGGTTGTATGTAAGAAGCATTCAAGTAACCCTTTTTTTTTTTTTAAATAATTTGTTGGATTCAAAGTTAATAGTCTTGAGTTGTTTTAGCAGCACCCTTTGAAACCAATTGGTGGACTCATTGCATCACAACAACAGGTGTATCTTATATTTAAACAGCAGAAAAATAAACAATGGCTTACTCTTTCTTTTAAAAAGAAAGCAGCTGAAATTTAGAGACTAAGCGGCAGACAGGAAGAGACAGTGAGATTAGGAGCGTTTGAAAAGTATTTTAAAGACACCTCTGATGTATGTAAATCGATGCCTCCTCACGCCTTTGTGCATCTGAGGGGACAGAGAGGCTGTCTCTCGAAAGAAGGAGTGGGCATCGATATGAGTTCCTACACTGCCCCCTGTTGGTGATACACAGACGTGCACCATGGAGCACAGATGAAAAGCCTTATAGAAGTAGTTAAGTGCTTATAGAAAATGGCTGGCTCGATGGATGGATGGACGGACGGATGGATGATGGATGGATGATGGATGGGGATTATGACTTTTAAAAAAGACAGATATTCAGACTGCATGTGCTGATGTCAATGCTGCACCTCTACGATGTAAACACAATTCTTCAGGCCTAAAAAAAAAAAAAATGCCTCTCAGCTTTAAATCGCATGTTGCTCTCAATTAAAAGATCAATTTGTGTGCTTGCCATTTAGAGATTAATACAAATATACAGAGGCTCTGTGAAAATACAAGACTCACGGGAGAAAACGCAGACCATATCTAGAGAGGTTGGGGAATTTTCATTTTATGTGGTCTATTGTTGCTTACTGCCCGAGCAGAGTGGATAAATCAAACCAATGGCCTGGGAACGCTCCTGGTCAGCCGCAATGGGACAGCGAGATGAGGGGATGGTGGGAGTGAAAGCCCACACATCGGAAAATGAACTGCTGTCTTTCAAGCCAAAATCCCACATGATGGGAAAGCAGCGAAGTGGCACTACACTGTGACAGCGCCTTGTTAGTGACTTTAGCTTAAGAACTACCACTGCATTTGGCTCCTTCTGAGAGGCAAGACAGCCTGGAGAATGAATAAAAAGAAATATCGTGTGACGGTTGAGGGTGGGGGGGAGAAAGAGGAGTTATAGTGGAGGGGAGAAAAGGAGAGAAAGAGAGGAGAGGGAAGAGAGATACAGCCATGGATCACCGGTTCTCTCTTAGTTCAAGGAAAGTTCATTGGAACTCTTGCTCGGATTCATGTCATCTGTTTAGCTGTTCATTGGTCCCTGGGGTACATCTCTCTGCCTTTACAGTCTGTTCAACTTGACAAAAGGGCAGGGGGCTTATCAAATCTCCAGCAGCCAGGAACAGGTTCTCTGCCAAGTTACATATTTCAAATGAAATTCACAATATCAATTATGGATCCCTACCAGTATGGACAAAGCAGTTTCTCACTGGCAAGTATAGGCATATGATGGTTTGGAGCTTCTGAAGGAAAAACAACCCGCAATTTGGCAGACAGTAATAGTAGTCTAATTACAAACAGTGCCTCTGTCAGTGAGTAAGTGGGCATGCAGAATGGTATGAAAAATTGCTCCTTCTGTCTTTGTCCAGATGAATGAAAAGCAACGGGAATGAAAAAGGAGAGTCGTATGTAATTGCTACAACAAATGCCAAAGTGGCAAATGGCTGTTGTCAAACTGAGAAAGTTTTGGACGTGTAAACAGGGAAATTAGGCAGAAGACAGTTCGTGGCCTGAACTCTGTTGTGAAAATGTATCTGCAAGCTGCATGCATCAATTAATAAGTTTCACAGTCACTGAAAAAGTCATTACAAACTGAGCTAATAGACAAACATATGCAATCCACTGCTGCTACACATGAAGGACAAAACAAACAAACATCAGCTTTTAATTAAGTTCATAACGAATGTGAAGGATGCGACGCAGGTGAATGTAATTTAGTTAAATGTCAATTAAGGATGTGTGTTGGCTTTGGAAAGAGCAGAGAGAAACTGAGTTGTGATATGGAAGTTTTAAAGGAAATATGAGCCAAATGGGTTTCAAAAAGCAACACATCGTCCAACCTAAACCACTGAATAGGTCATTTGTCAGCGTCTCCCAAAACAGCATAAATCACAGTTCCCAAAACAACATGATTGTTGCAGCATAACAGTGACACACGGAGTGGACCTTCATCGTATGGCCAGAGTTTGGTTAGGTTTAGGGAACAAAAGGACTTGTTTAAGTTTAAGCAAGACAAATACTGAGTTAGGTTTAGGAAAAACAAATACTTGGGTATGTTGTGGGAACAAAAGTACTTTGTAAGGTTTAGGAAAGACAAATACTGAGTTAGGTTTAGGAAAACATCATGGTTTGGGTTCAAATCTCTCCATTACAAACTTACTTGCATTACCTGGGTAAGCTATATTAGTGAGTTAAAAGAACTCACCATTGGCTTCTGGTCCTTGTCAAGTCAACCCACCATCCTACCACCTCCCAATATTTGTTTCCCTTCATATAACTTCTCCTCACATCCTCCTCTGCAGCTGTGAAAATTACCACAGCTCTTAGAGGTCGCCGCCTATAACAACATTTGTAACATATATTTTAGACACCTAAATATGTGTAGTAATAAGCTATTTTCACGCCCTTGCCCAGCACCAAATGCCAGACAGACAAAAGTTAGCAGGTAGTCGGTGAACATAGCAGAGCTTCTAGCAGCTAAAGAGCCAGTTATTACTGCCCGGAGTTGTGACCAAAACTGAGCTAAAAGCTGAATTATGAACTTGCACTTTTCAAGTGGACACAAACATGACAAATGCTAATGATGCTCGGTATCGGATGAATGTCTAAATTAACATCTGTATGCTAAAAATGTTGACCTAAAAGATGATTAAATGTCAATCACATGTAACAGCTTGTTTGTGCGTCTCATAGGTGTCCAAAATGTATGTTATTGCAGGTTTCAAGGAGCATTAAAACATAGAAATAAACCTATCTGAAGGAAATACACCCAAATGTAATCGCTAGTCAGCCTGTTGTTATTGTTTGCTATTATTTTCTATTATCTTTATATTTGTCTTTGTTGTGTTGTGCATTTATTTACCTTATGCTCTCAAACAAAATATATTACCTCCCTTACTTTATTACATATATTTAATTTTGGATGGTCACATTTAATGCAAAGGGATTTATCTACTATTATGTTGAGACTGAGCGTACAAATTAAATAACTCGGTGTGAGATCTATTAAGAGAAAGAATAACCAATTTGAAATGTGTTACCTCAATAATACTTGAATACAAACACTTGAATATAAACACCTTATGTAAATGTCAGAGTTCCCTTTAACTTTATTTGTTACAACTGAATAAACACAGAAGGTTTATGTGTAAATTTGCATTAATATAATTTAATCAAAGGAAGTTACTGACTCAACATGGTAGAAAAACTTTAAATGTGAGCCTTTGCATTCAGCCTATGCCATAAAATTAAATGGAACATTTATATGTAATTAAAATATTTGTAGGCTCAAACTCAGAGTCGAGCTCATACTGACTTTAAAAGATAAATGCAAGAAGCTGAAATTACTGTCAGTTATGTTCGCTATGTAATGGTGTACCTCACCGTTATCTATTATTTATCTTGTGACAATGCTGTGCTTATGCTCTGGTTAGGTTTAGAAAAAGCTTAAACACACTTGAACTGGCGTCACCCTCCACCAACTTCCCCCCGTCTTCAGATATGAAAGTCATGTCTTAAACATGTATGTGAACATGGTATGACGCATCTTTTATGCGTCAGTACGTATCAGTTGTTTGCAGAAATGTTCACTTCAAACATTTTATCCTGGCAGCTGGGCTGCTTGAAATCACTTGTAAGTCAAAACTCAGCACAAAACCTGGAGCTGGATTCTTTAAAAAGTTCGCAAAACTTCCCTTTCACTCCCAAATGGCAGAGCAAGATGTAAGTAAGCTTAGTTTAGAAAATCAGACTTTCATGTTGTCATCTCCAAAATGAAACACAAATTCTCTGTGGCGTCATTAGGACCTGAATTCTGTCAATCACAGCGCAGTCGAGCCCACACACAGACCCACTTTTTCCAGCTGTAGATCAAAAAATTTGCAAGAAAACCTAGGTTTAGCATAAGCAGGAGTTGGTAATTGTGGTGGAAATTAGTATTTCCCCTTGTAGAGAAGAGAACAAATAAAGGATGGATCAACAAAAGACTGTCCTTTGTATTATTTAATAGAATAGTAAAACATAAAAAAATTGAGAATAAGTCTATTTCAGCTGAAAGGTCAGTGCTCTGCACACCAGGGCGTTCTGGGTGAGTCCGACAAAGAGGTGAAGAGAAAGTCACAGTTTATAGAATACTTTGATAATTGGACAAAAGGGAGGTTTAGGGCAGAAGATGAGCCTTGAGAATACCACCGCACCTCCAGTGAACTGATAAGTGTCCTAAAAAGGAATGTTCATCTGTGCCCACATAGTTCTCACATGTTAACCAAGGCCACAGCTCACCACATGTCAACTGTGCAATTCAAACATATTCAAAGGAGCAATAATACGGAAGGTCAAAAGGTAATGATACATTTTGCTACTACAGTTTTCATCATCTGCCTATAGTTTTTAACTTTGAACAAACAAATTGAGAGCAGAAAACGAATATAAGATACCACCCCAACAAACCAGTACACTGGAACTGGACGTTCTGCTTCCTGAGGGGCGCTTCAACCTCCAACTGCACACTATTCAACACTTGCACGACATTATGAGGAAGAATGAGGCTGCTTCGACGGCAAAGTGGGGCCTACTCCTTGCTAGGTAAATAATATTCAAACAGTATATTGCGTTGTGTTTCCATTACTTCTCTCCCCACCTGCTGGATCTCAATATCTCATTATGTTATCCACATGTGTACAACCTGGGGCCTTGTAAGACTACAAAGACAAACAGAGCTGCTGTGTTATTCCTGTTTTGAAAAAACTCGGAGTGTGACAGTTGAAGGCAGATTACATTTCATTTCTATCATGTCTATGGCGTTGCGAGGCCTTGAGTGTCTCAAGACACTCGATGCAGATTCACACACACACACGAAATACAAACAGCCCCTCAAATACACCTCCTGGTTGAGTCAAATGAAAAATGAAAGCTGTTACAATCAGCCTCCCCGTTCGTTTTATTATTCCGCTTAAACCATGCTTCAATGTGATTAAAATAACACCGACTGCAGAAAAGGCTGGGATAATAAAGCGAGAGGTTGTGCGCATGTATCATAATGCTTCATTTAGGCACTAATTCAAATTGAAAAACAATATAGGCTTGTAACGGTGACATGATTTGCTCACGCTTGTTTTCGGCGATGGCTTTGCTCGGAGCCGAGAACCTCTTAATACGAGGAGCTGGGCTACTTTACATATTTCAGACAAAAACAACATTATAGTGTCCACAAAAACCTAAATACAAAGCAGAGGACGAGAATGCTTTCTCTTCCCCAGACAACAATTAATCAAAAGCTTTTCTGTTAGAAATGATCTCCTATTTGTGAGGAGCGCAGGAGGAAACAGCATCTAATTTGTCCATCAGTTCTGGTGTCATATTCAGAAAGAAATCAATTCTTCAAACATGCAATGTGTTGGTTCAAACCTCTGGAAAAAGCTAGCAGTGGCCCTTGAGTTCACATTCTCTGGCCAATAACCACCTAATTTATGCAGCTTCTGTTGGGATGGTCTTTCTACAACTGCGCTATCATTTGTAAATGTTGCCACGACAGATATATCTAAACCAGAAAAGAGTGTTGCCATGTGCCAAAGCCGTGTGCGTAGGCTGCGATACTAACGTGAGCCGCAATCATTAGCATGTCTGGCTAACAAGCTTATTTAATAGGGCATTCGTTTCTGGGCCAAGGAGAACATCCTTACCTAAACAGATAAAGTTCTGGGCTGGCAGGTTATTAAAGTTTTTTTTAAAAATCCTTGTTAATGGCAACAGGTATTGGATACCATCATGCATGGCTCGGTTCAGCTCGGCTAGACGTGCTTTTGGTACCAGGTACCTTTCTCAGTTCTGTTTTCCATTGCAACCGGTTCTTTCTGAGATACATTTTTTCAGCAACTGAACAGATGAACGTCTGCAATTGGTCAGTTGACCTTGGCATGGTTTTGCGGGCTGCCATTTTGTGCAGGATGTCTGTGTCGCGCAAGTTATAATTCTAGTCACATTTGTTTCTGACCAAACAGTCGTCTGCAGTGTTTTCCCTGAACCTTTAGTAACAGCTCAGCTCGCTTGGAGCCTCGACAAAGGTGACGCCAAAAAATTAGCAGTTACTATCCACAACTGTTGACAATGGACAACAAAGAAAGGGTGAGTCAAGTCCTAAAAATTATTAAGTGGAGACATACATCCTAAAATTAAGGCTGAGTAGCCAGACAGGGTTATATTAGAACAAAACATTTTTTCTTATTGTAGCCTCATTTATTCAGGGAAGGGCCCTGAGTTCCTTAAATCACTTAACTTACCTACTAATAATGAATAATAAGATAATGTATTTATATTGCTGTGCTAATACCCTCTTTAAATTGTCTTGGATCTCTTTTAACAAAATAACAATAAATCACCAGACTGAAATCCGTTTTAAAACATAATGAACTTCTTATTTACTTTTCAAAGTTTCAAATAACAAAATGAAATAATATTTAACACATCTGAACAACTTCAGATGTCACAGCAATATTTCCTTTCAATTGCAACACACAATGTCACCAAATTCAAGTTCGCTTAATTCAAAATGCACATTGAACTCAGGGGGCCCACATTCATTAACAACACACCTAAGCCGGCATATAATAATGGCCCAAAACCCGGTTCACTCAAATGAGCAAAATAAAAGTGTGTTACCTTATTCCAGTGTCAGCTTTAACCAGTCTCTTGGTCTAAGTGATGAACAAGATGGCACACAGGTGTCCAGCGACAGCGTCGTCTTCTGCAGTGAACACTGAGCGTTAAGTTAACATATAAGTTAAGTTGATGCTGTGGCGTCAGCTCAAAGCAGTCTCTGCTTAATCTTCAGGGTTTCCACGCCAGAAACGATGAACTAAAGCCTTTGTTTTTAGCTGGGTTAGCTAAACAGTGGCTAAGAGTCCATTCACTTTGCTAATGAGCGCTAACAAGCTAACAAACACGGAAGCTAATGCGCACACGTGAACAACTGTATGACAAACTTCCGAGTAGAAATATCTTTAGCTGCTCACAGAATCATGTAGCACGAGTAACTTGACACGGACTCACAAGTAGAAAGTCTGAGACATCAACTACACACTTGTTGCATAAACTCTTCACGGTCTTTTACTCCGTGTGATTTGTTATCCGACAAGCTACACAAACTTAGCTCAGACTCTCACTTCCTGTTACTGCCCACCTGTCAATCAACCACCTCAACCAATGAATGATCAGAATTAATACCACTTCCGTTTACAACCATGAACTCTTCAAAATAAAACACAATATTTATAACAATACCTCTGCATCTTTTTAAATGTAGTTATTAGATCGTACCCTTTTAATCATCAGTGAAATAGTTTTTTAACCATTTTATAATGTACTTTTAAAGCATTTTAACATTTTTATCTTGATGTAATATTTAACCTTTCCTGTATGTTTTTTAACAAAGTCACTTACCTTTATCTCATCATCATTTTTATTACAATGTAGGGTTATTAAGGACCTGGTTACATTATGATACAAACTTGCTTTATACTGCAATACAATGAACAACACGTGCGTCTTTATTTACATGTCTTCTAAATGGATCCTCAGGACATGTAGATTTAACCTCAATATCATGTATGGAGCCATCAGGTTCATATTTAAATTACATTTGCTCACAAAATTCCCATTTTAAAATGAGTCAGCTATCATTATGTCTACCAGAGAAAGTGCTTTTGACAAGCTCGATGTTTAATAAGCTAGCTGTGGATATAATCTGCCAGTGACATTCATCATTTTGCCATTTGTCTGTATTTTCCCGCTGCCATCATTGTAAACTGTGTACGTGCTGGGTGAGACGGAGAAGCATGACAGGCGTAGCAACACTAAGAAGGTTTTAGACTTGTTACCTTAAAATACAAGTTAGCTGGGTGGGTTAATAAGCACTTAAACACCTCCCTAGCAAACTTCCCAGCTTGTTTATGATTCTGTTTGGGTTGCCTCCGTGCCTCTCTTTATAGAACAATTCATGGCAGCCCATAAAGGCCATTACAGAGCAGTTTAAAGTGACAAAGCATTTGATGTGAACAAGAAGCAGGGAGGCCATTATCACCGTCTAGGGCCAAGCTGTGGTGCCAAGTCCAGCTGGTACCCGCAGCCCCCCGGCGGCGCCCCCATGGCGACTGAATGTCCGCAGAGTGCCACTCGGGCCTCGCAACTGTCCTGAAATACCGCTGAACGTCATCAGGATTTAATGAGGTGACAGTGCATTGTATCAAAAGCTGGCGGGGGGTCTGCTGCTGTCTTCCACTCTCCCCTCATTAAAACCCTTTTAATGGACTCTGAGGAGGGCTAATCTCCTCTAACTGACTTAACGCGTGTTCAGGTTGTCAGGGAAAATTATTTTTGTTTAAGGACGAAGTTGCCATTCAGCTCTGAAATATTGATTGGAGCTAACTTAAAGGGAGTTGCTGGCTCACATTAGTATGACGGCACAGTGTCCATGGAGCTAATGGTTTTTGGGAACTCCAAGAAATAAGAATACAGAGTTGACTTTGAATTTAGAAAGTTGGGTGAAAGGTAAATCTGGAGGTTGCTGGAAAGAATGAACTTATAATTGCTTATTGATAGTCCATCCGTACTCTGCACTGCTATGTCTAAGTACAGCATGAAGTCAAAAATAAAAAGGTCAAAGTGAACCCTGACAAGTGTTTTTGGAGAATGGCTGACATTTACGAGCAACCTGTCGGCGTTTCCTTACAATAACAGCATAGCATGGCTGGCAAACAGATCAGATCAATCAAAGTGTATAATATGTTTAAAGAACATCCCCCAACAGCAGCTTTTCACGTTGGCATTCATTATGTGCCCCGTACTTTTCCAGTCAAGATGAATATATTCTCCAATCAATGTGACAGCTTATGGAAATCAAACAGGCGCAGGCATTAGAGCCCTGGAGGATGTGGAGCGTTGTTTTTGTGTTTGTTTGTGTTTTTTTTTTTTTTTTTCAAGAACAACTAATTACATCATTAAGCACATTAAAACAAATTTGCATTTCAGAAAAGGGCAAACGACATCTATCGTGTGAAAAGCAATCTGTTTGTCATAGTAACGTTGAAATGAGAGATGGCGGCTCCATGGAAATTAAAGACGGGGCCAAACGACGCGTTAATTAGTACGACAGTAATTGTGTATTTACTCAGTTAATGAGTGCAGATGCTTAAAAGTAGATAATAGACCAAAATGTCCTCAAGGTACTGTGACTAACATGAAATGAGCTTTCTTTTTCCAGTCAGGCGTGGTCATCACTCTCACTTATCAAGGTTTATGACACAGCTGTGAGTCTCAGTGGTGATCTCGTACATTGTGCTCAATAACAAAATAATAAAATAAAAAATGTCTACTGTTGCAGAGGAATAGAAACCTGTAATCACAGTCTTAAAAGGTGCAATATGTAAGAATTGGCCACCTGGCACATTTATACTCAAAACAAATAGGGGGTTACTGCTGCTAACTGTAGCTGTCCTTAGCTAGTTAGCTCAGTTAGCTGTGCAGCTAGCAGTTCATACTGGAAGTTCAGGGCCCAGGGGAGTGTAAGTGTTTACACCGCTAGCGCAGGTGCCTCGAATGAGGGATGGTGTGGGCTAGCTGGTTAGCATGCTAACTTCAGTAGATACTGTATCTCTCCAATATCTTTTACACAACATCGAAACAATGATGTCTTGCAATTCAGGGTGATTTAATAAAAATTAATAATGATAATTAATGGTGATAATTGGATCATTTTAGTTAAAGGTGCAGTATGCAAGACATTTTGTTTACAACATTCAAATATCAGCTAAAATGATCAACTGAATGTGATGAAATAAGACTTTTGGCATTAAAACAAAAATCTATATGTATTGTGTTGCAGAGATATCTACTGAAGTTAAAATGTTAACCAGCTCGCCGCAGCCTATCCGATGTCAGAATACCACTCTGAGCTCTTAATGTGCACTGCTAGTTGCACTGCTAACTGAGCTAATTAGCTAACAGCATCTACAGTTAGCAGCAGTTAGCGGTGACTTTGAGAGGATGCCAATTCTTACATATTGCACCCTTAAGTTTCATGTTTTTATGCTTTATATTATACTGTTCATACATTCCATTTTTGCCGACATATAATTCAGTGTCAAGGAGGGAAACAAGCCAGATAAAATGTTCACCTGTTGATGCATTTCCTAAATTTCTAAACGAACTGCATTAAGACCACAGATGGATGTATGAGCTCTGCTCTGCTGTCAGATGACCTCTGGACAGCTCTTACAGGTAATGCTGAGAATGTAAAGACTTTGATGGGATTTATGCTGCCATTAAAATTTCTGTCACTCTGATATAAAAAAATACAAAATTCAAGAGGATGACCTCAACACTGGTGATTGTGGTGACAGTGAAGGACACTTGAACCACTGCTAATCTTAAAAAAGAAGTAATACGTGAACCATTTTTCCACTGACTGTCAGACTCTGTAGTGAGGACTGTCATTCAGACAGCCTTGTCAAAAAAGTCTGGAAACAAAGTTTGTGGATGTGTTTTCTTTTTTTTCTTTTTTTCCTTTCCTTTTCTCGCAAATGCACATTTATCATGTGTTGTGCTCGGTGAAATTGAGAGACAAACCTGAAATCCCTGAATGATTTTCGCATGGAGGCACTTTCTGTGATGTGAGGCGAAGCTATAACTCTTCAAAACAGCAGTTATCCTCGACAATCTATAAACATACATCATCCGGTAACAACACATTCATCACAGAATGGCAAGAAAAGAGCTGAGGAAGGGAAGGTCTGCGTAATACCGCTGATTAAATCTCAGGGAGAGCGGCACAAAAGTTACATTCTCAAGCAAAATCATTTGTTCTTTGCAAATTAGTGTGGGCAGGTGCTATTATTCTCGCATGAACTCTTGGCTTTGGGAGAGAAATTCATCTTTTCAGAAGGAGAGAGCAAATCACTGTGAAGTTATTCAATCACTACCTGGCGATTCAAGTAAAATTACCTTTTTGCTTTGTATGCAACTACGGAGCATCAGTGTAGATGGCATTTAGAACAATGATGGCGATTGTCAAAAAGAAGTCGTCCTGGTTCACGGCACTGGGGGACCGAAGAAATGAGAAACTCACTGGACTCACTGTAACTGCACAATTTCACTTTAAAGCTTCATTTACCCCTCAGATGAATAACCTATCGCTCTCCCCTCGCAAGGGCAAAACGCCACTGCCCAAGACCCTTCCTTTAACTTGTCAAACTTACAGCAACAACACCACGACGTGTTTAACTGACCCTCTCTTGCAAAAACGCTACTGAATGCTGCTGCAATATGAATAAATAAGCACAACATACGCTCATCTTGTGCCCCCTCACACAGCGTACAGTTCTGAACTCAATTTCACACCCCACTGCCTTCTCAGACAATTTAGACAGGCTGATGCCAACAGCAGAAAGTGAAGAGACAATGCATTTATTTATCGACTTTTTGGCAGAAGGGAGGATTTGTCAGACTGTGTGTGTGCGCGTAGAGCAGTGAGCGTACGCCTGTGTGTGTGCTTCCATGTGCCCATGCGCCTATATATGACAGAGACACATTGGAGGGAAGCAAGAGAAATGTGATTCAGCCCCGAAGAGACGCAGAACGAGCGCCGGGGAGAGGAAGAGCGAGACAACGGGCATATCCAGGGGAATTGTTTTCTTAGTCACTCATCCGGTGTTTGTCCCAATGTGTCTGAGGAGGACATGAAATGCTCCACGTCCACAGAGAGACAAGCTCCACCGCGAGAGTGCTGACAAATAAAAAAACGACTCGGGTGGAGTTTTAAATACAAGTAGGCCAGTTGTCACAACAACGCAACGCAAATATTGGACAAATACTGCATGTTCCTTACATGTTTTATGTATTATATACACTGTAGTCTGTATATTAGTCCAGCTGTCTGTACGCTGCACAGTGGCACTCTGCTTTACACACACTAACACTGGAGAAATGAGTGAATGGAAGAATCTTATACATTATAACATTTTGCGAGTTATTAAAGGTGCATTCCACCGATTTCACACCTACATTTGCAGTGGTGGAATGTAACTAAGTACATTTACCCAAGTACTGTACCATTCTGATGCACTCCATCTTCTGCTCCTTTGTACTCTCTCCCCACCACATTTTGACAAATATTGCACTTTATACGTGCTACATTACTTGATTAATTTAGTTACTAGTTACTTTGCAGATTGCATGATGCATCAAAGCCAAAGTAGTGCATTTATCAATAAATAATAAATACAGAATTTAAAAATGTGCTAATTTTGCTCCAATCTTCCAGTATGCTTTCTCTGTCTGTAGTCACCATTCTGTGGTTGGACTCAATATCCCGCCCACAACACTATCTGATTGGTCACATGTCATAAGTAATAGCCTATCCACACTTAATAATCTGAGTCTGCAAAGTTACTAGTGGCTAAATGTATCAAAGAAAAGCAGTGCAGAGGAAGTATAAAGTAGCAGAAGATTATATACTCAAGTATATATATAAGAATTGACCACCTGTTGAACTCATACTCCAAACAAATAGGGGCAGCATATCAGCAGATTAGCTAACTGCTTCTAACTGCATTAATTATGACCGCTACTGTTAGCTTGATAGCTCAGTTAGCTGTGCAGCTAGACGGAGAGTAAGTGTTTACGCCGGTAGCACAGTACCTCATTTGGGCCACTTGGAGAAAGAAGTTTTCCAGCCCAGGGCTAGCTGGTTAGCATTCTTACTATCTCTACAAAACAATACATAGATTGATCATTTTATGAATTAATTTTACTATTCGTATGGTTGACTTTCACTGTTACCAAATTAATATTTTAACATGACATCGCTATATCTATTAAAATGGCTTTTATATACTTTTTACAACGCTGAATATGTGTCATTAGCAGTACCTGTAAAAGTTCAGGAAGCTCCATTTGCATTATGGGAAATATAGGATCCAGTGTTTTTAGAGTCAGACTCCTACAAGGGACTAAAAGTCAGGATATGATGGCCTCTGCTGCTTCAATATTAACCATTCTTCTTTCTTTTGTTCTCAAATCTGTTGCATGTCCTCCAACTTAAACTAAGTGCAATGCTAAACTGCCGGAGTAGCCCTTTAAACCATGAAAGAATAACTCCAAACCAACCAAAGAATAACTCCACAGCGTGGCAGCATGAAATCAAACTTGTATTAAAACAGGACGGGAAGCTTATAAGAAGAAAGCTTTTTGTTCTGTTTAAAAGTCATGAGACCTTTACTCTGCTGCATTTTTTTGCCTCGCCCTGTCACTCTCTTTATGCTCGGGGTCTGGAAAAGGCAGCCCTACTTAAAACAGATCTTTAGGTCTTTTATTTCCTATCAGTTGCACACACTTTGCAAAGTGACGTCAAGGACAAAACCTTTAAGCTGGCAGGGGGAAAATAGAGAGCCCTGCCAAAAAGAATTTCTGCCAGGAAATTATTCAAAGCACCGCCGTGTATAAAATATCCCAGCGTTCCCCAAGTAGAACCGGGGGTTCAGGTTCACTGCGCAGTTCCTTATCACAAAGACTTTGGATAATTGACTCAGACATATCAAATAAACTTTCGACAAAATTCACAAGTAAGCAGGTATGACATTCTAATGGGCTTCTTCATTAAGTCTTTCGGCAGGGGGTAATGTGTTTGAAATTAATGTGACATTTTCGACTCCAAAGAGTTTTAGTCTTCAGTTATTTCTCCACGCCTAATACTCACTGGGGATGTAATTTATGCACAGTTGTGATCTAATACAAAGCTGTGTTTTTCTAAGCTGCTGGAATCCGACATCTGACACTGAACAACACGCACATGTGCGCTCATATCAGGGCCGGGGAAAGAGCAACAGAGTGCCGGTGGGGTACAAACAGGTATCTGATTTGAGCAGAAGTTTCCCGCTGCAAGAGGAGTCACGGGGTCAAATAGTCTTTCAGGCTCTGACTGCTGTGTGCATCCACATTTTTTTAATTCTTGCCTTTTTTCTATAAAATATGTAGCAACTGAGATAACATACCTCCTTCAGTTTGTCAGTCTGGATTCAAAAAAAGGTCAGAGAGGCAGGAGAAGCTTTCACAATTACAATATTACACTGTATTTTTGAATAGGTGAAGCTCCTGTGGAGTTTATATATGGCATTACAAGCTTTAAAAGAGCACTATTCAAAACAAAAAAAAAGTTCGACCTGCACCACTGTATCCCTTTGTGCTCCTGAAGAGTTACTTTTGCTGTCTGTCAAAGTGCGATACATAAAACGACAAAAATGGTGAATATAAAACAAGCTGAAGCACGTTTTTAAAAAACTGCCAGCTAAAGAAGATGAACATCATCTCCTTTCCGTGCGATATGAAGGGGTTAGTCTTCCCCGGTTGAGTTTTATCCAACACTCGGCGCTATAATCATCATTTCCCACTAAGCAGAAGCTCCCCAGATACTCCCCAGAGAGCGGCATTGAGCTGTACGAGCGCCTTTGCCATGTTACCATGGAAACATTCCCATGGCATAGCCCATTACAGAAGCAGACACTTACACATCATTTCGGAAAAAAGCTTTCGGGGGGGCAGTATTTCCACCCCGGTGTGAAAACACTGCGATTGTCTTTTGCTCAAACTTTAAAACCTGAATGTTGCATTACCTGTGCAAGGAAATGTGGTGGAGTTTGTTTTTTTAAGCCATTCTTTGCAACATTTAAAGGTGCACTGTTAAGTTTTTGGGACGATCTTCACTGAAATCAACAAACTCTCTCAGACCCTGCCACCTTTCTAGTGTCCTCTGAGAACAGCTTGTTTGGAAAAAATACATATTTCTGAGTTTGTATTATTTCCTCATTCATATTTTAGATGCTAAAATGCTGAGTTTGAATCCACAGAGTGCCCCTTTCAAACTGTCCAGGAAGTTTTTACTCAAAGAAAAGTAAATACTGCCGGCCAAAACCTTGAAAAATCCCCAAATATTGAAGAAACCCCCACACAGAACTCCTCTGTTAATGGAGAACAAGAATGCATCATATAATAAAATGTACTGTAATTACCTCCAAACTGCTGACTCATTTCATCAAGCGTAAATTGAAAATAACAAACAACCCCCCGGCAGCCCCTTCGCCTCAGCATCTGTGTCCTCCATCACCTAAATGAGGACCTTGATGAGGTTAAGTACAACAGTAGCCCCTGCCCAATTGTTTCCCATATTCAGCTGTGGGGAGCCATTATTCTGGAGGCCTGCTCCGTTTTGATTAAGTCACGTTTTATTACGCCGTCTCTGCACCCGTGTAATGAGTCTGGCGTAAGGGTGATAAAGCTTTGATAAAACATCCAACGCGGCTGTTATGACTTCTCGGCTATCTAAAATAAATAATAAAACGGGCTTTGGTGAATGCTGAGTCTAACTCTCAGTGGCAGGATGTTGTTTGTTTACCTCGGGGGAGCGGAGGAAACAGAGATAGGGTGGGCAGCTCTCTGGCCCCGACTGCAAATACCAAACCGATCAGACGTGCGCTACATCACGGCTTGCATGTCTTAAGCCCCAGTCATCACTCATTCCCGGCACGCTGATTGCTCTATTATGACATATCATTACTTGTGTGACTAATGAGTCACCTAGGAATAGGTTGAGGTGAGGTTATCAATATTGAGGAGCCTTATAATAGGTGGACCTTTGCTGTGAATACAGGATGACTCATGATGGATCTCTTGCTTTTACGATGTTGATTTTTGAAGTGACTCATCACTTCCATATGACCTTTAATTGCGCAAAGTGATAGTCAATTCATCTTTGCAGGAAAAAATGGAATAAAAGCTCAACTGTGAAGTCTTAAGGGGGCTGCATTGGCTGCCGCTGATTAGTTTGGGTTGGACCAGATTAAACTGAATGGCAAGGGGAATGTTGATTAATGCTAGAGTCACTTCAAACTCACCTTGATTAATTCCATAGAAATCGTTATTGGTGCTGAACTACTTTAGCCTCTGACAAACAAATAGTTTCCTGAGCTCATAACCACGCGAACACATTCATTTGACAGTGACATTTCTGCTCATCAACGCTGCGCCGCTGGTCGCATTCCCATTTGTAATAAATACATTTGCCAACACTTTCCTGCAAATTATTCTCAGAGGGCGTCGACAAATGAACGACGACGTGCAGCCACGCTTTGTGCAAACTAGCAGCTTCAGGCGGGCCGGGTACTTGGACACGGAGATAAACAGCCACCTCTTCTCCTCCCAGCATGCAGACCCCATTTACCAGCAGGCCCAGTAACACCTGTTCCTGCTGAGGTGAGTGTCAGGGATGGCATTTTAACATCTGTCCCCAGATCCCTCATTGAATCTGTGCTCACTTTTAACATTACAGACACGGCGACCTCACTTTCAAAGGCGAAACTTGAGAGGTTCATTAATTAAGTGAGCAAAATAGCTATCATTATCCAACGCTAACAATGAAGGACACGCTGAACACTGGTGGAGGACATATTCATACTCTTTACTTAAACTGGTGATAGACAACTTTTTTGCTTATCATTCTGAAGTAGACTACAGACAGAGCTGATTACAAACAAGACACAGGTGGACACAGAGGAAGTGCTGGGAAATCACACAAAAGATGGAAATCAAAAGCAACACAAGACAGAAATCACATAATGTATCTAACGTGATCTAATTTGCTCCTTTCAGCCCTTTATACTTAGAAAAGATCAGCGTGTGACAGGGCAAGCTGAGGCTAACTGCTTGAATTAAAAGGTTAATCACAGTTCAAGATTTACATGCTGGCAGACCTTCCCCGCCTCACAAATAAGGGCTATCCAATGGAAACATGTGATATAAAGGGGAATCAGGTCACTTTCTCAACTTGGATTTGTGGGCGAACCATCAGTGATTTGGCATCAGACGACCACTAAATGTAAGTAAGCCAAGGCCGGTGACTGCAGAGTTGACAACTGATTGTAATGAATATGACAAAAGTCACACAGCAAGACCTTCATGATGAAAAGATCGCAAAAAACAGTTATTGTGTGAGTTCATCTTTGTAAATGCCTCCTTTGATCTACTTCAAAATGACAAAAACACTGAGAGCCTCACTTGAAATTCCACTGATATTCTGTTTTTTCTTAGTGTTCTCGCGTCAGAAGTTGCAAAAGTGCTGCCTCTGTATAACCCCTCACAATCAGAGCAAGGGATAAGCAATCAGTTTGAGGAAGCGTAAAGCAGACAGTGGCTGCTTAATTGGCTGTCAAGAAATCCAACCGAAAATAGCACTCCATTCATAAGATGCGATGACGGAGAGGAGTGTATGGATGCCGGGACTTGAGGTGGCTGTGTGTGTGTGTGGGGGGTAAGCTTTTGTAAGGCTCTCGGCCGCATGACTCATGCCTATTGTATAATAGTTTGAGGCTCATTATCTTCCATAACTTTGGAACTTATAGGAATCTGAAGGGTTGATGAGCTCTACCAAGAATACTAAAACTTAGCAGCTATCAATCAAGAGTGATGGCTGGCACTTGCCCTAGTTATTATTTTATATTATAAGTGTAATAGACCATTTTCCTCTCACGTCACACTCACGTTTGCTAACGTTAGCGTTCAACCGCTTCCCAAGTAACATTACTGTTCGATAACGTTCCAATATATGAAACAGAAAAGGCTTAAATTAATCCTGGACACATTTATTTAAGCATGGAAGTGAAACATACTGGATATAATCAAATGGTAATGTTAATTGAAGGGGTTGAACGCTGACCATTGTCCTTTCAGTTGCCAGGTTAACAATAAAAAGATAATGATTTGTCAGATTCCGTGTGTTTTACGATATTCAACCTGGAAGACAGCAGTACAACATATGAGCTTCCCGCCCTGAGCGAGATGTCACGGGTAAATGACCGCCGCGCGAATACGGTCAAGGCTGGCGTCAGAGTTAAGATTCATTTAGCCTCCTGCATCTAAACTATTGCTTTACCCCCGAGAACTACATACTGCAATGGAGTTAAAACACACGACAGGGCCATTAAACTAAGGCGAGGAACGTAAAGCCCCGATGGAAAGACAGACTGAAACTCACCGAGCAATATACTCCTCTCTTGACATTCCTTTTGACAATTACTTATGTAATACAATTGCTTGCCAGCTGATGGTGGGAAGCAATTTGACAGTTTTATCACAACTTTGACAAAAGTAATTTACTCGGCTCAGTCCGTCTGTGCTTCTGCGGGAAATAAATCATCCAAATAAAAATAAATAAAGGGCACCCCGCCAGGATTTGACAGTTCAATGTCTTCCAGCTCCAGCACAAATGGTGCAGTCTTCACCTAGCGTCATAAAAGTGTGAGCTACCAGGGCTGTGTGCAGTGATCCATCATCCATCTGGGGGACACTTTGGTGGTCCATTGCTGTTCATAGGACAGCTGGGACCATAACCATGCAGCTGTTTCAAGCTTAGCCTCACAGAAAGTGTGATTAGTTTAAAGAAACTGGATTTAGAACGGCTTAAGAGTTTATTCTTCACATTTCTAGGTCTTTAAAAACCTTTCGAGTCAGTGCTACAAAAAGTTGGGATCTTTGTGCGTTCCAGCACAGTTATCACAAATCACTAACGATATGTATTGGTGTAAACTTCTTCTCTCACTTGTTAATAACTACTTTTTCTCCTTGAGTTACACCGATCTCCCTGTATCGTACCATTGATATCGCGGGCAATATACTGTGATAGTATCATATCGTGAGTTCCTCTGTGATTCCTACCCCTACAGTGAAGTATACTGATGTTTGTTAAGTATGATATAATGTCTATTTAATTGTTAAGTCCCCAGAGATGTGATAATGCAAAAAAGTTTACATTTCTTTGTAGTTCTGCATCAAATTCAACTCAATAAACCGTATGACAGGACATTACTGGGAGGCTAGAATCAATATCAACTATATCAACCCCAATTATCATACATCTCCATGGTTTTCACGTTCTTTTATCAAACTTCAACGGTTGCGCAAGTGAATTATGACCTCGGTCCTCTCAGATTTATTTCCACTGGGTGTGGTGACGAAGCATTTTTCAAAAATAATGTGTATTTTATTTGACACGAAGGCTGTTTTGAGAGTTATTATACTCAAATTAGCTTCAGCGTTGCTTGTGTTATTGATGTAGGAAAGGCAATATAATCTGATGCATATGTAATTATCACCCCCTAATGCTCAGAGGAGAGATAGATCTGAGCATAATATTGTAGATTAGGGTTGCAGCTTGCGTACTGATTTCAGTGGGAATGAGTTGTGTTTACTGACTGATAAGATTAACCGTCGATCACATGAGCATTTAAAAGATTTACACAAAGCCTATTAGTTGTAAAATATATTCAATTCGGGGCCATCCACCGCAGTATTTCTGTGAGATTGCACCAACACACCCCAAGGACTGGGCTTGTTGATCGCGTTGCAGTTGCTGTCGCGGTGGGAGCTGGGCTTTGATGTAATATTGTGATATTTCATTTGATTATGCTGATTTGATTGTGCGAGGTCATCCATCCTGCCTGATGTCTCCGATATCCTTCAAAAGCATTTTGCTTTATTGGCTCGCCGGTATACACACTAGAATTTCAATGGATGTTTGATGGTATTAATGCACCATTTAAATGCAGACCCCGAAGTTGAGGATGGGAGGGGGGGAGGGGAAACCCATGTGGAGAGAGCATGCACCGAATCTGAAAGTCAGATGTCAGAGGAGTCAGTGGAGGGGTGGAATTTTCTCAAAATGCAGATACTACACTGGAGTGGAATATCAAATGTTCAAATCTCTTTCAGGGATTTTGTAGTGTGACTGGAAAAAAAAAGGGGAGCTCTTCTCTCTCAAACTTACAATCACCCACTTCACAATTTTCAAAAAGGGCTCAGCCAAGCTTATGCCACTTTGAGGATAAAGCAGAGCATTTAAGCACGCAAATGAAGTGACTAGTGAACAGATGTGCAGCACACCTGAGACGGGACTGCAGCGATCGTCATTGTTTTCTGTTCATGGTTTTTTACAACAAGCCAACCATTCGAATGATATACAACATCTAAGAGCAGACGGCAAAAAAACCCACCAGTGTTCTCTCTACTTAGACATAATCAACACGTTTAGCATACTGTGTTACATTTTCTACTGTCTTTAAGAGCGCAGTCGTGATTATCGCCAATGCAGCGGCAATTAGCACTACGACAGATTTAGACATCCAATCAAAACAAACTAAATTTAACACTAAACATGTCGTCTTCTGCTGCGTTTTAAAAAAAGGTTCCCTGAAACTTGAAGAAGATGAAATGTGTCCGCTGAGTCACTGCTTGGGGAAATCAATTCATTTAGTCATACAGAGGTGCTAAGTTATTTATTGCCTGTCAGCATGAGCTGTTAGTTCAATTTAATTTCTTGCTGCAGAAAGAACAGAGACGCCACAGAGGAAATTTGAAGAGAATTACTTTATTTATGCAAACAGGATGTGCTCTTTTTTTTAAAGAACAACAAAAAAAACAACATTTTTCAATATCTTTTTTATCCTATCGTTTCCCTGTAGGACGAGATTAGCGTCTTTTTCACAAACATACTTCTGTTACCATTTCCAGTGGCTGCAAAGCACACTCAGAGAAATGCCTGCCAAATGTGAAAACACACGAGTGGAAGCACTGAAATTAATACAAATGTGTTCCAATTAAAAAGAAAAAAAACATTTTCGAAATATCAAACCAAACAGCAGCAGACATGTGCACCGAAATAGCGTTAAGGAGATAAGTGGTACTGGACTGTTTTTCGAATTAGCAGAACAGAAAAAGACGAAGAAGCTTTTCAGCCATGGTTCAAGGCTGTGATGTTCACTGCACACGACAAAAAATGGTTGATTTGATAAAAATCAGAGAGACGGCTTTGCTATAGAATGTAACCGCCATTCTGCCATATGTGAGCTGCCATTTTGTGATTCAATTGTGGCCATTTCAAAGCATTTCAGACTGGATGTAAAGAGCCTGTCGAGCTGTGTAGCAACATTCAACATCCATTTGTTGGCATACAGATGTACTTCACTTAGTGTTTGCTGTATGTGATTTGAGCTGTCAGGAGGCTCATTTAGCACAGTTGCATCCAGCATGTCGTTCTAAACCTCCATGTTTTGCGTGTAAATACTATCATTTAGTATTTTGGCATGTCAAGCTCACATTATGACCCCCGAGCCAACATGAGCATGCTAGGACGCTACATTTAGCACTGTTAATATGGGTACCACTTTATAGCAGCGGTCATTAATGAACGGTAAATTCATGGTTAATGTAAAAACTTGAGTTAATCGTTACTTCACCATTTATTAAGCAAGTGTCTATTGTAAAGTTGCAACTTATGTTTATAATCCTTTGTAAATGGTTAATATATACTGGGTAGTCATCTACAAACATTATTTAATTTGCATAATAAATGGTTTATAAAGCACCTCATTGTTTATTAATACTGAAATAACTTAACTATTAACTAAAAAGTGTTACCCTAACATGTAACTCTCAACCAGGGGTTCTCAAAATGGGGGTTCAGGGACCTCCAAGCTAGAGCTACAAGGTCCCGGGCGTCTCCATAATCTCAGGCCTATCATATCACAGTCATTATCTCGAGATCTCGAATTAATGATATCGTTATCTCGGGAAAACAAAGTTTCGTTATCTCGAGATCTCGAGTAAATTAACTCGTTATCACGGGAAAACGGAGGAAATAAAATGTATGAATGCATGGCCCTTTAGGGCTTCCGTAAAAAAGTGACGGCAGACAAATGAAATTTCTTGAAGCACAATCAAATTCTACATCCAACTAGCAGAGTATGTAGCACAGAAAGTCTTAAGGAACAACTAACACATGATTAATGTGCCTGGAGTCAGTGTTAATAAGTTACCTGTTGCTACATTGGAAAAAGTTAGAAAATAAACCACCTTAAAAGATTTTTTGAAAGCAAATGTGTGACAATTTCCTCACAACACTTAACAACAGCTGTGACTATTAAACAGACGAACCGGTGGACACGAGGTTTTTAGACAAACCTGTTTTTGACTTTCATAATAGCACCATTCACAGAAGAGTCATACCTCAACATCTTCGCACGGCTCATGAGGCTCATTTAAAATCAAAAAGTGCTCCCTCAACAAAACACCTCACCGCCGTCAATCCATTTGTCAGCCTCCTCGTTTTGAGCTCTGCCTAAAAAGCCATTTATCTGCTCACACCAAATCATAATTGGCATTCTAATAGCAGTAAAATGACACCAATAAATACTCACCGATCATAGCCACCACGAGCACTTTAGAAGCGTTGCATCCCCTTTTACAAAAGTGGACGTTTTCCTCTTCAGATCATCAATGAGCACAAAGATACCTGCACACAAATGCATAGAGAATGGCCCTTTTAACCCTCCCCACCATCGTTCCTCCCATGAAATAATAACCCTTTTAAATGCAAATACCCGGGAGGAAGCTGGCTTCTTATCGTACGTTTCATTGTCTCCTTTGGGGTGGTGGGTTAGGGGGCTGTTTTGCTCTGCATCTGCATGTAATTGCACACACACCGCATACTTACAATTTATACAGGAAGAAAGCGGCTTCAGAATAAATTACAATATAATGCGAGAGGATGCCATTAATTGCACATATAGAGAAAGTTACTCCAGTGGATAAAACTGGCAGGTTCTTTTAGTTGATGTATAGGTGGGGACAGCTGGGCTGATTATCTTAGATTTATTTCATTCATGGGTCTTTTGTCTGTAATGCCATCTTTGCCTTACAGATATCCATTTAAACCTGGTGTTAAGAGAAGGCAGTGCATGGGAATACGCATACTTGAGCCTGACAAGTCAAACAGGTGTTCAGTGAAGAAAGACAGCAGGTGTGTCTGCTGCACATGATGGTACAAAGCTGCCACACACAAAATAACATCCTTCTGATATTCTCGCATCCTCCAACATTGACTCAAGGAGAACCTCCACCAATTTCTACCCTAACTGTAATACTAAATAACATCATTACTAAGAAAACTTGACTTTCATGCTGCCTTGCTTATGTTGACTCTAATGTGAGCGAGTAAATCATCTCTTGCTCTCCTCTGCACAGAAAAGACCCATCACCGGGAAGGCACAGTGGCAGGTTAAGACTGCCATCTAGTGACCAGAGAGAGAAATACACTTGGTCATACAATGATTGAGAAAGTGTAGGACAGTCTTTATGCGTTTGATTTTCACATTAAATAGCATGTAACATCATTCCAATATGGAGTAATAACACATTGAATGGTACCCACACCAATAAATCAGGAGTTTTCACAACAAAAAAACAAATAAAGCATGCTAAACAGTTTTTGTTATCAAAGGCTTTTTTCCATCGCTTGCTTTCATCAGGGCTTTGATGGCCCTCGCCCTCATTTCCAACTCCAGAAGCTCCAGCTGCTGAATTGACGGCTGACACGCTGCAGGTGCCCGACTTCCACTTGCAACAGGTGCACCATGAACGGGTGAACTAACATCTGTGGACTGTGGCGGCGTGCTCTGTACCTCCTCGGCTACCTCTTTGCCAGAAGCGGCCGATAGCGCTAAAATCTCGCTGACGCTTTTGTCTATGTCACTCTGGATGTCTTTCTTTGCTTCTGTTGGTTGAGAGCCCGTGGGGGGTTCAGGATTGGCTGGTTCAGGTTTTACAACTGGGTCAGCGCCTTCCCTGATGCTGTCTGCTACTTTGACAGCTCCTTCCACAGCTTTAACAGTCTGTTCCTCTTTGGGTCCCTCTATGTCGCTGTCGTAAGTGTCTGCGTTGATGCTGAGGACGTCGCTCTCCTCGCCCGAACCACCACCCTCTGTAAGGACAATTACATCAACACATTTTAAATGTAAAAATTGTTCTCTTTATAGCTTTATCCCTGTCTTTGAAGTTGATGGAGAGCCTGGGGGATGTTCTTTGTGCGCATTTCATACAAATTACCTTGCTTGGGGTCTTCAGGTTTTGCAGTTTCTTTGAGGCAAGATGTAGAGTCCACATTATTGTCTTGCCTTCATGGGGGAAAGAATGAAATAAACATATAAAAAGAAGAGAAAAGCATGAGAACAAACTACTGTCATTCTGAAATCTTTTCCCAGAATTAGTGTTCACTCACTGGCTTTCCAAGGTCTCTCCTGGGCTGGTTTTGTCACCATTTTCAGATGTTACATCTTCCCCTAGACACAAACAACAGCTGAACTGAGTGAAAGTGTTTGCGTGTTTTACAATGCTACATTGTTTAAAGCACAAACAGTCCAGGAAAGAAACAGCTGTGATGAGTATGCCAAACTGGCCTTAAGTCCTACCTGCCAAGATCTGAGAAAGATTTCTCTCCGAGATCGGTTCCAGCTGCTCCCAGCACAGCGTTTTGATTTCCTCTAAACTACAGTCCTGTGAATTATAAAATGTTTAACAGTGTTATAAAATAGCACTGTTCTTCAGTGTCTTTCATCAATGGGGCGCTTTAATAGCGTCCCAAATAGACTTAAGTCAGTACAAACATTGGTACGTTTCTGGCAATGTAACAAAACATAACTTCATTAATATGTGCACCAAAATACAGTAAATGCCAACAAAAACATGGAAGAAACCTTTTCATGAATTCATCACTATCACTCAAGGGATTGTTGCATTTCCAGCCAAAGCTGGTGCTGTTGAAATATAGCCAGCAGTAGAAAATATGGCCATATATGTTGGAAGACAACACTTGGCAGTACACAAAATGTGGTGGTATGTTGAAGTTTTATAGTGGAGGGACATCTCAAAAACAACGTTTAGGAAGTACAAATCTACACTGTTGTGAAATGAGGCTAACAAATGCCCTTTGATCAATAGTCGTTATATTTTTCCTTTATCGATGAAAAACAAATAGGTTTGAAGTGTGAAAACATTTCAAACATTGAGAAAAAGTTATCTAAAACTGACATTTACATTCAGCCACATGTATTCCAGTCGCATGACGATGAAGAGTTTATAATTAGCGTATATAACATAGTTTTTATAAGATCACACTACTACCTTGAGCTCATCAGGCAGCATTTTGCGCAGCTTCTTGTCCCCCAGCACACGTAAACACTGTTCCAGCATCTCCCGCTTGTCAGTGACGTAATCCGTGATGGGCTTGAATGGCAGACTGAGGTCAAGTCCCCCGTCCTCGATGTCACTGCCAATCCTGTCCAGCTCTGGGTCAGCGAGTTCATCTTTGGAGTCCTGCTTGGGGAAAACAACATGTCACTGAGACACAGTGTACGGGAGCCTTGGACAAGTCTGCAAGTGTGATAAAAACGAAGGAGTTACAGGTCATGAATGCTGTAGCATTTGGTTTAAATCCAGCAATGAAGGTTTTAAGGATTGTATTCTTCACAACAACTTCTGTTTGGTTTGCAACTTTCCCAGGAATAATACAGTTAAGCATCCAGTGTGACTGTGTTCTGCATCAAAATGTTTTTACATCTTTAACCCACGTTATTCAAACAGACATTATGTATTCCTAAAAGAACTGTTCTAGGGTTATTCTTCTTGTTAGACAGGTTTGTGTTATTGTGTTGTGTTTTTGTTTAAATCATTTTAGAGGTTCAAATCTATGATCATGTAGAAGCATACACCAATGTGTTTCTGACATTTTGCCCACCTCATATCAATATTTCAATGTGTTTTACTGACTTCAATTTCACAACTTAACAAAAATCTACATGTTTTTTATTTTCAATTTTAGTTGCACGTTTGGCTTTGTGGTGCAATATATAACCTCTCAATACATGAAAGGCACAACACAGGAGGGCTCACTCCTCATGTCAAGACTCTGCTGTCCACTTACATCTGAAGGAGGAAAATCATTCCTTTGAGGACAACAATGCGAACATCTCGGCCAGAGAAGACGGATGGTTTGCAAGGGGAGTAAAATAATACATCTATGTCAAACTGGAACGGCTGTCTTTGAACTGAGAAGGTGGCCTACAACTTTACTTATCACCCACCTACAATGCAGTACCGAGTTCTCTCCCCAGACAGCATAACAACCATTCACACTGGGGCTCACCTAGCAACCCACTTGAAGGCCGGTTGGGTCACGGACCCACAAGTGGCCCTAATGACTCTGAAACTCAGAGCTAACACCAGTCCTTAACTACGGTACTCTGTAAGGACACTCCCACACAGAGTTTAAAAGCCTGCAACTCCCCTCCAATTAGTCAGACCTGAAGAAGCCTCTTGGATGAGAGGTGAAGCGTCTTCAAGAAACTGAAACACGTCCAGTTGCCTACGATACAACACTTAGATTTACCAAGACCTGTATGACTGAGAACCTTCATCAACAAATATATAAAACAATTCATTTTAATTGGTTTTTGCCAATAATGCACACAGCTTAATACTACCAGAAATTGACACAACTCTGATTTAAAAGAAAATGGTACCAAAGTCTTCATTTAAACGCAGCTGACTGAATCACTTTATAAGCTCCATGTCTGTCATGTCAAAGACGTCTCTGACAACAGACTGTCAAAGCCAAACGTCCTTTAATAGCATCCATCAATTTCAACACACCCCTTGGCTAACAAAACAGAATTTATTTATGTGTATTCATATTTTAAATTACTTTTTAATAACATAAAGAAAAACACAGTTGCAATGTAAACGCAATGTCCCACAATTTCAAATCAGAAATTAACAGCAGCAAACAATGTAAGAAAGGGTTTTAATACTATTGTTAAATTGCGTCCTTTCAGAATAATTTACCACCAGAGATTGAAGCGTCGTTGTTTTGGGAAACTTCTTCTAGTAAACGTCTGAATTATGTATCCTATGTCTGTGTAACGTTGCTGTTTATATAAATACAGTAGCATGTGTAGAGATGGGGTAGCTACAGTTATAAACAAAGCACAGTATTAGCATTGAACTAGCTTGCGCGTCTCATTAGCTCGAATAACTCACCTCCACGTTGGCTTCCCCGCTTCTTCGTTTATTGCTGTCGTGCCGTTCTTCGGACTGCGAGTGTTTCCTTTTCTTTTCAGCGCTACTTGATTTCTTTTTGAGCATTTTCGACGTAAATACACCTGTCCTTCTCTAGAAAACCGTCTCTCTCCCTCTCGCTAGTTAAACTTGAATGTCGCGGGGAAGACGCGTCATTAGCAGGCGACGACTTCTTCTCCTGGTGTCGGTGATAAACCAGCACAACGTTCTGGTGTTATCGCCCCCTGCTGGGCTGGGGCGTCGCTGCACATCTGTCTTTTCTAAATATTTGAATATATTTCCGAGCATTTTAAGCAATGTTGATTCCATTATACTTAAAATTGTATTTCCTTATTTATCCCTCAGGTTTAGCAGTGTTGTTGTATCTTTAAAGAGAGGTCAAGATTGCTTTAAAATGTTCTTCATCCACTACCAGACCTATCAAATGAGCATTGCAACACTAGAATATAACCATATGTCCATAATTGGTGAGAGTAACACATTCCAGCAAACATTTTCTTCTAGCCCCAGCAACAAAGAGCTATAGGATCTGTGAATGTTATAGCTGCGAAACCGTCTGTATTTTGACTGAACCTCTTTCTCACAGCGGGGGTTGCCGCTCCTGTGACCTCTCAAGCTGTTGATGGAAGTGCAAATACATTCAAACTGTATCCCATCATCTTTTTACACTTCAAAGCTTGCTCGGATTACTGGTGACAGTCAATCACGAGTGCGTCTCCTGTATTTCACACGGTCTCGCCATCTCCCAGTTTCCATCTGCCTCACCGTTTCATCAAATGCTGTGTATCGGATTCATTACTGCAAAGACCTTCAAACCTGCCGCCGCTGCTCATTTACATCATTCAGGTTTCACATTTTAAAGCAGACGGAATTATACTCATTGGTATGTTTCAAAGGAATTTACAACGGATTTGGGGTTGCATAATAATGACACACGGGTCACAAATGTTTGCAGAACTTGCAGAAATCAAGAGACACGTATGAAAATGTACCGTCTATGACTGTAGAGCATTATGCATGGCCTATAGAAAGCATGTCAAATTGTGACATTAAACATAAACAGTGCAATTATTATTTTATTTAGCTGAAATATGACACAGAGACGTTATTCTGCAGATACATCTCCAAGAGAGGCTATACATTGAGAGCTAACATCATCACAAAATAATGCACTCAAGGCTGAATATACATACAGATTCACACTTTAAAAAAAAGACTTAAAATCTTTTTTGCCATTTAAATGATGTATATATCTTCAGACAGGTATATATATATTTTTTAAATAAAATGTTCATTCTGTACATTAGACTTTTGCAATGTAAAGGGTAAAACACTATCTTTGTATCCCCTAAAAAAGTTCACTAATTTCACTGAAAGTTAACATTAAACTGATCTCCCGTCTGGAGCAGAACTATATTAAATCTCACCGA
This sequence comes from Pagrus pagrus, assembly GCF_965226575.1. Lineage (NCBI taxonomy): Eukaryota > Metazoa > Chordata > Actinopteri > Spariformes > Sparidae > Pagrus > Pagrus pagrus. The sequence goes on along the minus strand of NC_140204.1, from coordinate 14,435,147 downwards.
AAAACACCTCTGCTGCTCTCTCCAGCATGCCCTCCTTATTACCACCCAGATAGCCATGCATTTTCTTCAGCTGGACCGAGACACAGGTTTCAAGGTGGTGACGACAAAAGCAAGCTGTAAATCACTCTAATTGGCTTCCCCGCCTCTGCCTGAAATAAGGCGGGAGCCAATGCGATGGCTGCCCAGGCGCCATGGCGACAGCTGTCTCCACATAATGCAGGTTGTTATCCTGATGCCATCCGCCAAATTATGCAGTGGATATGGTGGGAGGCGCGCATCGATCACAATCACGTCACAATGTGTTTTCTTTGCAACATCTGCTCCCATGTGTCTGGATATCGCCTCGTTAAAAGGGCAATGATGGAGCTGGCACTGTTGAAGAGGACATTGCATTTGGGAGCCATGAACAGGATCAGAAAAACAACCACAGTGTGTAGATGAGAGTGTGTAAGTTCTGAGAACTAAAGCCAAACTATTTCTCAAAAAAGTATGTTTCTGCAACCCAATCCGGAGTTTGTGTATCTACAGATAAGTTAAACTTCACATCTCTTTATGTTGTAACTCCAGTTCATTTAGGTTCAGTTTTCAATTGTTTCTTGCGATAATGCTATGCTTATGGTCTGGTTAGATTTAGGCACAAAAAACAATGGGTTAGGGGTCAGAAGAGATCTTGTTTTGGCAAAACAAAATACCTGGTTTTGTCGTCAAAAACACGACTGGAGATGTCCCGACTTCCCGTCAAAAAATATCCTTTTGTCACCACAAACATGGCTAGAAATTGTCCCAAGGCAGTGTCTTGCTTACAAATGCTCAAGCTGTGGTGGCCCTGAAGTGCAAATCACAACGGAAAATACGAAAAACACAGAGGTAGAGGTAGCAAAGACCGGCTCCGGAGGATGAGAGACCCCGAGAGGAGAGGCAGGAGATCGGGAAGGAGGCTGAAGAGGGGAAACTACAGCCCATTAACTGCCATATCAGAACTGCAAGAAACAGACATAACCAGAGCTACACAATGGGTTAACAGTTTGAGTCAAGCATAGAGAAAAGCAGTGAGGTCTCGAATAACGTGCAGGTGGTAGCAGTTAATGTCGTTTCTGCTTTGTGGTCGCTCTAATTTGTGGTTGTTTTTCTTATTTGTTATCGTGATTTGCACTTTAGGGCCACCGTATAAAACCCTGTGGTCCCTCGTTAAAAACATCCAGCGGTTTCACGCTAAAAAATGTTGAAATGCAGTCACAAACTGAAGTCACTGGCTAGGCAGCCATCTGGCTTATAACTCCACCCCCATCACTTCCACCTCCTGATATGACAGTCAGGCCATAAACATGGAATATGAACGTGATAAGACATGTTTTGTAGAAATGTCAGTATGGTACGTAGCCTATGACACCTATCAGTGGTTTGCACACACGTTAAATGCCAACATTTTATCAAAACGACTTGGCTGGTTGCTTAGTTTTTTGATAAAAGATAATATTTATACACCACAGGACATGATGCTGAGAAATAGCGCTTTATGATTCTCACTTTGTCTTCAAAAGGGCGAGAGTATCTGTTGAACACACATCAAGGCTGTGTTGTCTAATGAGGAAATTCAGCTAATCAAGAGATGTGCGGCAGTGAGTTGAAGGCTTTCTTCTATTCTTCTCATTTAATTTAGTTTAGTTGCATAATGCATGGTGAATGACAAGGAAAAAGAGAACATTTCAACCAGTGAAAGTGAGATTAAAAAGTAATAGGAGTTGATGAGAGTGTCTCTCATCAAAGGAGAAAAAACAAGAACAGAAGAGGATAAGAAACTAAAAAACAAAAACATAAATCAAATCAATTTCGATCTGATGCAGGATAAACAATCATACTGAACAGTATAATTTACTGTAGTGGTGCATATGTGTGTTTGTCGTTTCTTGGGGGACTCGACAATGTTTTCAGGCCATCACAGTTTTCAGGATTTCACAGCTGAAAAGGAGCAAAAACATAATATCATTTGTCAACATTCTTCTGTTTAAATTTTGCCCTTCCTACTAAATACATAGAGTTCTGACAATAGCTTTGATTGCATTCAATTAGTCGTATCTGGGTTTGTTTACACGCTGACAATAATGCCACTTCCAAGCAATTGTCTCGGTGCGACAAAATTACACAAACTCATTCAAAACTGCGCATTGTCATCACAGATTGATTAAACAATTAGACATTCTCAAACAAGCCTTTCAGGACAATTATTATTTCTGAAGAGAAACAGTGCTGAATTAACTTGGAGTGCAGGAATCAGCCCTACGCTGGCGCTCTGTTAAATGCACACACGTCAGATATACTCATTTCAGCCCTCAGGGCAGTTTTGAATACCTTCGTTGAAGTTGTATAAGTTCTTCCTGCGAACAGACAACTTGCCAATCAACACCTTGGCTTGACAAATCCACACTTATTGAAAGTGGGTGTAGGATAACAGGTTGTCTGCCAACCGACAACGATGTGCTTTTTTGCACCGATTCACTTGAATCACACCTGTGACTAAGTCTTAGCCTCAGATGTAGCTGTGCTTTTAGGCTGTCTTGTGTAAGCCAATTCATATCCTGAAATATTAGAAACACCACTGAGCAGTTTGTTGAGCAAGTGTTTGTGTTGAGTTTGATTTAAGACCTGAAGATTGTAGAATTAAGGATTTAACATCGCAGGTATATGATTCTTGTATCCATCTAATGACGCAATCTGAACACCGGGAATCTGATTTTGATCATTTTATGAGATAAAGAATCACCCTATGATTATTTTATGACATAGATGTAGTACCTACATACTGTACACTGACTTGTCATTGTGACTTTATAATCATAGTGAAAGGGCTGTTAGAGTGTCTTTAGCTACAGTATTGTGTCACATTTTAAGTAAACGTGGTGTTTAGTCATGAGAGGGAATTAAATCAACTGAATTCTGATTTCATTGCCAAAAAAATCTATAAATATAGCGTGGTACGGAGTCATAGGACTGTTCCTCCTAGACAGTATTGTGAGTGGACCAGGTTTATGAAAAATGAAGCCAAAGTGGACATGTTTTAAACCTGCATTCTTTCTACATGCCAGCAGGGGGCGAGTTCACTGGTCTGATTGTATGTAAGCTTATAAGAAAAACTCTCACTTCTCACTTGATTTATTTCCTCAGTAAACATACCCCAAATGTGTTAATGGTCTCAATCACTAGTTTCAAGTCTTCTTTAATACAGCTTAATGTTCATTTTGTGAATTATAGTCCAACTAAGAGTAAAATAGATGATGAAGCAGGGTGTCTTAAAGTGGTGGCTACCATGTGATTGACAAGTCGCTACCACCGCTTGTCCTCGGGTTTTAAAGTCAGACCCAAACAGGATATTCTCCCATGCTCCACTGGTTTTGGTCCAAATATGGTCATTCATGGCTCCAAAAAATATATATATACATATATATTAGTATATAATGCTGTTATTTGTCATACACTTGATAGTACATTAAGTCCATTATTTACCTTTCTTTGTTTACTTATTTATGTGTAATTACAGTGACAGCAATGTAACAATTTTTCCCTCATAGTGATCCAGTAGTACAGCAGGAAGTCAATTGACAAACTCGACACACATTTCTCTGCTTTGAGTGGCAAAAAAAAAAATCCAACCAGAGCCACGTCTGAGCCTCCTCAACAACATCTCACCGCTACTGTAAGAGCACTTTGAGAGATTGAGTCTCTCAACAGACTATTGACATTCAGACACCTTAATATCATGTCACTGGTCCCAAGATGTAGCCATACAGATAATGGCCGATCACTGAAGTGTTTGGAGAGGTGTCTTTCAGAAACCTCCGCCTATGGCCGAAGAGCCACGGCAGCTCCGCGGCAAAAGAGGAAAAAAATGCAGCAGAGAATCTCTGCAAGCAAGAGCTTTAATTCAGCCCATTCTAATGGCTGTCCGGACCGTCCCGAACTCTGCTTTCAGTAAGTATTCTCCGCTGTCATCCCTGATAGCCGTTTGCTCTATAAGCTTCAATTATCTCTACACAGCTTTGTGCAGCAGGCCGACAGCTGTCACCAATTAAAAGTAACTAATGTATTAGTCAGTAGTTGTAAAATTAGAACCAGCGGTGAACATATTGTCTTAATAACTATTATTTCTCACATTTTAGAAGTGCTTATTGCAATATGAGGCCATGTATCTCCCACTTACTCGCATGGTTTTAAATAACCTTGTTGAAGTTTGGCGCTCTTACACTTACAATTGAGGCAGATGAGGCAATATAGATTGGGCAGCCTGGGTCACACAATAACGAGGTAAAACTAAAAGAAAAATGCATGTGCAGTACATCTGTGTGCTCGCATATAGGAGCCTTTGTCGCGTTAAAAAAGATTAAATGGTCGCATCATAATCAATTCACATGCTGGCTAAATATTCACATTCAACTGTAGTAAATCATCCCCTTAAAAACAACTAATAGCACCACATAAAACACTGAATAATGCCGCTAAACAACTAATTACTTTCTTTTTGGCTCAGGATCGCAATACAACAGCTCTCCTGCTTCCCTCATTCAGCATGGTGTTAACTTAAATATCAATTGTTCTCACTTAAGCAGCAGCTTCTCTCCCCGGTGAGGCTAGGCAGCTTGTTAGAGGACTGCAAAAACAAGGCAGTGTGTACACAGTTGTTGCCTTGAGTAATGAAAGCCAGGGATGTCTATTAAAAATCTATTCATTGCCTCGCGCCGACTTCTTGGAGAACTGCAGCTCATCAGGAGCAGCAGTCGTTGCTGAGTGAAGGTGCTCCGCATCGGGTGGGGATTCTGAAAGAGGCTAAACCAGGAAAAAGAGAAGCCCCTCGCAAAGCGTCGCCTTCTGGCGTCTGCTCATCAGTTTATGCTATAGCAGAGGCATCTTTTTAAGTATTCACGAGCCCACTGAGGTTTGAATGTTAAAGCGCACCAATCGTGCAGCCTTGTTGGAATAAGACATGTAGCAGCTTCAAGGGATCGCTGCGATAAAACCTTTGTCAGACAATGCTGCCTAAAGATTTGAGAAGTTATAGTCGCAGCCGCTGGAGTAAATGTAAAGTTTGCCCTTCTTGTATTAAGTGCTTATCTATAATATATACATAAATAAAGAAATGATGTTGTGGGGTCTTGAAGAAAGCTGGAAAGAATATTATAAATAAGTGTGTTGCTGTTAAAATATACGTAAATATTGAATCTTATTTGGGTTTGAGTGTTTTTTTCCCTTTTGCTCTCTTCTCAGGAAACTCTAGTCTCATTAAAGTAAATGTTTTTAAGCGTTAACTCCAGCAGAAAATCATCGTGACATTTTTAGGAACACAGAAAATAAATACTGACAGACAGATAAGGCAGCATGAACGTAATATTCCTGCCTTACCCTCTAACAGTTTGGTTTGTCAAACAGCGTAATACATTCCATTAACTCAGACTGGATTTTATTAGGTTTTCTCGCATGAGATTTGGGGCAAATTTATGCTTCACTCCTCCATCCCAAGCAGAAATCATGTGGGGAATATTCGTCTTAAATCTACAGCGTACCCAAGGAAAATAAAAAAAGAGGCTTTTTTCACAGGCGCATTTCACATAAACCCGTGGAATGATGTCACTCATACTCTTATTCCAGCTGTCACTGCAGTAGTTTTTCCACCGGCATAAGCCCCTCACTACTTATGCTATAAGCCTTTGTGTTTAGTAAATAACAAGATAAAAAAAAGTGCATTTCTTCACAGGACAGGCAGGGGGATAACGCGCTGGAAGTGGGATGAAAACGACGCTGACATGTCTCATCTGCACACATTCACGTGGGAGCAGCTTAGGAGTAAGCAACATGTAAAGGAGTGTGTGGGAAAAGAAGTAAGGAGATATCGGGAACTCACCCCAATCTGCCCTCCCGCTGAGAAAGAGCAATGAACTTTGAAGCTTCTTTTGGAGCAGCGGCTCACTTGCAAGGTTCCCCAGGAGCTGTGCTCCATGTGCCTTCCACTTATACTGAGCGAACACGCGGGCAGAGATAGCCTGTCGGGTCTAGCAGGGTGAGATGAGGACCAGGCGCAGGATGGGATTTGGTTTTCCCCTCGTCTTTGATTCAGTAATTGAGGGCTAAGATTGGGAGGAAAACTGACAGGCTCTCGGCCCTTGAGGGCCAACCCCTAGCCTTCCAGAATCCTCGGGCACCGGTTCCCTCCCAGAACAGTCAGCCTAGGTTGGGCCCATACATTTCTCATTTAAAAGGGAACAGGAATGGAGAGAGATGAGTTCATTGTTATCTGCTTGCTTGGGGATTGTCTGAGTCTATAGTTACCACCTGGCTGTCTTCTTCAGCTGAAGTCAGAGCAACTTTACAGGAACAAAAGTGTCTGTAAAGATAGCAGACTGCAGGGCAGAGAGGTTACCCGAGGTACAGAACAAAACTGGCTTGTGAACAATGAAAACAAATCCCAGCGTTTCACCACTTTGAAACATTTACAACGTGATTAAAAAGTATCAATTCCATTCAGCATGGAGACATGTTTACTTATTGAATTGGCAAGCTAACTTATAGGTGGACACCTATTTGAAATTTTCAAAATTACTTCAGAATTATGGCAGAAAAGTGCAACAGTGACATAATAAGAGACTACCTGGACACTACTGTTGTTAGGCACAATGGTGCTTCATGCTAAAAGCTAACATCTGCATGAGAATGCTTTCTCCTATTAATCTGTTTATCATGTTTGTTGTTGATGATACGGACCACTTTTTGTGTCTGCAATAAAGATGAATAATAATGCTGATATAGAGTATGCTAATGTTTAGCAGCTATTATCATCATCTTAATTTAGCTTGATAGCATGCTAACAGGTGCTAATAAGCACTAAGCATACAGTACAGCTGATGCTAATAGACCAAATCATTGTTACTTCTGTTGTCATACTCAGCCGTATATAGCTAAACACGTGCTCCAACCAACCTAATGTTTCTGCTGTGCTTCTTTTATGTACTGTGTTGCTATGCTAGCCTCGTTGATATCTACCCAACAGTAAAATACAGTTTTTAAACTCCCAAAACAAGCAGCAGGCCAGACAGTATAACTGTAGGCTACTGCACTTTAACCTATAAGCTAACGCCCTCATGACAATGCTGATATAGGGTATGCTAATGTTTAGCTGCTCTTAACCCTGGTCACCATTTTACATTTGCGACAGTGCAGTACAGCTGATGCTTATACTGTATGAATGCCGTATTTGAATTTATAAAACATTTCATAAGAATATGACATTTAGAACATTTATATTTCTAATTAGAGAAAACGCACATGTTAAGTAAACATATGAACTGTATATGTTTGTACCTTACAAATTCAGTGGCAGGGAGAGAAAACTTTGGTGCATCCCGAGGTAGCTTTGAAGGTACAAGCCTTTGCAGCAAACTAAGTATGATTGACAGCAGCCAAGCCTGACATATTAGTGCCATTTCCAACTGTCAGAAGGATATTTACAGTCACATAAGCCCTGGATTTATCCATGACTAAGTTTCAGAGCAATTTCTCTCTCATACTCCTATCTCTTAAAGGCTTTCTATGAGGAAATCTGAATCAGGCCAGATAGAAAGCAACATAAGTACCGTCATTTTTAAACATTTGTAAACAAACAGAAGCTGCTGCGCAGAGTACGGTACACACCCTGCCTGCCTCAGTATGTCCACAGTGGAGAATATGCATTGAGACTACCATTGGTTTGTCTGCATTAAATACAGGCCTTATTTCCATAGATGGCACTGTTTCATTGCAGAAGAGACGGATGAGCTCTTTGCTGCCCAGAAACAATGATGCAGCCGCAGACTCCAGTTCAGAGTATGATGTCATGCTGTGACAAGAATTGAACCAGCATTTTGTGGTCCATGATAGGTGTTGTTAAAATGATGATTATTATTATGTATTATTATTATATTAATAATATTAATAATAATAATAATAATAATAATAATAATAATAATACACTGTGATGTGTTTCTGAAGCATATTTAAGTGCTTCTTTTAGGGATCCTACAGTTTCCCTCTGTGTTTCATTTAAGGATGCAAATATTTTGTTGATGTTTTTTTTTTGTCTTACAGGTGCAGGAAATAATTTTGTCAATCCTGTTTAACATTCCTTACATGTCAGAACCATCTGTAGTGGAAGAGAATAATTATTATCCTCCCATGAGGCCCTGGAGAGGGAAGAAGTGGGAGTGACTGCTCAGGATATCTGGACAGTGTCTAGACAAAAATGTCTTTTGTGAGTCTCAAGTGTATATTAAAGTCGCTCCATGCTGAATATTAACTTCAGCGTATCATTCTCAATTTAATTTTGATTGCACCGAATGGCTGTAGAACAATTTTAATCATGGTGTAATTGATTTATTGTATGTGTTGACTCTGGCTGATTCATGGCAGGAGGAAGGAACCTCACAGGTGACTGATTTGCTGTACTTTCTTTTGCATGAGCTACATATAATAAACTAGCAGAAATATCAGACAGGTTGGACCACTGTGTTTTACTAGGTTATATGTCTTTAAACATGATGGTTACTGATGGTTAGCTGAAAATGACGAAGGAAATAAGTTTCCAAATCAACTGCCATTTGTTACACAGAAGTGGCTGATGTTAGCCTAGTGTAATGTCACAGTTAGCTTATTTAGTCTATAAAAAAGATATTTTGGCTAATTTTAGTTTTAACTGAAATATTTTGGACCAATAAAAGGTCTACATGTTTGTGCCATTTTCAATTTGAATCACTTAGATTTAGCTATACTTTGTTTAGTGCTAATAACCAAATGTTAGCATGTAACATGCAAAGCTAAGATGGTGAACATAGTCACTGTATCTGTTCAAACATTGGCATGTTAGCGTTGTCACTGTGAGCATGTTAGCATTCCATTGTCATTGTGACCTTTAGCATGCTGCCATTAGGTCAAAGCACCATCAAAGGGCAGCCTCAGAAAGCCGTTAGCATTATTAAGTTAACATAACATTAGCTCAACTAGTCATATAAGTTATTATAGTTTGTGTACTTACCTACTCAAATAGGTGGCAGCATATCAACTACCAACTGCAGCTGCTGTTAGCTAGTTAGCTCAGTTAGCTACGCAGCTAGTGGTCCAGACCAGGGCCTCGAAGCAGTTTTGAGCGTTTTCAACCAAAATTCTTACATATTGCGCCTTTAAAGGGTCGGCTAGATAAAATTTGAAAAAACAGAATATGATTGATTAATATGTAGATAGGACAAAACATAGGACATAATCAGGTACGTCTGGAGTCTTGCCTCACTTTGTCGATCAAGAAGGGGATAACGACATAATGTTCAAATCTGAAAGAAGTTGACACCCTCAGCGTTGGCTGTTAAGGTGCCCTTGAGCAAGGCATTTGGGTCAGCTCCCTTCCCTTTGAGCTGGCAGCAGTTAGGAGGCTCAGTCTGATCCGGGGCAGTTTAAGTGGAAATGTGCGTGAAGGTAAAGCAGGGCATTGGTGCTGAAGGAGTCTGCATGCCGAGCAAAACTTAACAGGATATGTTAAGGTTATAAACACACACACACACACACACACACACACACACACACACACACACATTATAGGGCAATTTTCAAATAGGCAGGACCTGCGACTTTGGCTTAGAGTGTGAGGGACTGTCATGCGCTGTCAATCAGACGCCCTTCAGCTCTTTGGTTGGAGGAACAAAAAAGCCTCCAGTGAGCAGGCTGATGACTGATTATGCCTGACAATAATGTTTCAAAAGCATCACGCCTCCTAAATGTGACAAAGCAAAGCGTTGGGTGTGGGCTGCTGCAATCCCCAAACTACTTTCAACTTCAACTGAGTGCTGCAAAACTACAAAATGCAATACATCATTGATGCTTTAACTATTGATGTTCTCCTGTCACCGGTCCACTGTGTACCCTCGTCATCCATCACAAGTTCCTACCTGTCTCTTCTCTTTCTCCTTACACCTGTACTCTTTACAAATGAGCTCCCAGGATGCAGCCTGTCTATCCCACCAATATCAGCCGTTTCGCACGATTCTTCACAGAGGAGCTGAAGTGTTTGCTCGGATAAAACGGCTCCGTATGTGAGCCCGACGGTCAGATCGATAACTGGGACGGATATGAATGCAGATCATGATTTTGCTTCGCAGTAAAAATTAAAGACTTCACAAACGAGGGGAAACAAAGAGCATTTTTGGCTCTAGCCGGACATGAAAAGGCCCATCTTCATGTTTTTTTCGCTGGGAATTGCAGATTAGAAATTTGCACATCTATCTGAGGGAAAATCATGCACATTAACAATCACATTGTTTTCACATATTGGCAGATTACAAGGGCAGAAGCTACGGTTATTGAGAAAACACGATAATACGTCACTTGATGTGGCCTCGTGTGTTTCCCGCGCCCACATGCAGCCGATCCAGATTTTAATCTACTGTGGTGTCCAATTTGGAGGCACATCTGACTGTCACTAAGGTGTAAAATGCAGATGTCTGAGGTGTGAAAACGCTTCGTGGCAGGGACGCTCCCTGCGGTGTTTGCTGTTAGGCACACTTTTCTGTTTTTCACACCCAGACATGGTGCCAATTCCTGAAATCGAGAATGTATCCAGATGAGTGGAAGGTAAAATGTTCTGGATGTCCATTCGAGGGCTGTAAAGGTTTCCTACTTCAGGTGCTTTACAGGGTTAGAATTTCTCCAAGTGCATATTAACATGTTAACTGAAGAGCCATTAGTCGTCCTCCTGTTCAAAAACTGCCTTTTAAGAGGAGCTGACGCCATGAAGGCCTGAGAGATGGCGAGACTAGATCCACAAGCAAAAATGTTTTACAAATGTTTTCACCTCAAGCTATTTTCTGGCCTCGGGAGTTGTGTTGGCAAAGGTCGGTATTTTGTGTGGGTCTTTTTTAGTACAAAATTCCCCTTTGTGATCTTTTTTTAAAAAAAGAACAACACCTACTTTGAGAAAAACGTCAATGGTAGCGAGCGTTCACTGCACTAGCGGTGAACTGCTTTGGCTGGTTAGCGAACTGACATCTCAGTTACAACAGCTGCCGGATCTTCTTCTGGGATTGTGCTTCAGTTTTGAAGTCAGTTAACAAACTCTCTGGATTTGTTTGGTTGCAAAAGAGGCATCTGTAGCATCGACTCCTGTCAAACAACTGTCTGCATACCGCTGCTGTTTTGCAAAGCGGTGAATACTCCGGCAGAAGAGGCGGATGGTGCAACACATTTAATAGCTACAATAGCTTCCTGTGTTTCGAACTCTCTCCTCCAAGGTCGGCATCGTCGAGACTGGCGGTCAGCGGCACGAATTTCCATGTCGAAGGCAAATTAATACCGCCTCCTCGAGCAGCTCCTCTGATCCCATGAACTGTTGCTGTATGAAATAACTGAGCAACTTAACACCATTTAGAGTGCTCGAGGAAACAATCTCTCAATTAGACAAGAATCTGAGGCTCTCATTAAGCAGGCTACCTTTCATCTTGGAACTAAGAGACATCTACTTCTGACAAACTAACGTGTCGTAACAATGTGAGAGAATGTGAGTGAGCTACAGATACACGTGGAGTTTACGTGGGGATGTCTGGGCTCTTTGTTGCCTTTTTTCTCAAGTTGTTTTTTGAGTGCTGCTTGAATATCAAGTGGATATCTGTAATACACGTCCTTTAGTTTTATCCACATCGTGTGTATTTTGAACCAAAACCGTTCTTTAAAAATACGAGCTTGAAAAGTTTCCCTGGCTGAGCTGCAGCAGCAGAAGGGCAGTCGCACAGAAAGAGAACTTTTGCTTATTAACACCACTTGAATAAGTTGGGTTCAACCGCTGAAGCCTCGCATGAGCTCAGCTCAACTTAAAAATGCATTTTTGGAATAAAGACTGTGGATTTTGCGATGAGGCAGTACAGATAGGAGGCAGCTATAACCACCCATTAGTCTTTTAATGTACTCGTAGCTGCAGTCATCATGTACCTTTCCTTTAAAGCCCCTTGCAATTTCACTACAAGAATAATCAGTTAATCTGCTTGTGTGCGGCTTGGTCCAATTTGATTGACAGGGGTCGACTCAGTGATAAGGGAACGGGGTAAAAACACGGCAATGCTGAGATCTATCGAGTGAAATAACCGAGGCCGTTCTAACTTCAGCTGAAAATGGTCTTTTCATGTTCGACTCCATCGCTCAAAGAAAGAAGCTGATTGGGAAAACAGCTCGTCTGGGCATTTCATGGCTTGTATGATGCCGTCTTTGTGAATTTTAACCCCCACCCATCCAGAAGGAAGGGTAACGCTGCAGTGTTTACTTTAAAAAGTACTTGGGCCACAACTTATTGCTCCAAAAAGTTGTGTGTCTGAACGAGCACAGGCGCCTGACAGCAACACATCAATAGCGACTGTACCGGGTGTCACCGCCAGCTAAGCAGCTGGGCGTGGCCTCACCCCACTGACATGGCAGATCACGGCTTTGATGGAGCAACCTAACCTATGTCCCCGTGTCCTACACCGCTTGGCACGACCCGCTCATTAGCAAGGTCCAAGGGTCCGAACCTGCCATCTGTCCCGAGGCTAAGGTTCATACGGGCCCCCACTGCGCTCCCATTGCACTCGCCGCGGCCCTCCCAGCCCGGATGCCAAGGAGCAGAAGGTGACATTCCAACTTTCTGTCTCTCTCGGCTCCAACTCCAGTCAACTCCGGGGTTAGGTTTATTCTGAGAAAGCCTGGAACCAAAGCGAGGCGCCGCTCCGCCGCCACTGACTACACAAAGAGGTAGAGGGAGTTCGCTGTGTTTGTTTACAATGTGCTGAAGGAGCAGAGGAGAGCGGGCCCGCTCGAGAGCCTCAAATCGGCAGCATCTGGCTTTGAACGTCTCGCTGTGTGTTTGCGTGTTGCAGCTCGCTCCCTGCGCACATTTGCTCGTACCCAGCGGCAGTGTGTGTGCCAGGGGGAGACGAGGATGGGCAGAAGAGTGTTCAAAATAAACAGTTTTTTTTTTCTCTCTGTTTTCCCTAAAACACTTCTCCGGGGGGCACTGATACTTGATAGAGATGTGCAAGTCTAGCGCAGCATGACAATGTTCACTCGCCGCCTATGAAAAGTCACGCAGGAGAGGCCGTGGAGCCGTACAGACGGCGGAGGATCAAGAGTGGTGGGAGGAAAAAGAGTGAGAGACAGCGCCGCAACTCTCCTGTCAGAGCCTGAAGCCTGAGCAGCGCTGACACTCGTCTCATGTGTCACCCAGACTGGAATTAGGACGGCGCTCGGACAGTCATAAATCAGAGGCAGCGCCTTCGCAACTGTTGCGGCTGTAAATGAATTTCACCGTTTAATCACTTTTAATCTCCCGTTCTCAGCAGGTACATCTTCCCTCAACTGGTCTTAAAATGAAAATAGATTTTTATAAAGAATGTAAGTAATGTCTTTAAAGGAAGGGCTGTTGAGGAATGGTCCAATTTCTTTTCCTCACTCCATTAGACGTGATGGAGTTATCCATTTGTTTTCAATCACAGTAATGAAAGGTTTGAATTCTGCTGTCTCGAAAAAAAAAAAGAAAAAAAAAAAAGAAATAGGGAAAGGAACAATTTGTCCTGATGGGAAGACTTTTTTTCTGCTTTGTTGGCATGAATTAAATACAATTTGTCCTGCTAAATCATCTACAATAGAAGCTATATTAATTAATTTCATATAAACCTTAATGTAGTGCTGTATAGATTTCCCAGCAGAGGAAAACGTTAGATTCCCTTACCTGAAGGCAACAATAACCACTGAAGCTTTCATTCACTGTAAAGTAAGAAGTAGGATTTTAAAAGGCTATAACACTTTATAGTCACCCTCATTAATGAATGGTTAAAGGAGCACTACGTAGTTTTGGGGAATACATTTTAATCAGAGGAGAAAGATCTTCATTGACTGATTTTTTTTTATTCCTAAACTAACTAACAAACTCTTCGTTTTCCTGACTGAATAAACAAACTGGTCTTAAAGAACAACACAACTTCATCCTGTTATACTTTGTTTACATGTGGCGGACCCTGCCGCCTTTCTAGCTTCAAACAGTGTTCTGGGGACCTTATTTTCCTCTGAGAACAGCTTGTTTATTCACTTAGGGAAAAGATAAATATGTCTGAGTTTGTAATATTACCTCATTAATATTGTAAATATTAAAATGCTGAGTCTGAATTTCTTCTACAAAACTACATAGAGCCTTTATAATTTATAGTTCATAACGCTTTAGTTAATAGTTGACAAACAATGCTGCATAAAACCTTTCAACCATTTATTATTATTATAAGAATTGTTTATTGTTAAGTTGAAAAATGTTTAATAAATACTGTGTAGTTCATCTGTAAACAGTATTTGTGTGGCCATAAACTTCACAATTGCTGAATAAATCATTTATGAAGCATTGAATTGTTTGTTAACAGACAAATAACTATTAACTTGTGTTTAATCAACTATACATTCACCATTAATGATGGTTAATATGAAGTGTTACCCTGATGTCATGCCATCTTCCCGACCATTCACACAGTGCCTCCACACTTGTGATGCTGCAAGCTTATTTCTGACCTGAACCACTAGGGGCCAGTAACAGAACATCCGATCAATATGTCCAAATCAGCACAGAGTTGGACAGTTCACCGAAAACATACTATTTCCAAAGCACTTATCTGAAATCCCCCCCTCAAAAAAAGCACACTGACATTCTGCTGATGGGCAATAAGTATAATATATTGTCTAATTCGGCTCATAATCTCATAAGAAAAAATGACGCGTCTACCTTCATATTTATGACCCACTCTGGTGGAACATAAAGAAAACCTTCCTCCCAGGTGTCCCGGCCTGGCCTGCAGCATGATGTGATGATTTCAGGGGCACGCTGCAGCGACGGCGCCGCGCTACAGAGGAGAAGAAATAAAACCTGGCATTAATGTTGTGTTGCAAATGACTCCACCTTTGATGCCTCTCCAGTGAGCATTCAACACAGCCACCTCTTTGTCTTCCTCCCTCTCTCTCCTGTTTTCTCTCCGGTGACAAACTCCAGCCCAAGTCTTATATGTGAAGTTTCTATAGCAACCCTGTTGCCAGCGTGAACTCATCAGTTAATTTCCCCACAGGCTGTCTGACAAAGACAGAAAAACAAAAAAAAAAAAAGGAGTGGGCATCAGGTTGACTTTGCGGGGGTGAGGTCTGCTTCTTGAACTTGTGTTTTATCTGCTTAATGACTGTCGCTGCTGAACTGTAAGGAACCAATGACAGTGTGAGATAACTGTCCTCGATCGGCCCGACGAGCTAACACATATTCTTTTTTTGACTTTGAATGCCACAGAGGAGAAAACCTTGCGGCAAGACGGGAAAATATGTGTTAGGACTTTCATGCCACGTGCGTCATCTCATCCCAGGAAGTGCACAGAGAGGACGCGGTAAACAGTCAACAGTCAACAGGAAAAAGCAGCAGTTTGAGAGCAGAGGACAGGGCACGACCTGCCTTGTTAATGTCTCCCTGACAGCGGGAGATGCCTAATGTGGGTGGAACACACACAGCATCGCCATTGATGGGCATTCGAGGGG
This sequence comes from Pagrus pagrus, assembly GCF_965226575.1. Classification (NCBI taxonomy): domain Eukaryota; kingdom Metazoa; phylum Chordata; class Actinopteri; order Spariformes; family Sparidae; genus Pagrus; species Pagrus pagrus. The sequence continues at coordinate 14,419,568 of NC_140204.1, read as the reverse complement.
GCCGCTCACACGGCTGGAAATCCGGCAGCTTTTAGGCTCTGGCTGTGGCTCCAGAGGTCTGTGGAAATGTCAATCATGTGCCCTTGGACCCACATGCTGCGGCCTGGGCTTTACAACTTCACTTGGCCTCGGCAATTCTCCCGCAATCAAAAACAACTCAATAGGCCACTTCTTCTAATGGCAGCGGGAATTGGCTCAGTGTTCTTCTGCATTGAATTATAATAGCTTAAATTATGTTGAAAAACTGCCACCTAGCTGCAGTGACCGACCAATGAAGTTGGAGTTTAAAAAAATTCCTGGCATAAAGAACTAATCTGGGGAAAAGCTGTTTTAAAGAGTCACTTTCAAGACTATGCTGAGTCTTCAAATACAAGTCTTAAAGGAATAGTCAGACATTTTGGGAAATAAATATGCTTTCTTGGAGCTTCAATGAGAAGATGGACACAGCTCTACTTTCTATTGGTTGGTTATGAAATAACTTGGTATAAGTAATGGAAACAGGAGGAAGCGACTAAGCTGCATTGTGGGTAATGTAGGTGCCAGGTTTTGAAAAGGAAGAAGAATGTGTGGAATAATCTGTATCGATTTCAATCATTTGTCCATGGTATCCATATTGAGTCCAACAGTGTTGCCAGACCAGTGGACTGCTCTACAAAACTTGGCACCTACATTACCCATAATGCAACAGTCACTGAGGGACATCCCAGGAGGCAAGATTTCATGCAGCTTCCTCTGGAGCCACAAAAGGCTTTATACTTCTTACACATGCAGCAGCACTCGTCTTTGAACTTTGCAATAATAAATGAGCGAACGAATATTTAAAGCCTGCCTCCACATGTGTTTCGAGACATACTGTTTGAAAACACTCCACTTGGAATAATAACTGATGTCTCATGTAGTTCTTTCATTTAAAAAAAGTTAAATTACATATACTTTTTCTCCCTGATTGAACTCGAATTACCGCCTCGCTGTTGTGTGCCTCCGCACACCAGTCAAGATGCAGCTTACATCCTTACAGAGATTATTTTACAGATGAGCCAAGAGGGCTGACAGAGAGCTTCATAACATGGTGCAACAACAATCACCTGAAGCTCAATATCAGCCTACTGTATGTCTGTTACTGTGCAAATTCATTGAAAGAAACAAAAAACAGTCAGATTCCTTGTATGTGTTCACACACGGCTTGGCCGATTGAGCTGATTCTGCTCAAATGCACACAGAAGCTACAAATTCTAAAATGTTGATGCTTCACACACACATGTTCAACCCTGCGGGATCTATACAATCAGGTGAAAAGATCAGTAATCACCAATTCAGAACCCAGAGGGAGGAACAGGTTTTTCAAGTTTTATAAGACAGGAAAGGCCTGGTATAGCTGGCTAGCACGCTAACTTTAGTAGGACTCTGCAACACAATACATAGACGTCTTTGACCGGACGTCAGACCTGTTATTTCCTCACACTGTGTTGATCACACAGGAGCAGAGCACGGAGCACACGGAAACTTTCCCCACTTTCAACAGACGAATGTGAAAATAGCCGTTATGTGTCCAAACATCCATCAATCGTCAGAGTGAAGGTCAGACATCCATGTGAGGTAAACAATAAGCAAAACACATTTCGGAGCGGCGGGGACCTCAAGTAGAGCGGTGCACCTATCCTGTCGAAAAGAAAATCCTGTCCTCTGACAACACACATTTTTAAAGAAAGAACTAAGTGCTATTAAATTATACCTCTGTCATAAACTTAACTAAAAACACTGTAAAACTTGAGAAAATTGGCTGCCAGGTTGAAATGGTCCAATAATCCGAATCCAAATGGAGGCAGATATTTGTTGTGTTATTGATTTTTGCCCCGCTGTTTATTTTCTTTACGAGCTTTCCTCATTTTCTTGTAAGTTGACAGGACGACACATACATTTGGCTGTGTCTAATCACTGAAGCGTCTATTTGTTTCCCCAAATATGGCCTAAAGTAATATGATTTATAACAGCTCAATCATTTTATCTACGTCTGTAAACATTTTAAAACATCACTCTGCCACTTGTCATAACAGATGCAGCCTAATAAGTTCAGCTAGAGCAGCCAAACGCCGACATAGACATTGATTTGCAGTTCTAATAAACAGCGAGGCTAAATGTTTTGCAAAAGTTATTACCGCTTGGTAGGCTGAAAGCTGCAAATACACGATCCAATAGCAGAAATGAAATTTTTATTTTGAGGTTACCAGGGAAATGTGAAGGTAATGAAAATGTTTTTTAGCCGCTTACCAAGGACTGGACTGTCGACAAGCCGGTTGCACCGACAAAAGTCTGAACGTTAAGCTGACAATGACAAACATTTGATTGTTTGAGAGGTTGATCCATCAATAGAGAGGCTGATTTATTTGGCCTCTCGAATTTCTGCCAATTCTCAAGGCCTCGAAAATAAAAAGGGTTTTTTCCGCCCACATTCTGGAGAAAAACTGTTTCCCTTCAACAAAAGGGTTCGTTCATCCCCGCGTCACCAATGCCACACAATCTCGCCCTCCAGGAGCTGCTTCTACTTTGTGACTGAATGTGAGGACAAAGACATATTAGCCACTTCATGGATTGTTATTGCCATTTTGTCCTTGTTAGAACAGAGCCGGAAGATTAACAGAGAAAACTCTCACCTTAGTGGGATAAAAAAAAAAAAGCTCTTCTATTCAAAGATGAATGGATAACTGTTTAAAGAGCCGTTATAATTTCTGTTTGCGTGGGAAGATTGAATGAATCATCACATGAAATGTAAGTGGGCAAACAAAATATTTCTTCTTTTCCAAACAAGAACTGTCATTATTACCTTTAGAGTGTTCAGTGTTTTGCTTTGAGGTTTGTTCAAAAGTTGTAACAACACAGAGTATACGCAGCGATCCTGAGGTTAAATTCTGCACATTTTAAGACCGTTTCCATACATTTCTCACAACATTTCAGTGACACAACACAGTATCTGGAGTAAAAACTGAAAATGACACCATCTGCATATAGATTGGTTCCCTATATGCCTCGCTTTAACTTTTATTCTGCCATTGAGCTGGATTTTTCCCGGAAAAACAAAGATTGAATTAGAAAACGCTGATAGAGGAGGCAAATAAGGTGAAGAGGGAGAGTGATCGCAACCAAGGTAAACACTGAATGAACAAACAGGCTTTACACTCAGCGGAGAGCGCCAGCGTTGTGTCAAAGTCTGCTCAAAACCAGCATTCTGTCTACTATCAGTCGGTAACAACACCTGCCTGCTTATTATTATAACCAGGTGTTTTACGCTGCCTTTTTGCAGCACAGACATCAGGATTTTCAGGTTCAAACTGAGACCGTTACGGTTGTTTTTTTCCCTGCTTCAGACAGTAGCCATGCTGCTAAAGCTGTCTTTGCTAAAGAAGCAGTGCCAACAGTAATACCGCAGGGACACCGGTGGACTCAGGGGGGCAACTCCCATGAAATGTGAGATAGCGACCGGGAGCCAGATGAATAAACAATGTACGGACAAAAAAAACCAACAACAAACATTTGCGTGTGTTTTCCCACCCACCAGTTGGTATTTATAAAAGAAGATTATGCTGTGAGAACAGACTTTAGACCAACAGTCTTCAAGAGATAGCTGCGAGTGAAATTATGAGGTAGCCATAGGGAATTTTGTTGTTTCCCGGTAACACTGATGATATTATTTTGTAGTCTACACAGCGTTGTCTAAAATGTTACCCAGAGGCACCTTTATAAACTTAATTGGAATTTATTAGTGATGAATTGTATTTACACTGGAGCAATAACTTCCCTGTTAATGATCTTTTCATTTGATCCTGAATCGCAAAGCACTTTGTAAACCCCGTCTCAATATGAGCTCTACAGATTAATCATTGATCATCCGTGTGACGTTTAATAATGACTGAGATATTGCAGGAATGATGGTTTACAGGTACATGTGATGAATTAGGGGTGATATAAATAGCCACAGCCATACATACTGTATCTGTTGGAGAGCCTCGCTGATGCAACGCAATTGGTTGAATTGCACTTTTTCTTCTTTGCTGTTCTTTTCATTGACATGTCTAATGAGTGGTGGAGCAAGCGGATGTTTTCCACTTACATTTACGGATAATTGTGGGAGTGGAAGTGAAGCTGTGGTTGACATTTGTCAAAACACAATCAGCCATACGTACGGTATTATAAATCTATGAAATGAATGCATACTCTTGTCTTTGTACAATCGGTTTTAGTCATGGATATCCACAAAGTTTTATGCATTTGGCCTTTGCTGTCTGCATCCCTTTGCTTTGTCGCTAGCTCCTAGCATGTGGGAGTATTTATTCTCGTCAAGGTAACACGCATCACTTTCTGACACGTGGTTCAATCTCCTTGTCCTCTTAACAAACTGTCTGAAAAGTTTTTAAAAGTTTTGCAATGCGCTTACATGGTTCAATACATGTAAAATCTAGCATACAACATCTTTGGACCAATGCACGCATTGAAAAGTTTAAGACTTTTAAAGGTGGAATAAGAGTACGCATATCACCAGAGTAACTGCTAACTGCTGCTAACAGTAGTCCATGACTGCGGTCGCTGTTAGCTTGTTAGCTCAGCTAGTGGTGCAACCAGCCAGAGTACCAGGGGAGTCTTGGTGTTTACACCGCTAGCACAGGAGCTTTTGACCGCTTGGAAAAAAGAAGTTTTCAGGCCCGGGGCTAGCTGGCTAGCATGCTAACTTCAGTAGATAACTCTGCAACCCAATACAAAGACGTCTTTGACATCTAAACTGTAATTTCTTCACATTCTGTTGATAATTTTAGTTAATGTTTGGAATGTTTTGAACTAATTTTTTTTTACATATCGCACCGTTAAAAACTTTTTAATGGCCTTCATGCTCGCCAAACTGATTTAGTAACTTTGAATAGTTTTAGGACCCCAGCAGACACCTTTATAATGTATGAGCTGCTGTCAAATAACACCAATTAGTAAAAGCTGTGGTTCAGAAGGAGGCTATATTTGCCCATTCATCTTCATGATTGTTTAGTCGTAATAGTTTTGGTGCACGGAGCGAAATCAACTGAACGGCTGCTTTATTTCCAGGTGTCTGCCTTCAGAAAGTGCTCTTTCCCCCGCCTGTGAAAAAGGCCTAATATAATCGTATCGAGCCATGACAGTACTTCAAACCAGGCAGAAGAGACAAGACTCAAATGGCATCAATAATATTCCAGCGCAAGGGGGACAGGAAAGCTCCTTAAACTTTTACATAAAGATCCAAACAATTTCATTCAGATGGCTCAGTCATGCCAGGTAAAAGCTTTGACATTGTCACCGGCACATCATAATATTAACTGTAGCCGTGTGCGTCTGCCTGTGTGGCGGTGACACCGTCGTCTCAATCTTTTTCCGATTGCGGATGGACCTGCCACTCAGCTCACCCCGCCACCTGTCAATCACACGTTCCACCGACACATTAATGACCCTCATTATGCGGCGTGGCCATATGGCGTGGTGCTCTGTGTGTGTGTGTGTGTGTGTGTGTGATGTATGAGCACGTATGCCTGCGCCGGCGCGTCTGCTCCGCGGTCCTGAAAGCAGATTGCGCTGGAGACGAGGCCAAGCTCTTGGTCACCTCCCTTAGAATCTCATTGCTTGGTTATGGTGACAGAGGAAATATGGCCGCGGAGCTGGGAGGGCAACAGTAATGGACTCTTTGCATCTGCTTCAGAATGTCACCCCAGATGTCCCCTTCTGTCCGGCGAGAGCGGAGGAATGAGCAGCGGGCAGAGACGAATAATTGCCATGCGAGGCCACCGAGGGGTGACTGGCAGCCTCTGAGTGGTACTGAGGGTGCACGTCACGGCGAACTTCTCTCCCCTCAAGTATTAAAATCTTTGTATCGTCATCTCTGTATGTAAAGGGGTTTGTGTGGGTTATGCAGTCAGAAAATAAACCGACTGAAGTTGATTAAAATGGCACCGAAGTTAACCTCCAATATTGCAATCGCCTACAGAGAAGATTACAAATGCGATATTGATTTGAAGAGTGGTCACCAACACGGAGACCTCTGTGTCTCTGGGGTTTACGTGCAATTACCAACTTTAAATGCTTTCTTCTTCCGGTCGACCCTTGTTTGATATTTCACTCAGACTACTAAAATAAAAGAGTTTTCCTGGAAAATAACTGACGCATTTTTATGTTGTTCCTCTGTAAATCAAACTGCCGGACGCCCCCACGATTAACCTGATTTGGAAATACAGTAAATCACATTTCTCATGGAGAGTTATTGATGAGGAGATTAACACAACTCCCAGGATGCATCGTGTTTGTTTATGTCATACAAAAACGACGAGGGAGTCGGGTAGTGTAACAACAGTTTATCCATCAGCCCAGCACTTCTGTGGTAGCCTGCTAACCGACAATGACAACAAGTGAGGTCCCTGTGCCTGGCAGACTTAATGCTAAGCTAGGCTAATTGCCTCCAGCCACGTACTTAGTAGTGCGGCTGCACAGCCCTCGTAGCAAAACATGGAAGAACTAGTGGCGACTGTTGCGTCAAGGGAGGGGGTGAAAAATAAACAGAAACTGTGCTAAGTGGGTGAAATCCCGAAAACTACAGCGACGGACTCAAGAGGCTTTCCCTTCCTTTTCCCGTTCCTCTCTCCTGCACCGATTCACTAGGCTGAATAGCCAATCACATTGATCTCTCACCGACGGGCTCTGCCACAGATTAAACATGATCAGTCGGCTGAGAGGTGGAACAAGCCACATAAACTGGGTCCAAGTACGCTCACCAACAGCCCCGTCATTGGCCGACGGCTGAGCGGCGGTCTGGCGCACGCGGCCGGCCCTTAGCAGAGCAGCAGCAGCTTCAGTGCTCCGGCTCCGTCTACACAGGATGCGCTGTTGTCATTTATTGTGTATTTTTTAAAAGATTTCCAAATTTTTTTTATGCGGAAACTGTAGGACAGCAACACTGGGCAAAAGACAAGTGGAAAAGGAGTGAGGGGCATTCGGGCCAGACTTGTAGCCATGTGACAGCCATTTATTACATATTTATAACTAAGGAGCCGCAGTGCTTCCTGTTTGTGTTAGTAGCTCTGGGTGGTTGAAAATGTAGAGAGCACTCCGTTTTGCTTTCTGCTGGATTATGTTTCCTTTCACAATCATAATAAACCAAAATGGTCTCTGGCTATAGTGAAGAAGGATTCCAGCCCATTGTGGGCCTGATGTAATGACCTCACTGGTCATATTGACCTATGCCGACTAACTCCCTGCTCTCAAGAGGCTTTTGCTTTCCTGTTTTTCATCTGGATGTCTCCTGAAGAGCCTCTTTTGTCTGCTCTTATCCATCTAATGATGCTTTTACACTGTGGTGGGATAAAGACGGTAGATACACATACATTTGTACAAGCTGCTGCTCAGTTCACTTTTTCACTGTTGTTTTTGTGCTTTTGAGAGAAAATAACAAAAATGAATTCCTTGATTAGGCTTCCTATTGATTTACAGTTAGACTCATGTTTGATTAAATGTAAAATGTACCCTGATAAGACAAATAAACATCGAACATTAACATTTTCTCTATTTGTTCGGTGCTGGCGGACACGGATTGGTGGAACCACTTAACGGGAAGTCAGGTTGTCGTTGCCGTTGACTCGTGCCACATGATGAAGCTTGTTTATTTTTAGATCGCAGTACGAACTCCTCAGTCGGCCCCATCCTCAGAGACGGCTGCGTGCAGAGGAGCATCGCCTCTTCCTCTCCACTGCCAGCGTATTCCAGTGATGTGGGACGCCAAGTGGGCTGGAGCAGGGTAATCAAAGCTGCTGGAAACACAAACAAGCAGCTGCAAGGCTGGGACCAAACACGCACATGCGCCGCACGGAGCTCTCTTCCCTCACAGCCGAGAGCCGCCGCGCTCGGTTCTAGGTGATCCAGTTGATAAGTGAAGTGGTTTGATTAACTGTCTAACAGCGAGGTTAAGATAAGAACATGCATAGGTTGTAACACCTAATGACTCCAAAAATGTGGTTTTGGTTGATAAGGAATTAGCTGACACAGAAAAGCATCAATTACTGGCGATCATTTAAAAGCAATTAGTCGCTAATTGCATTTTTTGGTCATTTCTGCTATTTTTGTGCACCTAAATTCGCAGGAGAAAGTCTCTTTGGTTGACTCACTGCCCCTTTAACGCAATAAGCTGTTTGAAATGTTCGATTTTTCTTCATCTAACTTATTGAATTCTAGAAAGCACACCATCAAAATAAATCACAGTCAAGTTTACCGACTTAAGCTACAGATTTTGTGAGATCAGATTACAGATGCAGACATTGTATTTATTCCTAGAAAGCTTAAAGGCTAACTCTAAATATATTTTCTTCTAGCTACAGGCATATTCAAACAACTTCTTTAAATAAATCAGTCAGTCAGACACAAGCCGTCAAGAACAAAAACATAAAGCTCGTCACTCAGACTAATGCCGGGATCTGGGGCACGGAGCTGAAGCGCGTCACTCAAGCTGCGCATCTCTGCTCGGGCCTCGTTTCCTTATGGGCTTCGGATGCGGTAAGACAACCCGGGGGGGTGAAGTCAGAAGATGTGCTGAATCCAAAAGTCCACACCCGCCCAAACTTGCTGACTTGCGGGCTTTGCAGAGGGGTTACGGCAGGCCTTTGCCAAAATTCATCAAGTCTGCAAGGGCTCTCGAGCGAATATTTTGTGAGGGCTCTGTGTGGACTTCCACAGAGTCTGCTCGCCTGTAGACTGCGCTTGTGAGATTTCTCACAGTTCACTGCTCTGCTGATGTGATTATAAAAGACATCAGGTACTGTAACAGAGGCCTGTTCTTGTCTTTGGAATACGGTCCTGAAAACGGTCTTAATTTCCTGGTGATAATGGAAGGGAACTACTCACATCCATCCGGTGTTGGTCTGTCGAGGTGACAGTAACAACGCCTGGGGAAGCTGCTATTAATCCATTCATTAATATCACCTGTGACAGCTTTTTGCAACTGTGAAAATGTGTTGATTTTAACTCTCTCCCAGAAAGCGAATGCCACAAAGAGGAAAGTGCAATCTCACATATTCAAGATGGGCACTTCAGTCGTTGTCAGACTCCCTGAAAATCCAAGTGTGCCAGGGCTCAGACTGCACATCCTGAGTCTGGACATTTGAATTCACCAATGGAACAACGGCGGCACAGCAAGGCGAAATGTGCTCTTTGACTAAAGCTGTTAAGCCCCTGCTGATCGATTGGCCTGGCCTTTTACTAGCACTGTACGCACACACACACATTTGACACACACACAGTAGGACATTGTTTCCCTCGGTTATACATCCATGTACCAACCCTGATGGAAGTACACACAAAATGTTGTGACTGCGCTAATGGCAACGCGTGACATCACAGACGGAAGATGCTATAGATAGGAAGCAAGCAGCTCACTTTTTGCGTCCTACTTACGAACCTGCATCGCTCGGGGACCAGCCCATTGACACTTGTTGCCATGGATACCATTCATTACTGTCAGCACCACATAGTGACAGGTAATCACCAGCCACGTCAGTTTGTCTGGTGCAAGACTCAGTAGGATTCGGTTCAGAACGGTTGAGTAATGAGAGTTGGCAAGCAGGGGCGGAGCTACGCTCTCAGCACAGAGGGGGCTGAGCATCCTGAAGGGGGCCTTGTGAAAGTCATTTTTAAATTCATGTTAAATAGCTGATATATCCTATTTTGATCTACCAACATTTGTCCTATCCATAAACACGGATTTTGACTTGGTGAGGCCACTTTGTCAGACAAGCCGGTTCTTGGCTAAACTAAGATGTGACTGTGCATTGTTCTTATGTGTCTGCGAAGATCTTGGCATCAATATAATGTGACTGTACACTGTAATGTTGCCTCTGAACAAACGAGGGGTCTTTGGCGAAGGTGTTGATATTTAGCTGATGGTTAAGTTCTACCACACAGCCTGTCGACTCTTGACATTGGACACAGTTTGTCTTTGTTTTTGGGACTGGAGTAGACACAACGCCTTTCAAGTCCCCCAGCAGCATCTTTAAGTCTTCTTGTTAACGTGTTTCTCTTTTGAAAGTAGGCTAAACGAGCACACAGCAAATATAAGTTTAACAGTCAAAGGAAAGGGGACCGAGGTACAACCAGGTACTGAACTTGCTCAACTGTTATCGGACCACACAACTTCAGGGTATTCCTTTAGTGTGATCCACTGTCCTCCGTAGATCAAATTCATCCAAACAAGGTCCCCTTTAAAATATTACGGTCCCTTTTTAAAACCTCATCCTCTTCAGCTAGCCACTGTCAGGTTAGCAGTGCAAGCAGCAGTAATGCAGTATTTGGGGACAGATGTATTTAATCTCTTTCACAGTTTTACCGGTAACTTGCCACTAGCCACTTTTTTTTCTTTTCTCACTCACTCACAGGAGGTAAGATAATCACCATGCCAGACAGATACAGAACAAGTTCACACAGCTTAATACCCCTTTTGCTAATATACACTTAATAATATACACTGTTACTGAGATATGGTTGATATAAAAAAATTTGCTCGCTAGATTTCTATTATATCTATTTCTATATTGAAGCAAAGGTCTATGCTTGGGCAAAAGGCATTAAAAGACCACTGATTATAATAATTATTAGAACAGCATGGCAGAATAGCATCAAATGGCCTATTATTTCTTGTGTTGTTTCTTGGAAGAGAGTCTTTAAATGTTTAAACCAATGGGATTTGGTGGAGAGACAAACTATCCTCAAGAGTCGACCACTTCATTTTACAGATCTTTTACAGATTACCCTAACATTATTTAATAATAACTTTGTGCTATTTTCCAGCAAGCCATTTATGGCTGGCTTGCTGGAAAATAGCACAAAGTTATGTTAAACATGGGGTCATTTTCAATAAGTTGCCACCTACTTACCAGTTGTTACCAATTTGCGCTGCAGTAGTAGCATTGAGGGTTTGATACAGCAACATAATGTCACAATCGCTTGATGACAAACTACACTCAGATGTCTTTTTCAGTGTAATTAAGATGTCAATGCTGGCTTCTGTCCGATCAGATATTGCCTTTAGTGATCTCATAAGGAAACAAGGACTATTTGAGGGGTTTGTCCAGCTGCTGCAGCATTTTGAAGGTCAGTCATTTTGTGCGTCCTTAACATTTTTTCCCTGATGCAGCAAAGTAAAGGGATGGTAAACATATGTATCTCTTTCTTTTTTAGCCGACTGCGCTTATCTGCGAGAGTGCAGGGTGCTGATACTGTTAGTTTCCAAGCCGCGGCACCCCTTTCAGATCTGCCTTTAAACAGGGGCCCTCTGTCTCGCCTACTTTGTATTCAGACGACGGTAAGGTCAAACCTCATTTGATTTAAGGGAGGAGAAAATATATAGAAAAAAAAAAGCCTTGCCTTTGGAAAATTTGGGGCTCATGTTGAAGCAAGCCTCAGCAACAGGCTGCCGCCCAGTGTCTCATGACGAGACCTGCGACCGAAGGGACGGCAAGGTGGCTCTTCGAGTAATTCCTCGAATCGCTCCATCAAAATAAAGGCCTGGGTGAATCATCCTGAGCTCAATGAAGCTTTGCTGATCAGTATGCACCTGCAGGCAGCCGTGTGTGTTGCATTAATAGGTTCCTTCCTGGCTTTATTTTTAACCCCTAACCCTTCGCTGCATAACAATTCAACTGAAAATCAGACTTTGTGCGTTGTCTATGATCCGTGTTTTGATTTTCTGAATTGGCTATTGTGTCAACCCACCAACTATGATTCAGTTTAAATAAACATGGATCACAACCCCAGCCAACCTGTTTGTCTCTCAGTGAATTTGCTCTAGTTTGGTGGAAGTTGCTTTCTTGGTTTGATAACAGTACAAAAGCTACAGATTCAAGCATCTGCTCATGCTCCCAGAACAAGTCTGGGCATAGCTGCTGGGTCATAAAACCCTGTCAAAGTGAATAATGAGGCGGTCTCCGAGGCTGAGTCTGTGCCAGACCAGGTAGGTGACGTGCTGAGGGCAAAGCATGCTGGGAGCCGCGTGGTTCTGCCGACAGGCTCCACAGCGCTTTGTCATCTGCCGAGTTGGCTTGTGTGTGCACTCTGAAGGGTTTGGGCTGTCGGCGGATCTTGGGGAAGCCGAAACCCTTCATGATGTCAGATAAACACTGGGACTGAGGTAGCATGCCCGGCTACAAAACAGATTGGAAAGCGCTGGGAGGCATTAGGAAGAGAGAGAGGAGAGAAACAGCCGGGCGTGAGAGTGTCTGGGCCGTGAACTCTCCTTCAGTTTTCTTTTCCCTCTCTTTTACTCTCCTTCCCCTCCTCGAGCAACCTCGTTGGAAAACCAAGCCTCTCCACCAACCCATTAGACAGTGAGGTTTTGAAGTGGCAAGAAGCAGTGAGAGCCTGCTCGTTATTTTGCCTCTATTGTCAACGAGGTCAGTGGTGCCCTTTCAAGCGAGTGCATCACTTTCCTGACAAGATTACATACAAAGTCACGACCACTGTTGAAACTTCAAGGCGCCCTTTAATGGACAAGGCAACGGGATAAAACAAACCCAACAAGTTGGTGGAGGTTTCTGGGAGAAAAAACACTGACGGCTGTCAGAAAACTCTTTCAAGCACATGTTTGAATGCTCGGGCTATTGTTCAAACCCCACAGGTAACACTTTCTACAAAGACCACAGCTAGAGTGAGTCATGTGGGCATCAGAATGCATTCATAATGCTTTTATGACTACGCTCATGACGATATGGATGCATCTTTAATAATATATGCTTCATCAAAAGGTTTGAATGGAACCTTAAAGGGGCTATATTGCAGTGTTTTTAAGTCTGGGCCCTATATTTACATATCTTGGTGTGTAAATGATCCATACTTACCAAAAGGATTGGATTCGGTCGAGTGGACAGATCCCCTCAGCCGGCAGCCGCAACATGGCTGCAATGTAATCCCTTGGGGCAACTTTGACTGTCAAAACTACATCCATTAAAAGTGCTTGTTTTTGCCACCGACAGGCTGAGGTGGTCTGACAACATCGACACAAGTCTTGTTCAAGGAAAAGAAATCTCACAAGTTGAGCTGTTGTAGTTGCCGCCTAATCAAGACTGTTAACGTGTTAAATATTCAGTCATGACTTTGGAAATAAATTATCGCAGGCAGCTCCTTCAAGCAAACTCCAAACTTCTCTCGTCACAACGAGACTTGTCCTTGACCGAGACTTGTGTTTCTGATTCCAAAAAGGTCTCTCTCTCTCTCTGTGGTAACAACTTTCCGTAAGTTTCCCTCAAAAACACTCGAAAGAGCTCAAATAACAACCTCAGCCTGTCAGTGACAAAAACAAGCACTTTCAGAGGATGTAACTTTGAGAGTCAGAGTTGCCCCAAAGGATCACGTTGCAGCCGTGTTTTGGCTGACAATCGGCTGGCCTTATTCCACAACTTTTGTTAAGTATCAATCATTTACACGTCAAAACATGTAAATACAGGGTCCAGGTTTAAAAAAACTTAATGTGCAAACTTAAACACGTGGAAATTGGTATGAAACCTACACCCTAACATACTTTGAATCAATGTATTATAATGCACTATGAAAGCCCTCATGGTCTTAATAGAAAGTACTACGTACGAAAGTATAAGTGATGGAGCAATGAAGATATTTTGTCATACGTTCATGAAATGATCTGGGTGGCATTACATGAAAACGGATATGCTGCATCAAATAGGAGTATATTAATACCCTTTTATGATAATATTTCAGCCCATCGGCTTTATCAACTGGTCTAAACTGAAATTGTCCTGCAAGCTCCTCAACAGCGTTTTATAAATTACAGAGAAAGCTTTCACCAAAAGCCACTCTTAGATAAATCACATACAGTATATGTGAAGGTAGCAAGCTTGTATTGTTAAATTGAAATGGCCTTGACATTCACTTATGGTTCTACTGTACGCCGCTCTTTATGTTGGCTGGCTGCTATTGACGGCTTTTTGGATGGATGCTTAAGTGAAAGAAAATGGAGGGAAAAGCAAGAGAAAAATTACTCAATCATATTTACCAGGTAGAGGCTGTTGTAAAAAATCTATCCAACTAAAATTGGTTAAGTGCTTGGCTTGATCCAACTGCTGATCAGGTTCGTCCTCGAGGTGTCTGTGGATGATTCACTGATATAATTGTGCGAGTGTAATAATCAACCCCCCCACCCCAAAAAAAAAGACAATTGCAATTTGTAAAAGCGGGGCAAGTCCAAAGGAGACATGATGTAATGAATTGGGAAGGAAAGTAATTCACTGCTGATTGCAAAGGTGACTTAAAGAAAGCTAAATTATTAAAATGGCCATAATCAGTCAGGGCGCCAGACAGTTCATGCCTGACGGTGCCGTGACAGCGAGCCCCACCCACCGCCTTCAAAGACAGGCGGCACTTTGGAGACGGCAGCCGGACGGGGGGAAAAAGAATCGCTGGAAGGCGGTGAGAAATGTCTCTGACTCCGCAGCGGTGTTGCAGCATTCATCGCTGCAGGAGATCCTAAATGAACACCAATCAAAGGGGAATCGAGGCCCACGCGGCGAGCTCGAACCCTCATCATCCCTCAGCGTGAAGCCCCAGAGAGGTGGGTGGCTGTTAAAACAAGACATGTGGTGGAACTTAAATAGCCCTGGACAAAAAGTACGACAATAATCGGTCATTGCGCCAATTTCTGACTCAATTTTGCCGTGTTAAAGATCAGAGGTTCAATTAAGCAGGACCCCGTCACATAATGCATCAGCATAACCCCCTTGGTAGCTCAACGTCAGCTTCCACAGGGGTCAATCGGCCACTTGTTGTAGACAGAATAAGGCTCTGAGCTTGCTCAAAATAGCCCAAAGCATTATACAATACCCGCTCAGTGTGAGCTTTGCTGCGTCTGCTACACGTCAGAAGCAAGCATGGGGATTAAAGAAATAACTCTTACTTTACAAAACCACAAGAATCAGTGACAAACGCTCAGAACAATAATGGCTTCCATAAAAAAAGAGAGGCAGTGAAAAAATATTTTTGGAAGCTGTTATGTCCCATCTTGAGCTGGAAATAAAAAAAGACAGGAAAAAGAAAGAGAAGATGGTGTGTTTCGTCCTCTAAATCAAGCCAGGAGATAAGATGGAGGGTTTAGCGTGGCGTGTGTGCATAAAAATGTCAACAAAGGCAATTAAGTGGAGGAGGAGTGGGGAAGCCTTTCCACATGTGATATTTCACACCGTCTGCAGACGAGGTCACAAACTGGGGTCTGCGATGTGAGGAATTTACAGTGACTGGTTGAGGCAGAAAGATAAAACGCACATTGCAGAGTCCAGCAGCATTTATTTTCCCCCTCTTTTGTTGTCGGCAAGAAGCTGCTGACATTCATTTCCGCTGCTGCCAGCGCACGTACTTTGTAATGCATCATGTAAAACATAAGCACATGCCTGATTTCCATGAGGTTTTGATGATGCAGGAAACATTATTCATCATGAAAATTACCTTCCGTGCAGACACGTTATGCAAAATTCAATGCATGGCATTTGAACCTGTTTTCTTTTAGTATTTATCATAAAAACAATGTGACCGTGGTGTCTTTAGAGGTTTGTTGCTCAGTGGTCAATGAAAGCAATGTATTTTTTTGTACAGCAAACAACAACAACAAGGTAAATTTCCCAGTGGTATTTGCTTCAGCATAGTTACATGGTTCCTATAAAAACAGCCAGCTCATGTCGCAGATATTGATTAGCATTAACAGTAGCCAATAGCGCTAACTGTGCACTGCGATCCTTGCTAGGGGGCTAGCAGTCCACCGACGGCAGCCTCAGAGAAGATGGAGGTCTGTTTGACAACAGATAACTAGCTACCGGCAGCTACCTTCAGCAACAGTCAGCAATCACTTAAGCAACGAAGCTACCAGAATAAGTCCATCAGGAAACTCCAAAAATCGCCCTGGTACCGTAAATCGCCTCCATCATTCTCAAAAGGCTGCGTACGACCCTGGTCCAGAAGTGTTCATTGAGAGGCTGTTGGTTAGCAGTTACTTCGGCAACAAGTAAAGCTACCTGCCCAGGGGTGAGGCAGAGCAGCCAGAGGACATAAGAAAACGTTTTCTCCATAAAATAGGATCCAGTTTCACCCAAGTACAAGTACAGGTTTTAAAGTGGTGTTTTGGTTCTGTGAGTCCTGACCCCCTGACAACACTCCACTCTGGACCACTCAGCCAATACACGAGGCAGCATGCAGATGTCAAAATGTCCTTTGTGAAAGTTTTTACTGTTACTTTTCTCCACCTAAAATCCTTATCAGTTCATGCCATTCCTGTCAATACTTTTCATTTATAGTAGATAGAGAAAAACAGCGACGGTAAAGCGTTTGACCTAGACTGACGGTTGAATTTGGAGCACTGCAGGCAGGCAACATGACTTCTTTGACTGTCTACAAATATAAAGTTTGGAGCAACAACAGACCTTAGGTACATAACTTAAAGGGCCTGTTGCATCCCTGTTAACATTTACGTTGGATGTTCCAGCATTCAAACAGATTTTTAATGTGCAACTTTCTTGTGTATGAACTGATTATTAAAGCATGATGTTACCTTGACTATATACAATATACTTAAGATTCAAATCAAATTCCCCTGCTGGTGTTGTAGTTTAACCCAGCATCCAACCGAAAATCACAATGTTAAGACTTTTGATGACACCAAATTGACCAATGACATCCTTTGGCATAAAGTCTACACTTTTATGGAGATAAAGAGGTAGATAAATAATTTCATAGATAAATAACAAAACATCAAACAAATCATTCAAATTATTTCAAAGTAAGAAATAAAATTAAACCGTGCAGTAATTAAGCTTCCGATCACAACAAAGGCTTGAAAAGGGCAATTTTTCAAACAATTCCCAAATGTCAGCTTTCTTCTTTTATGTAACAGCTTCGGGCGTTATATTGTTTTTGCCACGGGCCATGTGAATTGCGCGTGTGTTTTATTGTTTAATTCAGCAAAGATTAGAAAATAAAAATAACATTTGGTGTCGCATCCTGCAAAGAGTTTCCGTCTGGATATTGCATTAAGTCTGCTTCTTTAAAACCCTGAGTCAGATTCAATACATTATTGAGCTATCCACTAAAAATCCATCAGCGAGGTTAATATTAAAATCCACATGTCTGCCTAACACCTTAATGTGGAACAGCATGAGACCTGTTGAAACATCAGACCGCTGCTGCCGGATTAAAGAGATGCTTTCACGTATCTTTTGAAACGACCGCACATTCAGTCAGCACGAGAGTTAAGGTGTTTGTCAAAAGTGGAGCATTCAAATTCTGCAGAAAATGAGCCTAATACAGTTCACTGCTTATGTAAAGACATACACGCATAACAGTGAGGATTTGCAAGGTCTTGCCTTAATGGCTGCTGATGTCAGGTAAGCATAAAGGGATGTCATGGTTGCTTTAGCAGACGTGCTCAAAGGTATTTCAAACTGCGTGGTGGTGGAGATATGGCTACCAAATGATGGACAGTGTCACCCAGTTTAATGTCTGTGCTTTTCCATTTTGCAACATGGAAGAAAACTAAATAAATAAATGAGTGATAAGCAGACTGACATCACATATAGTAACTGGCTCTGCCCTGTTTGTCATGACTGACAGATGACTGAAAATTATGTTGTGGAGCAAAAACTTTGGGCAAAGAACATTTTGAAATAAACATTGAATTTTCCACAATTTTATAGCTTTAATAAATATTATTCTAATATAATTATTTTATAGTGAACATGTGGGGTCTCCATGTCCCAGGCTTTTCTGCTGTAGTTTGACCAATCTCTCAAAGTGCTTTACAACACAAGCCAACATCCATACACACACATTCATACACCGGTGGCTCCCTTTCTTTTTCTGCTTCTCTTCTTGTGCACTGATACAGAGTGATTTCTCTCACCGAAGGGCTCTGCTGCGGAGTCAGTGTGTTAGGTCGGATGAAAAGCCTCTGATACAGGCTGTCTAGTGCCAGCCGTTTGGGGCACGCAGGCAAAACTACGGCCACGGATGCTCACCGACAGCCAACAGTTGGCCTGGTGTGCCAGGGCCGGAATATTATGTAAAAGCGTTCACCTTTAATCCTGTAAGGATGTCACCTGGATGCCAGCAGTGTACGTTAAAAATGACGATGAACATTCAACGCAACATTGAATCTTTTCTGTTGGATATGTTTTGCTCTGTGGAAGAGGTTCTACCTGACAACCATTCACACACACTCACACACACCAAGTTGGTGTTCAGCATCTTGCCCAAAGACGCTTTGAAATGCAGACAGGAGGAGCAGCAGATAGAACTGCTGACCTTCAGCTACAGCCTGGTGGCAAACCCAGCGTTTTAACATTTTGCAATATCAAATTCTGGCTTTATGATGTCTGGATAGAAGTTCAGTTGAGTTCACAATTTTCTATGAACCCAAAGACAAAGAGCATGAAAACACAATCATTAAAAATAACGAAATAAATAAAAACTGAACTTTAAAAATCACTCTCAACAGTCAAAAAAGCACAAGTTCCTCTGAAGTGTCTATAGTAGTTTGACTGCAGTGAGATGAACAGAGACATTGTACCAATTACTACCTATTCTAGACAGCCTATAACAAGTACCCCGAAGCAAGAACAGCAAACTCGGAGTACAAAGGGTGATTACAGTCTGAAAGGGTGGCAGGAGCTTTCTGTAAAGCTCGCCTGTCGAGCAGATCATTGAATCTCCTCTAACTCCTGTAATCTTCCCATTCCGACTGACAACGCCTTTTATTGTATTCTTGTACTTGGCTCTGAGATTGGCAAAATGTCAAGGCATGGGAAGGACTATCGTATGCGCTGTATGCGCTAGATTATCAGGGTAATATGTTGTGAAGTCATCATCTAAAAGCTGATTTTACAAACAAAGCTAAACAGACACTGATTTAATGGCAAAATGAGGATACAGTGCACTATTTCTTATCTTTTCTTTTTTTTCCAGGAAGCAAAACTTCACTCTAACATTACTGCTGCAGCATTCAGCTCCTCGGAATAGAAACTACCTTTTATGTGTTGTTACCTGGTGTTCCTGGGTGTATTTTTCCACTCGCTATGTCATTTCTTCCCACATAACAGCACTCACGACTGCACAGAAAGTGTGCTTTTTCTTCTAAACGTGTGGGGAAAGCAATGTAAAAAATGTAAGTAAGGCCTCATGTATATATATATGTATAAATAAATATACACAGTAAATGGGAAAAATCAGGTCTAGCTCTGCATGATAAATACACTGTATATTGCAGAATCAATGGCTCAAAGGAATTAACAGCCTGCCTGCTGAGCCCTGCACGCCCCAACTCCCTTGAACTGTAATGTAACCTCTGCTCGTAAACCTCCTAAGTATTACACTGAGACAGAAAGTGCGAAGAAATAATGGTGGAATGTGACAAGTAATCTTACCTTTATTCTCAAGTTTTATCGCCTCTGTGAAGTTCCCACCTGACGGATTGCCTCTGGCTGCGTGCCCCGGAGCTCGCAGTTCTAATGAGTACCACAAAGACAAGAGGTGTGATACATGCAGAGAGCCCAAACATTATCTCAAGATACTGGAGGTAAAGTTTGCCAAGACGAGGACTTCTTTCCGCATGTGGGAAATATGAGTCGTCTGGTGGATTTAAGAGAAGTGTTGAAGAACTTGAGGTCATATTAAAGCCTTTAAAACTCTGGATAATCATTTCACTAATGATTACAGGTAGTTAATTCACCCACGTCTATTACTAAGAAAATCATACACACAATTAATTGAATTTGCATTTATGGAATAATTATCTTATGTGATTGGGTTTATTTATATCACTAAATAATTATCACATCATTTTTTCCAGTCAGAATGGAGATGAGTACATGTAGCGTTTCATCATTAAAACTTGAACACACGCGCTAGTCAAACTGCGGCTGCGAGTCATCAAGGGTAATTTTTCAATCAATTTATAATTAAGTCAATTAAGTGTCAGAAAGTGGTTAAAAAAAATTAAAAAGAAGAAAGACAGAAAAGCACCTGACGATATTTAATTTCTATATTAAACAGAAACTTGAATGACCTCATCCTGACTGTATGCCTCCATGCACCAGTCAAGTTGCTGCTCCTCAGCTGTGGCGTTGAATAATGAACAAAAATAAAAAAAACTTTTGGATATCAAATGTCATAACTTCATCATTTTATCCTCTTAGACATCTGTATGTCAAATTCTATCGCATGAATTTCTTGAGTGATAGCCTCGACCTCGCAATGAACTTGGCCTTTGACGTTTGGCCACCAAATTCTGATCAGTTCATCGATGAGTCGCAGTGAACATTTGCACCAAACTTGACGATATTCCCTCAAGGCCTTCACGAGGTCATAATGACCGTTGACCTTTGGACACTTTAACCAAATGTGAAGAAGTTCCTTCAAGGCGTTTCCACACAACTATTACTTGTAGACATTTGGCATTTTCTTGGGATAATATAACTAACTGATGTGCCAGTACACTTTGTTTGCAGGATTAGACAAAACCTCAATGTTTTCATGAGCCAAGAAGAAACACAGTAAATAATTCATCCAACAGAAACTTACATAGATTACAGCTACCACCTTTTTTCATCCGGCTGCCTCTCACAAGCGTAAAACAAATACATTTGCACCTGAAAGAGAAAACAGAAAATCCATATCCATTCATCTCTATAATTTAGACTTAAAAGTAGAGCAGGCAGACGAGGCTTGATCTTCTAATCCGGAGGGCAAACAAAAGAGGAAATTGGTGCTGGAAAATGTTTTTAGAATTACATAAAAATGAGATGTCTTAATGAATTATTGGAGGACGGCGTGTTCCAAAACAAGAGCAGCATATTTTGTGGCACGGAAACGAAATTGAGAAAACAATTGGTTCAACCTTAAGGCACACTAGTTCTGAAAATAGTTAAATAAGAAAGCACACAAACTAAAAGGGTCTGTGTGATAGTTTGACAAGAAAATGAATTCGTTCTCGGGCGTCTTGCAGACAAAACGTCTCCTCGCCGCAGAAAAAGGAGCGAGTCCATAAATGTGAAATAAAGCGCCTTGCCCACTCTGGTGCCGTCTGTATCCTGGCATCCCGCGGTCTCCAGTTAAAGACTGGACGTATGAGAGACTCAACAAATGCGAGCCTTCAACCCAAAGCTCCACTCAAAGTGAAATACATGACGGAGTTAAATGAAGGACAACACAATAAAACAGCGTGCAGAAAGTCGAGCTTGAGAGACTTTCAAACTGGGACCCAATCAATCAGCGGCAATGCGCAAACATTAAAGCCGGAGTCGCATTACAATTTGTGCAAATGTTTAATCGTTTGTCTTGGCATGAAGCAATATTCAGTACAAATAGGATTCATTATTCTTTGCAACGGGCTTGATAGTAATGTGAGGACTTTAAGCACAGCATACAAATTATGTCAAGCTCTCAAAGTAAAGCAGAGCGCGGACGCGGGGTGAATTGAGGAAGTATTTGCATTCTGAGGAAAGTGCCAAGTCATGTAAACTGCATGAGGAAAGAGCTTTTTAATTGTTAGAGCCACTAAGTGTTGTACAGTACAGGACAGAGTGATGAAAATAATACAGATGAATGAACAACTCCTTCCATTTACATGTAGACATTGAATCAAAATTGCGCATAAAACATTCCTGAGGGACATTTCTTCTGAGATATACAGTACAGATCATTTTACATTTAAGGTTTTAAAGGGCTACATATTACACATATGTTGTTCATGTTGATTCAAACATCAGCGACAAGCAGTTTTAAAGCATTTATTGCTGTAATTCTATTGTAAACACCTGATATAAATGATAGAAACATAATTGACCATTTGCAAAACGATCATAGCTTAACAACCTTAACTACCTGTGAGAACAGCAGGTCTGTCAGGTGCTGGATTCATACTGAAGCGTACTGAAGAGTGATATTTGGCATTTAAAGAGCTTGGATGGTGGTATCTTTTTTTGATTAGCTTGCAATACACAAGGCTGGGTGTCATTTGAGGTGGCTAAAGCAATGGTAGGCGGCTAGAAAGCTGCTTTTGCACAATCAAGGCCCAAGTGTTTGATAAATTACTATGGATTTCGATTGATAATTTGCCAGCGTTATTGTAAACTCCATATCTGCAAATGTAAAACTTGACAGATGTAGCAACAGCAACTAAAGGGAGTGGGGTTTAGCAAATGGTCAATTCAAAAAGAAAAAAAAGCATAGTATAGCTTACACATATTAAACTGGGTGTTTCAAAGGCACATGGTGACAAATGACAAACTTTAATTGCAGACTTCAGTGCAAGAGAGGGAGTGCTATATTTCTGTAAGATTAACACTGGTTTACTGTGCCCAGTGCCAATGTCAGCATTTCATATGACAAAAGAAATCTCAGTTGTACAGTTGAAAAAAAGAAAAAGATAAATAAAATATAGATTTTACAGGACAATGCATTAAAAAAATCTCATAAAATATAAATCTGTTCTTCATTTGTAATTCTTGAGCGATCTTTCTGATATGTGTCCACTTACATTCATGATTGCATTCGTGAGTCTAACGCTGTTGCAGTTGTCTGCGAGCTGTGGTTGGCGCACACAAGGGATGCGTCGTCTTTCCTGCAAACCAAACATGTTTGACAGCTGGTTGACTCTGACTGACTCCGTATTGTCCCGCTGCAGTAACATCGACGTCTTTCATTAAACACCATCTACAGCTGATTCAGACAGTCCAAGTCAACACATCTGACAGAGCTGCTATTATGAACTTCTTATCGTTGGCAAAGTCAAAGTGCCTGTCAGCGACTCACAGTGTGAGGACTGTGGAACTAAATGTGGTTAAACATCTTGTAGGATTTGTGTTGACAAAATATTGTTACATAAGTCGCTTGGTGATATTCTTTAAAGTTAGTAATCCAACTTTTCTGCAGTAATGAGCTCAACATTTTACCTGATCGCACCCACCTAAACACATCAGGGCAAGCTCTATATTTAAAAAAAAGAAAAAACAACAGCAAATGTAAACAGATGTAAAATATAATTAAGTTAAATTCAATCTTGAAGTATACTAAATGCTTAATCCTCAGCGCTATGGATGGTGCTGTCCGAGGATTTTTTGGTGCTTTCACTGTTATGAGGTATAATAAGGCCAGCAATGTACTCTAATCAAAATCAAACTGGTGTTGTCTCGGTAGTTAAGCCGTTGTGATGGAGTCATTTTTGTCTGTAATTTAGTCCTCAAAGTTAATTTTTCTTAGTGCAAGTGGGGAAATCTGCAGTGCAGTGAGTGTTTTTCAAATGCAAATTGATTCATTTTGGGCATTTTCTAACATGCAGTTTAATTTTTCTTGATTGTAGTGCAGTGACCCTCCTCATTCTTTCTTGTATCCAGATGCTCAGTTCTAAAAACAATACTTGAAACAAGCCCATTTCCAGTGGAAACTATAGAAACCAATAGTCTTGTTGTTTTAAAGAAATTTGCTTTTTACTTTTTGATTATAGACAGAAATAACTATGAGCTTGAATGTTAATGGAGTGTCGACATTTAGTCATTCAATTTGAAGATTAATCTAGTTTAGATTAGTTATGTTGGAGACATTGTTGCCATTAGAGACTGAACAAGGATAATCAAAACATTTGGAAGTCCATCTTAGGCACACTGTGATGTTTAAAGCCAAATACTGCACTTTGCCCATTATTCCGGCAGTGTATATAAATAACACTAATTTAAACTTGTTTAAAGTAGATTGCTAGACGGCTGTAAGTGCAATGTTCTGCTTTTTTTTTACATTTATTTATTTGTTATTACACCAACTCGGCTTCTCGGGAGGTCTTCACGGACTTCAGTGGCAGCTCGTCTGAGGTATCCACTGGGTTGTCATAGGCTTTACAGTCCTTGTCCTCATGCTGGTCCCTTGCGAAATTCACAAAGACCTGGAAAACCAACGAGGAAAAGAAGGTACTTAAAGGCAAATGCAAGATAAAAAAAAAAACTCAAGTACACACACTACTAAAGGGCCTGTGGACATTTCTCTACCCATCTTATTTCTGCTCTCGCCCCACCCTCTGCCTCTAAAACAAACAGAAGTACTGGTACAGACAACGGGGTGCATGTGAATGAGTTGCCAGACATGGGCTATGAAGCATCAAGTAAGCGTCTAGACTCACACAGTGAATGTCAGTTTGACATCTTTGACCAGCTGAGAAAGAGTATAAAACAATCATTCTTCTCTCTGTGATGCCCATTTAATGTCAGAAGAAATCAATCCTATGGCGTTCATAAAAAGCTGTGTGTATTTCATTGTGCTGTAAACATCACTGTAGTCGGGGCTTTTTACTCTCCTCGCATTAGCTGCCTGTTGTGGTAAAGCTGCACAAAGACTTTTTACTCGACTGAAAAAAGCAACAAAGAGGATCATATAAAATGATAAGAGCATTGCTTTTTCATTAAAAGATTTTCAGAGGCTGTGTGAGCATAAAAGCATATGAGAATTACTAGATTGTATTTAAAATCTTAATGGGAAACAAAAGAAAAAAAAAAAAAAAATCATCCAGACCAATTCCATCAGAAACCACTCAGACTCCCTGGGAATTAAACCCTTCTTCACAGCTACACACTCTCCATTAAATTAAACGGGACGGAGTAAATACACGGGACGGAACATAAATGAAGAGAAACAAACAATAGTGTCCTTTAGGGCCTTTTGTTTTTGAGAAGCTCAGATAATGACGGCAGACTGATGAAGATATATCCTGTCAGCCTTTGAAGCAGCTGTTTTTAATTAGCCAATTCATATAATCGGCACCCTTATAATTCAATGTTAATGATAAAGAGAAAATGTCTTATTAACATTAGTCAATTCCATTTTTTGAACAAAGGAAGAGCTTTTCCAATTACTCTGATGCATTTACTGTTTCACTACTGTGTGATATCTTTGGAAGTGAAAATGTGGAGAGCAGGCATTTCCATTTAATTTATACACATTCAAACCTTTAAAAAAGTATTATTTTGTTGGGTTTTCCTGCCGAGAGGTAGATGAGAAGACCAATCCCACTGTAATGATCTTGAGCACTGCAAAAGTAGCTTAGCTTAGACCACAAATGGGTGTTTTCATATTTCAATTTGTTTAACAAAAACAAGATAAAAAAGACAAGTACGTTTCTCGAGGTGTTGGTTGGCAGATATTTGGCTAACCAATTCTTTATGCTAAGCTATGCTAATTTGCTCCTAAGTCTAGCTCCACACTTAACACACATATATGAGAATGGTTACCATTTTCTTGTTTAATTCTCAAATAAACATATTTGTCACAAATGTCGAACTATTCCTTTTACATGGGACCATATGACCTTATTCTAGATAATGTTATCTATTATTATTATTATTATCATCTATTATATTATTATTGTCTGACTGAAAAAAAAGAAGAAGACATAAGTAGTGTGGGATCATGGGAGTTGTTGTCTTCATTGTTAAACATCCACTATTGCTGATGAAAATCTATCGATGCGACTCAGAAATGTTTTGTACGGGGTAATGTTTTCAAATTTTATTCACATTATGTTCGGTCACATTTGACAACTTACTTCCTCTCTCTCTGAGTCTCTCCCAGAAGTTGTAGCAACAGGTGACAGATGAAGTGCACTGTTACCATCAGTAAAATTATGGACTAGTCAATTTAGACCAATGCAGAAATGTTACATATCGTATCTTTAGGTACATTGATGTAAGTGTTACAATGTGAAGTAATGATGATCAGACATAAGGTTCTGCTCACAACAATCATTCTATGGCTCTCATCTCTTCTTAAAAACCTATAGTGTGATGACAGTACAGCTGATATTTCCCAAATGTCTCTTTTTTTTAAAAATCCAGGATAAGTTTTCTGAGCACAAATACATTTTTTCCTAGAAAAACCTGCTCAAAAGTCTCTCTGGGAAGCAACCCAATACAAACAAAGCCTAACTCAATTTGTTGTCTTCAAAGTAGCAAAGCATCTGAAGCAAGACAGGGGTGAAATGCCTTGCTCAAGGGCAGCTCAGTGGCAGTAATGAGCAGAGGCAGATTCTGAGTTAAACTGTTTAAACTAGGGATGTCAAGGAATCAAACTGTTATGCTTCCAGTCTGAAATTGTAATTCTACAAGAGGGGATTAGCCTCCTTTGTTCACTTGAAGGTAAAATAGGCTTTTGCTGCTTCATATACAGGATTTCCAAAGAATAAGCAGCAATTCCTATTCACTTTCTGTGCAGCCATCAGTTTAATTGGAGTTTGGGACCTACATATGTAAAGCTTCCTGACCGCAGAGCTCATGGAGCTGGTCGCCAGTTGGGTGCGGAAAGAGCAAAACAGCAGACTACCTTGTAACTGAAGAGCAAGCTACATCTGCAGAAAGCCTGAGGCTAAAGCAAGCTTCTGTGTGTGTGATGTCAGGCCATCAGCAGTGTGTATCAAGGTCACAGTTGTCAAGGCATCTTATCGGGGCAGAAAGAATAAGAGAAGAAGAATGACAGGAGCAACAAATACACCCTCCGCCCATCTCTCTCGGCCTCTGACCCTGCCACTGGCTGATATTGGCTTGACGTGCTGTGTCATGCACGGCATTTCATATTCATAGTCAAGGCTGTATAGTTAGAATTTCTAAGTACCGAGTGCATTAACATTTCTGTAAGATTCTTAGTGTGATGAAAAGTGCTTCGACAGTGCAGCTGACAGCTTTTCATACTGAGATGACCATGGTGAATTCATCTCGTGCTTTGTGTTATTACTCTCCTCATAATGCACACTTTCTGTATTTAGCCAGCCATCCATTCATGACCTGAACGTCATGCACCAGCGCTGTTGAGTGGCATTTTCTTAATGACAGATGGATACAGGCATTAATTACATTACAGAAGGTGCATTTGGGTGTTTATTTGATGCCCGTTGAGGCAGAACAGAGAGGGGGAAGGATGTGAGTCACCCAATTAACCTCCCCTGTATTTCAAAGGAGTCCTTGCAGAATGTAAAACGGCTACTTTTACATGTCATCCACATGTCCATGCTCTGCCACACTGCTGCATTGACTTTGAAATGCTCTTTAGCGCATGGAGATCTTGTTTTAGTCTGGAGTGAATCGAATTTTTAAATAAGACTTTGACATGTTATAACTTTAAACATTTGAAAGGGAAAAAATGCTAGCAAACAGTTGCCTTTTTACAAAGCAAAAATATCATTTACTTGGAGCCATGTCCCAGGACACCTGGAAGATGTAAGTCAAATACAGAATCTCTTTTGACAGCTATTTGTTTTTGTCTCCACAAACTACCAGAGGGAAATGTTTGGCTCTTAGCACCGACAGTAAACCAAAACAGTCCAGTAGACCCAAAACAATTAGCCGAAAGACCCTAAAGCACTCCTTAGAGTCATGGTCATGGGATAAATCTTTGTAGGATTGTAACTACAAGAAACTCTTACAGCAGTAAACATGGTTATTTGATCCACTTTTATAAAAATATTCACTGGTAAAGATTTAAAGCAACATTATGTAACTTTTTTACCTTAAAATAACAGCATCAGAATAATTTTGATGGTACAGTGTCTTGTAACAGGGTGAATGTTGAACCTGGGAAATGCATCATTAAGGCATCTATAATAGGGTTATGTCTTATTTTACTTTATTACACGGCTCTATTGAATGCTGCTCTCTGATTGGTCCATCGCTGCGTTCTACGGTCTGTTATTTCTGTATAATGACCGTCGTCAAGTATAACAGACCGTTGCTAGGGACGGCGCTCTGATCCGCCCCTGCAACATGTAGCAACATAAGCAAGACAGCACCGCTGTCCAGCTGCTCTCTCAGGCCGGCCTTGAAAGTCGTCAGATCATGTCTGTGACTGGACACATGAGAGCAGCTAGGGACAGCGCTCTGATCCGCCCTGGCAACATACATGTATAGCAACATAAGCAAGACAGCTGGACTTTCAACGCGTTACACCAACCACAGCACGCTGTCCAGCTCCTCTCTCAGGCCGGCCCCGAAAGTGAAAGTGAAAGTTAAAACTTTACCGAGCAATCCTTGTCGCTGCTGAATCATATTATTTATTTCAGTCGTAAGGCCGTGTAATAAGCGAGATAATGTATAGTTAGTCGGTTGTTATGGAGAAATAAACCCCTTCAGGTTGTATGAAACCCATACAACCTGTCGGGGTTTATTTCTCCATAACAACCTCCGAACTATACATTATCCCTTACATAACAGGTAATAAGATGGACTGTAAATTAATAGTCACAGTTACATTAAGTCTGTGGTGAGAGGGGAACGAGTGTTTCTCAAGGGGTCAGATCACTTGACGTTCTTATTATCATTTTGTTGCGTAACGCAACTAAAATGTTTGCAAAATATATTGAACAATATTTGAGTTAAGCATAAAACCATAGGAGAGTGTAGGTGATTATTAAAGGGGCACTATGTAGCTTTTTGTAGCACCATTGTTTGTTAGATGGTCCCATATTCTTGACTTTAGTATTTCTATAAATGTGAACATGTCCTTAAACATCTCAAACTCATGTTAGCTCTTAAAAAGTAAGGCCTGTAAAAACCTGCGTAATGCACCTTTAAAGCTGTATACATAAGGAGAGGTTATGTGATTCAAATGTGCAGTAGTGACTGACTAACTGACACATTCCTGCCACACAATCTGCTTCTGAAAAGACAGTTTAGAAAGTCACATTTTCCTTTCAAATGCTCCGTCTGCTCTGCACCGTCTCGGCCATCAGCGTTAACGCCTGAGCTCCGGGCTGAGTGTGGATCAATATTAATTGTAGTGCAAGTCTGGTGTTATACTATAGGTCAAGGCTCTTCTCTATAAATCACCAGCTGAAAGGTGACAGTCTGGGTCTCTACAGGTTCTCCTGTCCTCCTCTCTGTGTTTTAATACTATGACCTCCCTCCTGGTCCAGGTATTATTTATTTACTGCCTCTGATCTGGTAAATATTGACAAGTGCAGAATGTGGGGCAAGTTGGGAAATGAAAGTAAAAACAGACATTGCGTAAGGTTAAAGGAAGACACCAATGATCTAAGGAGAAATTACTGACAACCACACTAAATTAGAGGATTTATCTTTTTATAAATTACTTTCCTGTCACAGTGGAAGGCTGATTGTCCCCTAAAGGGCATATTTCACTTAAATAATGCTGCTAAAGATGGTTTTTATCTTGAATTAGGGGGTTATCCACCAGGGGATCGTGTTGATAATGAAATGCCTAACATCCCTGTAGTATTCTTTATACCACATAATTTGATTTAAATACAAGAGCGCCAGAGTACAACAGACAACTCTGTTAGTCACTCTCTTATTCATACATCTGTCTGGATTTGTTTTAAATCCAAGAGGAGCCACTTTTCTCCCCCATGGTGAGGTGGACAGATGACCTTTCTGGAGTTCAACCTCACCTCCCACCTGGTCATCTGCTGCTGAGCTAATGATGGGCTTGCAAGACCAGACACACTTACACTCACCTCTGAGTGCCTGATTGCATCAGGTCCCCGGGGCCATTTGGAAAACACAAGGTGAAGCCAGTTGTAACATGCAGGGGCTTAGTTTATCTCACCAATCAGGGGGTCTGGCGAGTGCACTTGGGCTGGAATAAAAAAAGGCACTGGCTGTGGGAGCCTTTTATATATCTATTTGAAAAAAAATAATAAAATAAATCACAGTCCAGATTTTTGATCAATACTGGGACCTGGCAGCTGAACTATCTTGGCTACATGAACTCAGTGCAGTCCTCATTGGTCAGTCGGACAGCCTAAATTGGAGATGACAATGTGTCGGCAATGATAGATGTTAACATCTTGTCCTCGACTGTGCAGGCTAGCATTAACTGAGAGCACTTAAAATGCTGAATGCACTGACTGATGACCTAATAATCTCTTAAACTGAGCTGGCACTCCACAGAATAACAGCAGGACAACAGAACATACTGATACTCTGCAGTCGTCCAACATTTTGCCCACGTCAGAAGTGAAATTTGGAGTCAAATTGTGCAAATATATTTGTGCTGATTTGTGTACATATGTATTGGATTTTTTTTTATCAATTGTTAATTACCACATACTGCTGTCTGCAAGCCGAATTACCCCTCAGGTTCATTCAAGTTTGACTAATTTGGGAAATTTGACTAAATTGGCACTTTGCGCAGTTTGGTGCCCCCCACAGTTTCTGAGTGCAACACCACTGTCGTAAATACAAATGCCAGGTCTGTAGCAATTTGTCAGACGTAATGTAGGTGCTAACTACAAACAAAACTCATTACGTCATAACAATGTCATGTCTTGGAAACATGTATGTTGAAATAATCACGTGTGTAACGCTGTGATCCTACCCTCTCACTGAAGTTACATAGTGCAGGAACAAGAGATGGGGGAGCGGACCAGTCACCCTATTACAAGACACTGTACCATCAGCATGAGTTTGAAGCTGTAATTTTAAAGTAAGAAGTTACATAATGTTGCTTTGAGTGCAGTGAAGAGTGTATAGAGTAAGTTAATAAAGTGAGTCTACCATTTGCCCTCAACTGACATACTGTATGTTAGTGAATGGATGACAGCACTTTGAGGCATGTACATGCATAATACATACATTTCTTGTTGTTATGAAAAAATTGCTTTCTTTTCTCAGACTTATTCTGCTGAACTTCTGTGACTTTTAAGGTACTCTACCTCTTGTTTTTCATCATTTCATTTTTTAAACACTCAAGTTTCGGTCAAGTTCAGACACCTTTGAGAAAGTTTTTTAAAATGTAATCCCTCACCATCTGAGGGCGAGTCGATACATTGTTCTCAACACTTAGACAGCCGGCTGTTGCTGATTATTGAACTGAACTTGGTAATTTTCTCCGGGCCTACATTCTCTCAGCATCGAGTGAATGATATTTCTGAAGGTGAATATACTGTCCCTTTTGATCAATATACAATGGTATCACTCTCCAAGGTAAAGGTGAGAAGGAATCGACTGAAATCTCTTCATCTGTTGTTACTACGACTGAAAGCTGGCCGTGCTTTCTTTCCATCTCTAGATTTTCATCTCAACCATCAGAAATTGGAGCAATACACAGGTTTACGCCAACGTCACTGTTGGCAACTGTCACTTCTAACCGTAACCATCAGTGAGATCAGTGGAAATCAGTGAATAGGGAAGACATCCAAATCTAGTCACAGGCCAAATCATATTTGTTCAGCTGAAGGAATAAAAGACCTCTCTGTTTGTTACATGTCTAGGGCGGTAAAGCCTCTGCCTTGATGGAAACAAATTGCACTCACAATGTCTAGGGCATTGGGAGTCAAATAAGTCGACCTGAGCCTCCTCTGTGTAAATAAAACTGAAATCAAATTAGGCACACTTCAGTTTAGAAGACTGTGAGAGGGAGAAAAAGTCCCATTCTTTGAGCCTTACCTGATCCAGAGTGGTCTGGGACACGGTGTAGTCTTCCACCCCCAGCCTTTGCCGATGGCTCGTGAACACGCTGAAGATGTTGGCCAAAGCCCCTTGCTTGTACGGGAGCTGATACTGCAGCGTGTTGTGATGCTTCTCCTTCAGGACGCTGCCCGGGAAGTTCTGCTGGACAAAGTCCTCGACTGGCTTCAATGCAGGAGGAGAGCCGCCGACCCTCACAATTACTGTGTAGCCGTCGCCAAATCTAGAAACAAGAGGCAAAGCATTCAGTACAAAAAAGAAGGAAAAAATACTGTAAACCAGCACAAATTGCTCACTGCTGGTCATCTAAATATTTTCCCCTCTCTTTTGTAGTCACAGCACAGTGTGATGGATGATGGGTTGGCGAACTGAAAGAAAGAGGCGAGGAAGGAAGCAAAAGAGATGGCAAGAGATAATTGGACTCATATTTCCCACCAATTCAGTCGTCCTGGATGTGGTGTACTGGAGGAGCAGGTGAGAGGAAAAAGCAGCTTCACTTCAACAACAGTAAAGTTGTTAGCTGTTGGATCAACTTTTTCAAGAAATAGCAGGTTTCAACACAATCTTCTGCACCGAATTTCAAAGAAGGTGCCAATTTGAGTCGAGCAAAAAAGCCAAATCAGATGGAACAGAAATTACCTTCAGACAAGGTTGGGTATTAGTCAAGAAGCCTTTTCATGGTGGAAACAGCAAAAGCAAAGAGGATTCAAAGAAAATACATTTCATTTATTGATAGGTAATGTAATGATTATTAAGTCATGCTGGCCACATGACAACCAATCCATTTTGTGGAAGGGGAATGTCATGCAAGAATCTCTGACTCTAAATCGGTGTTAAAGTTGGTGAGTGTCTAGGTAACTGTTTGCTAGTGACGATAAGGTGATAATATGTCCATGTTGTGTTAAGAGCATGTTCTGCAGCCCTGGGTGGCGGAAAATTCATTTAGTGCTGCTTTAATAACCTGAACATAAAAACTCTAAGGAATCTTTAAAAAAACACAAATTATTCTCAGTATAGGATACATAATGCAGAGTGCATATCAAGTGCCTGCTTCATTGAACAACCAGGGTTTTGAAAATATCCCAACACGCTCCACCAGCACAACTTCACATGAACAATATCCTGAACATAAAACACTTTCACAGATGAAAATGGCCCATAGCTAAGCTCTAAAGCTAATTAGCATTCTGCATCTTCCCGGTTGTACGCCACGTCTGGTGAGCACCAAATAAGACTCTGTGCCTTGTTATTCTGTCGTTAGCACTCTTATGACCCATTGTTTTCAGCCTAATTAATTCCCTAATGTTGGATTTACTCGTCGAAATGTCCATTGTGGGCTGGTACAGCGCTACATGCAACGAGAGTCAGAGGCTCCCTTAGTGGCAATTAGAGATATGGTGAATAAACTGCAGGCCTACATGATCCCAGCGGGAGCGAGAGAGGAAGTGGAGCTCGGTGCTGGTGCTGAAATGCACAATGAATGGACTCCATGGGCAGCAGGGTGGATTTCTTTAAATCATGACTGCTTGAAGTTGAAGAGCAGCAGTGTGCAAGAATAGTTTGCAAAAAATACTTTCGATTGGCATTATGATTGTGTAACAGTTTAATGCCGCCATCCTCAGCTGAAATTTTTTGCTTTATGATTGGACAGAGCCAGAATACATATTTAACCTCCGCCCCTTGATCAACAACTGGTACTGCGAAAAGATCGGGACATCGGGAAGCCTTGCTAACATTTGACGTTCGTCAGCATCCTCGTTTGCGATGAAAAAGTTAAAACAAAAATAGCTACGTATTAATATGCACAAATTTAAATTGGCTGCAGTGTTACAGCGAAATAAAATGACAAATAAGAATGCAGAAAATGTCCTGCAACTGCTGGGCTATTTCCCATTTTATGATGCAATAGGGTGGCATGTTATCCTGCCACAAGCACATCTGCGTCAAACCTGCTGTATAAGGGAAGATCTGAGAGCTGTGCCTGCACTGTGATCTCCTCAGGGGCTGCACACGGCGGGTGATCAAAAGCATCCCCATGAAACTCCAAGACATATTATGTAGTGCACATCATGTGGATACAACTATGCGTGCCCTGCAAGTATCAGCATGTTAGCGCTTAATTAACCAACTGCCCTTTAGACAGCCCTTCAACCATACTAAATTATACTCTTTTATACTGACCTGAGCCCTGCTCAACCTTGCCATGAAATACTGTTCCTTTCGCTGGGAGTTCATTGAGTGTGCGGGGCTTCATTAGCTCACAGTGCAAAGGGAAGGCAGGATGATAATGATCATCAGAGGAACAGGGGTCTCAACAACGACTCTGGTATTATCTCACAAAACAAATTATACCATACAAGCACTGCTGTGTCCTTCTTTATGTAGCTCCTTTCAGTTTGTATTTAAACTCTTTAATTACTTATTTTCATGGCTACTTTCCATTGTAATATGATTCATATTCACCAGTGAAATTAGGCATAAAATGACTAATAATGAGAGATATTACACAGTAGGACTAAGACTTGTTAATGGGTACTTGTTAATGTAATATGCTCATTTGGCTGTTTTCAGTATGAAAGGTATGAAAGGTTCATGAATAAAATTGGGTGTTTAATACCTAAAACCCGTGTGAAAACACACGCACGTCATTCATGGCAAGGTGCTCAGTCCCACAAGGTGCAACGATAAATTTATGTCACATCATTATTATCATTATTATGTTGAATGTAATCAACAGGGCTTTAAAGCCACCACAAGACAAGTGGTGTGTGTGTGAAACAGGAAGCAAAGAGTGATTGACTATGTCAGTGTATAACATGTCTGTGTACTATTATACTTATATATACATATTTTGCATTTGAATATGGACAATGATGAGGTGAGTGTATGCCTGTTGAACTGTGAATAAATGGAAATCCAAATAGAAGCACCGCATTAGACATTTGTTTTTAACCCAGAACAAGTTCATATGTTCACCCTCAGTAGCTTAATTAACGCCATACTGTATTAAAAATAATACAAAGTAGCTACAAAGTGCTTTTATGTGTTTTTCAGAATTGAGATATATATAGTATATTGTGATATAGCCTAAAGGTCTCTGGTTATTAATTTAAGGCCATACAGCCCAGCCCTAGCATACATTCTATATGAAGTGTAGCCAAAACACTCTCATTGAGGAAAACAGCTTAGGTTTTGATGATTTTTATAAGGAGCAACAGAGTACACAGGCTGTAATCAGACACTACCACCAACATCACAGCCATCCCCACACATAAAGCTCAATCCATCATCCAATCAAGACTATGACCATAATCTCCTTGTGTTTATTATAGCTCCTGGCTCAGGAAATGTGCTTTGTCTAAGGGCTGCCAGGCTCGGCCAAGATGCAAAAACATTTTTGCAAAAATCCAATAAGGCCAGGAAGCAATGTGGCAAAAGGGTTTTGGCAAAAGGGTTCGGGGCGTATGTGGGTAATGAAATGCTGCCTGTCAGTGACAGTAAAAGGGCTTATCAATTAGCTTCCCCTCATTCTCTCTCCCTGCCTACCTTACTTTTTATTTCCTTTCTTTCTGCAGCTACACAGGGGCTTCAGGCAGCACTTTGGGAAAAAATATCTTCCTTTCATATTCATCATTTTTACTTTGCCTCTGTATTCACAACAAAACAAGTTCTTTCATCTTTGATACACTGTTGGGCTCTCCTCAAATAAACTCAGCCTGGATAGGGATAGGTAGGTTTGGATGTGCTTAAACAGAGCCTGTACTACAATGCATGTTCATAACAATGACATGACATGCCCGAAACAATTAATTAGCTTTTAACCAGTGGCTGCTGATATAAAAGGTAAAAAAAAGAGAGATCTCTCCAATTTGGGGTTGAATATAGCCTTACAGAAAATAATGAATGGATTACATTTAAAGTCATGACTGAACCACATTGTCACAACTAATCCTTTCATAATATTTTACATTAGAGATATGATACAGAGGCTCAACACAGCATGGCAGAGACACTGTAATGTCTGCGCTGCTTCTTCATTTTCATTATTCTGCCTCAATCCTCTCCTCCACCCTGGTCCGCTGGAAAGTCGTTCTTCCATGTAATTTAAAACAAACAACAGCCAGACACAGATAAGGGCATGACAGGCAGAAAATAATTCTGCTGCCTTCCTTCATCTGAGGGAGTCTCGAAAGGTCACCCTCACCACTGCCAAACCTTGTGTTTGTGTCCGCAGGGGGGAGGGCGGACGCGGGGCAAGAGGTCACATTGTGGCTTGGGTGGTCTGGTGCTTTGATCAGACAGGAAGTCATCCAAAAAAGTTTCTTAGTTCCTGGAGGGGGAGCTAACAGAACTCTAGGCAGGGGCTCTGCAGGCGGTGTGAGGACAGAGGCAGAGATGAATGAATAGAAGGACGTGTAAGTGATCTCTGGCCAATCAGAAAAGGACAGTTTTGCATTGTAAGGAGGCATTCAAGAATGTACTGACTAAAATATATTGTTTACCACGAATAAAGCTCATTATTCACCCAGTCTTTGCTACCAATCTTCTCTTTTTTGGGCACATCCATTTCTCAGCACATTATTGATATTAAAGATATGATATGGGTTGAGTCGTTTACTTATATTATCCCAGATTTGTCCAATAATGTTCAATGTCAACGGCCATGATCCATTGCCACTTGCTTCTTTTTTTGCTTTGATTGAGAGACCACTTGTGGCAGAAATTACATTATGTGCGACACTCAACGACAAAGTTTGTTTGTTTCTGTTGTAAACCTGGTTTGGTAATCTCTCAATAGGAGAACAGGTTGCAAGTGACGGCAAACTGATGTCCGATCTAGCTCACAGTTTCCGTAAGAGTCCTTTTAGTGTCCTCTTCATCCTCTTTATGTAGAGTCTTAGTCTACCAAAGGCCAAGTATAATAGGGTGAATAATTATTTTATCTCTCAGGCCACCAAACTGTTAAATACCCATGATGACTCAGCTGATGATGAGTTTCCCATATACTGTAACTATTGGGAGGTGGTGATGGTTTTTAACCATTAATGGTTAGATTGACATACTAGATGTAATGTTGTTCAGTGTACGTTCAGTGTAAATCATTATGATTGGATTGGAAAGTGCATGAAGTTAAGTTACAACCTTGGAAATACTTGTTTGACGAATCAATGCGAACTGGAAGGTCGATGTGCAGTTTTAAGCCTCAGATATAAGGTAGTGATTGGACCTTGAGTTAAGATTATTGTGTTCAAATAAAACAGATTAATCTGCCCTTAGTGATCGTTGTCAGTGATTAGTAGTGACAGTCTGAGGACATATTTACAAGGTGATAGCGCTCAGAATTGTGCTTCAAAAGTAATCTTACATGAAGGCCATCATCGGGCTTGTAAAGGTTATTACTACGCGATATTCAAACATGCAAAGTTCAACAAGGATGTAATAAAATATCTAGAGCCGTGCAGCTATTTTTGCAGACCTTGAAGGATCAAATATAGATGCTGCCGTTTGCCTTGCATGTCAGAACACAAAATAAGCTCTGATAAAAACTCATGTCCGTGCAAGAACGACTCCCACATAAATAAACTTGCTCATCAAATACCAAGGGTAAAGATGTTGTATATTTTGAGTGCAGACAGCTCTCAGATACGTACAGTACATATACAGTACACCATCTGGGTCTGTCGATGTTCTTGTCGTCTTAATTACACCTACGTTGCTGATGCATTGTAAACTGTAAAGAGAATTATTTTGCCATCCATCTCCGCCGGTGACACACACTTTAAAGCCGTAAACTATTTAGTTAATGGCACACCTGCAGAGCTGACGCAGAGTGAGTGGGTAGGAGTTTATTGGACTCCTCCACGTCAACTTCAGGGGATTTGATCCAAACTTTTAGACACCACTCTTGTAAAAACTCTCCAGTGCCCACACTGCATTACCTTAATGCATTAAAGGCACTTTACCCCCCGCTTTTATATCCCGACGTGCTTTAAGCAAGGAGAAAATAAGACTCCAGGCTGTGGTGTGTACTTACAGCAGGTACTCTATGAAGAGGGGATATGAATGATATCAATCAGTGAAAAATCCTGCATCGGCTAGTGGGTGTCCTTCCTAACTGACAAGATTATAGGGGAGCTTTGAAGCTGCTTTTATTGGTTCCTCCACTTCATTTGGGTTTACTTAACACCTGGGAGCTTTCATACCAGCACACTGCTGTACTAAAGCACTGTTTACAGCCTCTTGCACTTTTTTTTTTAACTTATTTATTTCCCCCTCCTTCCCCGTCAGCCTTTCATAAATTCCTAGAAGTGTGATTGATTTGAGGGTCTCAATATCCGGACAAGTAAGGAGGATGTTTTTTTAACTGCTGTGGAAGAAGATAATTAAGGGGCCTTCTCTTAAAATGGCCACCCTACTGCTCAGAATCCACCGCCCAAATGAAATATTCAGCCCTTCTCACACGCTGACCACCTCTCTGGCAGTTTAAATGGCCTATTTTGGCTCATTTGGGGCTTGATTGATACACAGAGGCGGGGTTGTTAAAGCAACAGAAGGGCATCTTGGTGATAAAGACAGGGTCACCGCTGAACTAAAGGGGGCAGCACTAACAAGCACTTGGATGGCTGGGTTGGAAGCCCTGCCACCTGAGAGTAGCAGAGGGAGGAATAAATAAGGGTAATATGGCGAGAGGTTTTTGAAGGAGAGGAGGTGATGGCGGGGGAGCAGGGGGCTGCGAATGTGGGAGGGTGAGCAATGGGGGGTCAAAATGTGAGCGCTGCCTCCGCTGTGAGATTCTGCTCTCCTTTCAGGGGCTTGCGATGAGAAAAAGATGGAGACGTTGGGGATGATGGGTAGTGGGTGGCGGCGGGGGGTGCAGAGTGGAAGAAGCAGCCACCAGCTTTGGAGGTCAGCCGCTCATGCCGTGTGACAATGGCGCTTGCTCCTCACCCCACCCTCCACTTCGAACCCTGCTGTCTGATGGAAATCTTCCCATCTGCAAACTGGAAACCGCTTGTTCATTTGTGGGAATCAGCCTCCCCATTCCCACACATGGCCTCAGATATGGAGACAGACTACTGGATGTTAAGTGTTTCACCACGCCAGGCTGGATTGATGAGGCTCACAGCAACTTAAACGATGCCGGATCACATGCTAAACCAGGGGTGGGAGCAGCACAAACATGCGGCAGGATAGTGACGAGAAAAGAAAACAGAGAAGACAGTCCTTAATTGCCTTTTCAGTCATTAACAGGGTCCCACACCTCATGAAACATTAATTACACCAAGCGCTGTGGAGATAGGGATGCTTAATTAGAAATTATTCACTGCGTGGTGAGAACTGAGCGATAGCATTTCAGCGGCATGTAAATTGTCCGTGTGAGATCTAAAATAAGCGCGGCGAAAATCGGTGTCGACGTCATGCTTATCTGGCTTCCTCTCACTTGACTGTCTTGTGAAGTGCGATTCCCTTTTACCTGATAGCATGTTGAGTGAAGTAGGACATGAGTTAACCCTTGCTTCTCCTCTCCTGTGTACTGCTTCTCTCCTCCCCTCCCTACCCTGGCTGTTACCTATCCTATACCTCCTGTGTGGTTCATAAATTATTTACACCACCCTGCCCGTCCCCCTACAGACAGGATGTAATTGACACAGAGGATCTGTCAATTACCCTAACATCTGGGAGGGACTGATTGGTACATCGCTCTCCCACTTTTGCCCTTCGCCTCTCAACTCTCCCTCGTTCTCACTCTTTTTCAGCCCCATCCACAATCTGCCTCTTCCCTTTCCCCAGTTAGACAGTGGCCAATGACATGACATTAACGCTCTTGATGTGAAATACCCTTGACACCGCTGCCCCCTCCTTGCCATTTCCCCTAATCCCCTGCATGACTTTAAAAGTGGCGTGCTCCACCCCTCATCCCAGGTGTATTGATTTTTCTCTCCATCGGCGATTGCCACTGCATATTCCCGCCGTGTGTGTAGCTCTTTTGTCTGTGTGGAGTGTCCTTCCTCTTACAAGATCGCACAGTGGAGTGGCAATAATGTCACCAGACTGTACCTACCGTAATGGATGGGCTTCACTGATACATGCAGGGCTCGGGGCATAAGTGCTGGCCTTGGGAAATGTCAGAAGAATATCAGAGAGCGGACCAAAGCACTGAGAGTTAAGGACAGGGGATATCTGCCATGGAGAGGTAACAAAACGCATTAGGAGACATGTACAAAGCCTATTAAGGGTGTGCATAAGGACAGGGATGGTGGGAATAGAATTTATAGGTCTGCAGAGAAACAAATGGGAAACTGAGATAATGGTGGAGGACTTGGGACACTAACGTGATGTTCACAGACCTGACTGTCTGCACATTTCCCCCATATAGGGATCACTTCATGTAAAATCAATACAATCACGTTGAGGAGTCTCAACTACAAAAACTTCTTAAGCTTAGTGCACCAACATATATGAGGGATATATGTGGGTTTATTATGACGAGAAGCTTCCTGGTAAGCCAAACAAATGAATACGTGATTGCTAAAAAGCCTCTGAATCTTAAAAGCAGACAGAAAGGAGAGATGCACAGTAAATCAAAGGAATAGCTTCACATTTTGGGAAAAACACACTTTGTTTTATTGTGCCGAGACTGAGACTGATACTACTCTCATGTTTGTACATTTAAAGTTAAAACAAGCAACTGGTATTTTAGCTTAGCTTAATAGCCTGGCTCAGTCCAAAGTAAACAAAATCAACCTTTCAGCACCTCTACAGCACTCTGATTAGCCTCAGGCAGCCTTTCATTGCTAAAAAAAGCCCCTGCTCACCGTGGGTAGTACTGTGCTCAACGTTTCTGATTGGTTGAGTGCTTGCACCATTTTATTTTAGC
The DNA here is from genome assembly GCF_965226575.1 of Pagrus pagrus. Lineage (NCBI taxonomy): Eukaryota > Metazoa > Chordata > Actinopteri > Spariformes > Sparidae > Pagrus > Pagrus pagrus. The sequence goes on along the minus strand of NC_140204.1, from coordinate 14,379,203 downwards.
CACCATTTTAAGTCAAACTGTTTGTTTGTTGCTCATTTTACTTCGACATGGAGTTACAGAAGAACAAGTTTTATTATATGGTGTCGTCATTGGATAGTCCCACGCAAAAATGGAAACCTTTTTCATACGTTAGCAGACTAATTTGCTGAATCTTCGCAGGCCTTCAGACCGAGATGAAAATGCAGACAACAAAAGGGTGAAGGAACGGTTACTTCTTTGAAATGCGACTGTTATATGCTGTTCATTCAATCAATTGAAAACCAAAGTGGAAAAACATGCAGGGCTACCTCTTCTCTTCTTTTTTGAGACTTGATGGCAAGCTAAGCTAATTAGCTTCTGGGTGTTGCCTTGTACTTAAAGGACAGATGTGAGAGTGATACCACTATTTTCATTTCTTGGCAAAAGAGCAAATAAGTATATAAATCACAATTTTGAAGTATTCCTTTAAGAATGCTGACATTGTGGAGTTTATGTGAGGTTATATTGGTGTTGCATACTTTTTGATAAATCATGTCCTCTGTGTATCTCATGTAGTCCTTCATAGCTGCAGCAATAAATGATAAAAGAAAAATATGCATTCTTTTCTTTACTTCCCTGAAATACTGGAATAATTTTCTTTTATTACCATTATACACTTCATTGTCCCGTGTTATTTATATATACACAGTATAAATAACAGAACAGCTCAGTGGGAGAATGGGATTTCTTTCATCTCATTTCAAGGAGCTTCAAAGATTTTTTTTTATTCTACTCTTGGTCTACCACACTTGGCAGTAAATAAAAAAACAAGGTTCTTTACCTGCTCTTCAGATGCTGGATGCTCCCCAAACACTTGAAACGGCCGTTCACCATGATGGCCATGCGCGTGCACAGTGCCTCGCACTCCTCCATACTATTGAAGAAGAGTGGACAGATGTTGCAGGATAAATGAAAAGCAGCAATAATAGCAGATGTGTGAGAGGCTTCTTTTGCAGGAAAAACAACATCTTAAAATTGGTCTCTTTTGTATAATGGGGGTATTTTTGTATTTCTCAGTCAACTGCGAAAATGCGCTGTACTCAAGGCTAAAGCATTGATCACAGATGGTTTTTCATACAAGGTAGAACTAAATTTTCGACCTTATCAACTCACATTTCTGACCAAAAATGAAATTTTTGCATGTCCACTCTGACACCTTAAATGGACGACTAATTTGGGAATTAGAGAGAGAGGAAGAGACCATCTGTAGTTCTTATTATCTCATTTTTTCTCTTTCAGTGTTGGGCCGGAGCAGGAGTCATTTGTAGTTGAGGCAAAACCTGTGAAGCCTTTCTGAGGAATGGTGCAATTAGGATTATGACTTTGTAAAACCTGGTGAATCTGCCACTTAACAAAACACTACCACCTGGTCACGCCATGGACGATTGGATGCAGCTCAGCCACATTGCCTGGGACGACAACAAACGCTTTTATTTCCCCATGAAGGCAACAAGTGTAATGAGGATAATATATTCCAGAGGAAACAGCAGCGCAGATTATTCACCTGCAGTGCCAGGAGCAGGAATGATTCAAAAACCCAGGCAATTTGGGAAATGGTGAAATGAATAGACATGTGCATTGTTAAATGGTCCATATCGACTCCATCAAGTTTTAAGTTTCACGAAAAATGAGGCATTCCATCTAACCGTGACCAAAACTGGCCAACGTTACAGAAGAAAAAAAAGTCGGGGGAGCTAACTTTGCTCCAGGAACTCTTGGATAATGAAAAGACTCCAGCACTGATATTGACAGTTTCTCTTTTCGTGGCAGAAAAAAAAAAAAAGCGCCAGTCAGTCAATATGCCCTCGCGCTTCATGAAAGCTTTATCGCAGCCAGTGTGTTTCTGGCAGCCGCGCCGGAAACAATACCTTTCAACTTAAGTCCAACTCAGATCAATTATAATTACAATATTTACAGCTCACATTTGTTTTATGGACAAATACGGTTGATCTGCTCTCCCTGGTGAGGAGTCCCAATATTTGGACAGCATCTTAGCGGGCGAATCCATCAGGGAAAATCAATAGATAAAGAGTGATTTTGCACCTGTGTGATGTGAGAATGACTGAACGTCCTTCTTTGATGATACTCAGGATGCAGTCCCACAGGAAACGCCGGGCTTTGGGGTCCATCCCAGTGGTGGGCTCATCCTGCAATAAGAAACGTTTTGATTATTCTCCGCCTCAGCACACTGTTTGAAAATGTAGGATGCCACGGTTACACAAATGTACTTTTAGCAGAAGATTTAAAGACGTGTGTGAGGTGGGTGACAAATAAAAGGAAAAACCTGAATTAATGAGTGAAAAAATGTCCAATGCAACATAAAGCAGGTCTCACATCTCAACCCAATTAAATATCTATGAATTTTTTGACTAACATGTGAGTGCGCTCTCCAACATCATCATCAAAACAATGAGAAAAGCAACATTTTTTGGCACGATGGTGTTCCATGCGTCCAATAAAGGCCAAGAGAATTGTCCAAAGCTGTTCATGGTGATTTTTCCTTCAATTTGTCACCCATTTTTGTACATGAACACATAACTAAAAGGCAAAAAGAGGCGTTTTGGGTGCTAGACACAGGTAAGGTCTGGGTGAACTCTGAGTGTACCCATTTACACATAATGGAGACACATACTGAAGCCTTCTCCAGCATTCGCACACAGTGCAACACACACACACACACAGGGCCTCAGTGACTTGCTGTGTCTTTTCTCCTCGGGGCTAGTCTGTCCATGCATGATTAGAGAGTGACAGTACTCAGTCCATTGGCTGGTTTTCGTTCCAGGCCTGCTTCTCCCTCACTAGCAGAGTCCTACAAATCCCAAGGGGTATTTCCATCACCGTGCCCAATGTGTCCCTGTGCAGCCCGACATGGCACTGCCTCAAGGCCCGCCTGGACTCCCTGGGCTTGCACACAATACTGAAACTGACACAGACACTGACAACACATTATCCCACTGCCTCAAAGTGAAGGCTAGCTTGGCTCGGGCGAGTTAATAAGTAGGTTTGGGAGAGAGCAGCTCGATGGGATGAGCAGCACTGAGCCAGAAAACAGAAACGGTTGGAGAGATTATTCTGTCAATGTAATTTATTATGGATTACTCATTACCTGAGTGATTACTCATTAAATTGTTATTAGCAGCATAATCTGATGGATTGCTTTAAATCATGCAAAGTAATGCGTTTATTACAGTTTACAGGTAGCAAATTATACAGCATGAGCCGGCAGTAAAATGTATGTCATATAATATTTCTGCTTTATTAGATCATGTGATTTTGTGTGTGGGGCACAGGATAACAGGTAGAAATTGCAATAATCTTAATGAAAACGTTGACTTTGGTGAGCCGCCTTAAGGAGCCCACAGTGTGATTTAAGGTCATTGAAGTTTGTCCTTCATAATAGCACAGCCACAACTTCATAATGCACATTAAAGCCACTTCACGGAAGCATGTGACGCAGTGTATTCTGAGTCAGGCGGTCATTAATTCTTCCATCAGTGAGAAAATGCTTTTGTGCTCAGTTTTAAGTACTCATGAATGAGAATTTTCTTTGTATAAGTAGGGTTCTGTGTGCTCTGTGTTTTCAAGGAATTGGCCTTTGAAAATTAAAAAGAATAATCAGGAAATGGCCAGTGAGTGACCCCTCTCATCCACAAGTCATGTACTTGTAATCCTTTGGGAAATTCAGTGAGGTTTTTAACCAGATTGATCTGAACCTGTTGAAAGCGTACCCTGAATTCCTACACTCGCTCGTCTTCCTACCACAGTCGAGTCTCTGTGTGCTTGTAAACATAAAAAGAACTGATCTGCTGTAATCCAAAACATCTGCACAGCATCAATATTGATTTAAAGTATTACACCCTTAAGTCTTAATGAAACAGCATCGTATCACATTTTCACCATGTACAACACATCAAGAGCAGCATATCTCACCAGGAAAATCACAGGAGGACAGCCGATCAGGGCTATCGCTGTCGAGAGTTTGCGTTTGTTCCCGCCGCTGTAGGTTCCTGCTGACTTGTTGGAGTATTTGACCAGCCCCAACTTCTGGATCCCCCACTCGGCCACCTTTTGAAGAGAGATATCAAAGTGACCAAACCCATTACGGTGTCAAGAGGAGTGTTTGCATCATCAGACGCTTCGTGATGGATGATATTTTGGCTTGGATCTCCAATGTATTTATGCTCTGCGGCTTTCAAGGACAAGGCATGACAGCCGGCTTCACTGTTAGACCTTAATCATAGCCTGCCGAGGTGCTTTACTCTTCTCCTTGCTATTTAAGCAACATCTCCTCAAACGGCGCCAATTGGGATTGTCTCCGAAGTGCACAACATCAAAAAGAGATGTTTAGCAAGCTGTTAGAGCCGCATTTCACTTCCAGTGCCTTTCCAGAACATACGTGTAGACATTTTGTTTACCGAATATGCAAATACAGCTACACAAGGGCTCAATCTGGATCGAGATTTGACGCCCCAAAAAAAAGGCATATCACAATGGGCTGCAGTAAAATTTGTTAGAGTTATGCTAGCAGCGCAGAACTGGGTCCATTTATGCTGCAGCTAAGAGATCAAAGCCCTGGCGCAAGGTCTGAGGCCTATGGTCGCCGCCAGCCTCTTCCTCTTTTGATCTCACTGTTGTAGAAGTGGGCGGTGTGAGAAGGAGTGCAGGGAGGCCGCACAGGGCCGGCCACACCACTGGGCATGGTGAATAATGTAGAGCCATAACCCACAGCTGCTGCTTTTCTACCACCGGCCATTTTTCATTATGTATGGCTTTTCCCATTGAGGTTATCTATCACACCGACATGTACCTTCAGCTTGCCCTACATGCATTCTGGCCGAAAAGTATTTTGATGGAAAAAAATAAAATATAAACATTCTGGAAGGAAATAGACATGTCTTGAAGTAGTAGCACAGTTGAAAAAGTTCGACAACTAATCTACTTTTTGTGTTGAAGATAGAGTGCCTCTAAATGACAGCCTTGAGTAAAACAATTAGTTAACACATCTTTTAAATGTGCAAGGACAAGCAGTAAGAGATGCAATGGTTACCATGGAGACCTCTTTCTCTGGTACCCCTCGTAACCTGGCGTAAAACTCCAGATGTTCTTTTCCGGTCAGCAGCTCATCGATAGCATCAAACTGGGGACAGTAGCCCAGGTTCTGGTGCACGTTCCTCATTTCTGTTCGTATGCTGGGAGAAGAGGACATATTGGAGATTTGACATGGACGCCATTATACGTTTAAGATCACAGATCTAGGGATGAGATTAAATGCCTTAGCAACACAGAGAATATGATATCAAACATAATGAGAACAAGAAACATACAACTCATTTATGTTATGTTTTTCAAGGAGAAGAAAGAGAAAATCAGAGCTGAGCCAGTCAAGGCCTTTGATTCTCTTTGAAACTCTTCCCAAAATAACGTAGAGCATTAAGAGTGGTTCATTTCACACTCTGTACTTGTGTTTTCAAGAAAGTTGTTGAATGTTATGCGGAATTACACACTATTATAGGGGCCATTTTCTGAACGTTTAAAAAAACAACAATGACTTAGACTATTGCTTGTAATTAAAGGCTTCTGTGGAGGACAGGCACGTGTTTCGTTTGTATTTTCAACAGCTGCCATCACTGCACTGCAATACATCCTCAGACCAGAGGGTTAATAATATGTGCACAAACTATAATATAAATACTTTCACCACCTGCAGGCGACAAATGTTACAGCTGATTTTCTTCCTTCTTTTTACAGCTGCTTTGTTTGTGTTGTTTTCAAGATAATATTGGATCCATTTTTTCCCTTCAAATGTTATTTTCCTGGCGCGATTGTCAACCTGAGGGAGGCTGAATGTGTTCTGATGTGTCTAGAGGCTGCTCGGCGGCCGTAGTGAACTTAAAGCTTAACTGATCTGATATTGCGGTTGTTTTGTTTTACCTCTGTTAAAGGCTCATGATAACCGTTGGTTAAACAGCCTTTGGATAGTTCAGGCTGTTTATGTCCCAACACAGCTTTTTAAGTAGTTTCACCTTTTTAGCTTGCTGGCAACAGCTGGGCAGATTCTGCCACCGCATACAAAACTAAGAATTACCCTTTAATATTGCTGATAAACACAAACATTCATATTGTGCGGAAATGTTTATGAAAACAGTGAACAGATCCAAACAAAAACATTTTCATTTCACTGAAGAAAGAAGCTACATACATGGTAAATTTGCCAGAACATTGTTTTGTTCTGAAAGCTTTTATTTTCTGAGTGGTCTTCGCTTTCTTGCCAAGAGAAAGATGCTTAGCTGAGCATGAAGACTGCTAAGTTAGCAGGCTAGCTTTTGCCAGCTATTCCTTGTGAGCATTGAGAGGACACAACCGCACATAAGAAAGACAGTTGTCAGGAGAGGACTTCCATTCAAGCGATGCCGTCTCTCCTTTATGATGATCATTTTTCTTGCCAATGCCCAGAAAGCGTAATGAGCTGAGTGTGGGCGTACTTACAGCTGTTTTTCTCTCTTTTCACTTTTTGTTTCCCCTTAAGGTCTCTGGGACTTTTCTTTGATCTCTGTTACCCACATTAATCAGGATTAACACTGTTGTGTTCGGCCGTAATCTATTCAGCTCTCTTTCTTTGTTCAACACAACTACAGGACGTATAAATGAACACCTATAGCAACCGTTGTGATGCAAAACCAACCGCTGCTTACGCTCAACGATACTCAGCTGTGCTGCCTTGTTGTTTGTTCCTAAAAATAAGGAAGAGCAAGCCTTCCTTTGCTCAAGTGCTTGAGTCTCATATTGCTGGCGTCGAGGTACTTTTTTGGCATGTACAAAGATTTCTCCTGACTGATTTTGCACGGCGGAGACAAAAAAACAGAGCAAGACACAGGCTGATGATGTGAAAAGGAATGAAATATGTGCAAGAGGCAGGAGGAAAAAGCGAGAGCAGAGTGTTCAGCTTTTCTGAGAATATCGCAGTGAGGAGACATGAGAGAGAACCAGAGTTGAGAAGGCAGAGACGGCAGAATATATAAGAGATATCGAAACTACCTAGCCAACAAAAAACAAAAGACTGAAGGTAAGAGAGATAGAGAAATAGAAAGCTGTGTTACACAGGAGCTGGGAATGGGTGTGAGCTATAAAATAAAAAAATAAAAAAACCCACTCCAGCTCGATCCCCTTCTGAGCAGACCATCTTGGGTGGCTAATTATGATGAGTTACTTGGTGCACTAGTGGGAGTTGATGCCTCACCTGTATCCATTTAGGAAGGCCTCTCCACTGGAGACTGGGATGTCTCCTGTCAGCATCTTGAACGTGGTGGTTTTCCCGGCCCCGTTGATTCCCAGCAACCCGAAACACTGATGGACACAACGGGGAGGGCGGACTCCGTTAGGAAAACAGTGTTTTGTAGATACAAGCCTCATTGGAAAACAGACGTACTGGATGCCATTTCAAATATTCTGTACGTCGACGAGTTTTCTTTTGAATAAATACACATTAACCACTTGAATGAAGTTTATCTACAGACTGTGTAAGTATTTGCTTACTACATACAATTGAAACTACAGTCTATAGAGTATGCACAACTGCTTCAGTGTTTAGCAAAATAACAAATTGATATTTTTCTGTGCACAAACAAAATAACAAACACTAAATCAACACGGCAGGCGCGCGGCGACAAACTGTAAAAACTCTGACTGTTCCCACCAGCATTTCTTCATGCCTCTGTACATTTCTACAACAAACACTACCCTGTCTTTCCTCCTTGATGCTGCTGATTTTCTGTCCCTCTGGAGGGCAGGTGGCAGGAAGTTGTCTCTGCGGAGCCCCGGCGGTCACATGACCCCGCCTTAGGTGCTCCGGCATAAATATTTGATTTCTGTCATTCATTGATCCCCGCTTGTTTGTGACCTGTGCTTGTGAATGCATAGAGGAGGGCTAAGCTTGATGTAAATAATGCATGGAAATGCAGTGTGTGATCAGCAGAACCCTGTGAATGGCAATATTCTGCTGGCATTTACATTGGGCTTTGGGTAAACAGTGGCAGGGTGGATGGATACCGCCTGAAAGCCTACCTAGTACGAGTCCCTCTCAGCATTTGAGATTATGTTTAAATCAGGCTGCCAGCGGTACAGTGCGCGTGTGATAGTGAGTGTGTGTATGGGGATGTTTATTGCATAACGAGGATGCTTCACTTCAATTTTACACCCACGTTTCTTTAACCAAAACTGTGTAAAAGTTCAATTTGTTACATTTTGTTGATTCAGTTTCCCACTGCAAATCTACTGATCTAAACATCACTGGCTCCACGCACCTTCGCTTCAGACTGGGTTGCTCTAGCAATGCTCTACCACTAGCATGCTTGTGTGTTTTTCAGCACACGCGTGCTTGGCAGTAGCATAATGGCAGGAAACAAGCCTGATAAGGAGATTAGTGTCCCTCCTAACGCCTCCTCTGAGCAGCGTTTGGAAGATGTTTTGATTCGACAGAGCCAATTCGAATCTTCAAGAAAGAAAAACTGAAAATCAAAGCCCAGAGAGAGAATCGCTGCTCATTCCTCCTTGCTCTTGTGTGTCAATATTTGGTAAATATTATCATTAACATTGAAATTTTAGTTGAATGCGTTTCATTCAGTCAATTAATATCCAAATGGTTTCATTAGCAGCAGAGAAATAGGGAAATAGGGTTTGCTTGTTAATTTTAAAAAGTAAACCAAATGACGGACCTCTAGAAACTCCTCTAACATGGATAAAAGCAAACGGACTATAGGCTTGAAAAGGTGCTTGTGTTATTTAGCAGCATTTGGCTCACCTCTGCAGCAGGTACGCCCACACATAGCCTGTCCACAGCAGGAGTGCTCTTCCGAGGGTATACCTGTGGAGAGCAGACAATAAAATGAATCAACCAGCCAGCCAGAGAAGGAGAGAGAAAGAGGGAGAGAAGGCGGGTGGCAGGGGAGGGTGGGGAGCAGACAGTGAGAAAGATAGCAGAGAGGATAGCATGAGAAAATATGGAGCGATAGACCAGAGCAGCAGGGAAGAGTGGAGATGATAGACACAGGTGGAGAAAAGTAGGCGGGAGAGAGAGAAAGTGAAGGAAACACATTTTAACAAGGAGGGCTAATTTGCAACATTTAGAGCGAGCCAGATGGGAAAAGGTACTAAAAAAAAAAGTTAGACACTTGCACAGAGGGGGAGAAGAGGAGGACATGAGCATTAATATTTGTGACTGCAGTGACAGTATTCATGAGGAAATCTGTCTCCACTGTGAGTGCCACTTCAGTACCCTCAATAACCTTCAACACCAAACAAGTCCCCCAGTATTTCATGTTTGGACTCCAACTTTAGACTCGGCTGCATTTAGTGTGTCTCGAGGCATGCTGGTCCTCATCTTTAGGAAATCTAATAAACATGGTGAGGGAATTTGTATGGACATGATGAAAGTCAAAAGCTACAAAGATTGCAATGCTAATGTAATGTTAGCAAGTCTACACTTAGCATGTTAAAATTGCATGTTACCGCAGTTTTGTCAAAGCACTGACCACAGTTGTTACGGAGAACATGTTTGCAAACACTTTCCTATTAGCATTGGTTTTTAATGTTAACGTTGCTCTGTGTCTGCTTGATGTGTTACTGTTTATCTAACTCTCCTTTTTTAGCTCTGTTATGGTCTCCACCAACTCCTGAAGGGCATATCTGGCTCATTAGCTACTAAATACGCCACTATGTCTGGATACTTTTTGCTGAAAACAGCAGTACTGAACGACAGTAATAAAAGTGAATCAAAACACCAAAAACAATGAGCTGAAAGAAGCTAAAATGTTCAAAAACCAAGAGGAATACAGTTATGACTCACGCTGCTCATTGGAACCATTATTTTTTTTAAATGTATTGTTAAGTGCCACTCAGCAAATGACGTTAGCAACGTCAGCATTAACAGAAATACAAAAGAGGCTGATAAAATTTTTGGCGTGACTTACGAGGATACATTTTGAATTTTAAAGGCAATGCAATTGATAGCCGTCAAGATAATTAACTCGTGTTAAAATGACAGACTGTATGCCGACACTGCCACCTTAAAGCTCCAGCCATGGTTCAAACAGAGAGCCAGACCCCACGAGATGCAGAATGCCATCTCTCAGGACAAAGAAGAGAATGAAACTGGAAACGAGAAGGTGATTGATATTTTTCACATCTCACTTGAAAAGAATTTCCATGCTGCATCCAACATCCTCCCCCACTGACCAGCCTCATCCACGCACATTTACATTAAAGTCTGCATCGTCTGAGAGTTTCACCGGAGGAGGTAAAGAAACCACCCACTTGAAGGGAACAAACTTTAAAATTTAGTGTAAAAGAAACATTTTAGTGCATGAGGTGCTTTTTCCACATCCAAGACTATGTTCGGGTTTGATATGTTTTCAAAGTGGTTTGAACACAGCGTTGTCTTGCTTTAGCACGGAAAGACAAGACAAGGCCTTTGTTGTTGTTGCTGAGTGTGACAGTAAAGACATTTGCCATTCAGAATCAAGGACAAACTGTGCCCCTCTGAGTTGTGCAAAGTGACTACTGTTGCCTTTTTCCCCCCCCGTTTTTAAAAGTTTTTCTCGATGAACGCTGTGAATGTTTACGTGTGTACCGGAGTCAGATCCCGAAACAACGAGCGTTCATTAAAACAGAGAAGTGACAGCATACGTTTCTCCGTATGAAGGAACACATTTCCCTTATAGAATCTCTTCACCGAATACTCACCATTGTAAACAGTCACCTCTCCCAGCTGCATTCAGAATGCTACCAGGCAAATATAAATTTAGAACTGCCACTTCAAGCCTGACAAACAATGACATTGCATTTATTTCACAGTTGGCACATCAAAAGCGTTTGATAAAAGCAGGAGTTGCAGAGATCTGTCATTCTTCCAGTGCCATCTGGCAGCTGCACTCACTACTTATCAACCTGGATTACACGTACCACTTTTTAGTGATAGTTTGCAGTGCTAAAGCTACATCAAAGCAGCAGATACATGTAAGGAGGAAGGCAATTAAAGGATAATTCCCCTCTGACTCGGGCACCATGGCAGCTGTCATGATAAGCAGGCAGACGTCTAATCAGATGAGACAGTTGAGAGAAAGTGGTGGCGACAGTTGTGCAAACCTAAAATATAGATTTAGGCTGGAAAATCACAAGCTTCAAAAGCTGAATGCCACAGCTCAGGTAGTAAACCATGACCCTGACGCTGCTTTATTATAAAGGATTCTCCAATATATGGTCCATTCATTCCATCATGAGGCACCTAAAGCATTGGTTTAGAAATATTTTGTCTGATGTGCCATCACCAGTGTTAACACTGGTGATGGCATAAAAGTGGATATTGTTATAATATTTTGTTAACACAGTCTACACTTAAATTGTCAAGGTTTCGGCTGTGGCTCTCTTTTCTTTCTTGTTATTTCAATAGCTTTGGTCAAGTACTAATTCCATGTGGCAGAGGCAGGACCTAAAATTTATGGTCACCAGTTTTCACACAATCCTAATTACCTCTGCGTGATTTTTGGTTAATTGCTCAGGGAATAATGCATGGATCTTGATGAAAAATAAAAAAAAATCTGATGTATTTAGGTGGCTGTTATCTATAAGTGAGTACAAAAGGGAACCGTTGGGTCTTTGCTGAGGTATGTGCTCGACCGAGTGCCATTCTAGTTGAAGCATGTGATCTTAAAGGCGCAATATGAAAGAATTTAAGAAACACTAAAGAATTACCTAGAATCATTTAAAGAATAGGCAATACAGGACATACAGTTTTGATGTGATGTCAGAGACATCTACGCAAGTGAGCAAGCTAACAAGCTAACAAGCTAGCTCCTGGCCATCCTGTCTGGTAATGCCACTTTATACTTTGAGGTGTTGGTCAGATATTTTAGTTCAGGCCTCTGGAGGTGGGCTGTACAGTTTACTGGGCTAATCAGCAGCTACAGTTAGTAGGTTACTCTGGTGATACGCTGCCCCCTATTTGTTTTCAGTATGAATGCGACAGGTGGCTGATTCTTACATATTGCACCTTTAAGTTGTTACATTGATTCTGATTGAGTGTGTCCTCATAGTGTAGTAGTTTGTTAGTTATTATGGGAATAAATACAGTAGAAGGTAACCTTCACACCAATGTGTAATCACTTGTGTGCTTATTTTCCTCCTACATACAAATATTTGGATGTGTATTTTTCCTTTTTCACCAAATAATGTAATTTTTACTGTCACTCCACAAGCTTTCCAAGAACCCGTGGCAACTGCAGAAGTACCCCTTGTTTGGAAACATTGCCCACAGGGATTTATAATATTTTGATAAGAGAGTGAAATGAAAAAATACAATAGAAAAAAAAATTACCTTGTGTGAGCAAGAAAGTAAAAATCCCGGTGAAAGAAAGAAATCACCAAATAAACAGATTTTTTAGGGGGAAAATGAAAAAAACTGGGCTTGGCTGTTATTCAAGGCCATTTTGTAACAAAAAAGAAATAATTAAAAAAAATGTGTTGGATGTAGTCAGCCTTTCTGTAAACATACAACGCAGACCTTTTGTCAAACAAGTCTCATCTGAACCTCTCATCTGCCTAGAGTGCATATCACCACATGAGCATACTTGTATATGCCAAGGTGCCACTCATCTCTCATTAGTCTGCTAAATCCAAACAGCTGTCACAAGGTTCTTCAAAACTTTCACTGTCAACTTAGTGAGTGACTGGAAGGTTGAACTGACAGCACCGGGCCTCACAGACGGACACACTTCCATTACAGTCCCCATCGATTAAGGTGCAGATGCTAATGCAGCAGCTAAGTGGAGGCTAGCCGGTGGGGCGCATAGCAAAACGCTCCTGTTTAAAGCAGCGGGAAAAGGAAGGGGAGGAGCGGGAATCTGACACATGATTGATGGCCTGTCGATCGCTTCAGAGGCATGCTTAGATTTATGACAGGGCTCAGCCTGTGGCGCATGGCCACCGAAGCCATGCGCTCATTGATCAATTTGTTATCTACACCCCCAAATGGATGGGGCACAGCTGTGGTGGGAGTCAATGAGGGCAGTGCAGGAAGAATCCTGATGCCTTCTGCCGTTGCGCTGCTGTTTCTGTGCGGTGATGGGCCACTGTGTCTCATCTCAGAGAAATATCGTCAACCATGAAGGTGCGTATGAACGATGGCTGCTTGTCAACAGCGGACAAGCTTAATCAAATCTAATCTAATATCCCTAAAGTGTTTGCCTTTGTTTTAAAATGTATTTACAGTAGAGATGAAGTGCTTTCACAAGTTTTGCTTTTGAGAAGTTATCTCAACAAGTTTTGGGGTAACACTTCTCTCCATGCCGTTTCACCTTGTAATACATTACCCACCCAACTGTTTTACCCAGCACTTGTTCGTTAATTACCCCGGGGAGTGTGGCGCACGGCTGTGTCCGTGAGCAATGAGCGAGAGATTAAGTACAGTGAGACTGAGGAAGAGCGAGGGAGTGAAGGCGTGAGGAAGCTTGGTAAGAAGCGAAAGGCTGTTAGATCGTCCAGCTGTTGGCATTGGAGCAGCAAAGCCGGCTGCTGTGGCGACACTTCCTGCTGCTGCGCCGCCCGCGGGGAGGGAACATCTGCCGCCGAAGAAGTGTTAATATCGGCGGTGTCGAGGCATGCACCGTCACAGCACGCTCAACTTCACCTGCTGCAAAAGGAGGGAACGGCCGGGGCTGTATGGGAGCGCAGACCTTTACACCCCTTAAAAATGCAATCTTGTTTGGTTCATGCCCACTTATGATGTTTGTGAATGTTCACTGCTGCAGAGCAGTAATCTCTTTCCTATTTGCCTTGCAAAGTGAACAACGCAGATGCAAGTGGAGAAAAACTCCTCCCACTCTCACACATGAAGTAGATTACTATAATTCAAAAAGTGTCTACATTTAAATAGGGTAGATTATTAATGTGTAATGTTGAAAAAGAATTAAATTACACCAGACCGGAGAAGTTAAAGGTGCACTATGTAGTTTTGGGAAAGACACTTTACTCAGAAGAGAAAAATGTTCATTGACTAAATTTTAGGCCTAAACAAACAAACTTGCTTTGTTTTTAAAGAAACAATACAATATCATTACTTTGTTTATATGTGGCGGACCCTGCCACCTTTCTAGCTTCAAACACATTCTGGGGACCTTATTTTCCTCTGAGAACAGCTTTTTTATTCAGTTATGGAAGAAAAATATTTCTGAGTTTGTATTATTACCACATTAATAGTGTAAATATTACAATTCTAAGTTGAGTTACTTCTTCAAAACTATATATTTAATTTAAATGCAGGACAAAAATCTCTGTTGTGGTCTCCTTTTGTCTTCTTTACTGCACTAAAAAGGGATGGTGTGTAATAAACTGGAATAAGATTACAAATACATATGTAAATAATAGAATGGAAAGATAAAATGAAATTCAAATGCTCAAGTGTACATTGACCTGATGTGTAGGTTGCATATGTGCAGTGCAGAGCAAAGGATTCACAAGAGGGCAAGACAAGGTCAAGGATATGCAAAGGTCAGAGGGTAGAGTTCACCATCCTGATGGCCTGAGGGAAGAGACTCTCTGTGTTGGACTTGTTGCCATAAACAATTAAAAAAATATCCCACTTGATACACAAGATTAAGAGCATAAAAACAAATAAAGCAATCAATCAACGTCTGACCCAAAAAAACACAAAAGAATCGACTGAATAACAAAGTGGGAAAAGTGTATCATTATCAGAGCAGCACTTCAGCAGGAGCTAAGATATACTTTGCACAATACCTTAGTGAGGTCGCAGATCTTCAAAAGGTTATTCTGGGCCCTGCCTTCGTACACCCGCCCGCGTTCCCGAGCAACGTCAATATCCTCCTCTTCCTCCGCAGATAATGACTTCGCTGAAATAAGCCTGACAGAAAGAGTCAACCACAGTTGGCACAACACCCTTCATTAAAATTAACATGAACTCGCATGACACATTATCTCGGTCAAAGTTTAAGCTCGGTGAAACAATCTCTGCAATTTTCATAAGTAGGAGAATAGGAGAGGCCGCAGGCATTAGTTTCCATGGCAGCAAAAAAAAGAAAGAAGGGAGTATTTCTAAAAAAAGTGCATTATTGATTTAAAAGGGAGAGGATAGGAGGGAATGGTTTGTCTGAATGAAACAGATACTGGATGAAAAAACATGGACAACAACTATATAAAAGTAAGAAACACGATCATGTGGTCAGAAACTTTTTCGTCCCATAACAAGTTAATTCCCTCTGAAATAACAGCTGGCCACAGCTGCTTTTACCTTGGTTTGCAGAAGAACTTGTACTGGATGAGGAGTGTGAGGGAAAACATGACGATTCCCTCGATGAACATGGCGCAAAGGTTCTTTCCCACCATGTCCCAGCCGAGGGGGTCCTTGAAGCGGTTCTCCCCTGATAGAAAAAGGTGGGAACAGAAAATCAACGGTAATAAACAATTCAACACACAGGGAAAGGTAAGCAATTAAATGCATTATGACTGTGTGTCGCTTGATGTTAATTTCCAGCCCTTATCTACAAGCTCAGGGGATGATTTTGCAGAAACGTCGTCAAAACAAAAAGGAATTACCAGATGTGTTTTTTCTTTCATTGGCAGCCAAATTTATCTTTGTCAAAAGTTAGTGGAGAGCAGGAAATTGTCAGCTCTTTGAAGTGTTTTGGAGACATATTCATTGGTGAAAGCCAGCAGTTTAAAACGCCACTTAGCCTTAAAAAAAAGAAAAATGGCTGTCATCTACAGTGTGCCATGTGAGAAAATCACTGATATCCTGCACTTTTCATGTTGAAGCCTCTTTGGCTAATGAACATGTAAGTAAACCGCTGACAGCCCCCCCCACTCTAATCATTGTCAATTCTCCCTCTCTTTCCCTCTCCAACCTCTCTCGGTGTCTTCAACTCTTGAGCCCGAGGGGGCAGAGTAGGGAGACAAGAAAAACGAAAGCGCTTTCAGTCTCATTCTCTCGTAAATAGCCCCTCTCCACACTAGCCCTTTTAGGTTGTGATTGCTTTTCTCTTCCTGCTCTCCACAAATGATTCCTCAAACCACTATTTCCAGCTCCGTCTCTCTACGGCTAAGACTCCTCTTCCTCTTTCATGTGCCTCTTTGCCTCTTGATGGCCCCCTCAACCTCCCGGCTCCACCTCTTCAACCCCGTTCCCCTCGTCTCCCTTTTTCCTATCTAAATTTAACACATGTAGAGTGTAGAGCTCAGGAGGAGGTTTGGGGGCTGTATTACGGGTCAAACACTGGTGGGATAAAGAACTAGCATTTACAATGAAGTAGTAGAGAGGGACTTTAAAGGAAAGGCGTGTTGTTTAAGAGTTATTTCAGGGCTGAACACATGGGTAGGAGGATTGTGCACAAGCATACATGCAGTACACACAATCCTGGCAATGTGTTGACACTATTCGACTGGTCTTAGGGTGATAGTCATGAGCCTAGAAATGCAGAAAAGTAAAGTAAGTAAAAGTAAATGTGCATTTAAACAATGCACGTGTTCAGAAATTGGCTTTGCAAATTAGGTGGGCACAATTTTGGATTTTGCCGTTACTCGACATGCCAATATATCCCAAATAATTTGGGCTGACTGATGACACCAATGTATGCATTTTTTCCCCCAAACTGCAGGGAAGATCAAGTGTCTCCTCTAGTGGAATTAACATATTATTATGCCAAATCTTATTGGGATGGTCCACTGGAAGATCCTTTTCAAGAGGTACAGATTAACTGGGCAAAATAATAAAACTACTACTAGTCAACCACAGCAGAACTGAGGTTGCTATACTGCTAAAAATGTGCTTGTTTGAGTTCATGCAGCATGTATTTTAATGCATTTCTGTTTATATTGGAGGAGGGAATGGTTATTGATACAAATGGACCTAATTTATCCTTGTATATCCTTGTATACTAACCACTGAGGCAGGGGCATAGGGTTGCAACAGCATTTCACAGTACAATAACCATCTCAGAAAACATCACAGTTTCAATGTATTATACAATTGTTATTGTGATTCTAAGTATTTGTTACCCTTAAAGGAATGAATACAGAAGGGTTTTTTTCTTATGGTTGAACATAAGCTTTAATATAATTTCACAAAATATGATGTCCTGACAGATGTGAAACTTGATATAAACTAATAACACGAATACCTTAAATTCAATATCGCATCCCAGTGTTCACACCTTGAAACCGGTCTTCTGCTGCAGCTCTACAGATGACTGCGCCTGATCAAAGTCTAATGAACGCAAAACTCACAGCCCCTCTATAATCGGACACATGATGAGAGACTACCCGAAGGTGCAATATCGATGCATATTCCCTGATGGAAAGCGTTTTCTCGTGGGTAACATCGAATATAAACAAAAAACTATTTTTTGTTTATGAGAAAACTCCACGGGGGACCTTTAAGTACAGACCTTCGCATTCAAACTCTGTTAACATCACACTGAAAGCTCTATTTCAGAATCAGATTACTGTCAGAGACTCTGTGAAAACGCTGCAGCGTCATTTAATATCTTAAAACGAGGAACATTACTGCTGTGTTATCAAAACACAGTCGCTTGAGTCGAGAAAGGTTCAACATGTTCATTTGTAGCGTATTACTGAAAATGCTATAATCTCACTCTGCCCACTTGGCAGATGTTTTCTTTCGTTCCAGGACAATGTAGTCTTAGTGCTCAATATCAAATATAATGAATAACTAAAATAAGGATTTGTTTTCTCATGGATCAGTTATGCCTCTTACCAAAACTACTGAAGAGGGTGTCCATTGCCTGGTTCTTTGCCATGTCAATCAGCCCTCTGCCCAGACAGAAATGCGGGAATATCAGCAGCACCTGCTTCACGATCTCGTTGATGCGGGTGACATTCTGTTGAGGAAGACACACACAAACACACATAAGATACAAATTGGTGGTATGTCTAAGATATGCCGTGATATTGACTTGCCACCTTGAATCAGCAGGCCCAGCGATGCGTGGGAGGTTTAGAAGGCAGCGTGGAGCGCCCCCGATGCAAGCCCGGATAATTAACAAACATCCTGCTTTCCGTTTGCATGCTGCGCTCTGTTGTGACGCGGGGCTCCACATGGCCCGCAGAGGGAGCGTGGGGCACCTTAGTTCATCTACCTTACTGTTATCCGAGTTTAGCAGTGTGTGTAACACAAACTGATGATGTGGTGCACGTGTAAGGAGACGCTAGTCCTTAAAATGAGGTAAAAGAAGCACACAGTTGGAATAAAAACACAAAATGTGAAAACACCTACAGGCACTCTGTGTGTCTGGCTCTCTTCCTTCTTTTGATACTGCGTACAAGAGCAAGGAGACATGCGAACACAAAACCAAAGCATATTGTTTCACTGTTTCACAAGGCATACATAAAAGGCTAGTCTTATCTTGACAGGGTATTTCCTTGCTACAACTTGTCTTTCTCCCTAGAATTGGACTGCCCTTTTCTCCATTTCCTCCTCCTCACCACAGCTGCAATTCAACGGTGGGCCGGTAAAGCACAAAAGAAATAATGAATTAAATGAAGACACAATGGACGGTGCTGGAACAAAGTGTCTCAAATAAGAAAAGGAGTACAGTAAGTTAGGAAGGAAGGGCTGAGTGAGGAAAAAGCAGAGGGGGGGGTGGGGAGACAAAATATTACTACGTTTGGCGCGGCATGGCGTTCAAAAGAAGGTTCATGCATAATGCATACTGCTTCATTGCAGCATAGTCTTCAAAGCTCTTGCATACATGGAGGGAGACTATAAATTCATCATTTCCGTTTTTTTGGTGGGGGGTGGGGGGCGAGCCTGAGCACAGAGTAGGCGGGACGGGGGCGGCAGTGCATTTTGTTAAAGCTGTGTGCAGGATTTCCAGATGATGGCCATTTTTTGTCGCAGGATTTATTCATGGGTGTTTGTGTAACTGCTCGGTGATTTATTAGTTTCACTGAATAAGCTCTCAGTCGGCACTTGAGGATGAGCGCTTGAAGCCTTAAGAGAGTCCGTCAGACTTAAAAAAGCGATTCAAATGCCAGATTGAAAGATATCTTTGTCGAGTAAGTTTAACAGATGTCTGTCTACTTTTCAGAGGAATAGTTGGACGTTTGGTGAGATGGGCTTAATAGCTTTCTTGCAGAGAGTTAGATAAGAAGATTGATAACACTATCAAGTTTGTACAATAAATATATAGTCAAAGCCAGCAGCCAGTTAGCTAAGCTTAGGGCCCGTGTCCACATGACATTTTTCTCTGAGCTCCAATGTTTTTTTCAGTTGTGTCTAATAAGGAGCGAGGAGCTGCAGCCTAGAGAAAAGGTGCCGGTGGCGTCACTGTTACTCTATTTCAGGCAACCAATCGCATATTAGACTGGTTGGGACTCATCAACTGTCACCTTGGTAATCCAGAAAATCAAGGAAAAGCTTGTTTTGGCTGCGTTTGTCTATCCTGAGCTTCATCAGACAGAAACTCTGACAACAGAGACAGAAAAGTATAAAGAGTAGAGTATAAAGACTGAAAACTGCGAGGAGCTGTCCAAAGGTAACAAAATCCAACAACCAACACCTCAAAAGCACGCTAATTAACATGTTTTATCTTGAGTTAGTAACTTTCTAGAGCCTCCGCTGGTTCCCCAGGCACCGGTCCCACTAAACCAAAAAAAAAAAAAATAGAAAAGCTAATTGCTGTTTTCTCACCTCAAAAAGGCAATGTATGCAGTGTCAATTAGTGAGCTTTAGAGGTTGATATTGTTACATCTGGACTAGTCTGATTCACCAGATGTAGACTGTGGGTATGAACCTGGCAGCATTCTCCTCCCATCTGCTCTATTTGTGTTGATGTTTTCAAAAATCCCTGTGATTACAAACAACAAGTTCCCCTCCACACTTTTTTTTTTGCATGTTTACTGTCACTACACCTGAAGTTTAGCACCGTCAATGTCAACTGTGTTCAGTAAGAATGAAAGTTAGTAAGAAATACAAACAAGCCAAAGCATTATTTCCCCATATTACTGAGTGAAATTTGGTGCAGTCAGACCTTCCTCCAGCACTGACACAGCGCTGTGGAGACTGCCAGGTTAGCTTAAACAATTTCAAACAATAACTTTTGTATGTGAAAGAGTCCCGCCTTCTTAAAAGTTCTATTTTACTGTTCATAACAAGTGTATCCAGGTCAAAAAGAAGAAAGCAATCTCACTTAATCTTTTCCCCCCGGGGCAAAACACACAGTAATGTTCAAGATCCAAGAGTGGGCACCTGCATATGTGAGCTGAGTTATTTTTTTTTTATAGCTTGAGTAGGTGGTCACTGGCCTACTTTCTCTCAGGCAGATATGAGAGTGTGATGAAAAAGGCATCATTGATCATGATGTCAGAGCAAACCTTCAGATGTCCGGCAACGTGTTCAACAATAATTCATCAAACCTTTTATCTACATTCACGCCTTTGCTTGAAGATGAAAGGGTACGAAAGAACTTCGAGGGCAATTCGAGTAAAATACACTGTGAGTTCGGATGAGACATTGTCGGAAAAAGTATCCCTCTGATCAATCAATAAGTCTGTAACATGCAGAATATGTAACAGATCATGCCTATTAGCACAAGAGTCTGAAAAATATGTAATATGTATTTTCCTAGTTGAATTTTGATTAAAATATGGAAACAAGGCAACTATTAAAGCAGTTCAGTGCACCAGAGGAATTTATACCCAAAGGTGACATTAACACTGTTTGCTAACATAAATGTCAAACATGTTTTTATCCCCAAGCTTGCAAACGTAAATGTTAATGTTCAAGTACACACACACACGTCGGAATTTTCTGAAAGCACCCCTGTTCTTTACATTCAACGCTGAGCTTATGCAGAGATAAAGAAAGTCAAATAAATAAACAACAGCTATGACCTTGGCTGAGCCCAGCCCATCTGTCTGGCGGAGAAATGCTTAGAAGGCGAGACCTAATTTGAGATCAATACATGAAATAACACATCTTCTCTCGACTGGGTGTTCATCAAGGAGATCTAAGAGGCTCTTAGTCGGGGATGATGAAATGCTGGACAATTTTCCTCCTTACATTTCAGCTTTATGCCCATAAATCATTCTCAAATGGTTTTGAAGGTGGTATAGTCTGCGAGGCGCTTATCTGACCCATATCGCTACTTGTGCTTATTCCCACAGCACGGCTTCATTCATAATGCTGGGAATCACAATGAGAGCAGACAGACACAATATATGACTCAAGCAGTCTAGTTAGATATTTTCTGGAGATGATATTCCAGCTTTTCCTTTTTTTTGTGCACCATTGTAGTTCTTGTGGAAAGGCACGGGCGCGACCAATCAGCTAATTCAAGACTTTATAAGGAATTTTAGGGAAATGTATCAATCGACCATTTTTGCTGACTTCTATATTTCCCGCTGTGTTTGGGTGTAACTTTTTGTCAACAGAGCCAGAGTTTTATTAGATTTCTGTTTTATTTATTCAGGATATTTTGATATTTATTTCAAATTCCAACATCTGGATAATCCTAAGCATTGGAAGTTCATCGCTCTTTGACAGGGTGTACATGCATTATCATGCCATTGCGTAACCATCATCAATCATATTAGTGGCATAAAATGGTCTTAAAATAACAATAATATTGTTTATCTCAATTATTTCTGTGACAATGTATCATCCAACAAAAGTAGCACAGAAAAGAAGAAGAATAAACGGTTTAAAACTTCTGCCGTTACTGTGTACTTTACACATCCTGTCAATGAAAGCTGCAGGGCTCCACACAATGCACTCAAATTACACTACAATGTGGAAGCCAGTACCTGGCCACACTGCTGCACCTTTACGTTTATCCTGGAAAATCTATCTGTGCCTGTGGTTATCACTGAGTGGCACGTGGTGGAGGTATTGACTCAGACACCGCTTCAAGCGGTGATTGATGCAATCCACAGGGAGCTGGCCGGTCCTGAGGGGAAGAAAATCTCCCATTGGTCTCGAGACAAAACTGGGGCACCGAGTCTGCAACACGGCAGCTCTGCTTTCACACTTTTTCTCTTGGTAAAAATGGTGCCGTGCCCAAAAGGGATCTAGATACACCCCGTGCTTGAAAAACAGGGAGCAGATTGAAGCCTGTAGCTTCACTTTTGAGCGACAATGTTTAACTAAAGCCACCGCTGAGGAGCCTAAAAAAGATAAGACGAAGCTTTGAAACAGCAGAAATCTCTATAAGAGAAGACTGGATTGAGCTGTCATGTCTAGGATCTACCTTTTCTGCCTAACTGGGGCACACCGGGGCACTGTCTACGTTAGCTATTTTGTGAAGAGTCTGTTCTGTTGAGATATCTCCTCTGAACAAGGGGGCACATGGAAACCCGGAGAGTTTGAACATTGTTGATTGATGTCGACCCGTCAGGTTCTCTTATCAGCTGTGAAATCAGGTCAGATTAGCAGAATTACCATGGACCCCTGTTCCTGTCGAGTCTCAGAGAAACACTATCTCTGTCCCTAATGCCTTGGACAAGAGAATAGCGCAATAAATCCAGCCCTTTACACTGCCAGTGGGCCACATGCCGTCCATTAAATTACCACCAATGGCACCCTTTATGAGTAATATGCTCCACTAGCACTGTATCAATAAATAAAGTGAGTGCAGAGACAACAAAATGGCAACAACGCCTCTCTTTGAGGAGCGATGCACCGGCTGAAAAATACAAATTGATAATGAATGGTGGCGATAATGAAATCACGATGCAAATGAGGCAGCCTCGTTAGGAGACAGGAAACATCCCATGCCATCGCCGAGCGGCGCCAGAGGAGGCGTCAAGTCAGAGGCAGGCGTGTCGAAGGGGACACAACTGTGCAGAGGCAAAGTCTTTCAGACAACATACGTTCCGTCTGAAGTGCCGGCTCGGAGCTGCTGGAGACATCTTGATGAAGCATCAGATGCATAAGCAGCTTGTCAGGGAGCGAAGCGGCGTTGTGTCTGTTGACGAGGAATGACTGATCAGCGCCAGGCTAAAAATGTGATGTGAAAAAGTCCAAGTGTGGGCGTTGTATGCTAATCATGCAAATAACAATTAAGTCTACAAATCAAATTAGACATATTTAGTTCAGAGAAGAAAAAGATATCAAGGAAAGTAGATAATTTTTCTCAATCATCACCACCTGTAAAGCGCTGAGGTCCTGCTACTGAGAGATCTGGCTGTGACACAAATTGTATAGTCGGTGTCGGCCAATTTCTCTCCTTTTTAAATGGAATGTGATTCAAATTATAATCAGAAGTGAAATGACTGACAGTCAACACTCTCCCCTCTCTCTCCCTCCTAAGCTCTCCATTTCCTATGCGGTTCTTTTTTGGTGTCTTTGTCTTTTGATTCCCCTGAGACTGAAGCAGCTTGCAGTTAAAATGAACACTTACTGAAAGATGGATGAGGAAAAGTTCTCCGAAGACCCAATTCTCACCAAACGATTAAACATTAAAGAGAATAGGGAAAATAACTCCTTTGAAAAATCCTTGAGAGGATAAAGGAAATATATTAAAAGTTATACCAGGTGGGTACACGCTCCACCCACATGCGTATGGAGGCCTTTGCTTCGAAAACACAGTGCGTTTATCTATGATTCATATCAATTAGCCATCCACTGCTATAGCTCCTGAATATATTTTTTATGCAGCTATGGGAGCATGAGTGTCTGCGCCTGCTGTTTCACAGGAGCTGTGTTTTCAACGGTGTTAAAATTGTGCATATATGTATGCGAGTCTCTCCTGGATTTGTGCACGTACTGTACTGTATGTGTGCGCGAGTGCCACTTACATCATCATCAAAGAGCTCCATAACAAAGGTGGCCACGCTGCCGTTAATGCCAATGAAGAGGTTGATGCAGGTCAGCACCACGTAGGCTGTGCTGGGCACGCTGAAGATGAAGGAGGCGGGGTACATCATGGGGGTGATGGACCACCTGCAGACACAAAGATACTGTCATATTTATCCCCTGACCTGATTCAGCAATACTATTGTATAGTTAAAGTTTGCAAAGGAAAGCACTTAACACAAAATGAGGATTCACTTTATTTGCAGATCATCTAGTCAGCGCATCACCAGCCTCTTGCGTGACCAGTAAGTGACCCATAAAGACACTGCTGAACAACAAATGCCACCCACGCTTGGCATGCAGCAGTTCAAGGTCGGTGTCAGAGGTAGCGTGAGTGAGGTGCTGCTCAAAGTTACCACTTAAGTAGTGAAATAACACTTCAATAACTCGTATTTATCATTTTATTATTGAGGTCAGCATGAATATCGTGCACACGGGCGAGTTAACACATTCTGGACCGTAGAGTTTTAATGTTAATCAAAGTTCATCTGCAGTCCAGCAGTATCTAAAGGTCAGTCTGCAAATCGCTTCAACTTTTTTGATTTTTTGGATATTTTGTGACCAGCGCTCCACGATACGGCTGATCATGTTGGCTGTTTAATAGCACCTCATTAACATACTGGTTTCCATCAGCTTTCACTCGGGTAACTCTGACTGACAATGATGCAACAGCCAGAACATTGCACTCAAGCTCTGATCACTTAGTGTGAATCAGCTTAAATGAATGTGCCCCACATTTTAGCTGATATAGCGCATGATAGCAGGTCAATCTGAATGTTAAGATAGTGGGCGACTATCTGCAGGCTGTGGTTCATGCAATATCAAGTTGTACTTTCTTAAAGTATCATGATTATTGCTGTCAATTATTTGACTGGTGGTGGCCATCTTCATACTAAAAGCGAAAGAGATTCAACTAATTAAATCGCACTTTTCTGATCAGAAAACCTGCTGCATTGTTTTTCTTCCAAAATCAGTGGTAGAGAGACACCCACTAAAGAGTTTTAGTGACGCTTATGCTAATTGACACAGGTATTGTATGAAGTTATGAGAGGAAACGATTTGACGGACAAATTTGGGCATCAATCAAAGAGACAGTTTCGGTTACGTCATCTACAATAGAATTTAGAAAATGATGTCTTGAATTTGATTATAAGTATGATCGCACTGTAGCTTCTGTTAAATGAGTTACTAAAATAAAGTTACATAATGCACCTTTAAGGTGATTTTTTGAAAGTATCGCGTTTTTAAATTTACTTACCCGTACAAAACGAGCAGCAGAATCAGAGCCGGCAGGTTAGCGGGTGAAACGTAGGCTTTTTGTTGAAAGCAGAGGAAGATCACAATCACAATCAGGCACGGGATGACGTAGTTACACTGTCAGAACAAACACAAACGGGCAACGAAAAACGATAAGCAGCTATCACCATCAGAAGTAGAGGCAAGTGTAGGGGAAGAAGAAATTGTTCTACAGGCGTCACCTGAGAAGATTCTGTGCTTTTTTTCAGACAAACTGAAAGGACGTGTAATCATGAAATCTGTGAATTACTTTCTTGATCAACACTCAAACATTTCCATCTTCATCTGTCTAATTAAGATCAATCTGCTTCTGTTCCGCTTGAGGCAAGTGGTTGCTCACTGACACATTTTACTGAACAAGTACACGATTGCTTTCTAAAATTTTCAACTAAAACTACCATTTATTTAAATGCTGCTAAAACTCAGTCGATATCAAAAGTATTGGGTGAAGAAAAAAAAAACAGCTTTCACTTTGAGGTTTAATATTCCTTTTGGCTGCCGAGCTCGTTAATAAAACACATCTACAATTTCCCACTGGTGAATAAATGATGAACTACAGATAAAATAAACAGAATGCATCAAGATACACCGACACGTGTTTATTTACAGTTCACAAAAAAAGGTTTACACAGATATATTGAGGCGCCATCAACCTGGAGCCCCTCTAATATCCCTATTGTTGATAGAGCATGCATGCTAATGCAGACAGCTTCAGGCTAGAGTCATTAGACTGACTCCTCAGGTGCATTTGTCTTCCACTCCGACAGCATTTATCCACCATAATGATGAGCGTCCTGATGCCATTTCTTTACCAAAGGTACCTGATAAAATGTTTACTTCAATTATGCCTGAGGGAAACTGCCGGTGAGCCTGTTGAGCGTAACCAGCGGGGGCAGCCGGTGTCGATAATTACGCCTCAGCCAATAACTGTTGCTCAGCTGAAGCTTTTCCCAGAGGTCAGCTGTGTCAAAGCTACATTATCAATTACAGTAGATAGAATTTTTTTTTTTTTTTACATATAGCCTTAGGTGGAAAAAACTCAGGATAGTAGAAGAATGTCAAACTGGGGTAAAATGAGGCCTATAGCACTGAAACCTGAGAGAATCTCATTGTCACATTTTTCACCTAGATTTCATTAAAAATGTATAAAACTGTGCCTAAGTTGTACCTCAAGAAGCTACGATCAATTAAGAGGTAATACATCAGCGTGATGAAGATGGTACTCACCATGTCCCAGGCAAAGTTGGCCAACCAGTAGACACCTGGGTTTACTCCACTGACAAATTGCAGATGCTTGGCTTTGTTCACCCTCTCTTGGATGAGGAAGAGGACAAAGCTGGCAGGGATGAAGGACATGGCAAAGATAACGCAGATGGACACAACCACGTCAGTGGAGGTCGTGGCCCTGTGAATGAATAGAGCACAGCAAACAGGAGGTTGAGTGGAGAGTGACGATACACTTGCTACAAGTAAGCCCTTATCTGTGGGTTCCTTGGATGAAACTGAAAACAACGAATTGGGATGCGAGTGATTTTATGAAATGCAAAACTCAATACTCAATTGAAATGAAGGAAATGCTTCAAATGAATTGAAGGTCAAGTGCATATCCACTCCGTTTAAGGGTCAGTAAACTCTCAAAATTATAAAATACCTACTTTTCCTTCCTCTAAATTGTTTTCCTCTAAAAATGTCTCCATTTTTGGAGATACTGGAATTAAATGGTACACTGGCTATAGCTACATACAGCAGCATTCATATCTACCTCCTCCGCCAACATTCACAAGACCAAAAATATTACTAATCGCCACACTGATGTCAGATGACCGCAAGTTTGAAGAAAGAAACGTCCAGGCGATTCAAAGAAAAGAGAGCAGGTGTGTGGTTGGATCGCTTGTTACCAGGGAATGAGCCAGATGACACTTAAACATTGTTAAAGCAGCGTTTGTCTCATTTCCTGTAATGCAATAAATGCATTACATTCATTATTTTGCATTGTTTGGATGCATTTTGTTACGCCTGCAGAAATGCTTCAGGCGTGTGCTCGTTAGTGTCGATGACTTAATCAGACAAGCACTGACAATGCTGTTTGCACGTAATAAAAAAGCTTTTAGAGATCATTAGCCCTCTGGAACCATGATAGGCTATAATCCTAGCTTCTTCTTCTTCTTCTTCTTCGATTCATAGCTCCTGGTGGTCTCTTGGCAACAGTCCACAGCTTAAAATCCTGACTTCCTCCAGACAAATTGTCCCTTTGTCCTCCAAAATGTTGACCTTCACTTCACGGGTGTATATTTTCATTCATGCTTTGAAAATGTCCTTCGCCGAGTTCTGCTCAATTAGGATCAGATGAAATCGTGATGTACTCTTTTAACCCCCACCGTCATCCTCACCCTCGGCCGGTGATAATCTCTCACAAGACTTCCTGTTGTGTAATTAGCATATTAAAGAAGCTACCCCATGTGGGTACGTGGCTGTATTTATCACCGCCAACCAGAGGCAATTAGAACACATAAATAAAATAATATACGGCAGCGGGTGCCAGTCCACATTTCAACAGGTTTCAAGGGCCGTGTGCTCTGGTCGGGTGGGGAGATAATGTAGGGGACAAAGCTGTGAATGATCTAACCCCGGACACTTGAAACTGGCTAATTGCTGTGAAGAACAGGACA
This sequence comes from Pagrus pagrus, assembly GCF_965226575.1. NCBI lineage: Eukaryota > Metazoa > Chordata > Actinopteri > Spariformes > Sparidae > Pagrus > Pagrus pagrus. The sequence continues at coordinate 14,351,342 of NC_140204.1, read as the reverse complement.
AGCAATCTGCTAATTAAGCAATAATGGAAGAGCAAGAAAGATGAGCAGTGGGAGTAAAGCGTTACAGGATGTATTGCTTTCCTTTCGTTTTCGTTTAATGACAAGGGCTGCGGGCCACAGCCTTAAATGTTAAAGTGTAGGGGGGCTGATAGCAGGAGATAATTATCAAATCTGAAGCTCCAGGCGCAACATTAAGGCCGTTATTTGTATTATGCAGCATCATGTAGACAATGTAGAGAGCCATTTCAATTTTGTTAGAAGAGAATTACAATTCATCTGGCAGCTCAACCATACATGATTTCTTAAATGGGATGCTTTTGCAGGCAACGCTCACAAATCAGAAACAATATTAATTTGCAGGCATCAAATTCAACAGAAGTCAGCTGCCAAATTGCTGGTCCTCAGCAATAAAGACACGATACAGTGTATCTTCATAATGGAAATGTGCCAAAATGTGACGTTTCTGAACACGGTGGAGAAAATTAGAAGTCCCTTTTATCGTGCAGATGGAACACAGAGAGCCGCCGTGAGTGAAGTGGTAATTTCGATGGGTGTGAGCACCACCTTTCTTTCCACACGCATACTTTGACAGTTTTGGGGCCCGTGACATCACCTGTATTGAAATTGTTTCTGAATTGCACTAGAGGGGTGTCTCACTTTAAATTAGATGGTGTGGTGCAATTTTGGTGTCCAAAACCTGGCACGGGAACAAGTCATTAGTGGTGAATTATTATTGACAGAACAGCTCAAGCATTTGTCTCTCCATGACATCAAGGAGGTGTCGGTGAGAAATCTAAATTCATTTTTAAGGCTGACGTCCCCTTAAATTTCAAATTGTTTTTTACAGGCCAGAGAGACACTTTTCATTATTGGCGGTTTTCCTTGCTCTCTGTAATTCAGGGACTTTACTTGGGCTGGTGACAAATAAATTATAGTAGACTTCACAACCACACTGACAGCTACCTGCAGCAAATTGACGTCGAGACCAAAATAAAAATGTGGGCATTTTACTATTCATCAAATTTCATAGAAATGCCTTTTGCAACTTTATATATATTGTATATTTTCTGTGAATTCATCAAATCACACATCTAACATAAGTCCAAACATCCTTCTGCCATGCTCACCAGGCAATGTGTTTCCCTTAATAACAACAAAAACAGAATTATGCACACTAAAATGTGTGTAATTAGAGGGTACACTGAAGTACATTTACAAGTCTTGCGAGTACTACTGCATATCATCCAATAACTTGCATTACTGCCCCACAACATTAGGACCATAACACATCTAGTGATGTCACCATTGCACTCCCATAACACTGTTGGACTCATTATGCACAGTTTAAAAACAAATGATCAAAATCAATACACCAGAAGCAGAGATATCACCTCTTTTATTCCACGCATTATTCCTCCTTTTGAAAAAAACTGGTGCCTACATTACCCACAATGCAACACCGAGTGACAGTGACTTGTGACCACTTTTTTCACATATGCAGTGGTACTCTCCAAGACCTGTAAAGACATTTTAGGGTGTAAAATTGGTGGCGTTACCCTTTAAAGCTGCATTGCATAATTTTTCCTTTTCTGTTTATTTATTGATTTTTTTGTCACTGAGGGCAGCAGAACTGAGTTAATGACGAAACCTGGATTGTGATCAAGTTATAATGTTATTGTGGCAAACTTCTTAGCAAACGTTTGCCAGTTAAAACTTACAGCTGTTGCAGAACAACATTAGCATTTTAGGTTATTTGGAGTTCTGTCTCTGGCTACACGATAAAAAAAAGTCAATAATAACTGTCCTTTTGGCTTTGTTTTCTTTCTCTAACAACTTCTGTCTGTTCCTTAATCTGTTGACATATTGGTGTCGGGCAGGTAGAAGAGAGACATTTTTCTACTTGTCATTCAGACATTTTCCACCAAAAGAACAGAAATGTCTGACACGGCCAAAAATGGTGTAGAAGAGCATATTATTTGCAGAGTAATAATAAGCTGAAAAAGGCTAAAAAATTTGCAGCGCTACAGTATGAAGAACTGCAGAGTAGTTTGATATTTCTTTGTGGGTTTATATTTTTTCCAGTTACATTTTCATTTGATCTAGTGTTAATATAAAAAAATACTTAAGTGGACCTTCAAGCAACTTTAACCACATCCTTGTCTGCACGCTTGTTCAACAATGAAGGAGTGTCCAAGCTAATCTGGAAATCATAGTTCATAAATTGCAGTCGTCACACTCTGCACAGGGTAAGAGAGGAGAAAAGGCTCATCCTGCACCTACCGTCGTAATTATCTCCTAACCTCGGCGCAGTCTCCCTCTCTAACTCAGGGCTGTCGTCAGCAACTGATCACTACATAAATACCTGGCTGAGGATTGGGCTCAAGCAGCAGCAGAGGACGGAATAAAACTCCTGCTAAGTGGTGATTGGTAGCAACCGCTGAATTGCCTGTATAATGTCAGGAGTTGTGGTTATGGCACTGCACGGTAATTTGCTGCAGTGGAGCGAACTCTAACTCCTTTCCATTAAAGCGGTACAAAATATCAACGATGGATATTATGAAGGAACACACAAAAGCTCAAAATCACTGGACATGATCCGAGAACAAAACAGTGCACAGAGCACAGTGAGCGGTTAGATCCATATGTTGTGACTTAGCACGTCATTAATCTCCCACTCTCATGGGGAGCTGCTCTCTTGCTAGCCCTGGGATAAGGCATTAGAAAAAATATGGTATATCCTCATACGGGGCTCCCATGGGCCTCCAAATCTGTGCATACTCAAACAAATCCCTCATCTATCTATCTGTCTAACGCTTCCTATTGTATTGTCTCTTACTCATCTGTTCTCTCTTTGTCTCCGCTGTCTCCGCTCTTCTTCCCCCCACTCCATTGCTCTGTCCCGCGCGCTCGCTCGCTCTGCTTTATCTCTCTCAGCTCTCTCTACTGCATCTGATGATGCATTGTCAGAAAATAAAAAATCGTGTTTTCCAACAAAAGGCAAAATGCAATGCAGCAGCCCTACATGCTGAAATTGTTAGGGGGAGAAACTGCAGACAAGGTTTGCAGATGTAGCTTTCAGAGATAATTGCAGGCTACAGTGTAAAGACTAAAGAAGTGTTTGTATCCACAAGATACTGTGCACGTGTCTGTACAGCTGCCATCATTTCATGCTAACTACCTTGATTGCATTTCTAATTAACACTATATTTGACATTTTACACTTTGCCCTTGTTTTTCTCACCTGGATATCTACGAGGCACATGGGATGTCATAATGACTAAAAATAAGGATTTCTCAAGTTGCACCTTTGCTCCATTAATCTAAAGCTGGTTTCTTGGTCTGAGGACTCACATGGCAGCATAGGAGAGCTGCTCCTTGGTGAGGTTGAGGGGGTGATTGGACACAGAGATGCCGTACTGTCGGGGGTCCTGTCCCGCCGGCAGATTTCCTCTCAGGATGGCGTTGTTGGCCGTGCCGAGGAAGGACACCATGCCGTGCCATGCCTGGTTGTAGAACCACACCTGCCGAGGGAGAGGCGAGCATTAGCTCTGAGAACAGCATGCGGAGGCTTTGCAGTCGGTTCAGATGTCTCCTAGCAACTACATCCAACACGTCGATACATTCGCTCGTGGACAAACAATGGAGAAAGATTTAAAATGCAGGCTAAGAAAGAAGGCACACTTGAGAAAGAATAAGTCATACAGTTGCCGATGAAAAAGTCTTATTGAGATGAATTTCATTTCTGTTTACGAAAGGAAATATTTTTCCGTCTTTATTTTGGCTTTGTCAGTGCACTAACTTGTCAGAAAGTGGCGAAGAAGGGCACATAAATATGTTGTGCAACAAGCAGCGAGATGTACAATACATCACATTGTTACTATTGGGCTTCTATTCTGTATCTCTGTGTGCTTATATATATATTTCGTCTTAAGATGGCGAGAATACAGTAAGAGATAAAATAGATTTTTGTCCACTTAGCGGACAAAAGGAGCTCTGAGGAGAGGGGTCAAATGATCTCTCAACGCTTTTCACAGCAACACACTGTTCTATAAGAACAAGCAACAGAACTGTCAAACGTTACTTTTTCTTTTAATAGAAGATAAAGGCAATGGCGATGACTGCCAAATCCCGATATGGCGCGGCATGCCAGCTGCGGAGACAGAGCAAGAGGCAATTTTTTGCACACTTTCTTTTTAATAAGTGATTCTCTGAGTCGGTGGCTGCCGGGGTGTAGAGGAAAAAGAATGGATGAAAGCGAGTGGGAGTAAGAGAGGACACCCCGCTGATAGTGCAGTGCTAATTAAGAGTGGATGGTGTTTGAGTGTCAGCCTAACATAACAGTGCATCACAGAGGAGGATATGGAGAAACGACACACACAGATGTGCGCACGCACACACACACACACACGCACACACACACACACTCGTCTCTCTTTCTGTCTGTTTGTGACTCTCTTTCTCTTTGTTCTTGCCGTATCTGGACCCACACACACACACACACCAACCAAAATTGATATTATTTTTTAAATTATTTTTTCTCTGAAAGTTCCACATCTTAAATATTATTTGATGTATCTAAGATCATAATCATGTCTGCTAAACACACGAGGGTGGTATAAAGGGAGAGACAAATATGAGAGGAGATGTGATGGCAAGTCACATTTGCATTTCTGACACTACTTCAAACCTCTAGCTGTTTTGAGGAGGAGCAAAACTCAGCATGAGATATACAAGCGTGAGATATCTGTAAGAGACATCAACTTCAACGTTAGATAGAAGTGTAGTCCAGTAGTGGAATGTACAATTACACATGAACCATACTTTAAATTGTAATTTTGAGTCGTTGCAGGTCTCCGTCTTTATCGCAGTATTTCCATTTTCTGCTACTTTGCACTGTTACTCCACCACATTTATTAGACAGCAATAGTTGCTTTATGTGATATGTTTATAAGATACAATCCACTGCAAAGGATCAAACCAGTGTTCTCCAACCTATTTGGTATATGGCCCTTAGAAAAAAGTCTAGCTGGGGCCCTTTGTCATATGTTAGTTATTGGCAGTTTCAGAAAAGTAAAAAGTAGAGAACTGTAGAAGAACTTTTACATCTTTCCTCCTCCATTAGTCATGTCACAACCTCTCTAATGTATACAATGATCCTTTAGATAGAACCACTGGAATAAACTGTATACACACCTGTGTATAAAGCAATTTAAACTAGCTCCATCTAAACCAGCTATAAAAATAAATGCTGCTTACACATAAATATATATTAATTACTGCTACAACTCTTACACATCTAAGCCAAGTTCTCGCATCTTGCTTGCAACCTTCTAATTAAAATAAGTGGGCTGAGCCACGGAGATGGGTGGGCTGACCTTTAAGGTGGACCAGCTATTCTCATAAGAAAAAGTGCAAGAATTAATGTTTGCTTCAGTCATTTTGTTGCGGAAATTTGACCCTGTGGTTCAAAAAAATGGAATCAAATATCCATTTTTGTCAAGGTATTTGCTCAGAGTTATAAATCCCAGTATCTTGACAATTCCACTATACTTTCACTTATTGGATTTTATACAAAAAGGCTTTTTAATTATTGAGTGAATGGACATCTAAGTAAGTAAGTAGCTTTAACGATTGAAATTACTCATATTTGCATTATCATACAGTATTTCCTGTGTTTTTTTTTATAATGAGGGAGACGGATTATATATAATTTTAAGGATTTTAATAAGATAATAGAACTTTTTTGATGGGATAAACCCTATCAAGACCACATTATTAGTCAAAGTACAGTGTTTCACACATAACTCAATAAATAGTCGGGGGGAGGGGGGCCTTTTAGAAAAATGGCATGATAAAAAAGGTGACTAGACCAGTTTTAGTTGGGTTTGTGCCTTTCACTCTCTCCATCATGTCCCGTTTCTCCTAATCACCACCTCCCCTCCCCAGAAATCCGAAACTGCACCTGCCTCATTTCCCCTCAGAGATCATTAAACTTTCATCAGATCGGGTCAAATCAAACAGTAGAGCGAAGGTCGCATGCGGTAATACCTTTACGTTGTCCCTGGTTCCCAGCTTCTTCAGCAGCGTCTCGGCCTTCGGGAGGATCTGATCAGTCACATTATCCTAACGAAGATGAGGAAAACAACAGTAAAGAAAAAAAAAAAAAACTGAGTTTGAGACTTAATTGGATACACTTGGAAAACCACTACTGCTCTTTGAAATGCAAAACATGAGGCAGAGGGAGACAAGAATTAAGACTTCCGGAGAGCATTTTGGGTGTGCTGAGCCACTTTTTTCCCACTGACTTGGGGAAAAATGTGTCCCGTTATTTTGGCTACTCGCAAGTTTTTTCCCCGCTCTTCTGACGTTTTCTGTTTTAATAAATTGTGCGAAATAATTAAAATCATGAGAGGAGGGAGAGAACATGAAACAAAGACTCACAAGTAACAGAAATTGCCTCATTATCCAACGCACCAATCAGATTCAACTAGTATGACTGGATTGTCCAAAATAACAAGATAAGAGAAAAACAATAATAAGAAAAAACTATTTTCTGGAGTGTCTGCAGGGTTTTGTGGTGAGGCGAGGAGATGAAATGGCAGAGAGAGGGTAGACCGGACAGGTTGCATTAAAAATCTGCTCTATTCCACTCATGTTTCATGTGAAATGAGCCTTGGGATGAGGGCTTGAAATGACAGGCATGCGATTTCCAAAGTGTCATGTTGATACCATGCTGTTCAGCCCAGCCATAAGAGCACTGAGCACATTACATGTGTGATATAAATGCAAATGGACCTCCTGTTGGACCCTGCCTTCATCATGGGGCTATAGCTGAGGTGAGAAGGGGGGAGGAGACGTCTGTGGAGGAAAAGTGCAGGTGACAACTGGGGAGAGCAGTGGGGGAAAAATAAGGGGAGAAAAATCAAGAAAGACAGCCCAAGAATGCAAGAGTGTGCTCAGGTGCAAGCGTCTGCTCTGAAAGAGTGTGGGGAGGAGTGGACACAAAAGATATCTCCAGTCACATAAGGAGAAGGGACTTAGGAGATCATGGTGCTCCTGTTCTTACGTTTACTCCCCCACATTCCTCCACTTAGCCTCCGCCACATTGTGACATTCTCAGAAATTTGGAAAAATTTCAAGAATATATTCAGAGCGTGTTTCTGCCCTGCCGTAGATCATGTCTCCTCCTTTTGGCATAACAAAATGTTTACACATCAAATCAGTAACGCAGCACGCACTCTTCATCTCTTTTCATATCACAGTGTGAAAGGGGAGGGAAAAAAAACACACACACCCCCATCTACGCTGACAAGAGTATTTGTGTTAAATAACATCCGCGCTGTTCCAAGTCATTACCTATTCATACACCGGGCAGAGAACAAGACTCCTACTCTTGTCCGTAATGCTTCCTTCAGCAAAAAAAACAAAACAGCGAAGGAATCTTAACAGTATTTTGTGTTTTTTTCCTTCTCTCTGGTTTGCATCGTGCCAAGCAGCAACGGGCAGCGCCAATAGGTGGCCTTCCTGAGGATTAGCGCTGGCTGAAACGAGATGAGAAGTGGGCCAGCCGCTGCCTGGGTCTAATCCTTGACAAAACTCCTCCCCGCTCAAGGACAATGACAAGGCTGGTTTGGCCAGTGGACCCGCCGGTGCCACGGCTAACGACACAGCAATAAAGCCACTCGAGTGTGTGGCGACTTTTTCTGGCCAGTATTCCAATGTGGCCTCCACAGTTCAGTGGTCAAATGGTCTGTGTGACAGCGTGGTCCGTGTGTGTGTGTGTGTGTGTGTGTGAGCGTATTGAGGACTTGCCAGGAAGGGATTCAGGATTTGTTAAATTACGGGCTCATTTCTCTGACTAATAAATAAAAATAAATGTTGTTTGCGAAGGTTAAATAAACATTTCAGGGAAGAGCAGTGACAATAACGCATGATTTTTTTTGGCGTAATTAAACAACTTCCAGCACACGGCCATTCTTCTTCTCGTCGTTCCCGTCGCTTCTTGCAACACGGAAACCTATTTCTACTTGGGAGACGCAGGAAATGCAATTAAACAGACATTTCAAAGCCCACTTCCCAGGCTGCGCAGGTGGCACCAAGTGCAAAAACACGCTACTTCCCGTTAACATCTCGCATCACAATGGCTGCCGAGCAGAAGAGAGCCAGACATTTCCCAAGGACAGCGTAGCACTTTAATAACAAGGAAAGCAGAGCTGAGATGGCTAATGCCCAGCCATTAGGGTTACATCATCGCTGCCGCACGAATTAAAGTCACATTAGCGTTGAGATCCGGGAGACAGAGAAAGGAGCCTGGGTAGGGATAAGACCGGAGATGCCTGAGGGCGAAGCAATGTGCTGATCTCAAAGTAGTTTGAACGTCCAAAATTTGAAATGTTAATGAGAGACTGTGAGAATGCAAGGCTGAGAGAGAGGTATGGAGAGAGATGCAAGAAGGGGACAAGTGAGTTGGTACAAAGTTCACAAAACAAAGCTTGAGTAAAAGCGTATGGATTTATATACATGTACGAATTGAATGGAGGTAGTTTAGTAGATTAAGTTAAATAAACCGGAGAGTGAAAAGGTTTGCAGGATTGTGTGTGAATGCGAGTGTTCTTGTGTGGTGAAAAAGACCCAGATTCCTTTATTCAAGGCAGCGCACAGACAATCATAGCCTGTTGCCATGGACACTCAACAAAATAGATTTGAAGAATCTAAACCTCCTCTTCTTTTTCTTCATTCTTCTCTCTCAATCGCTCGAGAATTGAGCGGGGTCCAAAAGTCCACGACAGAAAACATCACCTGCACCTGAGATACAAAGCTAACCGAACAAAGGACGCCACGCTCCAATTAGGAGCCGCTCGCTCAAAAGAAAACTGGCAAACTGCAGCCTTGACAGGAGAAAATCAGTTTCTGAACCACCTCTACAGTCACAAAACGTGTGTGTAAACATTTGGTGCTGAAAGAAGAGCTGCAGCACAAAAATCACCGTGCTGATGATGACTCAAAATGTGATTTTGTAGGATTTATGTAAGCAAATGTTTGAAAGCAAAGCCAGATCTGTTTAAATTAGCAGGAAGAAGATGGAGCTCTGCCCTGTGTGGATTTCCCTTCAGCATCAACACATCACAATGTCTCAAACATAGTAATAACAGTGATTAAGATAATATTGTTTGGGAACATTTGAAAAAAAAACAAACAAGAAACATACTGTAACATCATACAACAATGTCTTGGGTACTCTAAAATACTGCTAGAAATGTGGACTTAACATAAACTAACATTCTCACCCCAGCTAAACAACAACTGGATTTCAGGGCGAGATTGCGGTCGTGGAGAGACACTACTTACTTTTGATATCAAGTAATAAGTAAAGAGTAACTTATTACACTTCCTGAGTAACTTGCCCAACACTGGGCTCAGCTAGCACACTTTAGATTAATAAGTTAAAATGCTAATTTTGCTGAATGATAGGAAACATTAACTACAGCCAAGGATGATGATAATGTCATTAGTTTTGCAGTTATTTGCTTATAAACCAAAATATTTGAAAAATGAAGATAATTTGCTCATTAAGAAATAAAAGGATCATTAAAAACTAATCACAATTGATCCTGACAAGATCATGAATGGTTGTACTGAACTTTGAGGCAATCCATCTAAAGACATTTCACCCAAAATCAAAAATGTCAGCCTCATGGCGGCGCTACAGGGGCAGAATCTCCAAAGTCAGCGTGATTCATTCCCTTGGGATCATGAATATCTGTAGAAAATGTATCCATGTATAAATCCATCCAAAAACAAGTTGAGCTTTTGCAGTCTGGACCAAAATGGTGCAAAAACTTGACATTGAAAAAGTTGTATAATCTTGTTGGAACAACTATAATTGGACAAAATGTGGATTTTGTTTTGACATATTAAACTCAAGGTTTCAGACAATAGGACCTAGTTGACCATATTTTACAAAGCCCACATCCAAAGATCAGCACACTTGTGATTTCAGTGTTTCTGTCCTTGGTTTTATTAACACATTCTAAGATTGTAAGGATCCTTGTAGATGCCTCTGGGCTATCAGATAATTCAGTGGTATCAACAGGTCTGGCTCCCTCAAATATCTAATATATACAGTACCTGGAATGAACTGAAAAGGTTTTTTAGATCCCTGAATGCATCTTCGATTGCTGCCTCGTTCAGACGGACTTGGGAGTTGACCCCTCCGACAGAGATCCCTCCGTACCTGGAGTGGCAGAAAGCGAGGGAGGTTCAAGTCGAGGTAAGATCATATGAGCAAAGCCAAGGATTTACACACTCACCCATTTCTACACCTGCTCTGTAGATACAAACATACACTAAAAGCAGTGGAAATGTAGACACGTACAATATATTCTGGACACATGACCAAACATTCACAGGGTTAAGCAAACACATCAACATAATGCATACAATTAATCAGTTCTGTCACTGTGAATGTGCTCTAAACGTTTGCAAACACATCAAATGACAGGTTGAGGGAAGCGTATCAAAGAGCGGGCCAGCAGGATTTGTCCAAGCATGACAACTGCATAACATGTAGAGAAGGAAATGGCAGCACGCTCTGCAGGATTTTGTCCTTTCATTCATATTACACTCAACTGACCTTCTAAAAGTGAATGCATCAACACCACAACAGCAACACAGGTAGTAATTTGTCTCTTTTTGGTGTCAAAAAATGTGTGACTCATGCCAAAGCACCGGAGGAGAGTCACTCTTCTCTAAAGTGCTACCAAATACATGAATGCACCGCAGTACCTAGAGTCAAAACACTGACATGCCTTACCTTTTTTTACCCTGGCGCTCAAAAGTCTTGATCAGGAAGTCTGTCATGTTCCGGCCAGTTAAATCCAACAATGTGTCTGTTGTGTTCTGGATCCTCTGTTAAGAAGAGAAGAGGACACAAAAGTGTTAGCGCTTGTAAAATAAATACACTCCACTGGTTTATCATTTGTGATTGTGAACTTGAGCTTAAACTTGCATAATAGCCTTTTTTGGACAATTGTGGGACATATTATCACCTATAACCTTATAAGGCTGATATGGTGAATATGTTAGCAAACAGTTGCTAATTTACCATGCACATCACACAGCAGATACAAAAAAACCCCCAAACATTTGCATTCATTTGGAGTCAAATTTATGTCCACTTGATACAGGTAGGTTTAAAATTCTCTACTTAGAGCAGATAAAACAAATCAGGCTCTTAAACTGCTAAATGCTACACATTGTTCACCTGCTAACAGCTGCCTGTTGCTGCTGAAAACATTCAAGGTGGAATATGTAAGAATTTGAATAAAAACTTAATGGCGTCTTTGTTTTATGTTAAAGAGATATCTACTGAAGTTAGCATGCTAACCAGCTAGCCCAGATCATCCCGGTCCAAAGCTCCCGTGCTAGCGGTGTAAGCACCAACACTCCCCCAGTGCACCAAGCTCACAGTCTGGACTGCTAGCTGCACGGCTAACTGAGCTAATAAGCTAATGGCAGAAACAGCGACAGTTTGTGGTTAATTTGCTGATATGCTGTCACCTATTTCTTCTGAAAATGGATTCGACAGGTAGACAGTTCTTAAATACTGCACCTTTAAGTGGTGAACCATGAAACCAAAACAACGAGCTAAAAGATTCCAACATGCTCTGTAGAGCTCAGGAGCACTGAAGAGTACGGTATAATTTTGCGGTGGCGACTTTCACATTATACATAATCAAGTCATCCAGTGTTCATACAAAAATATTGTTTGGAGCAGCCTTATAGGCCCAGTTCATAGGATTCAATGGCATCTGACTGTGTGGTTGCAGATTGTAACCAAGTGAATACCCCTCGTCTCACCCACCCCTACGTCGGCCAGCTGAAAACGCAAAACAAACAAAAAAACGCGAGAAGCCCTCTCTTGAGCTGATGTTTGATTTGACACAACGATTCATAGTTTCAGGTGATTACACACCAATAAAAACACAATTAGGAAAATGATATTATATTATTATTAATTATTATTATATTATATTATATCCATTTCCATTCCTGTAGATGTTTTGAAATGCATGACATTCATGCAAAAGAGGTACAGCGCCTTTTCTTTTACTTCTTGAAAGATCCCAAACTTTTGCAAACAGCACTTTGCTGTGCCTGTGTGTAGTGGAGCATCATGAGCAGAAAGGCTGACCACAGGCAGACTCCAGCAGGCGCAGCTGCTCGAACCGTAAAAACTCATCCGGTAGACGCAAAAATCAACAAAACTTAAGAGCAAGACCATTTCGCAGGTGATATCTGTTCACAGCAGCGTGGAACACATTCCCTCAACCCTTATCATAATAGTCAATTAAGCCTGGCTATGGGAAGCCCGGCTGATATCTAGACCCCCGCCAAAGCTACGAAAGCTGTGTCTAATGTCAAAGGAACCTAATTAGATGCCCTTCTGTGGATAAATGGGTACATTCTAACATCCAATTAAGGAAGGGTGCGACACACCACTATGTGTAGGCTGATTCTTCCCAGTACACACACACACACTCACGCCAAGATGCTTTAGCCCTGCTTATTTAGAGAGGTAACACTATGCTAATTAGCAGAGTGATCCTTGATAAAGCGCAGTATAGACCCCTGACTGCAGCGCAATTTACCAATGTACCCTCTAGCTACGCTGGTAATCTACTCGTTTGTACAAACAGCTTGATGTGTCTTGTTAATCGGTTACCCCTGTGTGTCAATTACCTTTGTGTGCATACCCACTCTTTATCACTTAAGACATACAGTACACAAAATGTCTGTAAAGAAGATGATGTCTAGGTATCAGTTGGAAGGATGTTTTCTGGGCATGTCTTTCCTTCCTGAGTCCAAAACTCCCTTTAAAAGATAAATCACTGTCTTTGGCTTTTTACACTACATGGTGGTGTTTTCCTAATGGGGTACAGAGAGAGCAGATCAAGGAAGAGAAAAAGAGTAAAGGGATATTAGAAAGATTAGAAAGTCGCTTCAAAAACAAATAGGAGAAGAAAACAGAGCGAGAGTGGATGGAGGATGGAAACATACGTTAAAAGAGCAGAGGAGAGCACCGAAGAAGACGAGGAGGAGAACTCGAATCACAAGGCAAAAAACAAACAGAAGGAGAAAGCAGAGGAAGAAGAGGACCCATCTGGCTTATGAATCAGAGATAAGGACGACGAACGGCACGGCAACCTTGGCTTATCTCTGAACAAACATACTTCTCTTTCGAAAAGACCACAGGAACTCGGAAACAAACAAAACTAAAAATAAGAGCTTTTACACTCCGCTGTGTGTACAATGAGTTTATGTAGTCGGTGTGGGTCTAATTATTTTGGCCTTGGTCCATATCCCCCATCAAAAAGACCGAAATTGGTGAAATACGTGGTCGCGCAATACCTGGGCCTGCATCTCTTGTTCATTACCTGTGAACAGCATCAGTTTGTTTGGCATTCTGTGCATAGCGGCATCTCTCCACCACACAGTGGTAGCTTGATAGCTGGGGAAGCAAACAGGGGTGAGGGAAATGTAAACTAAGGAGTAATCAAATCTGTTGAATGAGCTGGCATACTTGAGCGCAGGGGAGATAAGAGGCCGCGCTGTGTTCATATTAATCCTGGCAATGTTTATATCGCTCTGTACCTCTAAGGTAAAATTCAAATGTTATCTAGCGTGAGCAAAGAAAAAGCAATTTCAGGAAAGCAGAATTCTTCTATAATTAAACATGTTATGTTAAGGTGCAGGGTCACTTGTCCTCTGACTTCAAGTTTTGCAAGTGATGATCAGGTTTAATTGTGTTTTCATGCAAAACAAAGTGTGAAGTTGTCTTAAAATCATTTAGCTCATTATAACATGATGAGCAGGGCATGAAGTGACAGGCAGCCTTGTTGTGTGAAGTGTGCGTACGTGTGTCATTGTGTGTATTTCGGGAGTTGCTCTGGAGTTCAGCGCAGTTTCATTGTGCTGTGTGACTAAGTCCGATTTGATCTCATCACAGCAATCGTTTTAAACTGAGCCGCACACTGCCATTAGGTAATAGCTGAAGTGGTGTGTAAAGCCCTTGTTGGGTGACAAACACGCAGTCAACAAGCTGCTCTGCCTATTCTGTCCCGGATCACGAGAGACCGAGTTGCCCACATCCTCGCCCGGTGACAGATTTTCATCCGGACGCCTACTGTTCTGTTTAGCCACAACAAAGGGAAGCCGCTGCCCCGTCTGACACTCGCCTCAACTCGCAATTCAATGACCTTTATGCTCTTGTTTTCCAGCATCTCTTGCCTTCTGCTGAGAGGGCGGCTCAGGACAGGTCGCTTTACACTAAAATGGATCTGCGGGTGTTGGGAGTCAAAGTGACAAATCAACAGGGCCCAGCAGAGAAAGGATGTGCCAGCCTGTTGTGTTTGCCAGGTTGTGTATGGAGCTGGCGGGGGTTTTGGAGCTGATCTGCGTTTACTGGATTTGTTCTTTGCCAATAGGCTGTTGTTGGAGGGGAAAAAAAGAAAGCTGCTTATAGATGTAAAGTTAACAGATTCATTATGGTTTCATTGAACCGGTCAATCTTTGTTCTGAATTAAAACGAATATGCCACGCAGAAGCCTTTAAAGATGCAACGAATACTCCTGCTGAAGGCTTCTCTCAAACCAACAAACTCTCTAATTGTAGTTGTATTTCCCTTGCACAACTTTTTTTCAAAAACACAAATGGTAAGCCAATGCCGAACTTCAATAAACTAATAGATGAGGCCAAGGAGAGTAGTTTTCAAGTGAGAAGTGGTTAGGCCGGTCTCCAATGATAAAGACATCAATTGTAATTTGGTGAACGTGGCGGCTTTATCAATTCCCCTGCATGCATGACGGCCTATCCATCGAGGCTTACTGTTGCCTGCCATTTCCATAGAAACAATGATTTTGCACTACCTCCTGCGGTGATGTGTCCGTGTTTTTTTTCCTCTCTCGTCTTGTCTGTAGTTTCTCAAGGGCATATTCGGAGGATGGGCAGGATAAAAGATAAAAAAGAAAACTCGTAAGGCTGGTACGCTTTGTCATGATTTATTCAACGGGGGAAGCTTTCAGGTCAAAGGGAATACATCCTCACAATGTGCTCGGCTTCTGTGGGTGGTCTCTGCCTTGGACTCGCATTCATTTATGGCCCCCTGTGATGGACCGCGGGTCTGCAGGTGAGCAATGATGATAAATGCATATGTTTCCAGAGCACACAAGCAAACATTCTCTTAAGTGCATATGTGTGTTCAGCAGCATGTTGCAATGTTCAGCAACAATTCTCCTGACTTACAAGAAATGCTGTATATATGATGCATGATGGCCAGACAATATAAAATATATATACTGTATGTTTCTATTACATGATCTGATGCATTACATTGCATCTCAAATAGTAAATTACTGGTTACAGCCCACTTGTGGATTGCGGTGAACAGCAGAGAGGCAGAGAGGGTCGGAGAGGTTTGGAGGGTTTCGGATTTCATACTTTCATTCACTGTCATTTATAAAGACACTGGATATGTACGCAGACAAAGAGGAGTCTTTTTACTAACATTAAAATGTTAACGATCAATCATTTTGCCTCAAAATCCAGATATATTACAGTATCTTTCTACCACATGAGCTTGCACACTGTCACAGTGGTATAAATCTTTCAAGCCTTCAGATGATGAAATAAAAAGGCTGCAGAGCTTGCTGGCTTACTGAGTTACCAAAAACTGACCCCTGCCAAATAAACATAGTGTTGCGTTATGTGAAAAAAAAAAAAAAAAAAAAAAAAAAGGTGATGAGCAGAGAAACCAGACTGTTTACAGCATATGTATTGCATATAAATGTTCTCCTCTTCAAGCAGATTCTTATGCTAAATTTAAACTTCCTTTAGCCACAGTGGGAGACGACTGGCAATAATCTTGTTGCATGATAATAACACAATGTCCTCAAGGTTGTTTCCATGCAGACAAAAAAAAAACAGGAGTCCATTTTAATATCCTTTTACAGGATCTGGATTGGAACGAAATAAGATGCTGTAAATAAAGAAATGATGCAAGTGAATGTAACAAGATGTAGTCAAGAATTGGCCTTTATAAATTGTCTTCTTACTGAGGCTAATGTACCAAAGTATAGCAACTTACAGCACGATGAAGTGGAAATGCAGTAAAGTTACCAAGTAGTAGCAATCCATAAAATAAAAGGAAAATATTCAGACTGTTTTAGATGGAAGTAGCAGATGAAGGAGAAGAAAAGGACAAAAAAAGGAGGTTGGAAAGGAAGACCTTGATGGCCTCGATGGGTATCTTGAAGACACAAAGCTACAAGTAGCAAGTCAACAAATGGGCGACTCTGTGACAGTGCTGTCATAAGCTAGGACCGAACGTCAGGGAAAGGAAAAGGTTACACAAAGGGCACATCTCTTGTTTGACTGTCTCAACAATCATCCTATAACATGATACCTGGACAGTCGCTCTATTAATGCGGCTCTGGATGGCCTTGTCACAGGAGGGAGCACACAGAGAGACTCACACAAGTTCAACGAGGCATTACAGCTATGCGGAGGGTTTGAAATGGCACATTACATCGCATGGAGTATTGTATAGGGTAGGTATAAGGGAATGGAGGAAAAACAAAAGACTGGCAGTCGGGGGAGGCCTGCTGTTTCAAACTGTGTCATTTCATGTCCTTTCCAGAGTTTCTCTTTTTTTAATAGGTGTCTCATTTGTCCTTCCAAGATGACATCTCCCAAGAGTGTTAGATTCTGAAGGGGAAAATGCCACGGCAATTAAGAGACACAATCATTTTAGATATATCTGAATGTGGCTGTGTGAGTATTGTGTAACTGGGAATAGAAGAGTATCTCTTTCAACACTCCCTTACTTCTCTTAAGAACTGAGACTGAAGGAAGCTTTTCTACTTCATAACTGCTTTGCAAACTGAACTAACAAGGACTATTTAAATTATATCATAGACATGTAAAAACTAACAATTTAAAACACTTGTAAGACATGTTTAACCTCAGTAAAGCATAAACTGGCAACTACTAAGACTATTTATGCTGACAAAACACAAATACCACGCCATATCAAAGGTGTTATCCTATTGGCTAACAAACCTTGTAACAAGCTGGGAGCAACTCTCAGATTTCCTACACAGAGACAAACAAAACAATCATTTTGGATCCGACAAACATTTTAAAATGATTAATTCATAATCATACTAATGCCTTAAAGGAAAATAGATGCTTTTATTGTGCACCTTTTCTAAAAGCTCCGTAGGCTTATTGTTTTGAAAAAATGATTTGTCTACATAAAAATGTTAAAACTATATTCGCTCAAAAGGCTCAAGGCTACATTTTTGGATGCCTAAGTTGACTGTAGGTAACAAAAACATGCAGTTTTCTCACAGTGTACCATTTGAAAGTCAAAATGTTTCAGTTACTGAATCATGTAGGGGATGCCTTGTACATCCATATAACTATGATGCTTTTTTATTACTGTTAAAAGAATTAAAGGCTTCATCTATACAACTTATCATGTATTCCCTGCTTTATAGTGTGTAGCTCAAGCCAGGAAAACAGGTTGGTTTCAGGTTCATTTCTACGACTTTCTGCTGTTGATATTACTGCATTTTATTACTGATATTACTATATTACTGCAATTTGGCACTTTTGTAATAAGTTACACTTGGTTGTTTGAAACCTACAGACACATACAGGATTTACTGCCACACCCTCCCACTTCTGCACATCCTGTTACATTAAGGCTGCCCACACTCCAGTCCAATCTTCAACTTCCAAAATATTTTTTCAGGCTTATTGAATATTCTTTAAAATAATTTGCAGACATGCTGTTTTAGTACGACAGACATCCTTTAAGACTTACAAACTGTTGCCAGATGGCAGTTTTTTCTGGCACGCTATTACATGTGAAGAGAAAACTACCCAACATGCAAAGCCTAAGTATACAGACAAAGCCCTTGCGAATAAAATTCGACATTGAAGTGGAGGCGGCAGCTCCTCAATCTATTACTCTCTCAAGCTTAGATTTCTCATTATCATTGGGAGACAGCAGTGCAAACCAGTTAGCTCCAAATGAGACACTACTTTGTCTCTATATTGTGATTGGTTCAGTCAGCAGGTGGTGGCTGGTAGCGGAGCCTCTAACTTGTCCATCGATCCCGACCTGGATGATCCTCTTCAGGTCAGATGTGTAACATTTGCCCTCGTGCACTTGGCCATGTGTATCAAGTAATGGCCCATTAAGGATAGGTATGGACTTATGATTTGAGAAGAAAGGTGACGTCCAGTGTAAGGTCTATGCTGGCAGAAATGCATACTGTAAATAGAAAATTAAAGGTTGGCATACACCTGAAAGAGGAAAGGGACACACTATGGGTATATTTCAGCAGATGTGGAACCAGCTGAATCATTCTCAGTGGCAAATTCAGTGTATTTTCAGTGGAATCAATTTTGGTCCTACTTTCATGCATGCACGCTAGTTCACAAAAGGGACACAGCACAAAAGGCTGATTTACATTTTGCAATGCAATGCAAATTCCTTGTTAGTAAGTACCTTTACATTTTCAAATCAAAATGATGCTGACTGGGACTTTCAGACTGCAAGCCAAAAGCTTCCACGAGAGGCATTTTTTATTGTGCTGTTGTGTCATTCCTGGCATTGATTAAACCTCTAAAAACTCATCTGTCTTCATCAAAATTACATATTTATTATATTAGGTTATAAATGAGTTTTTTTTCCTGAATAAAAATCCCTTCATGCCTTATGGGTTACATGTAACTCTACACCTATGCCTTCATTTGGTATGTACGGATCGGTGATTATGCAAACAGTCCTAGCCTGTATTCAAATCTCTTTCTCATGCTTTGCATAACAGGAGCACCTCTGTCTGGACGCTCCATTTCAGTGCCTGTCTCTTTAACGTCCCCATTGCAAAAAGCCCAGTCTGCTCTGCTTGGTCAGCTCTTATAGGCCTGAGCAGGCACCACCCATTGTATTTCAGAACCACAGTGCAGCACATCAAATGTATAACCTCAACGTCAAGTAATGGTGACTACCACGACTGCCACACTCCCCTCCCAGCAAAAAAAACAAGCTCCGGTGTAAAAGACTGACCTGAGGTGGTGGGAGCCCTCCTGCACCGGGTGGACAGTCAGGTAACATAAACGTCCGTTCAGGTGTGCTGCACTCACAGGAGGGGGAGGGGTTTGACATGCTCCAGTTCCCATTGAGGAAGATGTCAGTGACGGACTGATCCACGGGTGGAGTGAACCACTCAGAGCCACTAGGCGAGCATGGTAACTTCCTGAGAGAGAACAATGGAAGAACAATGAGTATTTAATTGGTAATAATTGAGTCGTGCCATCCGCAGCTCCTGAAAAACATATAAACACAATGTTCTCTTATCTTCACCACACTTGTAACAGCTGTGTGGCATAAAGCTTGATAAGAAGGGAGGAGAATGAGGGGGATCGAATCGAGATATTGGAGGTACTTTGTTGACTGGATATTGTATGCCATCTGAGAGGTTTCTGTTTACCCACTTAGTATAAACAACATTTGTCACAAGTAAAATATCTTTTAAAGGCTGCTGGATAATACCTCTGAATTACAAGACGTGTGTGTTTGAAGAACTTAAGCACAGTATGGAGCTCACAGCATTTGCGATGCACACGCACTCGTATGAACTGTACGGGCTCCAAGCTCAGTAATAATTCCATTTCATTTTGAAGTTTAAAGTGGTTTTCATTATTCAAATTATTCTGATCAAGATGGTCGTTGGGTTTCCAAACATGTGCATGCAGAGCTTCTACAACACTCCGGTTTACTTGGCTCTTTTTCAGGGTTATATGATTTCTGCAGCAGCATTTTGTGAAGGAGGTGCAGGCACATGCTCAGGAATGCATGAGTCCGTGTTTGCGTATGTGCATACACAGGTGTCCAGCTACTAGCTGCACATAAACAGCTTGCAGAGCTTTACATTTCACAAGTACCATCTGGCCTGAATGCATGTGCACACACTGTTGTTTTGGCTTCTTGTGTAACTCAGAAACACTCACGGTATCGGGTCTCCAATCATGCAGCGAGTCCCAAAGCCAGGCGTGTTCACCAAGGTTTCAACCACCTGAGACACCTCCACATTATCGGGCCCATCGTTGCTGTAAAAATTGGGAATATAATCAATAGAAATAAAACACATACCAATATTACAGTGTGCCTTAAGGTTCCACTTAATCCATGGGCATCAAGACTATTGATTAGGTAGAAGTCAAAGACACAAGTACAGTACAGTACAAAAATAAAACAAATGAAAATGTGATGAATGTAGCTCAAAAGAACTGATGTAGTTTCGACGGACATTAACATGGAGAATTTTGCAACGTCACGGACATCGTCATAAGTTGTCGAGCGTTGTGATTGGGTAGTTACTTTAGCAGCTATAGGACAGCATCTGGTTAACGTGAAGACAACTGAAACCTTTTGCTGAAGTATAAATTGAAAACTCTTTAACTTCTGCAGAGCCATACCCATCAGAAGTGTAAAATCGTATACCTGCTTGCAACAGAATTGACTGGACTGATTTACATTAGAATCACCCATTCTAGACCATCAAGATGGAAATACTGTATTAATCAGAGTCTTGGTAGTCTTGACCAATGATCAGCTGAGATCTATTGTCATCCCACTGGACATTGACAGGGCACCAAGATGGAGTCTATCTTAAACAGCTGAATCAATTCACAGAATGACCTGTGCAGCCTTGATAATATTGGAAGCAGACAGCCCATCTAAAAAGAAAAGACGGCCAACACTCAATAAGAGCTGCCTTTACTGTAAGGAGAAGCAGAACAAGCTGAGTCTTACTATTAACCTCTATTGATGGTTTGACTGGTGTCACGTTGGACAGCAAAAATGTCTTGATGTTAGAGGCCCTGCAATCACTTTAGTCAGTGATATTGTGTGAAAGTGTGATAAGTGACAAGTTAAAGTAACAGCAGTGCTATCTGTCATTATGTTTGGAATACACAGCTGTCACAACTGGTTAGGATTTGACAAGTCTTCTAATACTTCTTTCATCACAACTGGTTAGCATTTAACGCATCTTATAATCCGTCTCCTGTCACAGTTGATCATCTGATCTGTCTTCTACAAAGCACGGGAGTTTAGATGATCATTAATCTTACACGTATCTTGACATCCACGGAGGCCTGAAGGAAAATCCGGCATGCACACGAGGTGATCAGATGTGCTGCATTTCGAGTAAATGCTCGGCTACAATGCTGCGATGCCGCACACCGCCGGGGTTTTGTTATATAAGAGTGCGAGAGAAATCACTGAGTTTACCGTCTTTTTCAAAACAAGAATTCCCACATCAACACTGACTGTACATTGATGCATACTTGCTTGAGTCAAGCTCTGTTCTGATGTGTACTCCTGGGCAAGCATGTACCGACACGAGCCTGTTCAAGATTCTGTGTACAGTATAAGCTCTTCACAGCCTTTCATTATTATCTGAGTGTCCTGTACATATCTAAGCCCCGTGTCTCGGTTAAACAATCTTCCCATTCCAATTTCATTCTCATTACCAACCGCACACACTCTGCCCTTTATCTTAAGGGTACCGGAGGGAGTTAAAACACAGTGTTACAAAAAGACCATCGTGATGGCTTTCTGCCAGCAGTGGGCCACAGCCCAGCCGACCATTTGGATTAATACTGTGTTCATTGTCTCATTTAGAGGCGTCTCCATGAAGGTCATACGGTCGTTCCCTTGACCACCAGTGAACGCAATTGAAGTGGTCGGATTGTAAAATAAAAAAAATAAAAAAAGGATTGTGTGCAGCCATCTGTTTTGCAATTAACAATGGCTGGGTTAGCACGTTATACAAAGTAATAAAACTATTGGACAGTCCCAAAGACTTGTGCATACACACAGAAACAGTGGAACTAATGAATAGTTCATCAAGTCAAAATGAAACATCACAGAACTAAGAACTGAGACAATATTAGAAGAAAGTCAAATGAAGGCTGCATTATATCACTGCAATATGAACACTAAGGAAAAAGAGCGTTCTTGATCTATTATTTGGAGTAAAGATTACCTTTAATGTTCTGATCTCTACAAAAACAAAATTAAACTAACCTAAAACTAAAAAAATAAAGAGGTGAACTAATCCATATTATTTTCACTGTTATGCATTAAACACCAGTGAGCAGGGTAAGAAGCCCCCTGAACTGCCACACTAGATCAATCATTATCTTCAATCACTCGAAACTAAAATGGATCATTGCCGTTTATGATGCAAGTAGAGCTGCAATGCTCCTCCGAATGAACTTTTAAGGATGAAAAGGCACACTACTTTTAATTACACAGGCAGGATGTTTTAAAGTCACTCAAGAGAAAAGACAATATTTAATAATTGGCCAGGGGGAATGTCAGAGAAATGAAGAACACTCCAGTTTTAAAACGAATCGCACAAGAACAGTCCCCGGGAAATCCAGAGAGAGGTGAACGTGAGGTTGGGAGTTCGACACTTTGGCAGAGACTTTGTGAACGAGTCTGTTGAGCAAAATGCTCTGAAATCTTGTGCTTGTGAGCTACAATTTACCTTCACCTGTACCTTCTATCTTGTGCTAGATATTATTTTAGTGTGAAGGTAGTTTTCTAAGGTTGGTAGCAGTTGCTGCCTGGGTTTTTAGCTGCTATGTACTATTGCTGGATGTTTCTAAGTGCAAATGACATCGTGTACTCCATGAGTTGGTCACAGAGGACATAATAACAAGTAGTGACAGCGAGCAGACCGGGTCTGAAAGTTTCAGCACCATGGAGAGAGACAGAACACTTTGAATGTTTCAGCACAGAGAGGCAGAGACAGAGAGGCAGAATTAATTTGTATGTTTCAGCACTGCGGAGAGTGACAGAGAAATGCACTTCCATGTTTCAGTCAAACTTTGGTATTAAAGCACAACATTGTATTTTCAAACACCTTGGAAAGCAAGTCATTTTTCAAGACCGAGTGCTTAAAAGCTTCTTCGCACAAAGCATTACCATGTGTAGTGAATCATCTCAACATTTTAGCTTCGAGGGAGAAAAATATTACATTTACAAAATGTAATTTGTTCCTGGGTCAGTCATTAGGGAGGTTACTGGGGAAACGATTATGGTTATTACTTTCGGTTTCGCAAAATAAGCGTAAGTAACTATTATTATTAACACACCAGTGTCAATGATAATAGTGTTCGTAGCATCCACTGAATAAAGACGCTAATCTAGATCTTCATGTATGAATGTTATGCCACACCAAATGCTCTAAGAAGGCCAGAAGTGCCCATACAAAAGGAAAAAGGTGGATGTGTGATGCCGAACCTGTGACAATACTGGTCCAGAGAAAGAAGCAGCAAAAAATAAAGTAATGTCAGATAACAGAGTGATATGTGGTGGACTGAGGCTGTGTGGATAAAACCAAATTCATGAGCTGTTTATCAACACTTGACAATGTTGCTACAAATCTTTGCTTAAACTTAAGGATAAGCAACCAAAAATAATAAATACAATGGTCGATTAAAGCTTTTTGTCAGGACTCGAATGTGATGAAAGGGTATAAATAAGTCAACAAATACAAAAGGAGTAGCGTGTGGCTGAGAGCTCAGATTGCATCTTAAATAAACCAGTTTCGGGTTACAGTTAATTGTGTTTTGACATCTTCAAAGTGAATTTGCACAAAGCGCTGCCAGCGAGAAAGAAATACCTGCAGGCTGGATAAGCAACGACAGCTCCGTGTCACAAGAACAGATTACGAATGCAGTGTCGAGATTAGCTTGATGCTTGGGACAGATGCTGTGACCAGTGACGCCTATTAGAATTCAATTGGCATTTTTACAGTACTTTCGTTGTCACAGAGAAGGATCGGTCCTGTCGGAGAAATCTGGGGCTTACTGGTGTGAATATGGAGATTTTACCTGTGAACTCAGATTCAAATTTACTGTGGAGAAATCCATATTGTTAAATTTCATGTACCATAAATGTACACATGAAAGTAAGGACATGTCTCAGGTCAGATTCTTTAAAAAAACAAAAAGCCATCTAGAGTAGTGCACATCTGGGTGTTCTTATGTGTCCACATCCTCTGCAATAAGTCAAGTTTGTTCGCAGTGGGTGCTGACGTCCACCAAGGCCATGTCCTGTCGCCAAGCATGATTCTCAGTGACAGAATGGCAAGCTGCCACCAAGAAGGGGACAGCGTCCAGATTGATGACCTCAGCAATGCAAAAATCTCTTGGCAATCAAACAGCATGAGCAGTACAGAGACATGTTTTTCCTTTGATTTTCTGCCTTTGAAATTTAAACTCCCTCACATCTTGTCGTTCATCTACTCGGCCACATTTGCCATTTTTGCTCTTGCCACTCTAACTATCCACTTCTTGCCTGGCGAGCGGATTTTGAAAGGATTTCTTAAAAGGAAAAAGTTCAAAATCACAAAACTGTGCTGAATCAGGTAAAATGCCATAATAAGAAATAAAAACAAATCATTCCATGCCATTTTACATAATGTGCTTACCTGTAAAAGGTGGTTTGAGGCAGGCCGTACATCCACGGCTGCAGCTCCAGACTGGGATATTCAGTGAACGGTGGCACGATGAGCGAGAAGATCAAAGACAGACACACAAAAACAGCAGGCAGGACCACCTAGGAGGATGGTGACAAATTTGAAATCAAATTATCTCATTAAAGCGTCCCTGTCGCTGCTCTGCTTGAAATATTTATCCAGCTACATCTGAGGTAAAATGTTACAGAAATGCTACAAATGCGTGAGATTGGAATGCAATCGTGGGTATTTTATCGCAAGGGAAGTAACTGTCAAACAAGCCGACTTGTTGACGAGCTGAGAAAATTCACTGAATCGCAAGAAACAAAATCAGATTTCCATCTACCACTAGAGCTACAACAATTACTCGAGGACCTGAGTTAATCCTGAATTCAAATTGTCTGCCTCAAAGCTTCATAGTCAACAGTCATAGAGCACACAATCATTGCAAGTAGAAATAGGCTGCACTCATTTTATGACCAATGTAATGTAACCACATAAATGACATAATTATGAGTCATAAAAACCATAGCTGGGCTTCCTTGAAACAAAACAACACACACAAAAAGCATTATTATATTACGTAGTGTGCATTGGAGATCGGTATGGGCGATACTGTGTGTAAGCATGACGGCACAAGATTCAAAGTGAGATCCATTTCATCATCCCCCTCCCCGAGCCCCCTTCACTGTTATTACGTGCTGCAAAATGACTGATGCAATCAACAACACCGCGAGACCGTCGCAGCAACGTGTGCACATTAATATGCTCCCCACAAACTTGTTTGGGCTCTTCGGCACGCTTTATGAGTTTGATTAAACACTTCCACCGCTGCCACCATCATCTGGCCTCTCAGATATAATTAGTTTCCTGCTATTCTCTTGTCTTTTGTGTTGTTATTTTAAAAGACTAGACGGCGCCAAAGCCTCCCCCTGTCCTCATCGCCACCGCCCCCCCCCTCGTTCAATCGCCTTTTCTCCGTCATGTAATTCTCTTTTCATTTCATTGTTAGTGCTGACAAAAAGGTCAGTGGGAAAAAAGCAAGATATCTTTAATGTTTAATCACTTGCAGGTTGGGGTGCAGCTCGGCGGCAGAAGGGGGAGGCTTGCGTACACTTGATTAATTGCGGGCCACGCAATTTGCCGGGCCAATTCAAGATGCCACAATTGAAAATCCCGAATTTACTGCATGGAGCTACAGCCGTGGAAATGTGCTTGAAAGCAAGATAAAGAGCAGCAATGGGACTGAAAAGCTTAATGGCAGACCGCAAAAAAAAAGAGAAAAAAAGAGAGAACTATTCGTTTCCTGTTGCTCTCTCTCTCTGTCTCTCTGTTTTCTCTCTCTCTCTCTCTCAACAGTAATTGCAGGTGACAGCTGGTACTTCTTCCATTGAGAGAGATCTGCAAAAAACAGGGAGAAGTCATTATGCTCACAAAGCCAAAGCGCTGCCATGAACAATGCATGAGTTTATCGCATTTTCAAGTTTGGTGGGGATTTAAAGAAGAGGACAGGATTATATGCAAACAGGGTATAAACACCAAAACACGATTAAGATGTGTTATATTTCCCGCAAAGTCGAATGGCTCATTAAATCGAGTTTGTTTCCTTAGCAAAACGTTTACGTCTACCCAATTTCATTTGTGAATAATAGCTCTCTTGCTTCGCCTCATATTAAAGTGGATAGTAGCATCACCTTGTATATTTTGACTGGTGTGTTAATGTTTATCTTTTCACAGCATTCAGACAAAATAAAACAAATAGTGCGTCAACTTGATGTTGTTTCGAGCGAGAAAATCCTATCCACGACAATAAACAAAAATAATTCAGACGCTGGAGCAGCAATGTGCATCATCTGCTGCTTAAAAGCAAGGTTGCTGCAGCTTGAAAGGCGGTGTTGTCATCAGTTTGAGCTCCAAACAACCAGAAGCCTTCAACTCATCTGCCGCAACATAACCAATAACTGCTTCTCCCTGATCCTGACATTGCCAACACTCGCCTGTGCCCAACTTTCATTCCCATAAATCACTCCTTTTGTGTTACATGCCATAATCTCTTTTATATTCCCCTAACCACTTGTATTCCAGGAGATTACCTCACCACACAATCATATCAGCTGACAATGGGAGCTGTTGACATGATGGGGGACAAAAAAAAAAAAAAAAAAAATCCTTTAGCCAAATGAATAAAGAGCAGGAGGTAGGAGGTGCGCCCTTGCAGACAATGTGCACCCTTGTACATACACACTCGCACACTTATCCCTCCATCCTGCTCTGCGTCCCCACTAAAGAGGGACGTCCAAGACTGACAGTGACTAATGGGGATTGGTACTGCAGCAAATTACAAGAAGAACCTGTACACCTCACAAAGGTGAAACATTGTTCTCTCTCTACTCTCTCTCTCACACACACTCACTCACTCTCACACACATACACACACACACAACAGCTGACCTGAGTGAATGAGCTGCACTTCAGTCACTTTCACTTATGATTATTTCAGCATCATGTCAGCTGTCATAACTGATGGCATTACCTGATATTTACATGCTATGAATGGGGATGGGTGGTGGTGGTGTGTGTGTGTGTGTGTGTGTGTGTGTGTGTGTGTGTGCGCGCCGAGACAATTTAAGTCACAACCCACATTTTAGAAAAAAAAAAAATCAAATAAAAAAATAACACACATGGAAAATTGCTACTTACCAAAATTGATTTTGACCCGTTTAAATTACGTCTGTTTATTGGTTTTGACTTTTGAAATTATGTTCATGAGGAACAAAATAATATAGACGTTCACTTAATAGGCTAATAGCGGTCTGTCATCTCTGTAATTGTTATGAGATCACATTTAATACACAGCTAAACGAAAATACATGATTAGCGCTCAGCAAAGTGAAGGGAAAACAAATCACGGGTGTCACTTTGCCTTTCTGGTGCCAATCATAGCCATCAGGTGAAAGTGATGGTACTCTGAGGTGAGCCCAAACACCTTTCATTCACTCTCTCCACACTAATGTATTAACAGTTTCCTGGCCAAGCTAGGCATAAATCCGCCCTAGATTTTGATTTTGAAACTCACTATCAAAGACTATTTTCCCTCATGCTACATCGTGAACAATAAACCTGTGTTGAAATTAGCAGGATGAGGGGCAGTCAGCTGTTAGCTGTTAGCTGTTAGCTGTTAGCGGCCAGTGGGCAGGAGACCGGCTGTGTTTTTGGCTAACAGAGCTAGCAGCTACCGTAGCTTCTGGCGTTCTAGAGAACCTGTACCTGAAGCCTTGAACAGTGAACTGCAGTCGAAAATGCGTTGACAGTAAATATATAACTGAGATTTGGGATAAAGGTACTTTGAATGCTAACAGTAAATAAAGTAGTACAGTACAAGTCAATTGACTGCTAATACTTTTAGTAACAACTAGCTTATAGATGATAAAAACAGAAGAAAGACAACATTTTAATTTAGGGGCGTTTACATTCCCTTCCAGACGCTTCAAATTGTTTTCGGGATGATTGTGAGATGGTGGTGAAGAAAGTTCATCTGCCAGGAATTAAGACTTTTGTGCTTTGTAATTCATCAGAACTAAGCAGCAATAAACAAAAAATAAATATGATTATTGTAAGGGCAGTTCATTGACATCGACTGCTCTACAAAATGTTTCAACTTCTTTTCATTCTGTGTTGATTTTCTCTCCCCACAACTTAACTTTCACAACTATTGACCGCATCAAGATGGATGACTTTTCCCTCCAGGTTTTAAATGAGCTTTCTCTATCATATGTGTCATTAACTGATTTTGAAAGCCAACATGTAATCCTACCTTGATCCTCCCATGCAACCCTCCTAGTATAACCCTTCGATCCATCAATATGACAGACTGTGGCCATTACCTGGGCAATGAGTCCCTTGCGGCTCCTTCGGGCGTAGTGGAAGCGCTTGATAAAGAGCGCCAGGAACTGCCTCCTGATCAGCTCCCATCCGGTGATGACTGCGGATCCCTTCCCATTGACACTGGCGTTCCTCTTTGAGTCTGCAGTGGACATTAACCCACCGTGTTATTTATCATCTATGCATATGTAAAAGGACCTGCTGAGCACGCTTTCCAGCACAGCTAATGGGCTGATCAAATAAGACTTAAGTGTTAAGCCTGCCAGCTGTATTAGCTCATTCCTCACTGTAGCAGCTACTTCTTTTTCAATACATCAGGAATTTAGAAATGTTACTTTGGGTGTAATTCAGTAGGGAACAGGTGGGGTTGGTGACATCTTGGTTTTATGTCTCGCTACGATAATAAGATAATCCAGATAATGAACCGTATTCTGATTGAAAGCTACTGTTATGACGGAAAAGCATTGAATAAAAGTGAATTTCTTTCAGGAGGGCAAAAAGGTGAAGAGAAAGCTTAGATAGGATTGTACGGATTGGAAGAAAGTTCTGTTTGAAAATGACTCATTCTAAAGACCGAGCACTTGTTTATACCCTCTTTTCAAAAAGGCCACTGAGGTGAAACAGACAAATTGAAGCCAAACTACATGACGCTAATGAGAACGAGAGAATAAAAGGTGCATGGAAAAACACCTGCTGGTGTAATAAAACAGTACAGTACTTACCTTCAACTTTACTTGTGAGCTTTTCTTTCAGGTCTTCATTTGAAACAGAAAAGAAACAAGGCTCAAGCATATATTATAGTTAATTTTACTGAGAATCTGTTCAAAATAACACCCATGAATATGACTCATCAAAAACAACTTTGAGCAAACTCACGAATCGTAAATTGAGACGTAATTCAGTATAAAAATCAATGTATGATAAATTTGGGGAGACTTGCCACTTCTTCCAGAGACTTGCTCTGTTTTACTGTGGGCGCTGGCGATGCTGTTCCTCTTGGATGCGCGGGAGCTTCTCTTGCAGTCTCTCACCAACAGCTCCTCTGTTGCTGTGGGAATACAAATAAGATATGTTGTTTTGGCCTGACCCAATTTAGGGTTATAAATAACAATAAGAATAGCTACCTGCCCTGCATGACGGCATATTATTCCCTGCAAAAGCACAAACCCAGGTGCTTTAGGAATATACGGAAAATCCGATTTTTAAGATTATACTGAAAAGAGAAGTTGTTTGGCGATAAATACGAACATAAAGGTTGCAAATGCGGGAGTGGAAGATTTATCCACTGTTGGACTTCAAGTGTGGACACAAATGGAAGGAAATGGCCTCTTTGGAGGTCGGGTTAGTTCAAATAGGATATGAAGCATGATGCTACCTAGCAATCAACCTAATACAACATGATACAGCAACATCATTGCTAAATGTTGAAAGCCACACTGAAGTGCTCTGTGTTGCTGCCAGATTCTGGCTCCAAAGAAACACCAGCTGCATAGGTGAAGTGTAGCTTCAGGAGGCTGAATATTTTTTCTGCAGTACATTAAGTACAGTCAAAATAAAGGAATACATCAATAATAAATAAATCAATATGTAATTTAATGCACCAAAACTAATGTTAAAAATACATGCAATCATTAATCAATTCATAAAATGTTACATAAACTGATGTTTGTTTCAATTTGCTTCGGTTTTTAATTATCTGTGTATCAATTCCCCTTTTGTTTTTAACTTTCCCATTTAATTTTCCAATTCATTTAGAATTCTATTAATTTTTTGTATTCATGTATTGTGTATTTATGTCTGTATTGATTTCTCTTTGTATCACAATGTGTATGCATGTAAGCATGTCATCTTACTTGGTATTTCTGCATCCACTCCGGTGTCTTCTGCCACTTTAAGGAATATCTGTGAAATTAACACAAGTGTGAATAAAGTATTTCATAAGAGCTGTAGTACGTGTCCTGTCACCTTATAAGGATGCACATAAGCAAGACGAATGCAAACCAAAGATGATAGTTAACTGTACACAGATTTGATCTCCAGCGTCAAGTTTCTGCTTAGAGTCGGATCATGGTTGTGCATCCACAGAGATCCTAACCTTTTCTTGAGCACCTGCCAATTGGCCTCTCCTAGAGAAGTGCCCTCCTTGACTTCAATTATCAATTCAGGCCATATGTCAAAAAGAAATAAATCTCCATATTTGTGAAAGAAGTCCAAGTGACTTTCGTTTATTCCATTCTGCTGTGGGTTTTAAGCGGTGTTTCAACATCTGCCCTCTTAAAAGTGTCTGCACGCTTCAGGGCAAGCCTTAAAAAATACATAATTTGTAGTGAGTATGATTTTATGTGTAAAAAAACACCTAAAATAGGACTACTGGCATCGTAAAAACACTAAAAAAGCAGCTCAAAAGTTATTCAGTAACTTGAGTAAGTGTTATTGTATGACTAACTTCTATGTAACTTCTATCATCCCTTGATTATTAGTGCCGTATATATAAAATCACACCATATTTCAACAGCAGTGTAGTTGGACTTCAAAAGAAAACATGGAAGGATGAAATAACCTTGTTGTGTCGAAATTTTGGAAATTCAAAAGGAATTATTTACATCGCCTGCAGGCCATGAATGTCTGAATCATGTCTGAGTTACACGAGGGGCATTAACCAACAGTCGCTCAACTTTATGATCCAAGACTAGTCTGGGTGCCAAACAAACTGTGAGTCATTCGGGAAAATAGGAACGTGCACCAAATGTGTAATGATAACCATGACAATACTTCTATTATTACTTCACTTCGTGGGTGATGATGAAGAATGACAGTGAAGATTTTCTTTTCGTTTTTTTTTTTCAGTTTAACAATGAAGTTAACATATTAATTAAAAGTCCTTCAACTGCAAGTTACAGTAAATGGTACTTTTATATCAATGACGTTTTCAAGCATCCGTCATGATGCTTGAAAACATGTCTGACTAAACATGGTCTTACACATTTTGAGGTACTTCACACAAAAGTCATTTAAGTAAGTTTGGATCTTCTAGCCCTCGATATTTAGGACATTTGTTTTCCTTTGAGTTTGTAAATGTCTCTTATCCACATCATTACGACTTTTTTTATTTTAAGCTTTGTGACAATGTTTCTCACTTATTCCTTCAGTTTTTAGGACAAATCTAAATTCAGGAAATTTGGAAATACATGATTATTTTTGGACGCAATCATCATCTTCTTTGGTCCGTCATAAAAAGCAAGTACAAGGAATCTATGACGTAAACATGACGCAAACAATTGACATACGTTTTGTGTAAAATCTGGTAAAGATTAAAGACACTTTGTAGGAGAAATCTGAACATGTACTGCACTTGCTACAAGGTTGGTCTGGTTGTAAAAGTATTTAAAATGACTCGACATTTCCATCTCAATTTGCAGTTCATCTAAAATTCATTGCATAGCCTTTGATACGAGTATTGCACAATTGCTAAGGAATGGATGGAGCCCATAGATCCTGTGTGTGACATTCATTTGAAAGTGAAACAACTTTGAAGGAAAAACAGCAAAGCACAAGGGGCTGCATACATTTCAAATCAGCATGCTGTGAAAAACAATACTTGGCACTGAGACTGAGTCTGAGGGAAGAAATGTAGTGTAATAAATGTGAAGTTGCTTGTTACACTGCTGCCGTCTTTGTAATTTATATTACCTGAGTTGTGGGAGGGATTTGAAAACTGTCTACCAAAATTTTGATTGCTTACTTTACTTTGAGGAGCATAAAAAGACCACGACAAACTTATTGTTTTAAATCGTTTTCATTAATGGCCATTGAAAAAAAACCTAATAAATAAATAAATAAAAAACGTTTAGAGTGGGTAGTTTGGTGCCCCAGGCGGTCCCTGAAAGCATATACATATTGATCTTTCCTGCGAAAAACACAATGTTTGATTGATGCTGTGGGAGATTTCATGGTCTCTAACATTTGTTGCCATTTTGAGGTGCAAGAATGGTGTCTGGACCATGAAAGTGTGTTTAAAAATGTCAAATTTTTCATGCAGTGCTTAAAGTGGAAAAAAAAAAAATTCCGGCACTCTCCTTATTCACAGATCTGTGAGTGGTTCACAAACAGCAGTGGCACTATTTCTAATAGATCACCAGCGTCTCTTCGTGCCAGATCGCTTGCAGCACATGAAGAAAATAGAACAGATGCCGAAATGATCGGCGCAGACTGCGATCAGGCTGCTGAGCTCTGCGCTCTGTCTCAACAGCCCAATCGGTCAAGATGGCCGCTGAAAGGAAGTGGGCATTGCTTCAGGGCGCTTCTCCTCCTGTGTGTCCCCGGCAGAATATGGCGAAGGCAGAAAAGTGTATCAGCAGCTTGTGACAAGGGCCAGTAAGCAAGAAGTCACAGTATGCCAGAGAGTAAAATGTAAAAGGTGCCAGTACTGCTCCACTTCAAGCACTGATTTTGATGTACAGTGACAAGTTGCTTTTATACTGTCTTCATTTTTGAAAAAGATCTAAAACATAAACAAAAAACCTCTGACTTGACATTGAATGACCCCAAAAGAAAAAGAAGAAAAGTAAAATAATAAACTCAGGGGCAACTTTATCTGCATGTGTACTTTATGTTCCTGTGTGTACGTAGGCACTCTCTCTACAGTATATCTTTGTATTTCATAGTGTATGTCTGGCTAGGTTTTCAATCCCACGCTTAATGTACCTCTTCCAGCGTTGTGTCAGAGATGCCGTAGCTGGTCAGGCCAAGGTCAGCCATGGCCAGGTCGAGCTCTTGGAAGAGCAGAGCAAAGGTCCCATCTCTGGCTCCGCTATAAGGCAGTATGTAGGTGATCTCCTGACCGATGCTCTCCAGGAAGACCGCCTCAGGGACATGGCGCCGAACAAGTTCACCCACAGCTGTCAAATCTGCCGGATGTAGATCCGCAAGATTACTCATGAAACAAACTCCAAAAGGACTGTAAAACTGCACGTATACAAACTAGAGACGTGTGAAATATAGATTTCTCTCCCTCCTTCACTGTCTCCTGCATCACTCTCGTCTAAGTGGTTTGAGTGATATAACGTGCAAAGAACTCAAGAGCAAGCATACTTTGAAAGTTTCCAAACCCAATGTTGATATAATACTACCAGTGAACTTTAGTGAAATATCTTTGGTAGTAAAACATTCAGAAACCACCGTGTAATGAATTGAGATCTCAACATACCTGATGATGTGACCTTTAAACATACTGAAACAGATCAGTGGACATAATTCTCCTGCCTCATCCATTCTGAAGCCCGGTCTTAGTGAGAATCAATCAGGACAGTGTTGCAGAACGCACCGCATCCATTATTGATCCCGAACCTCTCATACATAATTACTGCAGCTTAACAACCACCGGCTTGGTGCTTTATGAAGAAGTAAAGGGATCTTCTTCACACATCAGACTAAATTATTTGTGAAAATGTGTGCGTGTTTCTGTCTGTGTGGTAATAAAGAGAAATGTGCTGTCACTTGTGGAAATGTGATTACTTTTATGGCATCTTATATTTATCCATCGTGTGTCTAATCACTCCGAAGACTGACTGACTTTCCGTGCATAATAAACTAGAGCCTACTGGGGATTTTTCGTCTGATCATGCCTTGCACAGGTACTTCTGTTTATATGATCAAGGCTACGAATGATCAAAACAAATCAAATCAGCAGCATCACATGTTTTAGTTTGGCAGTATCTGTTCAGTCTAAGCTATCGCTCTTTGTTCTGTACACTTGCATCAGAGAGTTGTCTGAAATGTGGAATTAAACATGCGGTAATCCATGCTTCCCAGGACTGATTTGCTTTGACAACAGTGTCTAGCAGCGATATTGGGGGTGAAACGTGCCGCAGGGTAAATGGATTTCCACTGTTTAAGTTTAAATTTCTTGAATAGAGTTGAAAAATAATATCAAGGAAATGCTTTTTGCCACTCGGGGGCAGTGTAAACAAGTTGTGAACACAAAATTGACATATCATCTGTTAAATGTTAACACAAAGCACTCATGTCGTGCATCGAGTCCTGTTTCTGTCCACCTGATGAACGTAATATTCACTCTCTTTTCGCTCTGGTTTGGTCTCAACTGGAAAATATCTCTGCACTTTAGCTGCTAAATGCTCCCCATGCTCCACACCAGCTAGCTAGACTGTATCTGTCTTCCATGTGGTACCGAGCATGCAGCGTACAGTGGGTTTTATGAGCTGGCTCTTGCTCTCTCTGTTTTTTGATACGAGAAGCATATGTGATGTAATGCTGGAAAGGTTTGCTACATTAGGCAGGGCTTTCCTGGCCCCCCGTCTCATCACAACGAACACCCCTCTCAAAGCTTCTAGTGAAGACCACCGATCTCTGGAAGTGTGGACAATAGCCACTAGAGATGGGACCACTCACAATCTCAACTAATAACATAAAAAAATAAAATATTTTAAAATCGTCCATTTGCAGGGAATTTGTCAAAATACACTTTGCCATTGTTTTATGTTTAAATCCATCACTTTCTATTTTGCCTCCTGGTTTTTCTGCACTCATAAAGCTCTTGTCGTTCTTTCTCCATCACCAAAAATCCAACTTTCCCATTTGTACCTCACATTTGAGTGGGACATTCAAGTGCACTCTACCAGTAGCTAGAACATTTCAGCAGAGTCTAAAGGCAGCAGCTACCTCACCACTCCTGTAGTGTTTGTTGGTTTGGTATTGAGGGTCAAAAAAAAATCTGTGAGCTAATTGGAATATTATTTTTGAGAAGTTTCCCGGTTTTGAAGAAGGCTTACACAGTGCGAACCTTGGAGCATGGTATGCTAACTTACAGATGTTACTGGACGTTTCGTATACAGTAGGGTTGAATAAATAATGACAGATTTTTCAGTTTTGGATGAAATATTTACACAAATATACACAAAAGTTGTTGTTAAAATGCACGCTGTGCTAACTATAAAACATTTTCACACAGCGCAGGGCTGGTAGAACTGAGATAAAGTTTCTACCTGAGGGATCGGAGTTGCTCCATGTTGTGCTGCCGATGCCATCATCTAGGCTGCTGCTGCTCGAAGGACAGCCTTTCTCCTGTTAATCAGAATTGGATTAGAAGGGCCTTATCATGCCTCGCCACTTAGAACAACTCCTGTCTTACATTAATGGAATAATGGATGCCATCCAAAAGTTTCTATTTAATTGCTTTAAATAAAACAGACTCTGTGAGACAAACGACAGGTAATGTAGTCAACCTGTTGTGTTACATTGAGTCTTTTTAGGGGAAGACAATACAGACAATTGAAGATGATATCTTCAAGACTGAAGAGGCCTCACTGCATTTCAAATGAACTTGATGACATTTATTAAATGGAGTTTAATCACACTGGATGAGATCAGGATGATCAAACTTCTTCCAGCTCCATTTCAGAGTTATATTAGCTGTGTAATTGCGAAATCTTCCACTGAATTGCAAAGTCGTCATCTTGGAAAAGGGGTTACTTTCCTACCCTGCCCACAAAGGTGTTTGCATGCTTATTTATTTATTTCAAACAAATGACTCTGCTCACCTCAAAGAGCTTGCAGACTAATGGTAATTGCTCTAGCCCTGCTGGCATCAGTGCATCTTGTTCATTTGCTCCTATTGATTAAAACTAAGTGTGTGAGGCACTGTTGGCGAGCAAGAGCGAGAACCACCCCTCTCCCCGGTGACAATTAGTATCATCCAGCACGTAGGCGTTTGCCAATTCTCATGCTGGGAGAGACTAAACACAGATCATTATAGGGGGAGGGCGGCAAGAGAGAAAGAGAGCACTCAGGAAAGTCAGAAGGGGCCATGTTCAATAATGGACTAGAAAGAGGTTACTGTTGTGTCAAAGGGGCTTGCAACTCCAGTTCATTTCTTCATACATGAAGTCAAAAATCCTGATCCCCTTCCAATTACAACAGTTTTATGTTAAGTTATTCTAATAAGGAGAATAAAGGATGGTAATTGCATGGTCAGGCAAGAGTCCTAATCACCAAATTTGTGTATATCTGAAGATAATGAGATCACACAGCCAATGTTGTGCCTCTCAACAGCCATGTGTGAAATATACTTGGGGATAACAAAATGATGGTTTCTCATGTCTTACTCTGAGGAGTAATGTTTTTATTACAAACGTTTCCTTTCATGTAACATAAGAAGTCAAACTTCTCAACTGTTAAATATTCACACAACAATAAAGCTGTACAAAAATAACACACGACTGCTGGTAGCACTGCAACTCTGAAGGGAGTCATCTTCACCTACCTTGTGAATGCCCCATGCTTCAGAACTATTGGCTTAAGGTTCATGAAGGTATAAAAAAACATTACCCAGACCAACTTTGATCTCTGCCCGAGGCTGTATGTTCTCAGTGATCCACAAATCACATCCCACTGTGGAGCCAAGGACTTTATTCTGACCAGTATAATGGTGGGAAAGCAAATTATTACCCAGGTGAGCCATCTTTCAGGGAATGGTTTACAGAGTTTGCAAAAGTGGTGTCATACAAACAACATTTCTTTCAGCTCTAATGGTCGGGCTGAGAAATGTGTGGTGAAGTGGAGAGACTACTTGGAATACGATGTTATTGCAGACTTATATTCACATTCTTTGTCCGAGAATCTGTTGCTTGTGAATTAGA
The DNA here is from genome assembly GCF_965226575.1 of Pagrus pagrus. Classification (NCBI taxonomy): domain Eukaryota; kingdom Metazoa; phylum Chordata; class Actinopteri; order Spariformes; family Sparidae; genus Pagrus; species Pagrus pagrus. The sequence goes on along the minus strand of NC_140204.1, from coordinate 14,314,198 downwards.
TTATGGTCCATAATAATGTAGGAAAGTCAATTTGATTTGTCTTATAACAATAATAATGATATAATCTCCTTACTGTCGACTGTCGTTAAATCATTTAAAAGTCTGATTTAAAGGTGCGCTATGCAACTTTTTTACAGGCTTTTAAACAAAAAGCTAACATGAGTTTTAGATGTACTTAAAGGTGCAATATGTAAGAATTGGCCACCCGTTGAATTCATACTCAAAACAAATAGGGGGCAGCATGTCCCCAGAGTAGACGCTAACTGCTGCCAACTGTAGCTGCTGTTGGCTAGTTAGCTCAGTTAGCCATGCAGCAAGCGATCAGGACTGGGAGCTTGGAGCACCGGGGAAGTGCTGGTACTCCTGCTGCTAGGACCAGGGCTAGCTGGTTAGCATGCTACACATGCTTTTCAATACAATACACAAAAGTCGTCAAAACTGTTATTCCCTCACATTCTGTTGATCATTTTATTTCAATTAAGTTTTGAATGATTTCAACCGAAAGTCTTACATATTGCACCTCTAAGGGTAATCTATTTACATTTGTAAATATTAGCGCAAAACAGGCTTGTCTTGAGAGTTATGGTGGGGTGTGCCTCCTGTTCGTACCTCTTTGGCCTGACTGTGTATGATGCCATTTCGCTGAGCTATCATCTTTTCAGTCCCATCTCGGACCAGAGTGAGGTAGTAGCCGCTGCCAAAGTATTTCTTGAGGAAGAGTGAGGAGCCACAACAACGCAGCCGGCCGTGGGAGATGATGGCGATGCGATCACCTAAGATGTCTGCCTCGTCCATGTGGTGTGTGGACAGAATGATGGTGCGAGCTGAAGAGAGACAGAGGGAGAGACTTGATCAATGTCACCTGAACAGCAGTAACAGGAGTGCGTGCTTGTCTGAAGTAGTGTTTTCGTGCGCGAATCTCGAGTCGAGAGTGTGTCTGAAGTTAAAGAACAAAAACACTGGATGGCAACTATAAAAAAAAGATAAGGCACAGACTGGATATTGTAAAATAAACAGCACTTCTGAAGCGTTTTTCTCTTTGGACCGTGTTTGTTTTGACAACTCTTGGTAGGAAGAAGAAGCCTGACAAGAAAAGATGCCACAGATCAAAAGTGTTCAAATCAAGCCAATAACACAATCTGTCTCTACACTTATCTCCGTATTGCCGATTCCGCTGTGTTTTTTAGCCATGCTTATCCGCATGGCAACAAAGCAAACTCTGGAGGAGCGCGTGGGCGTGAATCTGGGACAAAATTAAAATTATGATAAAGGCCACCCTAAGCCGACTTTCCAGCGTTTATATGAGGCCGCATTTTATTTCAGCTCTCCCTTCTGTGCTGCAAGTCCTTTTATTCGAAAGACTTCAAACGGAGCAAAATTGCAATGACAACTACAGCATGCAATGCAAGGTTATTCACAGGTGTTCTAATCCTTTCAGATCATGCTGCATCAGATAACACATATTAATTATCACATACCCCAGAAATCAGAAAAAAGGACTGGATCTGAAATGAAGTCACAGCATGGTCATGTCTCTGCAGTCGGCATGAAAGCAATATCACAAAGTACAGGGTTACTTTTGATCCAGTCATGTTTTTATTTAACCTCATGCCTTTATCATTAAGTGACAAAGAAAGAAACCCGCTTAGAAGTCAGTTACTTTCAAAAGAGTCTGCTAGCTCAAGAGAATAATATTCTTTACAATCAGCAAGGCCAAAAGAGTCGATAAACGGTGATTAAAGCGGCATGTTTTTTGAAACGCTAGTTTGGTTCAATGGATGGCAATGCCAAAACTAAACTGCAATGAAATAAAATGTTGTAAATTTAATTACAACTCCTATAAGTGATATATTTTTATTAGAATAAGAGTTAAATTGCTCCATATTCCAACAGTAATTACTGTTACAGAGTGTTCAGTCAGGACAATCAGGACAGAAAACTCCTTAAAGATGCGGTCCTGAGAGCAGAGATCCTCATGTTTGCTGCTATGTCTGGCGGTTACCGCTGCGTGTTCATGTGATGGATGTAGAAAGGAGGGAGGGGATGCAAACTGCAAAGCAGACAGGAAAACTACAACGACAGCAGCTTAAATCTTTTTCATAACTGTTATAATTTTTTTTATCCTCAACTTTTTCTCTAGTTCAGGTCAAAATGTTGGTTTGTCCAACCGTTTGCTCACGAACCCAAACACATTCTCATCAGCCTCTGTTGCATTTTGGCAAATGTTAGCATGTTAAAACATTAAATTAAGGTTAGGAGGGTATATCAGCAGAAATTATCATCATAATCATGGCTGGATGCCACTAAATCCTACACACTAGGCCTTTAAAAGATCCATTGTTAATAGCTTTCAGTGTAGGCACTGAGACACTAAATCTACAGCTGTTGTTCATTGCAGTAGTATATTCAAAATAATTTTAAAAAAATGAATGATGCTTTTACATCAGCATGTTAGCATTGTGAGCATTAGCATCTAGCTCAAAGCACTGCTACGCCTAACAGTGCCAGTAGACTCTCAGCCTTGTTAAGACGTGATTTTTGAAATAGCAAGTTTCAGATCACATCAACTCCCCACGGAGACCGTGTGCCATATCGAGCATATTAATCTCAAAACATGGCAAGCAGATGCTGCACTCTCAGTAAGAAGCTGACTGGATTGAGTTTTCACCCCTTCTTCACTGAATTCGCTGGTTTATTACACAAAGGTCAGGTGCGCTGCTGAGCTTGGCGGCTTTCCTCGCTCTGAGCCAGTTAAATCTGTATCCTCGCAGGTCACATTATCCCAGGGACAAGGACACACTCAGAGGTCATTATCTGCAGCCCCGTGCAGCCATTTTGCTCGGCCAACTATTTCCGCTCCGTCTCCCGTTCTCCATCGCCCCCCCCCCCCCCCCCCCCCCCACACCCCCCACACACACACACTTTTTGTGCCCTGCCACCAGCTGAGCTGCTAAGTCCATCCCTCCTTAGTTAAGTATCGCTGCCTTATGCTATGCCAAACAAGTCTGGATCCACTCTATATACAAACTCCAACAAAATGCCCAAGTTGAATGAGTGCCCACAACCCAGTCAATTTAACATATGGATGGAAAAAGCTATGCTTATGAAGGGGGTGGGTTGAGGAGATTGCTTGAGGTTTGGTTTGACGGAGCCAGCTCATTTTGTATGGGATGCTCAAACTCAGATGATTTTCGTTGGGATTTGTTGTGGTTTACAAGGAAGAAAAAAAAAAAAGAAAAAATCAAATCGCACTGCATCATCCGTGAGTTGGGAGCAAAATAAATGTGTTTGGACTGCAGATGGCCCACAAAGGTATTCTGATTTATAGTGTGTTGTGGTGCATTACAGCACAAAGTGATATATCAAATTGAGCTGGGTGTGTTCAGGTAATTTGGTAGTTGCACTACGTACAGCAAAGTGAGGCTGAAAATCTGGTTTCTGTTATTCAGCTTCCTTCCCCCTAAATCAACTTGATAGAAATGAATTTCACAGTGGTTGAGTAAAGCTGGACAGATATTATGTACATCGGCAGGAAGATGAATTATTGGACACAACTGTATTAACTGCTGTTCAATTCATCCATTACCTATATCCTTTGAAGGGTGGCGAATGGCAGGGGGCCAGAGCCGTTCCCAGCTGACAAACATTCACACCTACGGACAATTAGAGTCGCCAATTAAGTGAACCTACGTGTCTTTGGACTGTGGGAGGAAACCGGAGCACCCGGACAAAAACCCCAGCAGGCAAATGGAGAACATGCAAAGTCCACACAGACAGGCCACAGGAAAGCTAGAGACAGGTGGCAGGGTCGAACCTGAAACCTTCTTGCTGGAAGGCGACGGTGCTAACCACTGCAACACTTGCAATCAGTTCATATTAATGCATTTTAAACGCCTTTTCAAGCCTGTTAGCGGAGTTCAATTAGGCAGATGGGCTAATCAAATGTTGTAAAAACAGACTGGGAGAAAACACACATGTTTCAGATTCAAGTTTTGTTAATTGTTCACACTTGAATGTATTCTTTGTATTGCCGCAACTGAAAAACAAGACACTCTGCAAGGAATCTGTTACTATTTGCTGAAGGTTGCATAGGTTGAAAGAATATTTTTCTCTGTGAGTATCATGTTAAATGTGATATGATGTTGCAAATATTATAGTTGGAAGTTTACAGCTTGCTCCTGTCTTCCTCTCCACACTCTGCAACCTATTTTATTAAAGAGCTTACGTAAGATCATATACAAGAAACTAAGGCGGGTGCGTTTTTATGTCATTTGCACTGCAACATTGGCTTCAACTCCACATTAATTTGTTTTCCTGGGGAAAATGCATTATGTATGGTGGTTCTGCCAGAGAAACTACAAAAATGAATGCAATCAGAGTCTACGATAAATGGAGTTTTCCAAACATCCAACATCAATTTTGTCACTGTTTTTCAAGGTAAGTCTGGGAAGGATGGCTTAATTATATATATTTCAACATGCTATGGATTCTTTATTAATAAAATAAACAACTATCTTAATGTTGAGTGAAAACATTAATTGCCTCCCACACTTTATTTGTACTTCTTGATTCTCACAAACTGAATCACCTGCCTGCATGTGACCAGTCTTATCTCAGCCTAAATGAAGTTTATTCATGGTTTCAGTATTCGACGTGGGATTTGAAACATTCAATATCGTAACACGCTGCTTTTATATAATGTTTATGGCATTTCTGAGGAGCTGGTTTATGTTATTTAACCGTTTAACGACTAATTAAGTCATAACAGCTAACCTCAGGGACGCTAATGTTTGTACTTACAATCGTTACATGGCTGCTGATACGAGCTGTGAGAAAAATTCAGTGAGTCAGTGTGAGGAATCTGTAATGTATAATTTAAAATATGTTGTTTATGATGCGCATACATGTAAAATAAATAAATCATATTTATGTGGCAGTTAAGGTTAAAAATACAAGAGAGACGGAGCACCAAGTATTTCAGGGCACTGAAAAATGCTCGCAAATTGTTTAGGTTATCAATTACTATCAATAAATCAGGTGATATAAAATGTTGCTGTTGCAGCAAAAACACGCAAGGCTGGAGGCACAAAGCTGAATGTATAAAATCCATTATATGAATCGTCCTCAAGGCCCATTTTATAGCATAATGAGTGGGGTAATTTAATAGTAATCAACTTCCAGTAATGGATAATAATTAAAAATTCATAATTTGCTAATTTTCACGTTAAATCTTCACCTTCCACAGTAATTTTCTAATGACACATGACAAAAGAGAGAATTAAAAGGCACCTTAAATGCAAAGATCTGAGGAATAATCAAATGCTACCATATCAGGATTTGATGAACAATCCCTATTAATTACAAGATATATTAAGCGTACTCATCTGAAATGTACACTGAGGGCTTAAATGAACCTATTAACACATGTATGCTATGCCCATGCTCTTTGTACCTTGGGCAATTTAAAGTCCAAACAAACCCCCAACTGAATTTAATCAAAACAATACCCACTTAAAGCAATCTGGTCACCCTGTCTGTGTGAAAAATCTGAACACTTAATTAGCTATGAAGAACCACAATATTAAGTCCAATTTCAGCCTTCAGTTTTTCCACACAAATAGACTGCCCGTAGCCTTTTCTGCTTAATGACAAACCTTAGTAACACTGAGGCGCAAATAAGACTGGAGAGGCACAAAAACATGACTCATTCAACCAGCCAGAATGTGGGTGTTCTCATTATAACGGAGTTATCTCCGCCTCCCAATTGGAGTGAAAGGACTTGATTAGAGAGAGAGAAGCTAATGACACAGCGAGGGCGGAATGTCACTCAATGCACATTAAACATTTAGACATCTGTTGAGAGAATGTGTTACTATAATGTCCGTGTCCTGCTTACAGCCACTAGCAACCGCAAAGTATATAAGGCCGGGGAAAGTGACAAGCTGACTGATGGTGGCGGACAATTAGGGACTCTGTTAAATAGCAATGTCAATTAAAGCTTCTTGGATTCACTTGTCTTCACTTCCATTTCAATCTGTTCCAGTGCAAATTAAAATTTCTCTCCACCCACAATTGAGTGTCACAGAGACCAAGGCAAAAAAAAAAAAAAAAAGTAGTCTAGATGGTTCATTACCTTAACAGCTCTCATATTGGATACATTTGAGCAACGTCACTTAAAAGTTTAAAATGAGTTCGGCTCAGTTTTGGAAAGTTTCTCCATTTGAAACGAATCAAAGAAGCACCATGTGCAATCCAGTCAATTCCTGCTTCAAAGTCTTTAGCAGAGCCTTAGTTCTTACCACCGATCCCATACAGTACCTTGTTTGTACTTTAAAAGCAGTTCCCAGATACCCCTGCGGGCGTAGGGGTCCACTCCTGCTGTAGGTTCATCTAGGATGACGATTTTTGAGCCACCGACGAATGCTATAGCCACAGACAGCTTCCTCTGCATCCCACCTAGAAGACAGAATAACTCACATCAGCTTCACTGATATATTTTGTCTTGGACATGTGCTCCTGTGGCAAAAATATTCGTCTTTGTTCCGTGTAGCAGACATTCTGGATGTAATCAGTGAAAATCCTACACAACCATCTGTCAACGTTAGGTTTCAGATGTAAAATGGACACAATACCGGGAACTGATTATAGAACAAATGTGTCGAGTTGTCTCCGGCTTTTATTGTCTTTTGCATGGTGTGAAATGATTGATGGCAGGCAGGTAGATGCACCCAACTCCGGTCCAGATTTTCATAGCAGGCTTTTCAAAATGCATCCAATGTAGTGCTAATGTAGTGGAAATGTCAGCATAGATCAACCTTGAAAGTCATATTTCAGTGATTTTGCTCACAAGCAATCCGTGACTGGGGACAATTTATCAAGCAGGACTTGCTCATGCCCCCCCAGACAATGAATTACAACCTGTGACACACAGGTACAATGCATGTGTATGTTCAGACAGTCGCACACACGTGCGCTGCCAGAGGAACGGCATAACAGGGCGGCTTCATCCTGAAAAGAAGCGATAATCTACAGATGATATTCCTTCCCACGGGAAATGAGGAAGCCGAGCTCAGAATCTGATGCACACATCAAAAAGTAAATTTACATCCCTGCATAATTTCATTGAGGCGTCCAGATCCAAAGCATGTCAGCGTACACACATACAGACGCACCTGACAGGTTCTTTGCAAGATCTTTCCGCTTATGTGGCAAGCCAACATCCTTAATCATCTGGTCCATCTCAATTTTCACTTCATCACGGCTGCATCCTTTCAGCCGCGCATAGAAGTAGATATGCTCCTCCACTGTCAGACTGCAAAAGGTGGAAATTATATCATGAGGCCTGTGTGATTGACATGTGAAGGCATTTACTGCCACTTATTCACAAGTGTTTCTTGCGGATAAGTGGCCCAAAACGCCAGATTAATGCATCTTGCCGAGAAAACACAGCTCCGTTCTCAGTGCACTTATGTGAACTGACGTCAAGATTTCGTCACAACATAATAAGTCGTAATGCCTGCCTTTACGTTTGCATTAATATTATAACCTTACTTAATATAGATGCTTTGACTGTCTGCGATTAATATTAATGAAAGTAATTTGCAGGCGCTCAGCCGTAATTATGATGTAAGACTTGTGTCGAGTTGCAGGTAATCAGTTTGAGGAGAGGGAGAAATAGAGGGGAATCTAAAGGTGAAATAAAAAAAAGTGGGATAATGACTGGGAATGGTGCCATTAGGAGGAATTTAGTAGACGGATGTGAGCAAAGTTCACTTCATTTTTTAGCAGAAAAAGGGAAAGGGATAATGATGTGTTGATGTGAAACATAAGCCTAGACTGAGCCCCTCATTATGCATGTGATTAAATTGCACTGTAATGATCTGTTTTTTTTTACTTTCTTCTTCTGTTTTTTTTTAAATACACCAGAGGCAAAACATGATTATACCAATGACCAATTGACAACAGAGACGGATCAGCTACATTCGCTCACTCATTGAATAGGACATTGTGCTGCGGGCACATTCCCAGGTACTTTCGGATGCTGTCCATGTCGGAGAGGATGTCATATCCGTTGATGAGAGCTGTTCCCGACGTAGGTGGGAAGAGTCCTGTCAGAATTGACCTACAGAGAAAAGAAGGCGTAAACAAGACACGAAGCTTCCTGATCCATTCTGGCTGTTGATTTTTGTCTAGTGATAAATAATCTCAAAAGGAGAGGAGCAGCTGGTTGAACATAATGGTGAATTAGATTTATCCTCTGCTCCATTTCAACATATTTGTCAATAGATATTATGTTCTACTTCATCAACATGTTCTAAGTTAGGGCTCAAAAAGTAGGAAAACATTTTTTTTTCAAGTACTGAGAAAAAGAGAGCAGGACTGTAGCGCTGTGCCAGAAGATCGGGAGCAATGACTATTCATATCATCTGTATTATCTTGTATTCAGTGTCAGGTCATAAATTATGTATTAATTATTTACTAGACTAAGCAGAAAAATAGCAAACTCCATACAAAAGATTGTATAACAGAACAGAAAAAACACAGCGTTTGCCAAAACAAACACTATTTTTTAAATGTTTGTGCCCAAACTCAATTGTAACACTTCATCTGGCAGACAGACAGATACCGTGCTCTGAGCTTCAGTGTGTCACAGAGTCCTTCCGCTGTCCTTTTCTGTTGTTGTGCTCTGTTATGTTTCGTTACAGTTGCTCAGAGCGGATGTCTTCCCTTTCAGCCCTTAGTCTTGCATCACTTGCTTTCTCTCTCTTTCTCTCTGGCTCATTCTTTCTGGGCCACTGGGTTTCAGTTATATCCTGTCATCCTAAACCCCTTCCAACCTTTTCCACTACTTTATTTTTAAAACAGCAATTAGATGAGTCCCACTATTAACGCAACAGCTGACTCTGTGCGATAAATGTCCTCTCAGAAGATGCCACTCTCCGACAGCACTGACCACTGAATTAATGGCGCCACAGTACAGTCGGCATTGTGTACAAGTTAGATTAGTTGCACCCTGTGAAATCACATGAACATTGAGCCAAGTGGCAGAGCATGGGAGAAATAGATAATGCAACTCACATCGTGGTTGTTTTGCCGGCTCCATTGTGGCCAAGAAAAGATGTGATCTGATTCTCATAGAAGTCCATGCTCAGTCCGTCCACAGCGAGCTTCTTTCCAGTCTTGTAGATTTTAACAAGGTTGCGGATTGAGACCCCTGCCTTCAAATTTGGGGGTGGTTTCTCCAGATACTCTTTAGAAAAATATAAACACACTCGTACATGAGCAGAGAAACAAGTATAAAAGCAGATCTGTTAAAGATAGAGCTGCTTTTTAAAGACACAAACCATGATAAGTGTCACAAAACTAACTGATACTAATACAAGATAAAAACAAAATTGAACTGTGTTGATATCTGTTGGTGCTAAATCACCTTTTAAAAATAATATGGTTGACACACCAAATCCTGCCATTTCTCTCTGTTTAATTATGCACAGTATGTGATTATTCCTTTAATTTATATTGCCAAAATACTGATTGGACCTTTGAAAAAAGTGAAGAGAAAACACTGCTGAGCACCAAGATAAAAAAATAACGAGCTTGTGCGCTTACTCTGAATGCTAATTGGATATGTTTTTTTTTCTTTTTTTGGCAAGTGCCCAACTTGAAACTCACCTTTTTTCTCACAAAGCGTCAAGCTCTATTATCGCCCAATGTGACAAAAAAGGTGCTTATTGTTTGCGACCCATCCCAATTAACTCACTCCCCAATTAACTTAATAACTTGGTGTGTCAAACTCCGGTTAAACAAGTGAAAAGTCTAGGCTGTTTACCGCTATGTGCTGTAGAGTCCTTCAGCAGGTCGGGGTCAACACTGGTCCTTGAGGCTGTCCCACACCAATAAGATGAAGTGAAAGGGAAGTACCATGGCTTTGGGATTCCATACTGGCCTGGGATCAAGTGTGGATAGCATTTTAATGATGGTTTGGCTTGAGGGAATATGGTAGCACCACATTTTTGCATCATTCCATCTTCTTTTAGAAATGGCAGTAGTAGATAAATAACATAAATTAATCCATCATGGTTTAAAATGAATACCTGGAAAGACATTCTCAATGTACCAGGTGAGCACCCAGTAAATGGCAGCATCGATGAGCATCATGATGATGGACACGATGAAGGTGTAGCGGTTTCCCTCTTCTGGACTCACGTTGATGTTGGACCACTGGATACCGACGCCTTGCTGCTCGTACTTGGCAAAGGTCTCGCAGCCGTAGCCGAAGGCCACACAGGACAGTAAACTCTGGTAAAAACATCCAGAGTTAAAGGAATAGACATTTGGGTAAAACAAGAGACTACAAGACTAGGAGTTGAATGAGAGGGTTCGTAGATACCATACTCATGTCTATATGCTAAATACACAGTTGGTTAGATTAGCATAGAGACTGGAAACAAGGGGAAACAGCGCATCTGACACCAGTTGCCTGGAAACCTTGTCACTACCAATAAATAATCCAGTACATGTCCCCTGCATGTAACACTTGTAGACACCTCTATGGACGATATCTCCAAAATGTTGATATTTAACAACATGGATACACAGCACTACAGTTAAGATTGTAATTTTGACATTTTGTGAAATGTAAAATGTTAAATTATTGAGCTTTGGTGTTGGTTCTGTTTGCCTCCATTTTCAGTATTTATGCTAAGATGAGCAAACCAGCTACAGACACATATATAATGTATCAGCATGAGAGTCACACCGAACGTTCTCAGCAGGAAAAGGAACAGGTGTATTTCTTAACACGTCCTACGGCCTCAAAGAATATCTATTCATGCTTTCATGAAAACAATAAAACTGGATGTGCGATAGCTTCTGGTTACTTATACAGATGATGACTTAATCAAGTGAGATATACTGTTACCGCCCAAGGTCACACCTGTAACTGATCAATCAACTATTGTTGCAGACAGAGAAACGATATCTACACAGGCATCAGCTGGTGTACGTGCTGCTTTGTGAACATCTCTGTGGACCTTGAGTTCAGAGCGAAGACGGAGGCTAAAATGTGTGTGCTGAAAACTACGATATGTCAGGCCTTTCATACAGTAGGAAATTGCAAATGATGCTTTGCCCATGAGACATCATCTGCCATGGCCTATCACTCTGCATTGCCATGTTGCCCGCCAGCTGTTTTATCACGCCTCATTTGCTTGCAGCATTTCCAACCCGGCAGAAGCATTTGCTGAAGCTTCAGAGACCAACCACCACAGATACTGTCTACCCCGATGTTACATTACCAGGCAGAGAATCTGAAAAGCTCTGCAGTAACGCCAAACCTCTAGCCCGGCTGCTAACACTGCTGGCAACTTCCTGTGTGGTCCCCCGTTGCCCATCTACTGCCAAGCAATAAACAGCGACTCAGTAGATGAGGGGTGACAGCAGGGCTAGTGGGCACCCATCCTTGACCTCTGCATGAATGGCTGACAATATGACAGGAACCGCTCCTTTGGCTTGCGAGAAAAGGGCAAGAGTTGGGAGGCAGACGAAAAAAGCCCCCTCTACTGAACACATGTCAACACTGCACATCCAGCCACCGTTCAGCTGGCTGCAGACAAAGAGGATTGTTAAAAGGAAGAGTAATCAGGATTCCCCGTTCTGTGTAAGAAGTCATTTTCCAGGGCATTTTTGATAGATAGAGCTGGAATGATGGACAGAACCACAATAGAGAAAACCTCTGTCTGACAAGCGTTTGTCAAATGAATTGGATTTTGAAAAACAAAGAAAAGGCTAGAGCTAAGATAATTTGTCCAGTAATCAGTTATTAGATTGGTGGAAAACTGGCAGCTATTTTGGTGATGTGCACTTGATAACGTGATTTTTCAAGGTAAAATATCAAAGACTCCCTTGTTTCAGCTTCTTCTATGCCTGGGTTCATCTTGAAAAAATCAGAAATCATCTTTTTTCTGACATTTTATGGATCAAACAAAGGGACCTTCAGTCATTTCACCTCTCTCTCCCTTTTATCCTGTCTGCTTCTGTAACATTCGATATTGGACCAATACAAAATACAGAAGAGTTATGGCAAATAAAGTCTGAACAGAAAACATGTGTCTGGTGCCAGATGTTGCAGAAAGCAAAGATCAATTAATTGATCTTACAGTAGCAAGAGAAAACCTGAGAAGTTCTGCAGAAATTTTGCAGGAAATATAATTTTTCTCAGGATTTTTCTCACAATGGAACAATGATAGAAAGTGATTTATTTTCCAGAACATAAAAGAACTCTCTCTTGTTTCAGCCTTATTTCAGAGATGACAGACAAAGTACAGTAGATAGGTAGTTGGATTGTGACTATGTCCTGTCTTACAGTGGCCCTTTGATGCACTGCCTTTAGCTCTGCTTTGGCACACAGCTGCAATCAAAACCTGTTCATATAAACTCAGCTGATCTTTTGAAATTCTGTTCCGATTAAAGACTTCATTATCAAGGACAATGTGGGGGAGAATTTGTATGCCTTGGCACGATGTACTTCCGCTGGAGCTGGGAGAGAGAGAAACCTCTGCACACACGCACACACACACACACATACCTCTGATAAAGTGTAAGGATGAACTGGATAGCGGTTTGGTCGGAGGAACATTGCTCATGCTAATTAGAGGGCTAGAGGGCTATCCATCTAGTCGGAGCAGGGGAGAAAAATCTCAGCGCCAGGGGAGGACCGAGCAACAGCACTTTGTGTAGAGATTAAATAAGGTTTGCAGTGCTTTATATGTAAAATGCCTGCCTAACCTGCATGCAGCCTGTAAAAGGAAACGGACTGAAAAGTTTCCTAAAGGAAAAGAATGACATCACTTTAAAGGACTCACTCAAAGACTAGCCATTTCAGCAGCTACGTTGGCACTACTTGTTGGCAAAAGCAAGAGTTTACAGAGTCGTCCGAGGATGAAAGATGACAGCAGAAGTGACTTCTGTCAGGTGCCAATGTAAGATATTATTGACTGCCACTATTTCAATTTGATAAAACATGAGGCTGTTTACCTTGCCACCCGCACCTGATACCGCATTGTTGGAATTGACAAACAAGAAAGCATGACCTGATTGAAATTCTGGGGAGATGCACTCGCCCGCACAGCAATGAAGATTCAAGATTTTGTGCGTCTTTGTCGGCAGAAAGGACAGCTTGAGGACAAATGATTCCGGCACCGTCCTTAAAGGTCACGCAGAAAGGCTACACTGAGAGTTGAGCAATGGTGTGCTATTTATCTTTATCCCTTAGAGGATGAGAGGAAAGCCTCAACTTCCTCGCTGTGCGCCTGTCTAGTGTCTTCTTTTATGTAAATGTTTCATATTTCTGTCACTTGGGTATGTCCGGGTTTGACAAAATTCTTCAGATTTGTGCCAAAATGTGTCTGAGCAAATGGAAACCAATACACAGTTTCACTGGACCTCTAAATTCATCTTCACACCTCAGTATCAGGACAGTTGTGCATGCACGATAAAGGCAAGACTCGTACAGATATTATTGAATTCACTTCCTTTCATAACCACGAGGTATGATCAAATCAGACTAATGCCTGTTTGGATTTAAAGGGAAAAGGATAAGGAACAAACGATTGCCAAAATGTGATTATAGCGGCAAAAACATAACCGAGGAACACAACTCAAAAAACAGTCAGCCCTCGTGTGTGATAACAGCGGGGGGAGATATTAAAAATCGTGCCAGAGCTAAAGACGGACTTACCACGGCAACCTTGGCCCCAAAACTCATGACGTCGCTCCAGGCGAAGCAAAGGACGTGCGGCAGGTAGAGGACAAAGTAGATGAGGCCACCGCACGCCGCTGCTAAGTTGGCCTTAGAGAAGAAGACGCTAATGAAGAAGCACTGAGTGATGGTGGCCAGGCAGAACACCAGCAGGAAGACAAAGATTACTGACGGGTCGCTGTACTGCAGCACTTTGCCATACTGTGGAGAAAGACACAAACAAATGAGCAAAACAGGAATTTGATGCCAAAACAACTTTAAGGTTTGGGAGAAGAGGCAGATTATTTATCGAGGTAACGGGGAGATTCAGAGTTTGTGATTATTATAGCTGATTTTCACCACACAGCAGACAGAGTAAAAGAGTTTCAAAGGAATAAAACAGCTAGTGCATCAATATTTCTGACACACCTGAACACTTTTGCAGTTGACTGATATTCTTTTATCCAGAAGTCATTAAACACGTCACTCTTTTGCTCTGCCAGTTTGATGGAGGACCCGTCACTAATTTTAGCGAGCTACTTGTGAAGCCATCCGTTGTCCCACATAACACCACAACGCTGACGTTCTCTCCCAACACATTTCAAAGAGGCACTTGAACTGTTGTAGGATAATGGTGCTATTGTAATGGATGCAATTATGATTAAAAACTCTATAGAGGACAATGTCACATGGAGCTGTATGAATGTTCATTGCAGGAAGTCTTCTAAATTTGCACAGACTAAAGGAACTCGCGTGTGCGTCAAGTGAAGTGATCTCATTTCTTAGGTTTCTCTTTGAATTAATGTTTTCGTTATTTGAAACAAAAGTCTCATTAGTCCATGAGTCCTGGTGGCCATAAACTCTTCAAAAGTAGTGTTGGGTCCTCCTTGGATCATTGTAAAATCATTTTGAAATCACCTTCAGTATAAGGGCAAGGAGGAGAGCGCTGACGGCCAGCGGCAGGGAACTTGACACTGCCCAGCTCAGCCAATAGATGGCACTTCTCAGGCCCATGATCCTCACTGTCTCCTTAAGCCTGGCCTCTTTCTCTGCCACGATACTTTTAACGATCACGGCCACTGAGTAGATCCAGGCTAAAGTCATGTATAAGGGGAGGGAGCGTGCCAGAGTCCGGAGGAACCTGAGGGGTGGAGGAGCCAGACCAGACATTTACATCCGGTACTAACATGTAACCTGTATCTGGACATTTTATCAGGAAACGTCCGCCAAATAATAATCAAATAAATCACACATTACTAACCCAAACTGCTCACCAGCTAGCTTTCCAGATGACATATTCAGATAGAGATTTCTATCTGGGTACCAGGAGTAAATGTTGATAAGCGCCTCAGCAGCTGACACTTGAGATTGGTGTTGAACATAATAATGTAAAACATTCTCACCGTGTGAGTTTATTGCAGGTATGCTTCGTTTTTCAGTGGTGGAAGAAGCGCTCAAAGGAAAACCAGCAGAAAGAGCAGTAATTCCACAGTGACTACGTTTACATGCAGACTAAGGAAGATACATGTCAAGTACAGTAAACAGCGTGTCCCCGATTTAGTTTTTCCGATTAAGACATGTGGGATGAGCCAATATTTATTCAAGAGACGTATACGGTGCATTCAGAATGTGGATCTGAATTGGCGTTTTTAATTACGGTTTGTGACAGTTAGCCTCTTGTCTATTTATCGTCAGCTCTGTGTGTTGCCAAGGCAACAACTTGTAAGGCTGTTGTAGAGATGAACGCCCACATTTATGTTCGGAAGGAAAAACAAATTTGTAAACAAGGCTTGGATATCAACAGAGTTTTGGATATTAACAAAAATTAGAGAAAAAAAGAGGGAGGCTGTGTTTGTTTATTGGTCTGTGTATGTATGCCTGCAATATTCCTTCGTAAAGTTCCCCTTTACAAGTAAAAGTCCTGTTTTTAACATTTCACTGAAATCAGAGTACAATAAGCATTGTCCGCACAATGAACTGGTGGTAGTAAAAAGAAAAGATTGTAGTTGTAGGTAGTTCAATATATAAAAATGAATCATTTTATACTATAGGTGCCAAATAAATGTAATGAATGGAAATAAAAAGTGGCATGACAGAAGCTTTGAATTAAAGTACAGCTACTTCAAAACAGGACTTCAGAACTAAGGTAAATGTAATAATGTTCGACCAGCATCCATTTCTGGCTCGACAATGTCTCATTTATTATTCATTTTTTAGTCCTATTTGCATGGCTGATTGATGAGATGTCAGCAGCTGTCTTCCAACTGTGAAGGTGGTCTCTGACGCCGTCATTTGCATCCTTTTCTCAGTGCTCGGTATTGCTTTTCACAACAAATTAATCAAATTTTAATGACCGTGCACAAACGTGACAAAACATTTGAAAGGTGGTTTCACGTTGTCAAAACAAGGACATGCCGTTGGGGAGAGGAAACGGGTATTGATCATCACTGATCAGTGTTGGTTTTCACGGAGAAGATCTTGTCAAACACTGGGATTCAGCCGGTTTGAGACGGGAGCCAAGTGTGGGAATGGTGTAAATATATCCGTCTGCAGCTTAATACGTGCATTAGCTTCTCCATAATGGAAGACGAAACAAGTGTAAAGTGACAGAGGACTCAGGTGCAGATGACAAAACTGGTTGTTGTCACACCTAATCCAGATACAGCCTTGTGATAATTACCATTTGATTTGCTATTATTATTAATGTGCTGAAAATGGCTGTGAAATTATCATTTAGAATGGGCCTGTGATCTGAATACACATCGCGCTCGCAGTTGCTCCTCCAAGGCACTCAACTAACTCAATTTATTGTTATTAATGTTTACAAATTGTTGGTGGCTTGCAAACACATTAGGCTGATGGGAAATTACATTTCACCCAGCTGTTCAAATATCGGTTTTTATTTACCAGCCGCATTTTCCAATTAAACTGCAAAAATTGATTAGGGGGATCTAAAATAACCATCCTTTTTGATTTCATTAACGCCTACAAAGCATGAAGTCGGTGAAAGATGTGCGCTATATAAAGGAGACCAGCAATAATGCTGCTGCAGTGTATGTCACCGGCGGCACAAAGGGGCTCCCTTTTCCTGAAAACTGTTCTTTGTGCATCTCTCCGAATCAATCCGCAAGCAGAGGATCATTCAGGATAAGGAAGTCCATTATTTCCGACTAAACTACTGATTCAGCAGTGGCTCACCAGATAAACAACAAAACTAAATTAAATACATTAACAACCTAAAAGATATTTCCAGAATAAAGACATTTGCTAAGTAAAAACAAATCTATACTATACTGCACATGACTAATGTTTTCTTCAGGCTCTTTTTCCGGGAGTAACACCAAATGAAATTTACATTTTGCTCCAAAAGTTTTTCCAAATGATTAATGGTGTGAGACCCATTAGATGATTGTGCTTGCAGTGCATTATACATCATGAGGGTGATGATGCAGATAGGCTTTGGTTGTCTAAGGTGTTGTTCTTTCATATTGTTCTAACCTGTGTACATTATGCATGAGTTCAAGGGCTGCTGAACTGTTCGATATGCCAAATCTAAACACAATGTTCTGACGAGCCATTGCAAGTTTATATTATTTCTGACTTTTAAAACGAGCCAAACATTAATCTTGTTTGTTCATATTATGTAATTCATCTTATTTGTCATACAAATAAGAGCAGTGTATATTAAAAAATGTAAACCTCAGGGCTGCACGTGGTATGTGGTCCACTCTAGAGCTTCCCTCTGAACTTTAGTGCAGCGCTATTCCTCCCACTCACGGTTATTACCTTGCAAATTCAATAATGTAAAAGACTGCAATAGTCCTCGCAATAAAGGAAATATACAGTTCCGATCATTCACTTCTCATATTACATAACAGGAGCCTTCTTTATGCATAAGGCGCAGACGGAGAGGTGACGCAATCACAGGAAATACAGGACAAACACCACTGGCATGATTTTAATTTGACTAAATTGCAGTTTTGGTTGCATGCTCGATTAGTGAGCCCATGAAGGCCGATTGAAGGAATCACGGATAATAATTTGATTCTGTTCTGATGAATGTGTTATGATTAATAGCAGGAAGAATACCAAAACACAAAGCATGAACAATTCTCTGACCTGAATGACCCGTGACAGCATCCGATTTGGTTGGATGCATTTGGTCAGATGTTTAGCTTCTCAGTCTGGCTGCATTTGATATTTGTTTTTGTTATGTTTGTCAAATTTTTTTTTTGTTTGTTTTTGGTGAAGAAAATTGGGGAAAACAGCAACTGAAAAATCCTCAAAATGTGCATTGTCTTCACATTGTATGCTTTGTGTTTCGCTACCATCCATTAAGCGACTCTTTTCCACTGACCTTAACCATGACACTTATGAGCGCACAGGGAACAGCGAGCAGAACAATGTTTTCTGTGAACCTTGCACACCAAAGGGCGCCGTTTTGAATGCCAACGGCACGCAGCACTTCCTTGAGCCGCAGTTCCTTCTCCAGCACCAGGTCTTTGATGGTCATGCACACGGTGTACATGAAGGCCAGCACCAGGAACATGGGGAGCATGCCTCCAACACCCTGGATGAAGCTGGTTGTAGAAGAAAGCGATCACAAAGGTCAGGACTGCACACGGACAAAGGCAACACTGCCAGATGGGTGTTAGCGTGTTTTTAATCTGCTGCATACGCCATATGTACATACCGTATGTATATAGATAAATGCTTGGTACGCACATGCATAGGCACCAGCTCCGAGTATATGCACAAGTATTATATATACAGTAAGTTCTCTTCTTCAAATGACTGTACAATATGATTAACTTCACTGACGGTTGGTGACATCTGGAGCTGACATGGAGAATGGATTAGTCCAGATGTTTGGTATTTTGATAACTGGTTTTACAATGCAAGTCATTTTTAAAGCAGAAATATCATTCACTGTGAGAAACTGCTGGTTGCCTTTGTTGAATATCTAATATCCTTGGGTTTTTGGATTGTGGGTTAAACAACATAGGCACACAGCCTTGATATTTTTACATGCACACTATTTAAAAGTTGCCTTAAAAACAGAAAGAAAGAAAGAAAGAAGAAGAAATGGAAACTAAAGCAGCTAACGAAAAAGTTATCATCGCGAGGGGCAATCAAGACCGTCAGAGTTGTATTTATGGATTCAATGCCATTAATGCCGCTTTATTTTTACACTGAGCTAACCTTCATAAATCTGGTGCATCAGCTCAATCAGCTCATTTAGTGCTGCACCTTGTGCCAGACATGATGTATGATTTGATGCTGTTACAGCACAATAAGGTGATATTAAACTGGCTTCATAATGCCACCAAAATGCCATGTCAATATCTTCTCCTCTGGCAATATAACAAAGTGCTTCCTTTGCTTTATTAGACAGTGAAGGAGGGATATCAAATAGATTTTGACAAAGTATAGATTTCATATATCACTTATGCTTGCATTCCATAAATACCGGGGATATAATGCAAGCAAAGCACTGCGCAGCACGGATGTATAGATAAAGCACAAAGAGAATACGCAGTAATTGGCAGAGTGATGCTTTTCTTTTCAAGCGATTTAACATAAACAACTGATCAAAGTACACTTCGAGCACATTTTCATGAAATGAATTTCCCCTTTAATTCTGGGTAAGTTATTTTTTAAAGGCCTTATTGAATCCCAGCCAAGTGAGAGCAGTTCACGCAAACATCTACTTACCATAATTGCTAGGTAGCCCTGCATAAGTGCTTTTTTCAAATGGTGATCGTGAATCAGTAATTTGTTTTTTTCACTTATTTTGTATTTCTTTTTAAACAGCTATAAACCACTGTACTATAATGGTCTTAATCAAAAAGCATTTTCTTGCCGACAGCTTTCACTTCAGTGGATAATTTGACATTGCACCAAATGAACAGAGACCAGGCAGGTACAAGAACATTCATTTTAAGCTTCAATCTATGTAAGATATAGATTAGTATAGACAGTTTTGTCAGTAAATCAACGACGAAAGCCTTGCAAACACAACAAAAAGATTAAGTTAGTTCCACTGAGACCTTAGAGGGGAAGTTCAGTTACATGAGAACTTGAAGGAGAGTGAGACGGACTTGTTTTCGAGGACACTTCCCCTGCCCCCGTGGGATGGATCACTAACAAACTAGGCCTTGAAAGCAGCAAAACAGGATTGGATGACACAGAGTTTCGGAAAGTTCAGACCTCTTCAGACCAAATCTGTGACTGAAGATTGCATAAATAAAATTGCCTCTTTGAACCTGGAAATTCAAACTTGAAGAGTTTGAGATCGATACACTTCAACAAATAAAAGCTCACTCGCAGATTTGCACCTTTTCTAGGGAGGCGAGCAGCCTCGAGCAGCACATGCATCAGGTTGAATACTAATTCTGGCATTATCTGCTCCCGATTCTACCCTAACGTCTCTGTAACAGCTGACAGCCTGTGTGAGTTAACTCCTTCTGTGACTTCTAGCACCGGAGGGGGAGAGATCAGTCATGCACACCATGTCTGACACTGACAACCTTGCCACCAGATGCTCTTGAATTATACATTCGCTGATCGATCAAAGGTGCTTAAGTAATAGAACTCCAGGCGGGTCTGTGTTACGGGGCTCCAGTTACATTGGCAGCCTGACCTAAATTTAGGGAAGCTGGAAGACTGATTTCTCAGTAAATCGAGAGATAGTAGAGCAGAGCCTCCCCAGAGGTTGGCGTACCATGCTAAAAAAAAAAAGAGCTTCCTGTCTCATTTTGAGCAAATATACCGTTGAGTTCCTCGGCTGGATGGAAATGAGCAATTCATTGAAGGGAACAGACTTTATTCAATGTGGATTATCTTGTCGCTGGTACAAATTATTGCTTGAGGAAAAATGTGCATGTGGTTATGGTATAAAGAGTACCTAGGAACGCGCATGTCATCTGTTTTGTTTTTTTCCTTTTTTTGTAGAAGTAAGATCACAGCTATAAAACGAAGAATAATTCCTTTAACCAACAGTGAAGCAAAGTTTTGAGAAACAGCTAGAGTTTAAAGATTATTATACAATCTTAAAATCCATATCTCCACCATACTTTTGTTGATATTGATGCAGTGCTTTTATTCAACCTCGCTGAACACTTTGTGAATAATTCTATAAATATTAATAACTGGGGATGAAGAAATTGAGACTTGTGAAAGGCAAGAAGCAGCATTTAATCAATATTTTTTCCAAGTACTAACCTATTCTAAGAAAACCTTTAAATATATTCTTTAACAGCACTGACGATAAGGTAGGTCAATTATCCAATGTTCCTGAGGTATGCTGAGATGTCTGACTTGCTATAGAAGTACAGAGTGTTATATTTAAGTGGGATCGAGATCTGTGAGAGACAGAAGGAAAGAAGTTTTTTCTTGCTTTTTGTCTTTGTACCTTGAACAGGCAGTTTTACATCCATTGTATATAAAAACTGGCAATGCAACCACTCTCTGTAATATGAAATGTATTATATTCGTCAATTACATCAAACTGGATGGAATTCGCAAGGTCCTGGTCTGTTACATCAGATTTTAAGGAACTTAGAATCAACTTATTCACAGACTGTGATGAGTAAGGCTCCATTCTATGGCTTGTCACAACATATAGATGATTCATTTACTTGAAAGCATCTTGTTTTTGGTCACTGCTTACAGGGGTTGATTGATACATTCATGGCCTAAAAGGTAGAAGGAGTCGATTTTGGAAAACTCTGAAAACATAGTCCCCTCATACATGTACACACTCGGTGTCGGTGTCTTCAAGAAAGTGGTCCGGTGTCAAAAAGCTGACCACTGAGCTTCTCCTTCATCATTGGGAAGAAGTCTGAGGGTGCCAAATGAGGTGAATAGTGTGGATATTGGACAAGTTCAAATCTGCATTCCTGGATGGCAGCCATCGCCCCTGTGGACTTGGGCTGGAGCGTCGAATTGAGTGGAAGAGCACTCTTCAAGAGGTCAGCCTATTAGGCCCCTGTAATAGTGTAACCCTTGTCCCAGTGGCATACCAGCAGCTAACCCTTTGCATCCCAGAAAACAAGCCCGTAACCTTGAATTGCTGGCAGAATCTATCTGATCTGACTGCAAAATTTCAAGACTACCCATTGACATGTTGTGCCCAATCTGCTTCTCATCAGGACAAAGGAGTCTCAGGAGCCAATGACCTCACACCTCAGCTCAGTCGCGGATAACTGCATGGACACAGTTCTAGGAGACGCCCAGCTCTGTGGCAATGCACTGTTGTTATTCCTCAATCTGTCAAGATCATGTCATGGATCTTGTCAATAGTCTCCTGTGTGGGGACTGTGACCAACCCTCCACAACGGGGTTATCTCCCAGGACCTCTCAGCCATGTTTCAATTCATCTGCCCAATTCTTCACTATGCTGTAGGAAGGGGCACACTCCTCTGTTGTCGTCACCGTGTCTATGTGGACCTTGGGTGATAAGACCTTGATGGCCGAGGTCGATGTTGTCGATTTTCACCGACGATGCTGACGTACGAAACAGAAGTATCCTGAAAGTTTTTAACTCCAAACTTTCTTCATAATCACTCAAAGAGTTGAACTGCACTTGCATGTAATGAGAGCTGCACACTCGTCTCCTTCTACCCCAGGCCATGAACTTCTATAAACATATATACACACTCATTAGCCAGAGCAATTTTTCCATCAGGCATACAATCAAATTTTTTAGAAGTGCTTGAAACAAATTGCTTCAGCTATTCATGGTGCTGTTTTGGAAGCCTCTCAACAAACCTTTTTGAGATCTGCACTTTTATTTAACTTAGTGCTGATTACTTTTGGATGGATGCTTTTTATATAAGATTTTTTTTAAATGTAGACAGTCATGTTTAATTTGACAGTATAGAATAGTGACATGAGTGACATAAAAATCAATGCAGTGAGATTAAATTAAATCTGACCTATAGGTCTTTCAGTTTTAATACCTACCATTGCACACATGTTGAAAAACATGAATCTGAGCCTTTATTAAGCCTTCTGAAGCATGCACTTTCTAAAATATAGTTTTTTAACATATATGTGCCTGCAGTTTGGATTTGTTTTAGCAAACACAATATCAGCTGTTTGATGTGAATCCAGCTTTTGGAAAGCAAACAGATCATTTTCTTAATATCTTCCTCCAAATTACATCATCCAAATCCAATGATTCTGAAATGCCATACTAAAAAAAAAAAAAACAAACTATTTTTATAATTTAAAAACAAATGCAACAGACTTGTATGTGCTTGGACTGTTTGTTTACTGCAGGATCTGCCATCGGGCCTCCATCTGATGCTGTTAAATGCCAGGTCTTGAAAAGCGTCACGCAGGATCAAACGAGTGAATAAACAAACTCATTAATGCACGGCTCTTATTGGGCTCTCGGCCTCAGCACTCATCATCATGTTGACTTGCTAAACACTCGTGCATTGTGACGATAAAGCATCGATTTAGCATGTACAAAATATTGCATCAGGACATCCAAATGGGTATTGAAATTAGAGCCTCGGTAAAATAAATCCAATAAACCGCCTACTGTAAACTGTAGATTGTAGATGTCTTTGCTCCCCAGCGTTCTCTTTTGCAAGCACAGAAAACAACAAGTGGAAAGCTGGAATTACATGTGGGGGAATAATACAGGGAATATTTTCTGCTGTTAATAATACAGCATGTCACTTTTGCACATCGCAGAAGCACTAAAACATGAAACAAAGCATCAACAGCTGATTTTCCCTTGTTACAAGCTTTTTCGCCCACTCTCGGCCCTAACAGTGCACACATTACTGTAGGTTAATTAGCTTCTGTAGATGGGCAGCATATTCCTCTTCCACCCTTGATTTGAATATGCCTCACGTTCACTGCAGGCCTATACTGTGTGTTATGTATGGCCGATAGCAGCCTTAGAACTCACATCAAACCCATAAGAATGAGAAAGACCTATTGATGGCGCGCACAGCCTCAGGATCCAAACAAGAGATGCCTCGGATTCAGGGGCACGTGCGGGCGCAGAGGCCGCTGATAAAGCAACGGTTTACATGCTATCAGGCCCTGCAAGGGTCAAACTTTATCCTGCACCATCATCTGCGCCCAAAGTGAATGTGAAGACAGTAGGGAGCTAATACAGTTTGGTTATCTCAGCTTCGCAAATGCCAACAGGGTCAGCCGCGGTTCCAGACGGCCAGATCAGGGCGCACAAAAAAAAACCCATCACGTCTGATGCTGGGTGTGGCACTGAGTGGTAGTGCCTTGTTAGAAAATTGTTGTGAGATTAAAAGGAACGGGAAAAGCAGAGACTTATTCTGTGAAAATATATTCTCTTGTGAATGATGTAATCAAACATAAAGAAAAAACTATTAATTCAATTCTTGAAATTTAACTCAAATTTCCACAATGAGTACATTTCAACTCTATTTGGCTAAAATGTATTATTTTTTGCGTGTGATACTGCTACTGCAATCACATTTAGTTGTCAGCAGGGTATTTTCCCTCCATTGATTTTATACATATAACTGTATATTATTCATCTCATATTTTCCAGGTGGGTGGTGCATCAGAATGTGTAAAAATGCTGAGGGTTTTTAATGACATCTCAATGTTAGATTGGACCCTCCTCTAAACTGAGAAACAGTAACAGCAGGCAGCAAACATGTTCGTCTGACTGCACAATGTTCTTTCCCTTCCTTTTGGCTGGCAACACTACACGGTTCGAGATGAAAATAATTACCACCAAGTTTCTTCCACCATCATGAATCTCTGTGTTGTAGCGCATCTTCTTTTGTGTGATTTCACTCTCAATTATTTATGAATGAAATAGCAGTTTTCAAGTGTTAATTTATAGAAATGCCCAAATGGCTCGGCAGGCGAAAGAGTAAATGGTGGTGGGACCGAGGGTAGAGCAGTGCTTTGTGGCTCCCATTTATCTTCTGTAATTATTAATCCTTTGTTTCGGGAAGATGAAACTGAGGCAATGGGGCCGGCATTAGCAAATAAGCTGTAGCACGGCTGTCTAATTTCATATCATTATCACAACAATCAGTTGTAAATGAAGACATGAGGAAATTGGTGCGTTTTATGTGAAAAGAGGTGGCCTGCTGAATATGGAATATGCCTCCTCTGACAGTGAGAGGAGATTACAAAATGGAGGAATTTGGTGCTACGATTTGGTTGTTATTGCACTGGAAAATGCACAAAAGGGACACAGTGGGGATGTCAGTCTTCTTCTGTCTGCAGTGTGGTCAAATGTTTATATATACAGGGGGCACACCCAGCACCAGACATGTACAGATGTTTATATCTTTATTATTATACATTTCTGTCCTTTCTTAGACTGGGTGCAAAATTTGGTTCAGCTTTCCTCCAATTAGTACTCCTGAAACAATCCTATTGCCTGGCTTCCCAAACCAAGTGCACCCACTTCAGGAACTAAAAAACAAATCTGAAAAATATGTGTGTTAAACCAGGTTCACTAACACAGCTGTAAAATAAAGTGCAAAGCAGTGAAGCTGCATTTAATCTGGAATCCACACTGTGAATATAAATCAGGAGGAAATAAGCACTTTATACAAAACCATACATAATTAAAAACTATATTAATAAAGCCAACCATTTTATATACATTATGGTTCCTTTGCATTGACAAACATGTGGTACAGAATTGGGCATTATCATTCAAAAACACCCCCATGCTTGTAGATATTAGCAGCAATATGAAGTCAGATTTTTCACGTTGATCCAAACACCCTCTGAAGGTTGCCTAACTGTAAATTCTGTGCTATCCAAAGCAGATAATGTTTTTAAATTAGATCCCTAATCTCTGGAACTGCGTTTTCCCAAAAGGTGCAAATATTTTGTGTCTACTGAAAGAGGGGTATTGTGTTGTTGGACTTAAATCTCCCTGGTAATTATCTTTTCTCTTGATGGCATCGCTGGGCCTTTCTTTATTAATGGAGATCATAATGCTGCATGGATGCGAGTAATTTCCAGGACTCTGAGGAAATCTTGCCTGTGGAAGATCAAGAGTGATATCCCATCATTTCTGTCCCTAGGTGAATGGTCTAACACGATAGAAGCCAGTGCTATCAGCGAATACATGCACAACACAGATGGAGTCCTGATGTCAATCTTTGCACATGATGGAGGTACAGTCAGTATCACAGTGTATGTGATACGCAGGGTGCGGTGGGCTCACTTTGTTGCCGATGAAATGCCTCAGAAAGACGAGGAAGGAAGGGACTCGTGGTGGTTGCTTAAATAATTCAGCATCCATCAACTATTCAGGAATTTCCTGTGGTTTGACTCAAATCAATAGTTTTGACCCACTCCTCCCTCCTGTTGTCTTCATTCATTTCTCTTCTTCTGCTGACCCTCAATGCATGGTTAAATTAATCCTCAAGGATACATTTTTATTATTGACTTTTAAGAGTGACACTACTACAAGAGTCCCTTCAACTGTGATCAGTGAGACACCAGCAGAGAAGCAACATAGATATCAAAGAAAGGGTAAGTTAGACAAATAAGAGGGAGCATCTTGAGCTTCCACGGGGAAATCTGCAGGGCCTAAGTGACTGATAAGACTATAACTCAACTATGGTGGCAGTGAGTGGCAACTCCCCGGAGTGAGCAGAATTTTATTGCTGTAATACCTCCTTCCTCTTCCACTAATCACAAGGCTGACAGATAAAAGCCTTTGTACTCACCCGTCATCCACGAAGCAAGGGTATGGCATTTGCTGGGCAAAAACACCAAGGGTTTGGTTCTTTGACGTGTGCGCTCGTATAATGCCGTGGTCCATCATATCCTGCAGGTAGGCGAAGCCTCCCCATATATAGCGCAGGTCGTTAAAGGAGTTGTCTCGGGCCCCGGGAAACCATAACCTTATTAAAAAGCAGACACACCATGATCTGTCTTAGCAAAGGGCAAGTAAACTACAACCAGGATGGTCAGAAATATAGTCAGAGTATAATAACTGTTTTTAGAGGTCTTATTGTTTGACAGTAAACTTTTAAAGACACAAAAGATCTGATCTATTTGTAAACGGAAAGGACAATAAAACTCAGGATCGTTGGGCTTAAAGGGACACTTTGACATTTCAGAAAATGTGCTTCTCAGCTCTCTTGCTGAGAGTTTGAAAGGAAGATTGATACAACTCTCTGGTCTCCACTTTAAATATGAAATTAAAGCCAGCAGGTAATTAGCTTAACTTAGCATGAATACTTGAAAACTGGGAAAAGGAGGAAACGGCTAATCTGGCCTCGACCAAAGGTAAAATTAGCACTATATAGCTTGTAGATTGTTGTTCTTGTTTGTTTACCATTGGACAGAGTTATCTAGAAGCTAGAGCAAGGAGCCAGTTAGCTTAACTTAGCATAAAGACTGAGGGACACAGCTAGCTCACTGTCCGAATGATAAATATCTCACCAATAAAGATTCTGTAATTAGTTTAATTTCCATTTTCACCTTTGGTAAAAGCCAGGCTGGCTTTAAATAAATCATATGAAATGTAATGTGATGTTACATAAGAAAAAGTCAATAAGTTACAGTTTTAATAGATATGATCAGAGTCCCTTATTTGTAATAAGGGAAAAGCTGAGCTCTTTCACATACCTTTCTTTCAATTTGTTGCTGCGCTCTACCTCTTCGATGTCCATGCGAATTTTGTATTTGACATAAGAGGGAGGCTGGCTGGCGTCTGGCTGGAGATTTTCAAAGACAACACCAGCCCAAAAGGTACCGTTCTCCAGAAGCTCCAGTGCTTTGGTCACCAGGTGGCCTTCAGTTGGGAATGCCTCAAACTTATTCAGGTCTAAACACTGTCAAGAAATACAGAGGTGTCATAAAAAAAAAACCTTACTTTTTAAATGCTTACAGCAATTTCTTTCCATTCTATATACATCTTTAGTGTCCACAACAGAGGGAATATAACAGGCATACATGAACTCACTAACAGAACAGCAGATGGATATTTAGCAAAAAGTATCACTCAGTTATTGACTAAACCACGCAGAGTCTAGTTCCAAATTATCTGGCACTGCCAGGGGGTGGGAAATGTTTTGGGCTTCAGACAAGCAAATGAGATACAGGCTCACTAGCACTCCCTGCTCTGTAGCCTTGTCCCCTGTTTCATGAGACGATAATGAGCTAACCATCCTGGGAGGCAGTCACACCTGACAGCTGTCCACACATCTCAGTGCTGCAATAGTTTTATCATTTCCCCCCAGGATTCTCTAGTCTGTATTCTATATCAAGCCCTGGTGGGAAACAAAACATCAGAGCGGCAGCATTAGTTCAGCACATAGTAGTGAGGATATCGCAGCAGTGGAATGGTTACTTTGGCCCAAAGTTTGGACGAGTGCTGGCTGAAATAAATGGAAGAAAATTATCTTCATAAACTCAGTGTGGAAGCTACGTGTTAACCGCCACATAAGATGATATGCTTCATCATCATTTGAACCGACTAGCAGTACAGATTGCTGTTCTCACATGTTCGTTTAAAGTAGCTGAACATCAGTCTAATTTGTTTCTAAATGGCCTTTTGAGCCTCTCGTGTCTGTATTTAATCTGTAAATATCAGCACCATTCTCTGTCTCTACACGCCTTTTCAACCAAGATGTTTCCAGAAAAGATAAAGTGAGATACTTTATGCTTTATTTTGGGTGGTGTTTTTGTTTTTTTGTTACCACTGGGCCAGCTAAGGCTAAGCTGTCGGATCTCAACCATCTGACTCCAGCTCTGGCCTGAGAAACTAGCCTGAGAAACTAGCCTGACTGATAGCTTGCCAATGCCATCTTGGCCTAATTCAGACGAACATCCAGGGCAACACATAAAGTTGCTCTGGTCATGATAGTGTCATGCCTGTGTGGATGCTACAGAATTACAGCTGAGTGATTAATGCTGTTCTATCCCAATGACATTTCAAACATTTGATTAAGTTACTGGACGATGTGCTTGTCGAGTGGCTGTGTGAGTGCATGCTATGAAAGCTACTTCCTAGGTGAGTCTTATATCAAGTGTAATGAGCTATTTTGACCAGAAATAAGTCAGAGATATTTGATAATTGTTGTGTTTTCTACAGTGCAAGCAACATATTATGATACTGCAATGCAGCATTCACAATAATGAACTGATTTCTGAAGTATTATTCTACAGTTTCGTTTACTGCTGTTACTGCTGCCATGAACTCCTTCATAATGACTTGTTATGCAGTTTACATGATTACTGCACCTCACATTTATTTTCCATAAATCCCACCATTAATATCATGATCGTATAAAATTGTGGGGCAGTTCACATTTGAAGCTGGGCAGCAGCAGTTCGCGGCTCTAATTTGGGCCAGTGCTATCAGAGGGATGCAGCCTGATTCTGCAGTGTTTATGCCGATGGTGGCACCGTGGAGAGAAGCCATGCCAATTATAAAATCACCACAGATTGTTGGGCATTGATCTTGAGTTGTTAATTTGCTCACACAGATTATTATTTCAGAGATACATATGAGTCATTTCTGAACACATATTATCAAGGCATTTACTTTTCTACTTGCTATATCTGCATCTTAGCATTCAACGCCTAATGGCTTGTTTTGTTTTTCAATGTACTGTACGGTAAAGAAGTCGGTTTTACTCTAAAGAAGGATTGTGCTTGTCACTTATAAAGCAGAGGGTGCATGCAAAACCAGTAAACAAAAGAGTAATTGAATAAGGCTAAATTATAGTTTTCATCAGATGGACAAGACATTTTCTTTCCAGCAGTAAAACAGATTATAAAGAGTATCATGCTGGGCCCAATTTACATAACTATATTGCATTATTTGCCTTTTCTCTACTGTACCTGCTTACATCGCCTCACCAGTGCTGAAAGTATACACTCATCAGCCCGAGACTGAAAGAAACTGCCCATTTCCCCACAGATGTATTCACCCAGACAAGAGGACACCACAGTAAAGGTTGTCTAATAATGGTCCCTACCCTGGTATCCATTTTGAGCAATGCAATTTCTATTAGAAAATAGATTGTATTATGTTGGAATTTCATTGGCCATGTATGGCTAACCCCAAGGGCCCAACCTGCCATTTTACCTGCCTGTGGATTGATATTATATGTCTGTGTGCGCGTGTGTTTCGCATGTGTCAGGGGGTGTGGGTGGGCTTTGTAGATGCGTTTGATCACACTACGCAGGGATAGAAGGGTTTTGCTGCAAACTGTGCCACAGATCAATATATCAATGTCAACAGTGTGTGTGTTCCTACTTAGAGACACCACTCTGTTTGATGCCTTTACAGATTCTCTATAGTCAGGCTCATAACAATGTTTCTTTATGATTATCATGGAAGCAATGTCGTGACAGATCTTCCTGCGTGTTTGACAGTTTGCTAAGTCGAGGATATTAAAGTTTAATGAATAAAAGATCGAAGCCTTTTTTTTTTCTTGTTTTCATCTCTCACACACACACACACACACACACACACACACACACACACACACACACACACACACACACACACACACACACACACACACACACACACACACACACACACACACACACACACACACACACACACACACACACACACACACACACACACACACACACACACACACAGCGAGTGAGATAAAAAAACTACATGTCAACTGGAAAAGTCTTGGTTTTGGTTTGAACAGCAGCAGAGCACAGACACAGCAACAAAAGAGCTACGAAACAAAATGTACTGTGCTCAACATGGACACATTGTGTCTCAGATACAAAGCACCCTGCTTACAAACTGAAGCACCCCGGACGTTCTGCCAGAGTTGTGTCACAGTTGTAAATAGTAAGACGCAGGAGTAAGTGTAGCAATTATGTCAGGGATACAGCACTTTTACCAGATCACTGCCTTAAAGGGTCCATGCTGTATTATGCTTTTATTTTCAGGGTTCAACAAAAAAAAAACGAAAACAAATTATTTTCCTCATACTGTCCATTGCTGCAGCACCTACAGTATCCGTTTGAACCCTCCGCTTCAGTGACCGTTTTCTTTAATGCCCCCCTCCCAAAAAGTCCAGTCTGCTCTGATTGGTCAGCTCTCACAAGCTTGAGCAGGCACCACCCACCAATTTCCTAAAACAGCTCTGCCACAGCCATGCTTGGGGCAGGCAGCGACTGTCACAACCAGACGGCTCGTTTGAAGGCACAGATTCTTAATAAGGGCAATTCTCTGTGGAGAGAGCATATGGCACTTTTCACAGTATTTATATAGCACCTAGACCTGCTTTATAATCAAATGAAAACCATGGAAATCTCACTTTATACAATATGGGACCTTTAAGTCTGTAAGTGAAAACATAAAAATGGGAGAATAATAGATGCTATGAATAAATTGTTATCTAATGTATATTAAATGTGGAAGATGATGCTGCTGTGGTTCTGCATGGCTAATGTTAAATCATCTGAATCATGTTTTTGGCAAACTAACAACCCAGGAAAAAAAAGGCTGAAACATTAGAATTTCACAACTTATTTTTACAGAGAGATTCTTTTGTTTGAGTGCTTTAAAAGGTCACACAGCCCTTGTTTTAATGCCAACTCCAACCAAAGATATCATATGGGTAATATCAGGTGAATCAAATAAATAACATAGGAGGGAGAGGCTAAACGAGAGCAGCAGATGGAGGGCAGAGAAAATATGTTTCACCAATTTTCTTACCAGTGTGAATTATGTTTTTAAAAAATCTAAAATGTCAGAGAGTCTGTGCTTTTTTTAATTAAATCTCTCACTTTACTGGAGAGGTCACAGAACCCTCCGGTGCATGAGTGGGCTGACGGCCAGGTTCATGCGGTGCTACCCATTTCATAAAAGTACAGACACGAGAATTACATACACCAAGGAAGTTGGAGAGGAGCTTCAGGATTTGGGTAGTGGTGTTGTGGATATTTCGCCAGTCGTAGGGCTGCATGCCAGGTGGACGATCCTCTGGAGGTCCGTTGTATAGGAAGTTGGCCAGCCGCTCGGCTGTCCACCCCGCGCCCCCGAGACGCTGGTTGAGGACAGCAGCAAACACCGGATTCGCCAGCAGAGTCTGATTTAAAAAAGGCAAGAATATGGGTTTAATTATAGTAATTCTGGTTACTAGTGAGAGGGTTAGAATGGATGCGTCAGGAATGCGGTGTAATCTGAAGAGAAAGTGTGGGAGGTCAGCTTTGTTCATTGGTGGCAGTGACATTCATTCTTCTGCAGAATTAATTAGGAGCGTTAAGATAGATGGCACTGTTGTACTTCCGCCTCTGGGAATCAACTATTCTCCTGGCCGAGAAGTGCTCATGTACAGCATACATTATAAATGTACAGTACACGCACACACACACACATACACACAGAGCATATGCCTATTTGCATGAACATACATTAAGTAGTGTGAAAATTAATGCAAATCAAATCTGCCTGTATGCAAACCCACAAACATAACACACAAAATACAAGAGCACAAAGCAGACATACTGTAGAGGCGAATGCTTATTCCCCTCCTCTCGATCCCCTTCACTAACATGATAAGAGGCATGTATGTGAAGCCTCTTTCAGTCATCTCGGGTCACGTATTTAACTGCAATTGCTCTAATTATGTGATGAATTAATAAAGGTGACATGTTGATCTGGGAGCAAATATATCTGCTGCTGCACTTAAGCCCTGTATATATGCAAGATATAAATATGCATAGGTATTATTGTTGTCAGAAATAAATGGTTCTGAACTCCTCCAACAATAGCTCTTACATTATAAGACCATTTTACGCCCACCCGCTGGTTTAAATGCATTGCCCTCGAGTTAGTAGCCCCAACAATTACCCCTCACTCCCACCCACCCAGTATGAATGCTGCTGTGAAATTATAGCACAAATATGAATATGGCACTGTTCCTGTAATGACGGTCTTGCGACATAAAAGAAAATAATAAACAAAAACAAAATAAACCAAACATAGCAGTGATTATAGACATGTTCATGGAGGAAAAGTGAAAAGGAAACAAAACCCACTGAGATAATAAGTAAATCAAAATATCCGCTCAATACCATTTATAATTCTAGGGATAATAAAGCACCTGCTGCTTTCAAACTAATCATTCTAAGAGTTGAATGTGTATGGTTCATAATTCAAAGTGGACCGTTTGGACTGGAGAGGAAAGGTTGTATGTCCATCAAGAATTCGGCCTCTGAAGTGTGAAAGCCTGAGTTGAGATTCAGATATATTCTGGCCAGTGCAGTGGCATTTCAGTGTCAACACTTCTGATGATATTCTGCTTAACCTTAAGACACAGTGTCAAATTAAGCAATCTCTATGCTGCATGTGACCTTTTGAAAAAAAAAAAAGGGAAAAAAAAAAGAAAAATCAGTACATCCATCTCTGTGTGTGCAACATTAAGGACATGACCCCTCAAAAATGCGTGTATTTCAAAGTCTCTGAGTCATTTTGAAATCACAGCAGCAGAATCGCGCTGGCAAAATAACTGCAACTGTTAAACCGGCTCAGTATCATAATTTTCAGTGGCATTTGGGTCAGAGAGTTACAAGCTTGGTCATGTGTCAAATGACATGGCTTGTCATGAGAGGATCTTCCAGGGGAGTGAAATGTATTGGCTTGCCTTCATATACAGGGTCAATGTCATATATTTTATATATATATATATATATATATATATATATATATATATATATATGAAGGTTTCTTCTAGATTTGTAAGTTAACAACTGGTAATGTTGGCTATTAGCTTATAGGGGTCGACACCCCGGCTTTCTTTGAATAAGCTGCCCCCAATTTGTTTGGAGTATGAATTTGACAGACTGCCAGTTCTTACGTAAAGCACTTTTTAACATATTGAGTTAAGTTATAA
This sequence comes from Pagrus pagrus, assembly GCF_965226575.1. Lineage (NCBI taxonomy): Eukaryota > Metazoa > Chordata > Actinopteri > Spariformes > Sparidae > Pagrus > Pagrus pagrus. Next base: position 14,280,586 of record NC_140204.1, on the reverse strand, counting down.
TCCTTTTTTTATTTTAATGAAATCAAACCCCATTTTTCAACACTTTTTCTGCCCAGACAGTTAATGTATTTGCATTTAGTAATTCCCCTCCCTGTATAGTAGTTTTTGTTGATAGTGGCAGAGTCTGCCATCCCAGTGCTGGATTAAAGCTGGCTAAAAACACACAGGAGATTTACAGGAAACAAGGCAGGTGTCTGACCTGTGTAATTGTATCTTACTCATCACAGCCTGACTGTTTACTGTTCACAATGAATGCAAACAGAGCATCCTACTGCTGCTGCGTCACTTTAAGAAAACAATATTAATCAATGCTCATCACAAATGAACAAAACATTTTCACCACTATTTGACACTGGGTAACTTTTCAGCATTACATGGAACAAGACGGACCAGCCATAGGAAGTCGTTAGATGAAGAGTTAAACTGGAAAGTCACCTCCAACCTCCCAGAAAGGTTATTAATTTTACTGTGTCCCGCTGTTGTGTGGAGAGTAATACATGAACTACTTCCATTTGCAGCATGGACTCAGATTGCAGTTACTCACAGGGTGATGGAAAAGGCAGATTATTGACTGGCTTCTTTATCAGAACAAAGTGAGACTGGCTGCACTGTAAACGCTTTGCTCCAAAAGACCTGCAGCATTAAACTGCACTTGTTATTACCATGGTAACCACAGGCGTCACCAAATTAGCCAGGGCTGAAACCTTAAAGCTTACAACTCCAACATGTAAACACTGTGTACGGCATGTGTAGTTATGTCAAACATATTTACAACCACTGTTGATTGTGAGCCGTTTCTGCGCGGTATGTTCTTCTATCCAGCTCTACACCCTACATCTTCTATCTCAAATGTAGCTGTGGTGGTGATGGTAATTGGTCCATCAACGCAAAATGAGTCTGCGACCTTGAAGGACCTCCGAAGATGACAAACCTCCGAAGCCACCAGCTCCGTAGCGAGAGGTGCAGAGCGAGGGAGCCGGGCTGGGAGAAAATGAAGACAAAGGAGGATTGCCGGCCCATTTGTGTAAAGGTTAGGGCTAGGGTAATGAATACCCTGGCTATATGGAGCTCCCGATGTCTGCTTCCCTCCAGCTGCCTATAAGCTCATTTGGAGTGACACTGGAGTAATGTCAGTGTCAAGGAAATACGGCGAGAGGCAAAGAGAGAGAGAGAAGGAGAGGGGGAGAGAGAGGGAGAAGTGGTGGCGAAGAGTCCATGTCCTCTACTTCTATAGATAATCCTTTCTGCCCGGATGAAAATTATCCTGCACTTATCCATAATTACTTTCCTCCCTCTGTTTCCATATCTAAGAGAAGGTGCAACAAATTGATATACAAGACATGTATATTCTCACCTGCAATATATACGAGGCTTGCGGTTTTCATTCCTTTACTGATTTTTTGCTAAAAATTCCAGGATTTCTGGGAGAAGCTAAAGGATTTTGTGTTGCTTTACATATTCAAATGTTGTTGCTTTTTTTGCGGGCTGCAAACACGCTGTGAAGGGAGGGGTCTTATGATGAGCCCAACTAGGAAAATGCAGTGAAGTAGAAAGTAGAAAAAGGAGCAAATGTGTCTTATGTGTAATTAAGAAAGGGGAAAAAATAACATAGATTTGATAGATAGACTTTATTTATCTTGAGGAGAAAATTGTTAAAATAATAAAGGACCTTTAAGATTTCTGCAACAATAGAACAATTTCTTACCCGAACTGCTTCGACTCGAGGGCTATTTTGGAGGAAATCCCAGACACGTGGCCCGAGTTCATCCCACGAATCAGCGAGCTCTTTGAGCATGGCCAAGGCGGTGAATGTGCTATTTGCCTGAAACAAAAGAAGAAAAACAATATTTAACAATCCAGTTATCTCACCTCACCCTGACTGAAAGCACACCCACTGAGCCTCTTCCTTTCGCTCTGAGCCAATCCAGACATGAAAGTACTTCACATCTGAACATTTCAGCTAATCCCTAGAGGAACTCATCACATTGTAACACTGCCACCCCCCACGGTGACAAATGTAAATGGGGTTATTTACCCCTGAACATTGACTTGTAAACAATCTATGTCTGGTGTGAAAAGGGCCTCCTGCGCCAGTACCGGGCCGCTTGCTGTGAACTCATTATGTATTCGTAATGCAAAACCCCTCACTGCCTGCCTGTTGTTTGTTTTGCTTATGCAGCTATCAAAACGATGCTAATATCTCGGAGAAATGTCATGTCATGAAAATGCATTACATTCACCACGTTCCTTGAACAGGCCCCCTGACTAACTTGTGTATTATTTTTATTTTCTGTCCCAGGTGGCGACTGTGTGTGACATTCGGTGGTTTTCATTCCCCCACAGGAAGGCTTCTTCGCTGTAATTGTTCTGATCCTGTGTACACAGAATATTCAAATATACCCAGAAAACAAATAATAAAAAAAACCTGTACTAAACCACTAAACCTGTACATATCATAAACCAATATGAGCAAGATACCCAGCTACTTTCACAGGAGTGCATGAAATGTCAGTGTGCATTTAAATACAGTACATTTTTCTCTCCAGACTCACCTCTTTCACTATGAGGCGAGCAGCAGGTGTATCAGGTGCGTAGAGGACTTTCCCTTGCAATAACGGCTTGAAGGTGCTCCAAATGTAGCGCAGACCAGGTGTGCCCTCCAGGGTGTCGACAAGGGTCTGACAAAAAGCATCTACAGTAAAGAAGAAAGAGAGCGGAGAAGACAGGGAAAGTCAAGCCAAGACCAAGAAAATACTTGTAAATTCCTGATGCTCTTTCATGGTACAGGAGGGGAGAAGAGAAACACGCCGTGAGGTCCACGCGATATCAGAGAAGCTGCAGCATCCGAGAAGCAAATAAATACTGAACATGAGCTTGAATTCAAAAAGGACCGTGGTATATGAATAAAGTAGAGTTTGTAAAAACAACTAAACATACATATCCACCGTTTCATTTCACATATATTAGGCCACTAAACCAGACGTATCTTTGAATTCCCGTGTTGAGAAAATAACATTTAAACATGTTAGAATAATACAATCAAATGCATATTTTCCTAAGCCGACAAATAAAAAAACATCACATACTGTATACTAACGCATTAAAGTTTGTTGGCAGCAATTCTGAGGTAACACACTGTAATGCACCAGTAAAATTCAGGAACAGAACTAAATAAAACTACAGGGAAGTACACAGCACCCTGGGTGTACCCTGTAGGGACAGTATTGACGCAATCACTGCACTTCAGATGATAGCTATTACTTCTAACGCCTACTGATGACTTCTTTTTGAAGAGTCTTGATTAAGAAGATTCTTCAATTTTTTTTCTGACGCCATCGCAAGTCTTTAGTCGAAGATGTTTGTGTAATGATCACAACAAGTACTTTGAGCCGACAGCAGCTCCTGGCACTTTATGAGGCCGTTTAGTAGGAGGATGGTTGAAAGAGTTGATTTAGTTTGATTGTAGCATATTGTTGGGAGAGCCATGTAATTGCCAGTTTTAAATGAGTCATGTTAGAGGACTGACAAACTGACAATGACTTTAAACATAACACAACATCTTATCTTTTTGTCTTAAAACATCACTCATAAGGAAGCCTTTGTGAATGTTTAATGCTTGTTCTGGTTTTACTGCTGCACTCTTTATATTTTCTTATACTTCTGTAAGTTACTTTTGTCCTCTATAATGATACTGCCACTCAACAAATGAGAAAAGCTCGAAAATCTACCAAAAAGAATCACAAGAAAACACAGCATGAGGGATGTTTTGTGATACAGCTTGTCGCATTCTCGCCCTGAGGTTCAGACCACCAGCCAAAAGTCATTGTTTGGCATTTCCTGATTGTACTTTTAGGAAGTCTTGACAGTAAAAAAAAAATAAAAACATTCATTTTTAAACTAAATCCATGCTGCTAAAATCAGAGCGGTATGGAAGAAAACACGGACAGTAGCACTAAAATAAATTGTCCGCCCCGCGACTTGTTTGACTCCGTGATTGTTTGAAAGCGACATGATGGATCTCCATTGCAAATAATTGTGAAGACTGTCTAAAAGAAAGGATGTGAGTAACTAATCTGATAGGCTTGCAGTCTCAACATAGTCTTAGAATAGGAAAGAGGGTTTACAAAGTCATAACAGCATCAATTAAAAACTGCAACCTGAAAGCATATATTCTAAAGATAATAATAAAATTGTTGAGCTCATTCATTAATTGCCTTGCCATCAACATGAAAGGTGCAATATGTAAGAATTTGAGTTTGAAACATTCAAAAAAGTTAACTCAAATTACCAACACAATGTGAAGAAATAACAGTTTTGACGTGTTGCAGGAATATCTACTGAAGTTAGCATGCTTACCAACTAGCTCCTAGCCACATTGTACCTGGAGAGGTGGCAGTCCGATATCAAACAACGGCAACAATCCACCGGTGCTCCGAGCTCCCAGTCCAGACAGAGTCAGCTAATATGACCGGTTAAATGAGCTTAATAGCTAACTACAGTTAGCATCAGTTAGCATTTACACTGGTGATATGCTGCCCACTATTTCTTTGGGATATGACTTCAGCTGGTGGCTGAACACACTGCACCTTTAAAGTAGTTTGGATAAAAATCTCACAGTGCAGCTAGAATTTTCAATTACAGCAATCAGATATATGGATAAAGTTTCTTTTTGATATAGTTTTTGTTGCTAAGAAAGCTTACTATCTAACTCTACCTGTTAAAACACACCATTGCTGCTTATTTCATATGTCTGGAAGATTAAGTTATACAAGAGTGTGCCTGGGAATGCCCTACCTGGGCTTACAAAAAGCTCTCCTGAAGTGGATTTAAGGTCAGTTACTGGTACAGATCTTTATTATGCATCAGCGACAAGAGAGCTGCAAAGTGGATGTATTTACAAAAAGTCATCAAAAGTTAGGATTACTTTAGCACACAGGTAGAGGAAAATACAAGTCAAGAGTTCAGACCTGAGTACATGAGAAGGCTTCTGTGGAGCAGAGCAAAAAAAAAAAAAAAGTCAATATGCTCAACAGCGGCACAATCATTACTAATTTAACTTATCTGCCAACGTGAATATTGCCAGGTAGGTAGAGCGCTGAATAGGTTACATGAGGACCTGCACTGCAAGAGTGTGAAGTAGAAGGAGAGCTAGTGCTTCATGGTGTCTGCCTTGCTGTAACTGAAAATGTGTGATTCTTGCACTGTGGTGGTTAATCAGACAATTGATCAATCCAGTTTGTCGACAGTCAATTTGACCGCCTGCCTTTTCTGATCGTTTGCAGAGTGTCCCTTTTGTTCAGACACCTGTCGTAACATCAGCCCTTTCCTGTCCTCAGTCCCTTTTCATTTATCCCCTGTCAAGACCGCAACAAAACCTCAATCCCGCACTTCTTCTCATCTCACCAGGGCAACCATTTCGACCCATCGGGGAGATTTTACCAGCCATTTTCAGCGCAATTAAATGTTAGCCTTTCTGCCTCTCGGCCATCTTTCCCAGGTGCTCCTGGGAGGTCTGTGCACGGGCAGCTAATGGCCACCCCTTAGTCTGAGTCTGGCCAGCTGTTCCCTCTGCAGACTGCACAGATGCCACTTCCTGCGATCATAACACTTGAAAGACAGGAAACATGTTTCACACGCAGCTCACTAGCTCTCTGCTGTTAGAGACTCCAAATTATAGGACTTTTTTGTTATTTAAGAATTGGGTAGACTTGATGCTTGTCAAAAATACTAAGATGAAAGGGCTTAGATTTTTGATAGAAAAAGATGGACTAGAAGTCTTGAACCTAAGAGGGCGAAGCAGACAGATCACCTTAGGACAGCGATTCACAATCTGGAGATCTGGAAATATGATGTGATTAGATAACTGTAAATATGAGGGGTCACAAAATGATTAAGATGCTTACAGAAAGTATATATTTCTGTGACACAAAATGATGTTCTACAGTGTCCCCTAAGTTGTTGAAGTAATGAAACACTATGACCTCATCAGGCCTTGTAAATTATATAATCTTTATGCATAATCAAAAGCCTCAATCCCACTTTAAAAAGGTCCCAGGAGGAGATTCTGACCACTAGCAGTGCTAGGGAGCAATGCTTTTACAAGTCGGCCAGTGTTTTTGTATATACCATGCATTTTCATGTGTAGGAAACACATTCCTGATGTCAGTTCAATGCCATTACACTGATTGACAGCTGGTGGTAGTATTACACAAAAAACAAGGTGATGCTGAAATAAAGCAGTGAAGAAGAAGACTGCAAGCTACCCATTATGGATGCAAATCAAAGCAGGATTTAAAGTGTGCAAAGAAATCGGCTTTGCGAGATCTCCGAAATACACAATGTGTGTTGTTAAGATATACCGAACGTATTATTGACTTGGCTCAAGACTCCACAGGGTACCTCAAAGGTGGGATACAAGTAGACAGTGCTTTATTTTAAGGGCTCACAAGTCAAAGTGTTTGGGAGACACTACCGTTAAGAGGTTGAGGATATCTAGAGTGTGCCATCGAGCACACTGCATATACAGTTCCTACATGTTTCCTACCCTCAACAACTGTAAACCTGATGAAAGAAGTTCTCCAAAGACTGTTCAAAATGTCTACAACATATGAAGATTGTTTCATTTTGTCTGTACACAGTACGATAGCTCCTTTCTTAAAAATATTCAGATTATGAGAGTGATAATGAGAATTGACAGCAGTGCAAATAGACCTTGACCAGCAAGCTCAGGCCAACTGCGGGACGCAAAGACTAAGGCAATTCTAGACAACAATGGAGCATGAACGTAGACCGCAGTCTTTGTACCGAGGGGAAGATATATCCATTTTTGATATTCTGTGTACTGAAGGGAGCATCAGATTACAGAGGTTACACATTCTCAAGAGCGGCGAGCTGTAGTTCTTTTTTGACAACAGATCTGCACTTTATTACCAAACGGTAGAATGAAAGAACAAGAGAATCTGTTCTTTACACCAGGTTTAGCCACAGTCAAATAATTGCTTGGAGCCTCAAGTCAGCCCCTCAACTTACCTGGCAAATTTAATCAATTTGAGTTGCACCCTGGAGATGGGCTCAATTCAGCACTACAGCGAGACAGTGCTGCCGAAACACACACACACAAATCCTGGTGCCACACACGCACCGTAGCGCAAGTGCAATTGCATCACACATGGAAAATGATATTACTCTGGGTTCACATGACTCGTATTTCAGGCATTTCATGCAATGCACAATCAGAGTGAATGAACACACACAGACAAACACACACACAGCATGAATGTACACCTAATACGACACGCCAGTCTAAAGTGAGCTAACCCATGCATCGATAAAGCAGTACTTATTTCCTACAAGCAGTACAATTCATGTGCCGTCTTGCAGCATTCCAACGGGAAGTCAAATAATGGTGAATAAATGTCATTGAAGTCGCTCTCTCATAAGAGACAGAGAGAGGCAGCACTGACATTCAACAGTATGAGACGAGCCTCTCTCGCTGCCTCCGCCTTCACCGGCTCCAGTATATATAAAGGGATGTGCTTAAAACTAGAAATAAAGGGTACCAATTACTAATTATTCAATGAGACACCCATAGGCGAATACTCAGAGGGTGACAGCGTGAGTCTCGAGATAATTAGGAAATGTTATGAGCAATGTCAGGGAAAATCAAATTCTAAATGACTGACTGAAAGTTATTTTGACAGATCAACAGAAGATGCATTAAACTGAAAGGCTGATGTCTGCCCTGGGTACAAAATATTCAAGTTGAAAGAAGAAATCTGCAGCAAATACTGTTAAAATGTCACTTTGATAGTCAAATCACCAGTCTTACAGCCATGCTTACAGTACTTTAGCCCGTTTCTGTTTGCAGAGAATAAGAGGGACGAGCCATTCAAATATTCCACCTAACAACATGCAAATTTGGCAAACAGCCAGAAAAACAGCCTCTAAAAATAAGTCATATACTTATGTAAGAGCCTCCAAATGCATTTGCAAAATATCTTTTCACAGATGTATCCAACTAATGTATGAATGTAATGTAATCACTTCTTATCCATGCTAATCTACTGGGCGAGTTTTGAAAATGGTAACAACTTAAAACTATGGTTTCTTGTCACAGGAGAACAGTCACCGGCCCAACTATTCTGTATCGTGACTCAGAAGTTTTCCTTCGCTGTCAACCATTAATTAGGAACGGACCATTACTGGGCCTCAGTGTTGGCCTTTATTATTGCTATTCTACTATTCCTTTGAGTGTACTTTTACACTTACAAAGGAGTTGTAATTGGCCATTATGCAGACACACTGCACACTCCAGATTCATTTAACTGTAGATAGAGCAACACAATGGAATGCCACGGCAAATCCAAAACAGCCATTAGCATGCTAACAGAGATGTTAGTGCTTATTTTGTATGGATGATACAATGTTTTTGCTAATTTGCGCTGGCACTAGCATGCAATTGCACTTTGCAGTTTTTGCTTTATTCCCAGGGAATAAAGGCTTCTTATTAAAATCTAATTTTGTGCAGTTTTCTCCTAAGAACAGCCGTTTAATGAAGCAGGAATGCGGGTCTCTAATGAGCACGAGGCTGCGAGAAGTCACACTGAAGATCTCATTCCCAAGGATTTTATGGAACAAAACATATTCAGTGGGTTTTCAAAGCTGTCCCCGTCACCACCACCGACAATAGTACAGTACAGTGTTAATACACAATCCTTCCATCTATTTCAAAGTATGAAAAAATGTTTATATTACACTATTTATATGACTATATGTCTATCTTTACATGTTTGTTTCATTAGGTTTAATTTCCATTGTACTCCTTTCAGTAACATTAAGCAGGTGTGAGGAAAATGTATTCAAGAAATTCATTTTTAAAGTATCATGTGGTAATAAACAAACTTTTATTTTCACAACATGATATTATGTTTGCAGAATCAGAGCAGAGAGAAAACAAAGATAAATGGTTATCCCTGTGTGGACCTTACCATTCTTTAAATGACTAAAAATAGAATCAGGTGCACTTAATAAGTAGGTGCAAGTGATAAAGAAGTTTGTTAGTCCTAAAGGGTCCGCCCATTCATCAAGATCTAACAGAATGATACATTCAGGTGCGTGATAACTAAGGAAGGTTAGCACCAACAAAACATAGTTCTGGGTGAGAACTATGAATGCAAAAAGTGAAATCTAAGCGAGATGAAATATCTTATGATGTTTGATGTCAGACAAGATATTTCTTCTTCTAGTTTTTATGAGAACATGTAACTTGTCTCAAGCTATTCTGAGCTTAATTATCTTAATAAGAGTATAACATGTCACTGAGTTTTTATTACTGCTTCTGAGCAACTTGATGCTTGAAAATAGAATTACCAGAATTATAAAGCTTTTTGATCAAGAATGATGGGTACAAAATTGCTCTGTCGGAAGTCATAATTTATTTTCAAGCACCTTATCTTTATCATCTCATGGAAAAAAAACATCATCAAGTGTTCTGTTTGGCAGACATTTTTGCTGACTTTAAGAAGGCTAATATTTCCCCCCATGCTGTTTTTTCTTGTTTTTGAGACTTTGTGTAATGTGCATGCTGGCCTTTGATAAAAAATAAAAAAATAAAAACAGTGACATCAGCCTCAATCATTTGTGAAGCATCATACAGCAGTTTAGAGATGTCGTATTGCCTCTGAAGGCCTCAGGCCACAGTGTGGGCTCTGTTTTTTTAGCTCATTAAATGAAACATCTCATAGTGTCAGCTAGCCCGCGGAGTAAAGAAACACCTTTTCTAACTTTGATGGAAAACAAGTGGAAAGTCTGTAGGTGCAAACTGTAACTGACTTTACTTTAAGTTTACACTACAAGCAATACGGTCAACCAGTAACCTTTCATCTGTTACAGAAGTGAGTCACACGAATCACAAACATCTTTTATGTATGCCCATTTCACTTTGATATCAAGTCCTCCACCACCAGACAAATTTGCGCATCAGAAACACACTTTGATGCAGTAATGCCAGCAAAGCAGAGTGTGTACTGGCTCAGATCAAAGGGTGATTCATATCAGTGCTAGACTCTCCAATCGGTCCTCCAAAAATGCTTGTAGAATCTATCTTGCGCCTTTTATTAATTAAATACTTGCAGCCAGGACGGCTCTCGTTCACCTACCTTACAACCATACTGAAGGTTGGTGGTGCAGCCCAGATTTTCAAAGCATACCAGCTTTACCAATGTGGCTAGCTAGAATACATCATTTATAAGCAGCACCAGGCTGCTGCAATGAAAAATGTGTGCGAACTTTCCGTGCCTCCAGGATGAAAGGGAGTTTTTGTGCGACTATCACTTAGCAAACGGAAAAAAAGAAACGGGCAACAAGTGCAACACAGTGCTTCTCCTCGTGCTGTAACTATTGTTGCTACTCAGCGCGGGACCAATGAAGAACTGATTTTAAAGTTCAAAAGGACTCAGTAAACTCATTTTCGACAGGCGCCCCATTGTTTCCCCTGTGTTTGGCTGAGGGAGCTAACAGCTAACGGTGCAAATAGAGCTAACGGCTAAACACACAGCAGGACTGAGAGATTCTGACAGATAGATGTGACAACACAAGATCAGTACAGTACAGTTTGAAAGTAAAAGTAGATTGATGCTAACGACTATGGGATGGTTTACATTCACTTTAGGATGGTTAAAATTGTTTTTCTGGACAGTTGTGGAACCATGTTGTAAAAAGTCATGGTTACAATGTTTACAGTGCGTATCATCAGGAGAATGGAAGACGACAGATAGTGTTCCGACCAAACATATCGCAAATTTCAACAAAATTGTGACAATATCAGCAAAAGACAATGAGGAAGCTTGTTTACATCCTCTACTGTTATGCCATCATTAGGAGTTGGCTCAAGATAAGCAGTAGGTGGCACTTACTCTCCGCTTCATGACTGCCACGTCCTCAAAGTCTTTACAAACTGAGCCAGGTTCAGTGAAATCAATACAACACCAGGGGGATATGAGTAAAAGCGCTGACAATATGGCTGTCAAGGTTGTTGTTTATTTCATTACAGAATAGTACAAAATACCAGTTTATAATACAAAAAAGTCTTTTAGAGGCACCATCTGTCCTCTGTGGGAAGTTTGGGTTGCCATATGTCCATGTTTAGGATGTTATATATTCTCCCCTTGCGAATCTGCACCACCCAGACAACAACATTAGTTTCCACTTGGAATGAGTTGCTCTGGACTTCCCTCTCCATTAAGAAAACATCATTATGTCAGGGTTGGGAGTGCAGCGCTTATAAATAGAATGAGATGAGCTTGATTTGATTGGCTGCGATTGATGCCAGCACCTGACACAGCCGCCGATAATGTATTCCTAATCAAACCCAGTTTCCAGCTCTGGCACAGGTGCCAACTGTGCCACAGGTGCCGGGTTTCTGCATGAGCACTAGCAGTCGCATCCTGTGCAAGCTGCACAGTTGACTGCACTGCGTACCATGCGCCACTAATTCAAGAAAATAGGAATCATTGGATTTTTCTCTCACATGCACGCACATATTGAAAAAAAGGGGGTTGCATTGTCTTTGAATTTATAGTCTAGTGGAGTCTATCTCATGTTATTTCTTGCCATCTTTGTCCATTAACAACATAATTGTTGGACCAAAGCTGCCTTGCTGGAACTGATATTTGAAGCTGCACCATTTTTTCCATAAAACTGCCAAAACACCACAATACTAACATGCTTTAAAAGGAGAGTTGATGAGTTAAGATTCAGGACTTTCTCTGTTCCATCCACTAATCAAGCTTAATTCCCAGTCCTTCCTCTTTTTTTCAAATACAACACAGTTCTGCCATAGACCTCTGGCTGCATAATGACCAAAAATCAGTTGCCATTCCCTGCATGCTCAATGGTTTCTTAAAAAAAAGGGACCAATTTTGTCAATTTCCTGGCATGACTACGTACACTATTGTAAACCTACAATGCAGACACATAATGAAGACACAAGAGCAGTTTGACATCCGTATACACAGTACAACTGTTTGCTGCAGCACTTACCAGAACTGTTGCCCATGGAGTTTGCCATGTTGTGATGCATCGATCTAGGTGAGCGCAAAGTGATGGGCCTCTTGGTGGTATTAGAGTCAGTCTGCATTTGACACAGGAGTGTACTGATACTGCCAAACATGTCCCTTTGGAAATCCAATGCTTCCGCAGCCTTAAGGATCATGGAGTTCCGCAACCTGGCCAACTGGATGCAGGAAAAGTACATTTTGAAAATACAGCCATATCATCGCAGATAGTACGGTATATAGTGTGCATGATACAGTAGCAGCAATAACCTCCTCAATCACTGGTACCGCATCCTGACCGATTTTCCTCACTAATGCCGCTGGGTCTGCTGTGTTCAGGTCCAAAGCAGAAGGTAGCTATAGGAGGGTATAAAAACAGTTAGTTTATGCACATGTATGGCCAAAACTTAACAAGGAAATAATCTAATGCATAAATTGTGCTCACATGAGAGTATTTTGCATATATAAACTACATCGTGAAAAATAATTGTTTTTGTGTTGTGTAGCCAGTAGCTGCAGTTGCAGTTCAACAATAATTTATATTGGTGGATGAGCACTGTGACGCCCACACCTCAGCTAAAAATACCATTTCTGTATCAGCCTTTCCATTCAAGACACTATATGATGGAAAACACACACTAGTGTGTGCATCTTGACCTGTAAATTGTGTGCTAGCATCATCATCCCTGACACTGGTTAATAAAAGTTGCATTAAAATGACAAGTGTTATTGTGTGACATTCAGAAGGTGCGCAGTATGTGTCCAATTAGAACAAGTTAATGGCATGCCCTTTAAACCACTGTCATTTTCATGCATCAAGCGTCAAGTATAGGCTGTATTAGGAGTGCCTGTATTGTCTTTCAGCAATTAAAATTACAAAGCTTATTAATGTGTGAAAGACACGGGTCCAGAAAGACCTGGGGCGGAAAGATTAGAAGGCAGGGGGAGGTGTAAAGAAGGTTGAGACACTGCATTAGTATTTTTAGAAAAAAAAACTCTATTCACAAACAGAAGCCCACTCAAGCATGGTTTGGACAATAGGGTGGCTATTGATTGAACCTCAAGCACATTCATTTAGGATCACTTTTACTCTCAGACATGAAGAGGAGAGTGTGTTAGAAAGCGCAGGAGTCTAAGGCAATTTAGAGCTGTACACCTGTGAGTAACAATGGAAGGAGAGATTTCAGCGATGTCACATTAGGAGGTAGATAAAGTGAAGCATGGTGCAAAAATAAGATTTCTCAAGTTTGTTTGTTAAACTCAGTTTCCACTTCACTCTCTTACTGAGGGGTGTGTGTGTGTGTTTCTTTTGCTCACGGGTAAGCTGAAAAAAGAAGTCTGCCAGGAGTGATGTGACCACACATATTTTGAATGGTACAAGAAAGTTGAGATGTGTTGAGCTAATGAACTGCAGAGCAGATTATCAAGGACACGCTTGAGTGACCTTTGTTGAGCGCCACATACATTCGATCACTTTTTGTTTACCCTGTTCCCCGTGTATTGTGCGCCGAAATGATTTCCACAAACACAAACTTGTGGAACCAATGTCTAAATCTACCTGAGTGATAAACCCTGACTTCTTCCCTTGTCCTTTTCTTTATGTTGTCGTTGTTATCACAATCATTCAGCAGCGTGGAGCTTTAAGTGTGAAGGGCTTGATGTTCTTTTCCATCCATTTGCTTGCGGCGCTGAAGAGCTTTTTTCGCCATATCTTGTCTGGCCTTTCTCTTTTTTTTTCCCTGTGTCTGAAAATGCCTGTGGGCTTAAATTGTTCAAATGCGCTCTCCTACGAACTTCCTGCCTTATCACTTATTTATTGGATTTGCTGTCCCATATATTTTCTCTCAAAGATAAACTCAAAGAAAAGTGCAGGCTTTCATCATCCCAAAGGAGACTCAGAGATTTAAAAGAACTCAAGAAAACATTGGTTCTAATAAATAATTCCCACCTGATTGCATGCATTCTAGTAAAATCACTTGAAGACACAGAGGTGCACATGGCAATGACATTTTTAAAAGCTTGGACCCGATGGTACAGAAAGTATCCCTCAATCAAAATGGAAGAAATAAAAATACATTAAGATAATGAGCGCAGTAATACAAGATAGGTGTTGAGTTGTTGCTGGTAGGTCTGGCCTTAAAGTGGTTACATCACCGGGTTTTGACTTTATTGGTATTTCTTAACAAGTATAACATTTAACTTTAAACTGCTTACTGAAATGGTTGGCAGAGAACATCATTGTCTTTTATTTCAATTTACTGCAAGCCATGCGAGAATTAAGTAATAAATAAAAAGATGAATGTTCAGGGCCTGTACAGGGACATGACATGCTCCTGTCAATATCACAGTGTGGAGGTTGACAGTGCATCTCCTAGCAACGCCAGCTCTCAATTCCCCATAATGCGAAATGCCGAAACAAGAGGCCTTGAATCACATGCTGTTTGCACAAAAATGTCCAAAAACGGTTCGATTCTCTTTTGAAGAATGGAAAAAAACACACACACACACACACAACAGCTGCAGAATCTGCAGTTTGACTTTAGCATGCCTAACAGAGGGTTCATCAGCATCCTTAAAGTAATTCCTCACCAGTGTTCGCTAAGACGTCGCAAGAGTTTCAGATTAACATTTTTAATACCACCTTCATTAGCCCAGACAGTGTAATTTGCAAGAATGCGAGATGTGGGTGACCTTGCCGAGAAGGAATGAGGTTTTTTCAAATGTAGACATTATGGCCCGTATTACAACTGCAGTGTCCCCATCAGGGCAATTAGTGTAAACACGGTTCTCTAATGCATTTACTCTCTAACTGCTGTCAGAATCAGACTAATTGTGTCCGGGTTACAATGCAAAATTCATTCTCATAAAACTCAAATTAGACAAGTTCTTGAGATTTGCTCATTGTGTGTGGGCGACAGCTAGAAAGGCTCACCTCGGAGAGCACTCTCCTCGCATCCAGGTTTCGCAGGAGTACTTGCTGGGTGTTAATCAGCTGCTGTGGAGTGAGGGAGCAGCTGACATTCTGAAAAGCCTGCTTTTCAGCTTGGCTGCTAAATTGGACATACTGATCCAGATCTGTCCCCTCGCACAGGATGTTCCTCAGGTTGCCGGGCCTCGGAGCGCCCATCATCTGAAAAACAAATACAGAGTTTGGTGGAAGTTGACACACAAGATAACTTTGCATCTGACTGTATTTTATTTATTCATGTGCTGTGTCCATTGGGCGTGTTGTGCAGTACACAGTGACACCAACTAAGACAGGAAGCATGGGCAGAAGACAGACAATGGCTGGTGAACTTTACTTTCTGAGCACATAGTACAGTTGCACCCTCACAATGACTCACACACAGTGGGGATCTTTTAATCAGTGCACATTGCATTTTTTGTCAATGTCAGTGAAACATAATTACCTTCTTGCAGCTTATCTGATATTACTTGGGACATAACACAGTAGCAACTGGGAAGTATTTAGAGACAAGACGCACTTATTGCCGTTGCAAGTTCATTTAATTCCAAATTACCTAATGTAGGCGGCTTCAAACGACTATTTCTGTCAAGCAAATACCAGAGTTTGCTTTGATTATGGCTGTCAAGACAAGGAGTCCCAGAGGCAGTTCCTGGCCAGGACATTTTATTCTTAAATGTTCAAGCACAACACTCTTGGCACTTGTGGTCTTTTGAAGATTTTCGTAACATTTAAATTACTTTATGTACAGAGGGAGGTGAGAAATCCACTTTCAAAGCAGATGGGATCCTTACTGGAGACTTTCTTCTTTTTGGGGGGGTTTTTTTCAACATGAAAGCACAGTAGCAAAATGATACTCACTGAATTGAGTTTAATCTGAGCATTCATGAGGCTTTGGACCACTGTAGGTGGCACGGTCAAATTCTCCTTCAGATGAGTGGAGAAAGTCTCATTGTCTCGTAGAATACTCCTCAGGATCATTGGTTGACCTTAAACAAAAAGATGGAGAATCATTATCTTTACAGAACAGGAGTTAATACACATGGACATAGGATAGCAAATGCAGTGTACAGCAGTGTATAGCAGTGTATTTGATGTTTTAACATGTGCTGGAAAACTTTTTTTTACTTTTAGCTATAAACCCTCCTTACTCGCCATCTGCACTGCAGATATTTTGCACCCAACCCTGCAGCCTTTCTGCCTCTGCCTCCATTCTTTGTCCTTACCCCTGCATTTGATTTCTACACTACAGTTCGCAAATTAAGGGGGCATGCAAAAACATGCGTGTCATTTGCCCTCACGGACACCTATGCCATCCATGCAGGACAGCCTGTCATGTAACTAAGACCTTCCACTGCAATGGAAGGTTGATCTCATCAAAGCACGAGAGGATTTATTGTGTTGTTGAAAGGACAAGGTTAAAGCTAAAGTCCCTGTCTTCAACATCACTGCAGTGCAGCTGTCGGGTATAATCTTATCCTAACTGAAAGAAACTGTGGAAAAGAAATCATTTAAGTGTCACGTGTGCCTGGTCTTGAAAAAAGCATTCTGGTCAGGTTTTGTCATACATTTTGCTCGGAGTGGCATTACAGTAGGATTTTAAACTATGCCTTTTAGACGACTGTCGCAATTAAATCCTTCATTGGTGCACATGGAGGTTGAGCACTTGAGCTGCATGAGAGGAGATAATTTGTTGCTAAACAAGGACCGGATTGTTAATAAGCCATTTTCTCCTTATTAGCTGCCCACAGGTAGTCAGCTTCAAAAACCAATCGGCTGTCTATTGTTACTCCTTCACAATGGCTTAGCATATGAGCGATCCTCATACCCATCATTATTAGATGGTAAATGTATGGTTTATTAAACTTTAGTTAATAGTTATTACAATGTTAACAAACAGTAAAATGCTTTTGAAACCATTTAGTTAGTAACTGTTTATTGCAAAGCTGCGACTGATGTTTAGAATACTATTATTAAATATTTATTTAATAAATACTGTGTAGTTCATCTATAAACATTATTTAGATTGCCATTATAAAGTTGCCACTGATGTTTACAAACCTTTACAATTGCTTTTTTAACGTTTCACTGTTTGTTGACAGTAAAATGACCATTAACTCAAGTTTAATTAACTATAAATTCAACATTTATGATGGTGAAGTGTTATCGAGCCCACTACAGGAGACTCACACACTCATGCGCATACTGAAGTATGTGGCATGTGTCTTCATTCTTTCTGGGACTCCTGCATGTGCTGTTGAGATGATGAAGAGGTTACGTAATTTAATTAGATTAGCCCGTTTGCAAGTGTAATGCACGCAAGTCGGTCAATTATAAGGATGAGGGGAGGAAGTGAGTTGCACTGGGTTATTTAAGGTTCAATTAAATCAAATGTTTGGTAAGAAAATAATCATTCACAAGTGTCTGGAATTAATTATGCTGCTTGATGCACTGCTTACTCTCTACACAACACCTTCTGGTTCCTGCTAAACATGTATTATTATGCCCCTCGAGGCTGCAGGAGACGGACAGGGTTAGATTTTAGGGAAGAAGAACATGCTCTAGGCTCTTCCTGAACACCGTTGCCGTCCTGATTGAAGTGACCACCTGAGTCTTTTAATCAACCAAAAGAAGGGACGACACAATCCCCTTTGCCTTCCCAGTCTTTTGATAGAACTCCATTCCCTTTTCTTGTTAATGACCTTTTGTGCTCCCTCGTCAGACAGCGAATGCCATTAATTATGCTCCGGCTTAGATCTTTGATGGATTTAATCTTGTATATTACAAGCCAGCGACCCCAAAATGCAAATGGCCCAGGAGCCGTTTGTTGAACAGCAACACCCCTCTCCCCCCCTTTGTCTTTTTGCAAATTAGGTGCCGTATGAAAATCTGAATATCATCAGGCTAAATGAGCCTAATGCAAAGCAGCAACTTATCAAGACAAACGATCTGTCAGTCTGCACAGCAAATTGCATCATAAATAATCGGGCCATTGTTTTTGAGGGATAAAGGGGAATAACAAATCCTCCAACTTGTCATCCACATGAGGGGGATACTTTCCTTGATGGAGAGTACTTAATAAAGACACAGCAGAGTGATTGTTGCTGAGGCTGAGTATTTTCTATACCAATTATTTTTTGAACCATTACTCAATGGCAATAAAACTTTTACAGTGAGACAGACCAATCTAAACTTTGACCCTGTTGTATTTCACCAATTTCTGTGATAGTGTTTAAGGTCCTTTCATGAATTACTTTTTAAGGTCATTGCATCAAGGATTTGGCCTTCAAATTCTCTTACCATTACCAGGGTTGGACTGTGACATGACTGAATTCCACTGGTCGATGTCATCTGCAAGCACCTGTACCTTGCTGAGAATAGATCTGTTCACCAGGAGCGTTTGCAGCTCTATCAACATCCCAGAAATTCTGGTTTGCCGGAGAGACAAAAAAGATCAGAAATGGAATGAAATCCTGATGTATAAAGTCTATAAAGATATAAAGATGGAAAAAAGAAATATCCCAGTCGTACGTACATGGAGTTGTTGAAGTTGTTGACTTGGCCCGGTGCCTCCCCCGGCGTTGGATAGCTCAAACAGGGATTGTCGACATTACACACCATACCTTGAAGCCAGGGCAGCACGCCAGCCGATGGCATGGCTTTATTTGGGTAGTGGCCTGAAGGAATAGAGGGAAAAGACTTACTTTATTTATCTACCAAGCTTCATGTCTCACAAAATACTGTGTGCATATATAGATACAGTGATGTCTTCACAGAGGTACGTATTGGTTTATCTTAGTAGATCATATCCAGGAATATTTGACGATATCCTGTGTTATAATAATATTATCCACACAGGAAATCATCAGGAATCAATAAGATAATTTGAGTTGTTATGGAAACACTTGTTAAAACCTGAGCAGCTGATCTGTAGGCTTAAATGGAGTTGAACATTAAACTAGGCATGTACTTACATTGGCCTTTGTAAAATGGTTTATTGGTTGAGCGCACCAACACCAGTATGAAGAAGAGAAACAGAGGCCATATCACTTCTACAACCAGCCGCACCTGCAGAAAGGATAAAATTGTCTTATTTTCATAATTTTGATCATGAAATACATCTTTGGAACATATTGTGGCTCACATCATTTGTTTATGCCAAATGTGAAAGATGTGATGTCACTCGTCAGTCAAAGGAAAACTTTTGAAAGATGTGAGGTGGATGCGCAGATGGGCAGACTTCTGCTGTGTTTATGTGTTTTTACAGCCGAGATACCATTAATGATTGACTAAAAAGACCTCATGAGGGTGTGTGTATCCGCATGAGTGTGTAGCCGCACATGTCATAAGTCCACGTTTTCCTGTTGGTCTTGCTTTTACAGGATTGAGAGAGCAACTTCTGCTTGCGACTCCCCAAGCCCAAACTATCACACACACTTTATCATCTCCGTCTTAATCCTTTTCTGGATGAAGACTGCCAACCGCTTCCTAGCTTTAGTACAACCTGCCGGCAGGTAGCGCCCCACGTGACATGTCAAGCTTTTATTTCAACCTCAGGGAGTGGGTGAAAAGAGAAAGCAACAAAGAACAAATGGATGACCTCAAGGCTGTACTTGTTCACGAGGTCGTTTCTCAGGTCTTTCCCCTCAGATTGCCTTGAGGGCGATTCTAGAGACGAAGTAGCAAGACCTTAAAGAGGTTTTACATATATTTCTGAACAACCTCGGGGTACTACAGGTTCACACATTTACCGAGTACTCCTGAATGCTTATTTTTACCATAGCTGTCGCAGTATTAAAGCCAAAGCAGTGCAGTTTATTAAAACATAAGTCAAGGTAACATGCCCCTCTGAAAGCTGAAGGCCGAGTAACATTTGTGCAACAGCAGATTTCACTTCATACAGGCAATTCATCTCTGCAGTGTTTTCGCAGTAACATCCACCACAGATGACTTCCAGTGAGATATTACAATGCTGCAGCTCATCCTTCCTTGACTCTTCAACCCCACACCCTCCACCAGCTAGGCTTTTACGCGTCCCTTGGCACACCATCGCTCAACAACCCCACCCGCCAAGTTGTGCGCTCACCCACCGAGCCCTCTCCGCTAACCTCGGCTGACCTGGTCTGCCTGCACGCTCATCCCTTCCCGCATCTCTGAAAAGAAGATCCAGCAAGACGATTTCCTGCTTCTGCTTTGGTAGCATGTTCAGATGCCGCATCTGCTGACGCACATTTGCACAAATAATGAGAGAAGACATCTGTACTGATGTTGCTGTCTTCCCAATTAGACTGGAGGGCACGCAGAGTTGAGGGTAATACAAAGATATGTATTGTTTGTTATGCCACAGCGCTATGGGAACCTAATGAATGTATGTAAAGTTTCTGCTGTAGAATAGGGATGAGGGGTGGGAGTTGAACACATTTTATTTAGTTCAGTTATGTATATATAGGCACACAGTGAATATGCAGTTCTACGATTTTGTCAATGAATTACAAAGGGGAAAATTGTCACAGTCCACATATTTCAAAGAAACTAGATAGAATATCTAATTCTGTCCTTTAATTCCCTCCAGTGCGTGTCAGAGAGGATGTAGTTCTGTGGAGAGGCTGAATTATCATAATGTATTCCAAAGAAAAGGCATGGAGAGGGAACACAGAGATCATGGGGACTTTCTCAATGTCTGGCTCCCCAGGCATTTGCCATCGGACACCAGCGTCTTTGTGAATAGATAATCTCCTCCTATGAAATTATGTGAAATACTGGACCATAAAATCAGTTTCATGCCTGTTGTAAAATCTTAAAATGCTTGGTGAGGCATTCATATAATTGGTCATTAACCTCCACG
Source organism: Pagrus pagrus (assembly GCF_965226575.1). NCBI lineage: Eukaryota > Metazoa > Chordata > Actinopteri > Spariformes > Sparidae > Pagrus > Pagrus pagrus. Next base: position 14,259,723 of record NC_140204.1, on the reverse strand, counting down.
AGCCCTCCAGAAGCACCATTGTCCTTGCTAACTCCCACTGGTTTTGTCTAATAACAATATTTCATGTTGACGTTGGCCAAATATCCCACATTCCACGCACAAAACCACCACTGTCCCCTTACATATTTCTGGGGAAATGTAAGCGCATATTTCTTCCTGATGCAAAAGACACCACCCTTTTCTTTCTGCTGGCGGAGAAAATTAACAAGGGGGGGGGAAGGGGGGGATACAAGGTTGTGAAATTGCAAATGACTTTGCCTTGAGTTATTCCAAGAAAGCAAGAACTTTGATGAAAGCCGATTCTTTTCCTTTTTTTTTTTTTTTGGTGAAGCTGTCTTTTGTTCTGCTCCGGCAACAGACACACTGCTGCGATTGAACCCCTAACAAAACAAGTGGGTGGATGTGACTCCTATCATCACTGCAAGGGTGTAAATCAAAGAACACACTGCAGCTCTTTGTAACAGCTATATCTGCCTCAAAAGTGACTCATAAGGCTGACTAGATTCCATGACAACTTGTTCTGACCCTTGAGATGCAGTTGCGACACATGGTGTGACTGTTATCTGCAGCATGTGACCTCTAGGCCAATGTGGATGACATCAGAGGCAATAACATCCACCATATATCACTGATGCATCATGTGTATGCTACAGTAGTGTCTGTTGCGGTAATGAGGAAGTAATGGGAATAGTTATGGGAACAGGCCTGGAAAAGAGATAATGCCAATAAATATAAAAGTGACTAGTTAATAATTTGACTATTTTGATCGTATCAGTCTTTTTTCAAACAAAATTGGCAAACATTTGCTGATTCCAGCTTCTAAAACCAAATCTGCTGCTTTTTTTGTTATTTATGACATTGTAAACCGTTTTCACCAATTTTGGGGTATTCTATAGAATTAACTATTGATCAATCAATCATAAAAATAATCAGAGGTTTCATGGATAATGAAGATAAAGCCTGAGTTGCACAAATTAAAAGAGCAATCTGGAGAAAACTTCAATATGCTCGCTTCTGCTGAAAATCATAGTTGACGCACTTAAAGCAGTTGAAGTGTCAGTTAAAGTTGAAGCACTGAAAGTTTGGAGCATGTTTTGAAGTGTAATCGCTGAAAGCATTTGAATTGAAGTTTAATCCCTGCACGCAGTTGACTTGTCAGCTGGAACGTGAGCACTTAAAGCAGGTGAAACTAACCTAGAAGCGGTGAAAGCAGTTGAACTGTCAGTGGAAGTGTGAAATATGAAAGCAGTTAAAATCTCGGCTGAAGTGAAGGAGCAGGGACAGTTTATGCGCATCGTAAAATATAAAAATTAAATGTCAGTCAGTGTATTTGAGCTTTCAGTTGAAGAGTAAAAATTAATGACCTCTAATTGCCTGGTGACACTTTCTGTAAACTGCAGTGACACTAAACTTTTGGATAACATTGCTGAGGACAGCAAGTATGTAAGAAGGGCCAGAAAGAACATTTGCCCTTCAAACAAAGCATTTAACATTCGTCACTCCCTATCCCATTCCATTAGGCCGAAGACTGGCTTTGTTAGAACTAAAAAAACAGGCAATGTGACATAACGTGCACAAGAGATAGATCTCCAAAAATTGAAGGTGACACTTGAAATTGGTTGGCATTAAGGTAAGATTGTTCTTGTTCTCTTGCGGCAGAGTTAAAGGCAGCTTACTTCTATAGGAGACAATTTTCGTAGTAAATCCCTTCTATTACCTGTCCCTCCCATGAATAACTTAGTCGCCCTTGATGACACAACCCTGGGACCATATTCTCCTTTTCCCTCCATTGCTGACTAATTTTAGCAGATATACCTTAATTTGCAAAGGGGGGTTGGCGAGCACAAGTGTACCTTTTGTCTCTTCCGGAGAGTGAAGTTCTTCCACAGGAGCAGAGTGAACTGCGTCAGGAGACCCATTATGGCTTATCCTGGCAATATCCTGCCAAAGCGTCGCTATGGCAACTGGCCCACTTAATAAACCCTGGAGGGAATAAAAGGCAGAGTTTGGTTTTAATACAGAGGAGCAATGCATCTTGGGGGAGTGCCACTAATCATTCTCTTCCCCAGGCCTTGGGGCTTATGGTGCAGCACCTGTTCTAAGAATTATTATCACCTACACTCAGCAAATCTCAGGATGGGGCAATGTCTCAGCACTTCGATCTACAGTACAAGAACCTTTATTAAAGACCATGTAGTTATTTTGTTTAATGTACTGCATATAAAGCTATTAGGTCAAAACCAAAATCTCTCCTTTTTTTTGCCTCTCATGGCAGATGAGGCAATGTAAACTGTGCTCCCTGTCTCATTAACCACCACTGTGCTACAAATCTTGTCAATTAATCAGCCTTTTTCTTGGTGATCAGAGTAAAATAAAAGACAAAACCTACATGGGCAGCTGCCTCACTTTTCATGTGGACCAAAGATTGCTGTTAAATCTTTACTGCTGGTTTTACTGGCAACTGAAAACTGATTACACAGATAATAAACAAATAGATCTGCCGTGGCGTTTTTACACTGCTACATCAAGTATGACCTTTATTAAAAACTCTACAACTGACGGTCTGTCCTGTGACTACAGTTTATACATTGGCCTGCTGTGAGGTCCTGATCATTATCTACTACAGGGTTAGTAGACGTTTTTTAAGTCCAGTCATACAATCGAGAGTTTTGCAAACTTAGATCTGACAGTCAGAACGGACTTTTGTAATATCATTGTCCACCTTCACAACGTAGTGGGACATGTGAACAATACATTATCTTCAGCTCCAACCTCATTCATCACAGAGCTTCTTCATCCTTAAGTTAGTTACATCACTTTTCACAGTCAGCTTTGTACACATTGTTCACAGCATATACCGTTCTATCATTCTGATAATCACCTCAATTGCAAGGTTAGCAAGTGAGCTAGCCTAGCTGGCGACTAAAATGAAGAAATGCACTGTCAAGGTTGCAAGCAATGAGGTCAGAGGTTTACTGCTCGCTTTCCCAAGACACTGTAGGCTACGCTCTAAAAAACAGGCCAACGCTGGTGCTATGTTGAGTGACAAGCTAATGTGATTATCAAGATGACAAAAGCAAAACAGTAAATTCTGTTAACAATATGCACAAAGCTAACTGTGAAAAAACTTTGCTAAGGTTGGAAGGTAACGTTATAGTAGTGTTGACAGGAAGTAAACAGAAGGCAGTTTGTAGAGTGGATATGTCTGATTACATTGTAGAAAAGTAAAACAGCTAGTCGGGTGTATTTCCACACTCTGAAATACATATAAATATAATATATACAAATATACAGTACATTTCTCACACATGATACATTTGAGTATAAGGATGGACTTGACGGATGTCTTCTTGTTCAAGAATATACTAAAACATGTAACTGAAACAACTGATACATCCTGCACTTACCTGCAAACATTTGTATGTGCCATTTGCTTTATTACAGAATAAACTGTGAAAATCAAGGAGGGATATTGAATGTTCCGAAACATTCGAAGAATAAAGTTATTAACTGCTAAAATAAACAACTGGAATGGACAAGGTGTGTTACCTCACTGTGTTTAAAGCAGGCTGCAGAGCACTTCCACTGATGCTCTGTGGATACTTTAAAGATTAGAGCATGTGTATAAGGTGGTGCAGGTGGGGATGGGGATGGGCTTTATAGCCCTAGGGTAGCCCTGACAAATGTGCCACCTTTTAACGCTCCATTTCCTCTCTCTCTGTACCATCCTCCCCTCTGTGTGTTTACATTATTTACTGCTACTTCATGGATGTTTTATTTACTGTCATGGGAAAGTTGAGGCTCCCTCACTTCCAAATGGCCAAATAAGAGCTCTGATGGGCTAGGGAATTAGAGCGCCATTTGATAATCTGTTGGAGAAAATTGGTGAGGTGATAACTGGTTAAGCACACACTCTCCTGACTATCATTTTGTTTTGTTGGCAATGTCCATTTGTACTGTTGTAGAGGCCAACTGCATTGAATCATGCTGTCAGCGCAGCTGTTAAGCAGTCCATATTTCTGACATTTACAGGAGATGCTGTAGGATGAAAATGCTGCAATCACATCACCTCCTCAATGGTAGTTTTCCTTGCGGGCTCCTAATCATTATTTGCTGTAGCTTCCTCTACATGGCTAACTTCGTATATTTTAGTAAGGACATGGTGGTTATGGAACTGAACAAGGGTAAAATGGCCCTGGTCTTCACAAAGAGGTACACGCATGACCACTCTACTCCATCAATGCTTGTATAATTGAGTATGTGCTGCATTCGCTTGCGCAGCTTTCAAGCCGTGTCTCTTGAAACATGTAATGCGCGGGAGAAGGACAGCCTGGTACCACCTCCACTCTGAAATCACGTCAAGCATGAAGGGTGAAAAACATCTCTAAGAATATACCCAGCCCATACGTCAAAAATGTGTGTGTGTGCGTGAGTTGTGTCGGGATCTGAGAAAAGAGATGTGTCTGTAAAAGACGGTGCGTGTTGTGTGTACGCGTCTGTGTGTGGGGGAGTGTTGCGGAAAAAGCCCGGCTCAAGGACTCTTTTTCAATTCCACATCTAAAGAATAGATAACAAGTTACAAGAGAGGGTATGATTGTGATTTGCATTGCAGTCGCAGTGTAGCAAAACACAATGAAGACAGTCCTCTGGAGAACAAAAACCATACAGTGTGAAGAGTGTTTTCCAGATCATTTTAATCTACAACTGGGAGAGCTGAGAATAATTGGAATAAGTTCTTTTTGCCACTTTCTGGACTCGTTTTTCACAAGACTGTGGCCATCAGGCACTGGCATCAGCTTTTCACAGTATCATTAGTTCCAAAGAAAGCCCCATGAAAGGGCCAAGGAGAGGAGAAAGGGAGAGAATGGAGTGATACAAAAAAAAGGAAAAAGTATTGAGAGGGTATAAGTGCTGATGCGTGCCCGGCGTTTGGGGACTAGGGACAGCAAAGTGCATTATTTCAGCCCAGAGGATGATCGAAAGAGTAAACAGATATTTGTCATACAGCATGAGAGCAGAGGACGGCAGAGAATGTCTGCGACATCCGTTACAAGGGGGCCGCTATAGCCCTCTGAAGGGCATAATGGTCCCAGTGCTCCTTCATTCAATCTGTCTTTTTTCTCTTTCCGACTCTTTCTCTATCACGAGCTCCCCTACAATCCCACTACAGCATGACTACATACTGTACAATGCGAGTATACTCTCTCATAAGACTCAAACAAACAAAGAAGCAAATATAGTAAATAAAAAAGAAAGAAAATGTAGTGCAAGGTGCAAACATTGAAATATTCATCAGAAGATGATATGAAAAATATATATTTTTTTCTTTTTCAAAGATAGCTTTGAAAAGTTTATAGCAACCTGCTCACTCTGTCACAGAGGACCAAGGTTGTTACAGTGGATTCTACTGGCTACCCAGAATCATAAAAGATATCTGAACAACTATAGTAAAGTTTCAGTCCACTCCATAATCTGCTTCTTCCTCTGTTTATTCATTCGCTCGGTATTCTATTACAATCTTTTTATTTCTAAGTGCACAGTTCACACTTCTGTTTGTTGTTTTATGAGCATGTGAATCACAAACTCCATGACCCTGGACACGAGTTGCTTATATCACCAGTCACGCCCTCTCTGGTCCGAGACTGGTGATATAAGTCTGCAGTATGTTTGCCATTAATTGCTACAACAAAAGGCAACAGCTTCCTTCTTTTCTTGTCTGATTCAGTTTTAGTTGTTTTTCAACCACAACCTCAGCTAGTGGTACCCGTTAGCCCAGGTCCATGGGGCTTCTACAGTATGCGCTGCACTAACAGCCAGTGGTAGCTTAAATCTTACTTTACTGTATACTGGCTATCAGCACCCTTTTCTCCCTAGGGCGCCTCTCTTGCTTGCCCCTGTTCCAGCCACCTAGCTGATAGGGAAGAGAGTTTATTGACCCAAAGATGGATCTTGATTATCTTGCAGACCCTCACAACGAATTCTCAGCAATGGGAGCGCAGAGTTGAGTTCACTAATTGTTTTTTTGGCAGAATTTCATCTTATAGCTCGGCCTCAGCTGCTACCTACATGCCCTCACAGAGCAGCAATGCAAGCTTTTAAAAAATGGCAACATGGCCACGCTGCTTACACAAAGCACAATATTAGATATTATGAATGATCCAACGACCTGACTTCAGACCTAAATTATAAGTAATTCCAGACTCCTGCTTTTTTACCTCTTCATGTGCTACAAAAACAATTTGCAGCTTAAATACATTAAATATTTCTCTAAAATGTGCCTTGCTTAAACAGATGTCTTAATCCTGGAGGCACAGTAGGATTATTATAATGCCACCGTGCCCCCAAAGTACGCACTGAGTGACAGTGTACATGCGAAACAGTATCTGCATGAGTACTGCAGCACAAACCATCAAGCTAACCTGCTGTTTCCTGTTCCTGTTTCCTTCTGTCACTAATTCAACCTTTTTCTCTCCAAAATAGTCCCTTTAATCACAGAGACTTTAAGCTGTGATACTGGAGTCTGTCAAAATGATATCACAGATATTAAGTCAGTCATTACAGGTAATTAGTTTTGGAGAGGCAATATTTCTAAGCTCAGGTAGCTGTGTTTCCTGGGGCAACCTGTCAATCACTTTTAGCAGCTAATTACTCATTCATTAGAAACAAATGAAAATGATAAATAAAAAAGAAAGAAGGATAAATGTTAGCACTTAATGAACCATTAAGACATGTCATTCAAGAAGACTTCCTTTTGCGCATACAGTAAACAGTAAAAAAGATAAAGCTATCTGTGGTGCCTCTTTACTACTTGTTACATCAGTTACAGGCTCAGTGTAAATCATTAGCATTCCGGTAATGTTGCTCAGCCCGGGCTGAAGTTCACTGTCTTTCCCCTCTGACTCAGCAAACAAACCAACAATATTAGCACGTTCAGATTCCCAACCACTGGAACAAAACCCTCAACAATAAGCGCTTAATTTTCTTGCGTTATTGTCTAACACAAAAAAGGTATCCATTGAAATCCTTTAATTCCTCCTCAGCCACTTTATTTCCATTTTAAAAAAGCAGCCTGCCAGGAGGGCAGTTTATTAAATGCTTTCAAATAAGATAAGCAGTTCTCAGGGCACTCCATTTGATCCTCTGCAGACAAGACAGGCGGAGGAAAACAGAGACAAGTGTATGGATACCCAGGCCTGAGCCCGAGCTAGCCTCGGGAGTAGAGCGCAAGCTACAACAACAACAACAGCAGCAGAAGAAAAGACAGCATCGCAGGAGGCCCGGCTACAAAACATGTGTCCTGTTAGAGAAAACAAACTGTCAAAAAAAACCAACCTACCTCTGAGCTGTTTGCTCTTCAGCCATCAGCACATCGTAGGGCCTAGAGATGGATTTGACCAGTTTCAACTGCCTGCCCTTATGACTTATGCAAAAAGCAATATTTTTACCATCTCTCTCTCTCTCTCTCACACACACACACGTTCCCTGCCTACCTCTACCTCCAGCCATCCCCTTTTACCCAGAGTCATAAAGTATGCAAATGACCTCTGCTGGGCCTGTCGTAGTGACTGTAGCCACAGTAATAGCACAGCCAGGCAGCACACAGGTGGTGTACATTACACAGCATGTTCCCTGAAGCTAAGCCCGGTAGCAGAACACATATGTCCACTTCTTGTAGCCTTGTCTGAGTCACCTGATGAGGCGAGGAGGGCGAACAGGGAGCATTGCCCTACATTTCTCTGGCCTTGTTTTTTGTATTCACGGGCCGTGGTAAGTTTGTCTCGTAGGAAACTTTGAAATTTAGTCACCTGTTGACTTGGCACAAATTATTCATGAGCTAATTAGTCCTAAAGCTCATCTTGTTTATTTTTTTGTTTTTTTAATAAGTGAAGCGTCAATTAGAGATGTTAGAGACCAGATGGGATCATGGGATGCACATTTATTTACTGTGAGACAGCGCCGGCCTAGAAATGTTGACGATGTTGTTGATGATCACCTAAACGTGTCACAAGAGGAGAGCAGCTAAGTGCAGTGACTGTAGGGTTTTATAGCATCTATATAATTTGGTAACAAGGGGGCTAGGAGTTTATTATGCTAGGTGATAAAGAATAATACCAGAGGTGCACAGGGAGCATATAATTATGTAGATGAGATGGGTGTTTAGACAGGAAATAAACAGAAGCCTCACACTGGATGTAATTTTCGTGTTCATGAAGAAATGTGTCACTGGAAAGTTAAAGCAGTGCTATTACATAAAGTTCTGCAATTCATCGTTCCAATTAACAAAAACAACACTACATTCCATTAACATTCCTGTAATTCGTGTGAAGAGACATTTCAGTTGAGAGAAATTCTATCAAAAGAAAATCGGTTGCCAACTATTTTGAAAATCGTTAAAGCGCTCCAGTCATATTTGGAAAATGTGTCAAGACTTTTGCTGGTTCAAGCTTCTTAAAAGGCGAGCATTAACTGCTTTTTTTGTCTTTTATGATGGTAAATGAAGAGTCTTTGGGGTTTGGACCGCTGTTTGGGCAAAAAAGCAGTTTGAAGATGCCACTTTGGGCGCTGCGAACACTTTCACAAACATTTTTTTACCTCTTATAAACTAAATGATTCATTCATTAATCAGGAAAATAATTGGGGGATTGAACAATAATGAAAATAATTGTTAGTTGCAGCCTTATTATGAAATTCCTTAATAAGATTTGAAAATACCAGCTTGACTTTTAAGTACAGTGGGCCAATAGAGAACTCTAAAAGCTGACTAATTATGTCAATTCCTTCGTGATTGTGATCAAACTCTCCTGCTCCAGTGCTCTTGCAAACTACGAGAGAAAACTTTTCTGTCCCTCACAATCACTGAGAGGGGTCACTGTGACTTGGTCATGTGGTGCGGGTCCACACTCACAATTCGTTACACACGCTCACACTCATGGTACGCAGGTGAAACCTCCACTGCCCAAAAGTAATTGCTTCGACTAATGAAGTGCTGCCGCTCAAAGGTGCCAACGCGCTGGAGTACACCTGCTGTTCCCAGGTCAGAAAACCCTGTATTAGTCCAGCCGTACTAATGAAAAACAAAGTGAACATTTGCAAAAGCACTACCTCGTGATTTATTCCTCGCATACCTTAAGGAACAAATGATAATGGGAACGCAACCCTGAACCTGACAAGAAGAAAAGTGCCGCATGCTGAGGAGCTAGAGGAGCATACAGTGGGAAAGCTATAATGAAAGCAAATATTCAGAGTAACAAATAGTTAATTTAACAGCTTCCATCTCTGAGGGGCTCAATGTCAGTACATTATTTACTGTATTTGGGATATGATTTCTTATTCTAAAGAGGAGAGCAGAAAACTGAAATAATTTACAAGCTGAAACTGTGAAGGATCAAGTGTTGCTGCAGAGGAGACGCATGGTAAAATGAACTTCCACATTTGGATCAAACATCGTATTCTTTATCCACTCAAAAGAATGTGAGATTCAAATAAATCAGGGAGAAAAAACTGCTTATTTTACATTGCACTATACTTACATAATCAAACAAAGCTACCCAGAATGCCCACTGGCATTAGGTTTAACACCCTCGTTGCCATCTCACCAGTCAAATCATTACAGAGCACTAATATTTGCTGTGATCTAGGGAAGTAAAAACATTCCCTTACACTCGAACGAGAGCTTCTTTGCAATCTTTGCTGATTTTATTGCCTGCTCAGGGGAACTCAAGTACAGCAAAGTTCACTGACTTATTTATGTGCATCAAAGTTCAAGCTGGCACTATTACTTGGTTAGACCCTTGCGTGCCTGCATTTCAATCAAATTTTAAAAAAGCAACTTTAAAGAAATGATCATAGATGAATACCCAAGTAGGAAAAGTCAATATCCCAGGCTGCTCGCTGAGGCCAAGCCAGATCTAACCCTGAGTCCGTGCTAGCTAGCTGGCTGGTTTCCTCCTGCCCTTATTCTCAAAAAATTCTCTCTCCCTGTTGATGAGGTGAGGAGTAAACACGCAGGTGCTTGTTAACCGTGTTCATCCGGACAAACTAGACAGCTGATGGACACCAGGCAGGGATAAGCATTAGACAGCCCTATAGGGTCACAGCTGGCATGTTGGCTTTCCATTCTGTGTTATGTCTTCCTCTTAGCAGGTGGAGAGTTGTCCTGGGGAAACAGAAAACCAGAGAAGTTGAGGAAAACAAATAACAGCCTTCGTCGACAGATGCTGTTGCCTCTTCCTGACTGCCGGCCATGGGTACAATTGTGTTTGTTTTGACTTCAGCCAGCACAGCCCACACAGATTGTGCAGAGGAAGAACACTTAAAAAAAAAAAAAAACAACAACAGGAAAAAAAACTGCAGTCTATATTGACATCACCACTGTATGGACTGCAGTGAGAACATGGTGTGAGAAAAACAACACCTTGAGATGTGAGCTCATAAGGCCAGGAGATTGAAGTAGCAGTGTTCCAGCACTTCTTAGCCAATTTTATAAGACTCCAAAGATAAACTTGGTAAATTTCTCTTTGTTATTAGACGAAAAATACTGTAAAAGCCTGATTAAAGGTTGATCAGGACTGAGCGACTGCCAGACAAAGCTACCTTCAGTCCCTTGTAGTGCTGCATTTAGCCCAGTTCAACAAATAATAAGGTGCGTGCCGACATCCCCACCTCATTCACCACAACAGGTAGCTGCTATGCGCAGGTGGTTCGACATAACCAATGCTAAGTGGTCCGTGGGCATTTAAAATGAGCAAAAGAATGGATTCTGAATCTATGTATTTACATGTAACTTGTAGACTAATTCAGATTTGTTGCGGTAACATTACTGTGAGGAACGTTGCAAATCCGAAATGCCTACACATATTACTTCTCCAATGGCCAGAATAAATAAATGTTGGCAATGTACGTCCCTTTTGTTGCTTATTTACGTTCCTTTAGGTACATTTTCAATTCTATCCTGTGACAGTGCTGTGCTTATGCTCCAGTTACATTTGAGCACCAGATGAAGCCACTTGCTGAGTAGATAGCTTCTGTTAAACAGTAGAAGCAGAAGTCTGACTAAACTCCGCCTCTGCTAACTGTGGGTGCTACTGCTGTGTTTGGGGAACTGGCCCTAACAAATTATAGAGGGAACAAAAATATGATTTTTCTCCTCTCTGCATATGGACAGCCTATGATAAATGGGCTAATAGTCCGCCAGGCCACAGCCAGGTGTGACACCTGCTGCCACACTGGCATAGAGAACCACAGAAACAACTGCGCCAACCCAGCTATTTGCCAGCATATTGATGGGGCCAAAGTCAGCAATGGTATCATCTGCAGTAGTTGGTGCTGCTCCATCGGTTTGGCTTGCTGGGCCAATCACTTGTATTGGTGAAGACTTCTATCAGACTAAAATGTGTTAACAAGTCTTTTGGGATCCTGGGTGCAATTCTGACTAAGTCAAAGAGTTTTACCAAAAGCTGGGTCGGATGTTATTGACATTTGGACAGATGGCCTTGATGCTTGCATTGACTCAAGCACAACGCAGTGCTGTATACTTTAACATACATTTTACATTGATTAGGCTTATTCCAGTTTGTTTTCCTAAGTTCCTAAGTTTCCTAAGTTCTTACAAAGTGCTGAGTTACCTTAACATGAAACCCCTTTGGTAAATACAAATGTGTTTGATCCTTAAAGATTACTGATTTACAAGTCATCAGGGGCGGACTTGTAAACATAGGGTTACTGACCTGTGCGCTGAAGAACACTTTTAAAGAGGGAGTATTTGTGCTATCGTCTATGATGCTGCTCCAAACATTTAACTCTGAGAAGCATTTCCCAAATGTGACACACCATGCTGTTTTACAGTCTTCATTTTCAAAGCAGGGAAGAGACAGTCCGACATTTGCAGCAAAGATAAAAGAAGCACTAATGAGAATTTTTGCCTTTTTTGTTTTTTATCTGTGTCCCTAATGGAGATATACGCTTTACTTCAGTGTTAAACTGTGTGCCTGTGTTATCTGCAAATACCTAATTTTCAGTCTATAAAAGCAAAATTTAAAACTAACAGGTAACTCAAGAAGAAAACACAATAAATAAGGTGATATTTTCATTTAAATCCAAATGAGAAGCAGTCTAGACAATCAGGTTTCAAAGAATGACTGAGAACATTTGACAGGGCACATCGAGCTCTCATTTTCACAGCAATCAAACTGCTTGTGGATGCTAATCTCTATTCCCCATTCACACAGTCAGTCTCAAGAATGCTAATATTAAGATGTACACATTATGTATACTGATGTTATATGTGCCGAAATATTCCCCCCCTTCTTTTCTTAAATGCTTCACACATCAGATATACAAACAGCTTGCATACTTGGAAATAATATTATCACTACACTTATCCTCGAAGCTTATCTAAATACAGCGTCTGCCATATAGAGCTTGCCTTAAAAAGCTGTGTATGCTCCCGGCAGGTGAGATCTCAGGCCTCTAAGACTGACCCCACATACAAATTCCCTTCCCTTCTACAGGCCCAGCTTGACCATTCCACAAGTCATTATCTGGGAGAGTCGCACAGATTTTGGGCATCATCCAGCCCGATGTATGGCCCTGGTTATCTTTTACTGTGAAAAGGTTCAAGATTTAATCGGTTGGAGTGTAGCTGCAGAGTAGTCAAGGAGTAGTTCAGATGTGCAATGTCAAACAAGTAAAAAATCATCTGCAAACTGAGTGGAATCAAGTGACTTGAGCACACAATGTTTTGCTAGTCCCTATCTTTTTCTCAAGTGGGAAAACAAATGGATCAATTTGTAACTTTCTTTGTAAAAAATAAAAAACATATCTTAAGAGGTACAATTTTCAAATTTTAAGGAAGATGGAGCCTGACATTCACATTCAAATCAAAGTTATTTGGTAGTTAGGGACTTCACTGGCAATGCTCAGCCTCCTTTTGACTTCACTTTTGTACGTTAGAAAGAAAAGCAGCAGCTGCTTAAACAGTAGCACTTAAGGGTGGGTAACGCCGTGCTCAGAATGCTCCAGCTTTGTGACTGCATTAGAAAGGTGTAACTTAAATGTATGTTTTAAATTCATTTGATTTGTCAAGTCAGAGGGGATCGACATTCATTATCAACTCACAATACACATCATGGGGCCTCAGGAAAGACCACAGAGGAGATTCAACACTATCCTGACACGGTGCTAAATATATATTATAATATATATATATATATATATATATATATATATATATTATAAGCCTCACAAATGTAGCATTTATTGAAGGGCCGCTGTATTGGATTGCTTTATTTTGCGCTGAATGTTTCAGTTATGTCCATCTGCTGTGTGTCCACCTCCAGTGACATTGCCAACAATGTGGATGTGCTTGCAAATCATTTCTTTCCAAGGCGAAATAAAAATAACAACTGATTGCGTATTGATTACTGCCAACTGAAACAATTACAGGCAAAGCATCTTGTCGCTGATCTCGCTTCTCTGCGCTTGGAACTCATTGTGACTTGTAAAGATAACGGGACCCTTTTTGAGTGTTTTCAAAGGACCTTATAAATTTGGAGGGATGAAGTCACTGGGCGTTTTGCACTCCAGACCCTTATTAAAAGTATAAATGGTGTTGGGCATGCATTGAAGCATGTCTGAACAGAGGAAACTGTCAAAAGTTTTCCACCAGCACACAAAGGCAGTCTTGGTCTGGAGAAGTAATTATTTGCCCCTGACGGCCACGTATCTGAAGCCTCCATAAAGAGTTGCCTGAGTGATGCTTATACCTGCTGTCTCAAAGAGATCAACCAGCGTTTGGCTCAAATAAACCTCACCGGGACAATAAAAAAACAGTCTTTGTCACATTGTCAGCTGTCACTGTATGTCAATGAGAAAAGCCATACTGCGTGCTCAGAGACAAAACCAAAAAAGCTCTCTAATATTGCAAATATCAAGGGTGCAGACAGGAAAAGAGGCAAGTAATGGAATTTCAGTCGTCTATTGGTTAGGGACACCTCACAAATCGACGCATTTGTGGTTTCTATCTTTCTTTTTCTTCGTTTATTCTCATCTATTGTGTGAGGGACTTGGTTCAATATCTAATTATGTTACCAAACCTGATAAAAAAAAATAGGTATCCTGGGCTTGGAAGATGGAGGAGGGGTGAACAATGGATAGTCTGATAACTGACACTATGGAAAACATATATAGGTTCTTCCATTATTCAGCATAAAACATACTCACAAGTAGACAATTCATACCAAGTTATTCTGATTATATTGAATCTGAATCTATTTTAAAGGGCAGAATCTCCTGACGGCCTTATTTTGTAAACTGTACACAACTCTGAAATTGACATTATTTATCATACTGTAAAGCCTTCACAGTGAATTAGTGTTTTAATTTGGTGAGTAGTGTGCTTTGCCCACTGTTTATGGTTCCGCTTCAAAGCAAATGGCAGGGTGCTAATGGTAGGCCACGCTCTCGGAGTAAGCACTCCACCAACTCAGACACAAACGGACACGTATTAATGTCAATTAGTACAACAGTCAAATCAGATGTTAACTTGCTTCTTCACAATTTTTTTTTAGAAGTGAGGGGTAATGATAAGATAAGAAAATGATTTAGTGTTTCAGTGGTAACATGTTTTATTTTAGGGTTAGGGCTGTCATGGACTGCTGCATCAGCTGCTAACACTGACAGAAGGTGAAAGAAACTTCATTGTGAAAGTCTTTAAAATATTCATCTTCAGTCAATTTAGGACCTTTACTTAAACACATAATAGGAGTGGAGAGAAGTCAATTACTTTTTAACATTTAACAGCTTTAACAGCAAGGTGTAGAAATTTGAGGTTTTGGGGTCACAGCCACTAAAAAAAAACAACTTTGGTTTCCATCCCGGTCCATTCATGCCAGCCCTGCTTTCCTGTCCAGTTAAAGGCAAAAGCCTAAAAAAATAAAGTAAATGATTTGTCATATTGCAGTTTGCCTTAGTCTCTCCTTGTACATCATTCTGACAGACAGGGTCACAAAAATTCTGTCGCAATCTATTATTACCTGTCATATTTATTGATAATCAGACATAGCCAATTTGCTCGCTCTGTAGCTCCTCCCGGTTATTGAAAATTATCAATATTACTTGCTTGTCCATCATCCACAAAATCAATTCCTCTTTTGTTTACCACGTTAATTCACCAAATCACAATTGTCTGGATTTCTAAAAAGAAAAAATACCCAAGAGTCTCAGCTGCTTTGACATTTTGCAAAAGCTAGGCTAAGAATGCGATGGTTAAACCTGCTTGATATCAAAAACATGACGAGACAATAGCTGTCTAATGTGAACACTCACCACCAACTGGACAGTGGGGTGTACTTCAGGTGGCCTACATGTGGTTACTGACAGTGTTGTGAGTGAAAATAGTATTCCAATTAGTCAAAATTATCGACGTCCTTCAGATTTTTCCACCATCAAAAAAAATGAATTTAATGAAGGGAAATACTTGATTAACCAGAACTCTGATGTTGCATCTTTAATCAAAAAATGCTGAAAATTGTCCATGTTGGTCTAATCTGTGCTTGGTTGTAAAAAATAAATAAATAAATTAATAAATACATCTTTTTATACATTGTTGGATAATGCTCTCCAGCTCACAGGACTTTCTGATAATGAATACAATTAACTTTTCTGTGCACACCCGATGTATTATAGAAGGCATCTTGCGCCACATTCACAAGACAGCAGTGTATTAATCTAAAAAAAGATATGGCTTTCAATTATAATTTCTTGCGCATAAGGAAATTAAATGTGCCCCGCAGACAAATTAAGTAACAAATAATGTGGATCAATTTCAAACTGTAGCAAAGAACAAAGCATACAAGCATATAATATTCAGTGTTTTCTTTCCACACAGCTTCAGTTGTTGCTGTGGTTGGATTTGCCTGGAGGGTGCTTGAGCTCTTGAGTTTAGCCTTGATAAAAGGTCATATGATTAAGATATCAAAAGTGGGAATTCGGTGATCAGCACATCACACAGCAGCACAGCAACATGTTTTAATTTCATCCTTTGCCCCGGTATGAACTGCACTATGCAGCAGCAAACGAAGCACAACAAAAGGGTTGAAAATTCAATTTCTGTTTAGAGCAAAGCCATTTTAAAATTCATTTAATTTTCAAGCATTTTTGAATGTTAGATTTTACAGCAATATCATCCTTATTTTTGTTTTGAGGCTTACAGGAGAGATTTGCTCCTTCATAAATGAGTGTGAGAGATAATAATTCCCACCATCTTCTTGGTAAACAGCACCATATAGGCTGGCTACCAAAAAATCCTAGGTATTTTATTGTAAGATTATTGTAAAATGTTTTGCTTTTAACACGGTATGCCATTTTTGAATGCAAAAGATTTACACTGAGGATGTTATGAGGGAGCAAGGGATCATGGGAGTTGTTTTATTCATTGTTAAACAACCGCCATTGCCTATTAAAATCTGTCTTACATGAGTCAGGCAGAAATGTTCTCAGACAAGGTAATGTATCCAAGTTTGATTTCATCTATGTTTACTCCGGATCATCAATGTCCTTCCTCACTATCTGACGTATGACCGAAGGTTTACCCTTGTGTGACAGCTAAAGGTGACCAAATAAAACGCACTGTTGCCTTGAATAAAATTACAGATTTCTCTGGGTTAAAACATTATTAGAAATGTTAGCTTTCAGTAAGCGTACAACTCAACAAAATACATAACAAACGTCTAGTCGGTTTTAGACATTTGAATGTGGACATGTTAGATAATATTATACCATTTTTCCATACAGGAGTCCCATATTCGATTGCCAAAAAATGCCATCTTACTCAGACATGTGAACCAAGATCTGCTCAGGTTGGGGGTGTAAAAGAAAGACTGGAGATGCAGTGAAAGAGACCTGGATGCAAATAGGCTGTTAACTCATCACAAAAAGCAATACAATCGCCATGTTCCCCGACCTATTCTTTACACAACGTGGCCAGGGTAACACAAACACAGATGTTATAAACCGATCCCAGTGTGGTGTTGCAGCCTTAAGCTCGTGGTGGAAATACAGGAAATTGACTTGTATCTCTTCATGCTGTATTTGAGAACAAGAGGTAGCTCTGATTCACCTTGCTGCATGAGGGAAAACAGTCGATAAAAGGTGGATAAACTGGCTGGAGGAGGGTTGCACAAGCAGCATTGGGCTCTTAATAAAGACCAACACAGGAACACACTGGATGGAGCAGCATCTGCATGCATAGCCTTTACCTTACACTTCACAGAACAGTACATTCAAGCAGGGTACACCTGACTTCAAAGGTACCAGATATGTCATTCCCTGTCATGTAAATATATGGTACATCTGCAATGCACCACAGCTCTATACTGCACCAGCAAAAGAGTTAAAGCATTATGACATCTAAAAAGAGTGGATTTTCTTCAATTCACTCATTCACTTTAGTGAAAAACACACTGCAAGAAGATCAGATCGCAACAGCATAACACTTTTCATGTAGGCAATTTTATAGCATCATGTTAAGCTATAAAAAAAAATCTTTGGAAGGTTCGTAAACTGCCATAAAAGTGTGGAGCAAAAGGTCAACACAATATATTTTTATCTTCCATTAGGCACTCTTCAGTTTCTCTCTTGACATATTTTTATCTACTCTTTCAAACTGTATGGCTCTGGGTGACAATGGATTTCTAAAAGGTTTGACCTTGGATCCACACCTTGAGTGCAGACGGCTCAGGCGGATCCAAATTGCT
This sequence comes from Pagrus pagrus, assembly GCF_965226575.1. NCBI lineage: Eukaryota > Metazoa > Chordata > Actinopteri > Spariformes > Sparidae > Pagrus > Pagrus pagrus. The sequence goes on along the minus strand of NC_140204.1, from coordinate 14,241,970 downwards.
CTCTGTTCAAAGCCTGATTGGCATTTCAAAAAACAGTCCATCGATTTGCTCAGGTTATTTCCTCCATTGTGACACGCTCCTCGGGCTGTTATCCCAGCAGGAAGTTGACTCGCGGCTCGGTGTAAAGAGCAGGCAGTGAGAGCTGGCTAAAACCACGTAACCAGCAAAGCTTGAACTAAAACAGCAGTAGTGGACACATGCTGACCACGAAATGGAGCTGTATACAAACACAGGCTGAACTGCACCTATGCATCTATGTACCTGACAATTAAGAAGCTATCAAAAGAAAAAAAAGACAACCAGGATTACCCAAAATGTCAGTCATAGAACGTCCATAAATAGACAGTACAGGGTTGAAATTCTTTAGATACTGTACCAATGATGCAAGCCTCTATATCTTTAGGACCCTGAGTGATAAAATAGCCTTGGGAATTTCCAACTATGAGTAATGATCCTGTCCCACCTCCCACAGGATATGGACTACACTTTATTTAAGAAGCCTGGAATATGTCAACTGTTCTATTGGTATATCGTTTTCCAATATCCGCCAAATTGAAAACTAATATATGTTATATAATGCAGAAAAAGATGCTGGGATAATTTAGAATTTTTTTCAGGAAGAAAACTTGTACTCCCTAATAACGCTATTTGCATTAGCCTTGAAAGTGAGTATTGGTCGGGCTGTGGAACTTGGTATGAGCCATTATGCAACAATGTGCTTGCTACACAAATACACATTTACTATTTATTAGAACCACCGGTATGAGAGTAAAGATGCCAAATGCATAATTGAAACAGAGTTAATTGTTAAGTCTCATCCCCAGATCGTGAAATATTGGCGACCCAAACCAAAGCATCAATATTTGACAACATGGTAATAAAACTCAACAATCAATTATCTTTCTCCAGGAAGTTACACTTTGTTGCTTTACTGTTGAGTTTTTTCCATCACCAGCAGTGCTAGGTAGCAATGTTTTTTATAAGAGGCTCCTTTTTTTATTAGTGTAATACATGCACACATAGATGCACATGCCTTTAGAATGCCAACTTTATTTAAATTATTGAAAATATTGGCTTTGTAAATGTTAATATGAGGACGGAAATGCTTTCAACTTGTTCATAAGATCTCCACACAAACAAAGCCTTTTAATGAGAAATATTAAATGTAAACATTTTTTTTCAATTTTAGGCAACATTTAGTTGAATGGAATGAATTCAAATTTCAGAAAGACATTTTACTTGTTAAAATTGACTGAGGTAAAGCAATTGAAAATTGACTTTGCTGTTGCCTCTTCAACTGCTTAGTGTAAAGCTTAAAACCTTGCACATTCGTCCTCCTGTGCCATCAAGGATAGACCAAAGAGAAGCATTTACCTGGACTTTCAGGTTCCAGAAGGCTGTGTTCAAATCCAGACCCAAATGAACCCTTCATCCACATCTCTTCACAGCAAAGCCGCCGGCTTGACAAAAATATTTAGCCCTGCCACTCTCTCGATATTGGATATGTCACCCTCCATTGCCTGTACCATGGACCAATGTCAAACTCATTTTGCCTGTGGTGATTTTCTGTACCATGAGCAGCACAATAGCTTTCTAGGAGATGATGCTGCCTACGGGAAGAATTTTTGAAAAGGTGAATACACCATTTAGCTCAAAGGGTAAAATCCCTGAAAGTGTGATGACTGTAATGTGTGGATATAAAGTGACTTTAATACAAAATGTATGATTGTTTTACATACACCCAGATTCATGCAGGTGTTTTCACTTATTTGTTCAGGACTGTGAGCGTGCGGAGACCAGGCTTGACTGACATCTCTTTCACTTTCTGTTGAGACTGTAAAGACAGGACAATTTAAAACGTTTTTATTGGTATATTGAGTATGGTGGCCTCACATAATTCCCAGCACAACAAAGGCTAATCAGCCAGAATAACTGAAAACACCTGTGTGGGTGTACAGGGCTATTCATTAAAAAAAAAGGGAAAAGGGGCTATTTAACATGCACTGAAACATTTTTCCATCTTTACACCAATTATCAGTCTCTTGAGTATTTAGCCAAAAGTGTTTTCCAATTACCCATTTTCTGTTTGCCTACACTATTATCCTTTTAGCATCACCAATGAAAAAAAAATAAAAAAATCAAGGTCCTTTTCAGCCGAGCTGGCAAGATACAAGGACTGACAGGCAGAAAGAGTAAGGAGGGGGCGAGGAGGGCATTATACCGCCAACACAGTGACAACCAATTTGGCAAAACAACCACTGCCTGGCCGCCGCAGTATGATATTTCACCAGGGGAAGAGAACTTTACATGAAATGTCAGGGCAAACATTGACCGTGACAGGCTGACCATTGAGGTAATCCATTACTGTGCTCTGAAAATGGCGCCACTCATGGAGCCTCCAGAACTCTCCCTGTGAGTCTCCCTCAACACCCTTGGGGTTCGGGGGTGGTGGGATGACTGTGAATGATGTGAGTGATGACTGTGAAGATGAATGACCGTTAGCGGAGCCAAGCCTAAGCCGCAGGGAGCAGGCTCAGACTTTATACACCACCTTCATATAAGTCTTCCGAGTCTAAGAGCCAAGATCAACCCATCTGCTTCAGTTGTCGTGCCATCAGGTGCAGCATTGTTATAAGGCTTCTGCAGAGGATGTGTTAATTGACTGTAGTTGTATTGTGTTAGTACCCAGCTATATAAAGATATATGTAGAGATGCTTCCTAGCAACAATGTCATAAGAAATTCATAAAGCGCTGTTTGCAACGATCATTAAAGTTGACCCAATGAATTCAAATAAAGTGGACTAAAGTAGGATAGTGGGTTTAAACTAGATGTACCAACTATAGCACCAGAAATCGGTTATGTCTCTCGCCATCTCTGTCATTTCAACAGATGAAACAAATCAAGAAGGAATTAAGCTTTAAAGCCACCAGTTACATTACTGCAAGACCTGCAGCTCCAGAGGTTGCCAAGCAATCTATTTCGATGGCTATGGCCCATGCTGGCTTAATTACACATATCAAATCCAGCTCCCGAGTGCGTACAGTTAAAAAATAAATGTCTCTTAACATTCTCATACTCAAGTTTGTGAGGATGCATTGCCTTAAGTCCACCCAAGCGTTAACCTCCAATTGTGTGTCACTCAAACATCAACACAAGACTAGCACAGGAATTGTGTCATTCATTGTGACACAACAAAGGTCAAACAACGGAGAATATTTATCGGCATGCTGCAAGTCAAAATAAAATGACAATTATAGCCACAGGTAGCTCCGTGGGCGATCAAGAGGAACACGGATATGATGGATAATTGATTATTTAACTGAGGCTGAATTCTGCATCTGTGGGAGGACCGAAACTGTGAACATGTATTTCAACTCTTGATACAGTTGGCTTTGCCTTTCTGCCAGAATCATATTTGCTTTTTTTAATTAGCCAACAATTCAATACCTGTGTTAAAAAACCCTGACCCTTGAACTAAAATGTTTGTCGATGCTACAGTATGTACACTATACGTTGTTTTTACTCATTTACAGAACTTGCTCGAAGGCTGATGGCTTGAATTTCCATTTTTTGCTACTTTATATTCCTACTACATTACATTCCAGAGGGGAGTTATTGCACATTTAACTCCACAACATAAAATAGGCTGCATTTTTACATATTTAGTTGAAGTGGTCAAAATTTGCTACAACTTGCTAAACCTTAAAAGCTGCTCAGACATTAAGAGATTATGAAGCCATAATAATAATCACTCACAGGGGGGATTTTCTGCATAACAAGACCTTTTCATACGTCATTTACATTTTGTCTGTATTACTTTAGTTTTATTTAAGTTTGATTTTGTATATAGGAGTTTCACTAGTAACAAAGGAGGTTTAGGTTGTAATATTTGTAATTAAGTTAAAGCTCTAAATATTTCTTCCACCGCTGGGTTTCAGTAATTTTTAATTTTCTCCATCGTGACAGTAGTGAACATTTATCAAACATTCATCACACAGCAATTCAATAACAAAACAATAAGAGCATCAATATAATGAGCATTGAACAAATTACAAAGGAATGAAAACATTATAAATCCAAGTGGCGCAATCAACTCAAAAAACTATTGCAGTTCATTAGTTACAGACGACACTAGCTGCCTGGTCTGTTGGTTACTCTGTCCCACAGAAAAAAACTAAATACATTACACCCAATAATCTGATGCGGCCTTGGGCTTACACATAATGGGTGAAATATGCATTTCATCTTCGTGGAGAATTGCTAAAAGAGGCCTCACAAATCCATTCACAACAAGTTTCTCGGCAGAGAGGCGTCAAACATGGCTGATCTCATCTGTGGTCTGGAAGCATCCACAATTTATTGACTCCCCAGAGCTCTTCTATATGAATGGTTAGCAATTATGTCCTCCCATCATTATTAAAGATCAGACAAAATGGCTAGCAGAGTGCTATTTGCTTCTGCATATCTACATGTTTCCTGTAAAAACAGGCATCTACGGACAGATATTAATTGCAGTTTACAGTAGCCAATAGCACTAAATATGTGGTATGCCCCCACAACGTGACAAGGGGAGGATAGCACTGAGAGTGGTTGGAAATGTCTTTTTTCGTCCTCCTGCCTCTGTGGCTGGTGGATTCGAAAACCAGCCACTTTTTTATTTTAACTGGCAGGGTAATGACAATAATAAACAAGATCTACAATATTCAAGCAATAGGCCATTTTATAGTGTAAAAGGAAAATATTAACATGCTCTCTTTAGCTTTTCTCATAAACACAACAGAATGCCAATCTTCTCTAAGTGGGCGTCTTGAGGCTGGTTGGTGCCTTCATAGCAGCCATGATGATTATTTTATTGTTTTACAATTATTTGCACTTGTATGAGGAGTCACATCACGCCCAAATAGGTTGCTGCTGGATGCATAAAAGTTTACTTTCACTCCTGTGTCCCTGTTTGTACTTTCAGATATTTGCTTTATTTTACTTAATTTGACTAAAACTTCATTTTACCTTATGGTCTTCACTTTCAGCCGTTTCAGGAGTCGTATTAAGTTACTGCTGGTGAAAACCCAACATTTCCTGATTTTTGCTCTTTCATTATAGAAAGCTTTTCAACAGCAAAGAAATGGGGGGCTCATATTGTGACGAAATTTGTAGGAAATGAATTGTGTTTATTATCGATTGAGCAGAGCTTTATTAGTGCCGATTTTCGATAACGGGAAGGAACAGTACTTCTAACCGCTCCATGAGTCACAGCCATGGATCAGCCCGCTGCTTTTAAATGTCTCGGACCAAAGGCGTGCGAGTCATTAGTTACAACACAACTTGAAACAGGTTGCCCAGTTCATTTTCCTCATAAGTGATCCAGTTTCTCCCAAATCAGTGAATAAAGTTTTAAAGATGTGTCTGCATATAATCCACGAGGTCTGCCCCCAGAAAAAATACTCAGCATTCGGCAATCAGCATTGTCCTTTTTATAAGTTTACCATGGCGTCCTAAAAGTTCAGAAAGCCTTCCATTGGAAGCAAACTTAGTGTACGCCCACAAGTGCAGGATGACTTGTCATAATTTTTTTTCACCATTTTCCAGGACGAGAAAACTCCTGTATACCGTTAAAAATGCCATTTTTAGGGGGGAGCGCCAAAACCTGCATGGAATACAATATACATGACTTTTTCCGTCACCACTGCCTTGCAGATGGACAAGACAAGCATACGCTCAGAACCTCTAGGAGGGCCTACAGGCAGCCAGAGCGTATTGCTACCCATCAACCTATTAGCTCCTAGTGTATAAACAAGTTAATTTCCTTCTCTACGGAGCAAGTCGAGCTGTCGGATGCTCCTAAGGCAATCATCTACATGCCTGCACTATGGGAGGGCACACACACATGCAGATGCTCCTCCCTTTCCTTTTAACAAGCCTCATTCAGTCTGTGGATCATATCTCTGAATATTTTAGCACGTTCGAGTAAGCAGGCTGCAAGTGCCTTGACTGACAATAAAGAGGACGGAGGCAGAGAAGAGAGAAAGAGGAGAACGTGCTGAAATGCAAAGTTGCCCGCCACTGTGGTTCCTGTCATCTGTATTCTGGGTCACTCTGAGATACTAATTTATTTATTTTATTCTGTCTCTCACTTCCCATTCACAAGGTCTGGGGCTTTTCATATCACTCTGTGTGATGGAATGTACCCATTGTTCCCCTCTGGAGATTAAACTCCATAAAATGTCAATTTGAAATAAACTGTGAAAAAAGCAACTCAAAGTCCAACCCTAAGCTCCTGGGGAGGGGACGGCAGAGTGGTGGCAGTGAGTCAGACAGGGGGGAGGGAATAGGGAGAAACTGGGAGGATAAGATGAGGGGAAAAAAGAGAGGAGGGTTCCAAGATGTCCTCTGATGTGTCTTGGGCAAGAGAAGAGGCAGCGAATGTGAAAGTGTCGTCAAAGTGTCTGAAAAATTTGAGACTGAGCCGCCAAGCAAATCCTTTTTATTCCCCGAGCAAAACAGCCATCTCGGAAGAAAAGTGTTTCGTTCCTGCACATTTTCCGCCACAGGCGATTGAAGGAACCATCTACCAACACATTGTAACATGCCACAGGAAGCTTGGGTGAGGGAGGTTAATGAACCCACCTTTTCCATCATCCCAGTGGGCGTTTTTATGGGTGAAAAAATTAATTACTTGTGACAAATTCGCCGGTGCTTGGACTAGCCGCCATTTCTGCCAGGCGGCCTGTGAACAAAAACATTTCTCCAATGCGGTTATATTAGCCGTGGACTCGCCCAATCAGTGCCCTGTGCAGGAACTCATGTCAACACACACAAAAGAGACGACCAAAGCGGCGTCCCCCGACTCGGTCACAAAACATGACAGACCATAAAAAATGCAAAGTTCCCAAGCTCTGACACTGATGACATGCTGTTTCCAGAGTAAAACACTGGATCCTTGCTGCCATTTTGTCTTTACTCTCTAAGGGAAAAACCATGTGAAATGACAGACGCTAGTCCTTTTGAGCCGTCACTATCCCCAGCATCCTTACATAGGGAGAGCTGCAGGGCTCAAAGATCTTTTTTTTTTTTATGCATTGCAGCAAGACGCTTGGAAAATGGTAATGAAATAATTTGCTCCCATCTCCCCCACACGCATTCCCGTGATTAAAATGACATGTTTTAGTGTCCCCCGTTAGCAGCATATTGACCCCATTAATCACGTTGCTAAACGCCGTTTCCTTTTCCGGATCGGTCAGTTTGATGAACTGTTCATTGGCGTCATGCGTTGGAGAGTGCCAGGGTCTGAACCGGAATTATTAAGCTAATAAAGAATATGGAGTTTTAATAATTAATATCATGCTGGCTCATGATTGCATTCATTGTTCCTAGCAGACCACCATGGAGACATGATATTGCATACAAATGAAGAATTAACTGTATGACTAAATAAATATAAAATGTTTAAAGAGCGCCTGACACCAAAGAACACAGCTATAAACTATGTGAAGTGCTGCACAGAAAATTACACCAACTGTCCCTATTCTCTTTGTTGATGACTATTAATACACACTCGGTATACGAACGTGGCTCAGTTCACCTTAAATCCTTTGAGCTGGCCAAAGACAAGTGTCCCTGAAGAAGACTATTAATCCTCACATATGATTCATACCTGGGAGAGAAGAACAGAAAGAGGGGGAGAGGTATGAGCCAAGAAAAAAAGGAAACTATTTCACGTGGATCTCAAATCAAAATAAAGCAGAGAAGGTAATTCAACAAGGCTATAGACACAACTGTCACTGAAAGCGCTGAAGTATAGCCACAGCAGGACAATTAAATAGCTATCCATTTGCTCTAATGGCCGCATTTGGCGGAGGAATGACAAATTAGAATCCAATGAAGTTGTACTTATTATAGCTGGATGCTTGCCTTTTAATGTCTGCACGGTGCCACCCTGAACTCACAGACAAATTACCCAGAACACCACAGCAATGAAATATTTATTATGTGATATTGGATAACGGACACCTTCAGTTGAAACTTCCACAAGAAAAACTTTAAAACTAGAAAATGTCAGCTGCCACTAAGACTCAATTATTGTTTCAAGTAAAGACAAAACACCCATTCTGGCATCAATACCATAACAAATCAGCTGTCTATTGTATCATTGCTAAGTAACAACTGTGGACCTGTCTGACCGGACATAAAAACACAAGACGTTTTCTAAAAGAAAACAGAACTGAATGCAGGTTTTTCATTTTCAGCATCAATGCAGCTGAGCTTAAAGAACAAAGGTGTTGCTGTTGTTACATGTGGCTGTATAGACAGGATCTGCCAGATCTACGGTAAATGTCAAGGTGCCAATACTATAGAAGACAACATTTAAATAAACATTGATACTTTCCAATCTCTTGAAAGCATCCACCTGCCAGCAGAGGTGTCAAAGGATTAAATTAGCTGATAATTTCATTGCTAGTTCATCAAACAAACAATCAGAAAATGCATTCAAATGTACAATTTAATCATTCCACTTACCGTCTAGGTGGTCTGTTGGGAACCAGACCTAATTGACAGTATTTGTGCAGGAATACTAAATAAGCTATGGCATGGATTGCCTTTAAAGCTCTCTTAGTGGGACATGCATAATTATGGAAACACAGACGCAGATGCTCTGGGTGATGTGATGGCATCAGAAGGCTCACTTAATTTAATGCAGGCACATCATTTGTCCTATGGGAGCTTTCTCCTAATACAGGAGCTTATTGCAGATTTAGTTAGATACTAATTTCAGTCACATAAAGGACACTGCCAGAATTGCTACTGCATGAAATGTATAGGACGTTTATTAAGGTTTTATATTAAATTTGTTCCCAATAGGATGGAGGACATGACCTGCCTGAAAGGATAAAGTAAAATAACTCCACGTTCTTCTACATACAGTACAAAGCTGCCTTTCCTCTATCCATTTTTGACCATGAAAGTTTTTAAACATTGTCAGTAAAGACACATTTGCACTTACAGTTTAACATTCAATTAATATATAGTTTAATCCTTTTGCATATTGTATAAAAAAGTATAAAAAGCAGTCAGTGGCAAATACTTTATGACTTTTATAGGGTATCAGTTTTTTCCAGCCTGTCCTCATCAGTTAACTGTCCATAAATTGATTGTGAAAGCAGCTTATTACAACCTATATTTGCATATATTGTTCATGTGTGTCAACCTCTAGTGGCTGTAGTAATTATCATGGGACAGTAGCAAAGGAGGAAGTCAGGTGACATGGTATAAAAGGAACCAAAAGTCAACGGTGAGTTTTTTTAACTTAGCAACCTAGTTAACTTATGTCATGTCATACATCACATAACATAAGCTACATACGTAATGTATGTACGTAAGTAAAATTACAGAAGTTATGTTCTTATTTTAACCCAAACCAAAATATTTTCCTAAAACTAACCAAGTAGTTTTAGTGCCTAAACAAAACTGTGAACGTATGCCAAAGATCCTGTACGCCTGTCGCTTGTACTCTGAAACGCTGATGTATGTCGTATCAGGAGTCATTCACAATCGAACTATTCAGTCATTTAGGCCTAAGGATGTGTTGGTGTTTTCTCAACCTTAAACTTTGTATATTTTATGCAAACCAATTTATCGGGCACTTTTTAAAATGAGGTTCCAGACATTCGGGTGTATCTTCCTCTACAATATGGTAATGCCTGCAAAGGCTGGGGAAGACTTTTTATCCAGGAGGTCATTTGTTGTTTTAAATTGCTCTCAAGACAAGGCCATTTGGTTCACTCATGTATGATCTACTGGAAACGGTGCAGTGTCAAAGGCTCGAGAGACTTGTCTTGGTTAGCCTCTCCGGGGGAAGAGAATACCACAACTGTCCATGATATCAGATATAAATGAATGGCTGCACTTCTCAATTGAAATAGGTCTTGGTAAGCTTCAGGGTCATTACTTTAGGTTAGATGGAAGAAGGGGGATTTTGACTGAAACTCATATCTCAATAGCCAATGTAAGGTTGCGGCAGGTGCACGGATGTCGCGGTAACATGGAGAAATAGAGCTCATGGATCATGTGCTGAAGGAGCACTATCTGTAACGCTGATGGATTTACAACAATGCTCTATGTTTTGATGACAGAGTCAGCTGGCAGGTGGCCTGAGAGAAAAGGTCACGCTTTAAAGTGGAGAAAATGTAATAGACAAATAGGATGTTTGTCAGTGAAAAATATAACAGACAATAAACTGGGCAGAAACTGGAGTCTGCCACGTTTGATATCTTTCATATGCTTTTGACAACATATCGAGGGACTACGGTATCTACTCAAAAAAATAAAGAAAACCGTTGACAACTCAGGACCTACAGGGATCCCAAAAGTTCACCTGCCCGCGTCAAAATATTAAGGGAGCATCAAAGGGAGAAATGAAAAGAAAAAGGAAGCCTCAAGCTGCATTGTGAGAAAGACATCATGTCCAAAATGTCTGGTAAGCAGCCGGCACTATTATCAACACACCTCAGCAATATTTCTTGGGGGTGTGTGATTTGTTTGGCAACCTGCTGTTTATTTGAATCAGTCATTCCCAAACTTGACAAGTGACTTGAGCCTTTGATTTCAATGCGTGAAAATACAAACACGGCGTAAAAGAAGTGTCCGTGCCGGCGTGCGCTCAGTTTTTGAACATACTTTATTGGCGCTGTCAAACAGGATACATGTAGGTGTGACCTGACAAGCTGACAAACCCACGAAAGCAGGAAAGCTGTGAGTGTGAACCAGGGAGCTGACGAAATAGGGTACACCTGTTCCGTTCAATGGGTTGAATGGATACGCAGGGAGACTAAAAAAAAAAGGAAAAGAACACCTCAGATTTTGTCCCTGCTTAAAACATACAGGAACACAGTGCAAAAATATTCCTTAAGCAGCAAAATCCCGAGTTTCTACAAGCTTGAGGATTGTTGCATTATTGCACTGAAAGCAAATTTTATGCGATCAATTCTATCACTTTAAAAAGCAACTAGCCAGCCCTTATCATATACTGCAAAATCCATTCAAACCCACAGTGGACAGCATTACATTATTTTCTAGACGCAAAATACTACAGTTGCAATGAACACTTTAGATTACAACCAGGGGCCATTCTCACAAAGTACCATTAGGAGTTTTCCTTAATGCTGTTTAAAGTTCAGGGCGAAGGTTTTCCTCTGAAGAGCGACTGTATTAACCAAGCTACTGACCACTACTAATGTAAGAGGGGCTAAAATCAGTTTGCTGACTGTGTCTACAATGATTAATGACAAGTCTGTGTCAGTCATAAAATAACCATCAATACATAGTGTGAAAAGGAACTACACTGGATTAGAATGGATAAAAGTGATTGGATTGATATTACATCTTAAATGGAAAAAAATACATTAAAATCAATTTAAATTTGATTAGATTAGATAAAAAAAAATGTTTTAAAATACATTAAAAATAATCTAAAAAAAAGTGTAGTTAAATTAAATGACAAATTAATAAACACTAGATCAATTAAATCAAATTTGATTTAAAAAATGTACTCGATCAAAATGTCAAAGTCAATTAAATTCAATTTAAATTGGATTGTTTTAATTTGTTGATGAGCTGATTTAATTCATTAAATCATGAACTTGCCCACAGTCTAAAAATTGTTAGACTTACTTAAATATTGTTGTACTTTTCACAACACTGACACAGTAAGTACAGTACCTGCAGCATTTGACTGATTGTGAGCAGGTCTTTCTCAGACAAAAGACCTGATTTTAGTGCTAAAATAAAAATTACAGCACAAGACCAAAAAGTCAGGAGTCCTTACATGAGAAGTGACGTACAAATTATTTTTATGAATTTCTTCTAAGACAGTTAAGAAGTACTGTAGCCTTAGGTACTGCGAATACAGTATTGGTCATCCATGTTTTGGCATGCCAAAAGCATTCAATTATACTTGCGGTTGCAGTTACGTGCATTTTACAAGAGTGAAGTTTAACGTCAGATGAACGTCTTTAAGCAAAGTGTGCATCATTGTATTTACACACACACAACCTAGAACATGAAGGTGTAGAACATCAGAGAACAGACGGTGTTAAATAAATGCCAACCATAATTGCAAAAATCCTCTTGTTGTCTCTACCTCTGCTGCTGCGCAGTGCATTTCCACCACGTATTCTCAATCATTTATTATCCAAATCAGCATTCAGCTTAGCGCACTCTTGACTTATCTTTGTTATGTAAATATCTTATATATAAACAGTACCCGACTGCGCCTCTCACCTTGATAACAGCACGCCAGGTACAAAAAAGTACAGCCCTCCTTTCAAGTACAGTATTTCATGCAGAATAACTGCCATTAAGTCTGACATTTGCGCAAGCAGACCCTCTGCATAAAAATCAGCTACATTACAAACTGGCTTTTCCTCCCTCTCCATCTGTCTGACAGTTCAATTTCCTGTGCAAAGCTTTAATTTGGAGCATCCTCTCTATACTGTATCTGGAATTTTGATCTTACAAGGTCATCCAGACATACAGAAGAGAAAGGGCCATTGTGCAGATATTCATCTGCAACGTGATTTCTTATTTTACCCTTGTGCCACTGCAAACCCTAAGCAGAACAAAGCTTATTTGTGGGGGGGTGGGTCACTTTTATCTGTATTCTCTTAAAACAGCTAGTGGGCTTTTAGTTTTGACATCTGCTACTGACAGATACAGAGAACACTTACAGAAAACATATTAAATAACGAAAGGCCAGGAGCCTCATGTCTAAATGCCGTCAGTGCTATTGGACCTCTTCTTATCCACTAAGAAGTCAGGCTGTATGCGCCGACAGCTACAGATCAACCTTATCAAATGAAATATTCCACAGTATTTAAACGCAAAACATGGAGGTCGAGTACTGCACAACAGCAACACATCTAACACAGTACATCTGTTGAGTTGCACCAACCAAAGAAGCTGGAAAACACATAGCTATACATCTCACCCATGCGCATACACACACACACACACACACAAAAACAGAACTAGTGTTTTATTGATTGAGGAATGCGCTTAAAGTAATTGCCTAAGGTCAGTCTAGCCAGATAAACTGTTTTCTGGCTTCATTAAAGGAAACCACAACTTCTCTCCCAGTCATTAAATGTGAGTTATTGACTCCTGGCCCCATGACATTTTGATACAAAAGCAAAGTCCCGCAGATTTTAGATAAACTGATTGTTTGCTGCCCTTTGTCTTGTGAAAAATGTCTTTATCGGACTTACTCCCATTCTCTTTTGCCACTGAGCGTATATAAATGCAGTTACTTTCAAAGAGGATGGATGGATATGACTCACGGCTTGATATATATCCTTTAGATCTGTGACGAGTAGCAACGGCACAAGTATTTGTTTGTTTCTGTGAGTTGTGTGAGAAAATTGGTCCCATTTCATCAGGTTACCGTTTCTTATTCTAGACTAAATAACCATTTCATCCATTAATTATTAATTAAAATCATTTCTGACCTATTTTACAGTATCAGCTGCATCACTGGCAACGATCGGTTCCCAATAATTGAATAAAACTCAATTTACCTGACATGGCGCTTGAGCTCGATCGATCACAGTGGACACTTTGTTTTCATCAAAATTAGAGTTGAGCTGTTCAGGGCAGACTGGTTTGAGAAAAAGCAGCGCTGCATCACATCTAAACAATAACACAATTTTAAAAACAATAACAACAGGCACAGTGTTCACCGCTGTGAGTTACACTTCATGGGCTACAGATATGAATGAAAATCAATGGCTGCCCTGCGGGTAAGAGAAACACGCTCAATTATTCAAGCCACTGTGGTTACGTCATGGGAAATGGTCAGCAGCAGTAATATAATGGATATGTGAATTTAAACCGGTTGATACATACCCAGCATGTGGCAATCACGGGGACTGGTGGGTGGTGCAGGCCTGCCAAAAATATAACAGATGGAAGGGTAAGAGCAAATTAAACAAGTTGCACAATGTCTACATAAATCGCATGGGCCATACTACAGCATATGTGCAACAACTTTCCCTCTAACAAAGTTTTGTTCGTAATTTAGGATAAACCACTGAACTCTTGGTTGTATCCAAAAACAGCAATCCCCGATTGCTTAGCCACTGTAGGCCCTTTATAGTGCATGAAATGATAACACAGCAGTATGAAAATTAATAGCACCACCATGCGCACAGCTCTCTAAAAACTAACAGTCCAGCTAAAGCTAATTCCGATGTAATTCTTCCGATGGATTCAGCTGCTACAATGCCTTGTAGGCTTGAATCTTTCAGGCTAAAACTATTGTGTCAGTGCCAAGCTAACAGCATAAAGCAGCAGCTCTGAAAATACACAGGAAGCAGGAAATAATGGTACATGTGAGACAAAGGGGGCTGGAAAAGAAAAAAACAACCTAACTGCACTGGAATATTTATACCTGAATCTGCCAGAGATCAGTTCAGCTCTGTTGGCTTACATTAGAAGCTGCATGGCTTCAAAGGCAGAGCTAAATATGCATTACTGACCCTGACATCATCGTGATGTTAGCTAGAAAATGCCAGGGCAACTCTTTTAAGTCCAAATCAGAAACTAATACATGTTTTTTTTGCATTTTCACAGAGGCTGTTGCACCTTCCCAACCCGTTTTCCGAAGACAAACAAAATACTGTGAAGGGAAAGTCTATGTGCACACGGGCCTGTCAAACAAATTAGAAATGACAGAGGACGGCAGGCTTGTGCTACAGTAACATTTGTTAATTAGATGTTGATACAGAGCATGATTCCATTACATACTCATTCTTGTTTTCACCTCTTTAACACAGTTTCTCCTTATTCTTCACCTTTGCCTTTTTGCCACGGCCGTTTGCAATGTTTTATCAGACATATTCTCCATTAGAAGTGTTTACTAATTAAAAAAAACATACCATTGTTGCATCTATGTTCTCACTTTCTTTAAGTCCTCATCATTGTACAAATAAATTCACACCTACATCCAACCTTTAACTCGCCATGTTGTTTCAGAGAGCAATTGATTGAATTTAAGCCAATTAAGAAAGTACAAGCAGAGCCAATTAGCGATTTGAATGCTTAGTTCAAAGCCTGAAATCAAGCTACTTAATCATTGCACAAATCCTCAGACTCTCATGCACAGTCTCCTAATGCGCAGCAACCAGTTGTAAGACTTAGACTCGAGTGCCTGCTCGTGTCGAAGCACTGGAAAGTGAGGCTGTTTTTGTTCAACGAACTAAAACGCAATTTGAGTTCAATGCAATTCTGAGGATGCGATACATTTCATGACAAAAACTTATTATCCTACATAGATTCAAATGTCAGGTGGTTTGAGAGCAGGAAATTCAAGGTGACTGCTTCAGGAGATTTTATGCAACATGAGCCTGGAGCTCCCAGACGGCATCTCTTCTTCTCCAGGCTCAACCAGGCCGCTCAGCCACCCAATTAGAAAACATGGCACTTTACGGCCACATCATTTATATCTAACTGTGTGCCCCTGCGTGCTAGCATCCATGATATAACTTGGTGTTGGTATTAGCATCCAGCCATATCAGCCCCTGTGATGAAAGCAGATGTGTACACATTAGTAAGAGTATCCCTTTAGGAGATCTCATTAAATTGCTGGATCGCAGCAGCGTCCAATCAACAGTATCCACAGAGAATCCAGATGAATATATTTTTATTATCTCAGTGGGGGCTGCATATACAGTAGAGCTCTAAATGCTTCCATGCCTGCATTGAGCAGGTTGAAACACAAGAGAAAGCCTTATCTTGGGTCTCCATAGCATATTTTGAAAGAACACTGATTATAATCAAGCAAGGTCAAGAGATTAATGGATCAGTGAGCTCATTAGAGCCACACACTGTGTTCTTGTGAACTAACATCAAGAAACTGTACACTTCAGCCCGAGAGGAAGAAATGTGCCATTTTGAACATGTGAAGAAACAGACGCAGCCTGTATGTTTTGAAAGATTTTAAGATGCTGGTGGTGCATCTGGGAGCGGCGCACCTACCCTGCCGTGACACTATCGCCAGAGTCAATCTACAATATGCTGATTCTATCATAATAAAGAAAATTGGCTCAATCCCCGAGGAGAGGGGCCCTAATAGAAAATAATTCTGCCCTTGAAACACTCTGGGCCTGGCTTTGATTAGATGATGCTATCTTTGTTTAGACTTGAGCATCTGGGGCAGGACCATGTGTTCATATATTTAATTAAAATACCATTGCCTGCCTCTGACAAAGGGTACTTATCTCATCAAAGTGTTCACCCTGGATTTTTTTCTCTTAATTCAAAAGATTATCTCTGTTGATTGGCCATAGAAGGTGGGATGGATGGGGGCAACAGTGAGTATGGAATCTATTGGCTTGTCAGAATACTGGCTCGTCTGCTGTCCACCTTGAATGCAAGCCAGATATCATCACGGCACGCCATCTGGCTCCGGGACAGAACTATTTTACCTCTATCGCCGCATTTTTTATCATTCATCGAGAGGTGTGTGAGAGCATAATTACAGTGTCATTATGGCTGTCGCAACCTTGCTACAACAAAATTTGTATCTCTGGCCCTCTAAAAATGACCTTTGCGCGCCGCTGCAACAAGCCTCGTCTACTACTGGTACACTTTGAGAGCGCAATACAAACTGTGGGACACATGGGCCAAAAAATACAGTGCCGTTTTATTTTTCCAACAAATCTGCCAATGATTTCCTTAAAATTGAAGACAAATGGGCAAGACCATAGTTGGTTTTTGATTCACGGAAAGGCCAACGCTCAGACACCGGTCATATTGATAAATCATTTCATTTATAATGTCAGAAATCACCTATTAGATTATTATTTTATTCAACCAACAGTCCAAATTCAAAAGTAAGTAGGCACAATGAAAGCAAGTTATTCATTTAATTTCCATTCAAAACAAGTACTTAGTAGCGTTTAGTGAAAATCTCCAATGTTAGCTTTTAACTGATAAGTAAAGTACAAACAGTTATGTTTTGCAGAATGTCAAGTATGTTAGCTCTGAGAAATAAAGGAAAATCATGTTTATCCCAGAGGCCCTAAAAGGCAAAAAAAGAAAAAGAAAAACAAACACTGTAGTGTTTGATCACAGCTCAGAAGATGTGTTATCCAATCACAATACATTATGGAAAAGCACTGTGATCCCGTCCAGTTTTTCAAGGTTAACATGCTGCAACATCTCAACTCATGCCCAGACTGACTGTAAACAAGCCTGCGGCTGAATTGACCTCAGAGCTTTCAGACCGCTGAGACCGTACCAAGAACGCAGTAACAGGTGAAGTACATCACGCTGCAGCAGTCAGCCTGGTTATGTACTGTATAACAAACTCCATCCTGTGACCCACAGTAACACAGAAACTCCCTGGACAGCCATTACCGCTTTCCCAGCTAGCACGTTCCTTCTCTCGTGGCCTGTGCACTGAAAATTATCCTCCAAATTAACTCACAGAGGGCTTCTGTGAATGTCACGTAACCTGTTTGCCCGTGGCGTGAGGGGCCTGCTTGTGTCTCCCGGGTGAGTAAGTGTTGTGATACTGTCAGGCATTAAAGGGGTACGAGGGGTTTTACTGCTTATCCCTTCCGTCATAAAACAAGGCCATGATGGGACGCGATGAAGTGTATTTATGAGTGACCAAAAGTGACAAGGGCAACTGGGAATGAGTTTGAGATACAGTGCAATGCATAAGGGCCATGTACAAGAATTTGCAAGGCTGATATTCATGTGATTTATGGAAAAGCAAAAGTAAAAAAATAATCAAATGACTCTTCATGAAACAGACTTTTATGTGACCAAATTAATGATTAAAGTCACTTCATTCCAGCTTATCAAATGTTTTTTTTTTAATCTTCTTTGACAGTTAACTGAATAACTTCTGATTTTGAAAGGTTGCTCAGATAAAACAATTTCAACACTGAAAGATGTCAACGTGGCATCTGAATAATTCTGACGGGCAATTTCTCACAATTTTCTGACATATGAGAGACCAAATTTACCAATTAAAAAACAATTATTTTTGGAAAATAACTGCCTCTGCGGCACAAATGATTTCAAATGAGCGTCGCTTTGCTGCTTGTTTCGTTTCTCTTCACAGCAGTCTCTCTGTTTTCTTTCTCCTGTTTTCTTTGTTTCCTTTGGTGGCATAAAAAAATGGTTTTACAGTTGTTTTGACAGATGCATCAGCAATTTGGCCACGGATGATTTGGTCCTTTTAGACCCCTGTCAGCTATCTCATGTTGCTTTTTAAAACTCAATGCCAAATTGCTGATAAACAGCTGCCAAAACTTAAATGTTTCAACCAAACTCAGCAGCAATATTCATGGAGTTAATGAGAATACCGCAGGATCTAATTTAATCTTCCCTCCCTACTGGAAAATTGAACTTGATAAAATAAAAAAACGACATTTTGAATAAGTAAGCAAACTTGCCACATTAAATAGGCTGCGAAATTACTATAATACAATCTAAATTGCAATATGGCCAACTGCAATATCCAAATTGCAAAAACCATCACAAACTGATTTCTTGTAGCCATATCGTGAAGCTTTTGAATGTGCTGTCATATCTAAATAAAGTGACATTTATACAATAAACTATAAGTTAAGCTAAAACAAGGACTTATTTTGAAATTAGGGCATTTACAGGCAAAGAAAAACACTGGAAACCTGACACATGGAAAAACTACAAAGTTAGCCTAACTTACCTCAAATGATACCAGCTGAGTAACAAGCGTAGTTAGCTTGTTAGCCTAATGTTATAGGTTTCCTCATTTTAGAGGGCTACTCCTTGTATTTTGGTTTATAGCAGAGTTAGTGGTTTTATCCTGCCTTTCATTGCAGTTATCATACATTATCATATCATACATTTGACCAAATTCAGCCATTGTTTTCAACCTTGAAGCCTTTTTCCCCCTTAAGTTAGCTTAAATAAAAAATGGCTAGCATTAACTCAACATTTCAGTTAATTCCCAACGTTTAATAACCAATATATCTCACCTTTGTGCGTCTTTTCCAGGGTTGTTTTTTCGAGTCCCTTGTAGTCCTTCATGGTGTTATGCAGTTGCAGTCCACTTTTCCCTAAATGTTAGCTAGCTAGCCGACCCCTTTCCAGCTAGCTTGAGACATAGCTTTGTGTTGCGCACTTCCATCATTTCTGGACAAACTACCTCTGACATCCTTCATTCCCATGTCCAGTTAACAAAAATAACATTTACATCACTCATCACTCTTTTCTTGGTAAAACTCAGTCTACTTGCCACATTAATACACATTAAGCCAGCTAATGCTCAGTTGTTCAGTTAATGTGAAGACCAAAGATTTATGTGTATAAATTAGTGTCTGTATCAGTCCTGAAGATGTGCACAGCCACACAGGTGTAGCCAGTTATTGTGGCTGATT
The DNA here is from genome assembly GCF_965226575.1 of Pagrus pagrus. Taxonomy (NCBI): domain Eukaryota; kingdom Metazoa; phylum Chordata; class Actinopteri; order Spariformes; family Sparidae; genus Pagrus; species Pagrus pagrus. The sequence goes on along the minus strand of NC_140204.1, from coordinate 14,222,545 downwards.
AGATCTCTCTCAGTCTGCAAACACCAATCCAGCCCTGAAGAAATGGATTATTTATTTTCTCTGTACTTGACATAAAACATTAATAATTAAAAAGCTGCACACAATCTTGAATTGTTATTTATTAAAGGGTTTAACACTCAAAACTTCAAGACCAACAACAACAACCTAACACCGACATCACCTTATGATGATGTTTATTTTATTGACATGCACTATAATACTAAAAATGACCATAACTTTCACAGAGTTCAGGGAAATCTTAAGCAGCAGTCCTGGCCAAGCTTTAATATCTCAAGTCCAAAAGTCTTGGAACACTTTGGGCCCCAAAGTGGCAAACATTGACAAACCCAACCTTCTATCTTAAATCAATGTTATCTTAGAGGTATTTTCTGTTATGTGCTAAGGCTGTCAAGTTGTCCCAATACACAATGCTGCAGATGACATTGATTCACCTTTCATTTCATTCATTTGGAATTCTGCCAGGCATTCAGCCATTGATTTTTCACCGGGCGGGGGGGGGGGAGATATGAAATGTGCCATTTTATGTATCACATCTGAGCTGCTCGTACACTGTTGTTCACATGGCGTGGGGGCAGGCGTTTCTCCGCCCGGCCACTTTCTCTAATTTACTCGAATATACGCACAAGGCGTACATGAACGTGCATATTTCAGACAGGAATTGCAGACAACTGTTCTTCTTTCTCAATCAGTCAGTTTATAAATGGACGCCGGTCCTTATCAGCACATTTGCAGTGTCTCTATTCTGTTCTCTCCTGCATGGATGTACAGTCATCATACCAGGCAGGAAAACTCGCAGAAGATAACATGTTCTTGGGGACGTCAGTCCACAGTGCAGCGAGATAAAACAACCAAATTAAAGGTGCAATATGTAAGAATGGGTCACCTGTCACATTCATACTTAAAACAACGAAGGGGGGCAACATTTTACCAGACTCACCACCAACTGCTGCTATCTGTAGCTGCCATTAGCTAGTTAGCTTAGTTAGATGGGCGGTCTTGGTGTTGACACAGCTAGCACAGGAGCTTTGGAGCAGGATGGGCTGGGGGCTAGCCGGTTAGCATGCTAACATCAGCAGATACCTTACAACACAATACATAGACGTCATGATGACACTCATTTCTGTACACATATATATTTATTTAATTTCAACACACATTAAGGTCCCACACATGTTAATTTGCAATTGTGCTTCCATGATCGATTTCACAAAGAAAAGCACATCAGACGAGTTCAATATTTGCTTATATCAAATGTAAAATGATAGAAATCAGTCGTATATTAGGACACGGTCAAAGTGTTGAAGGAGGGATGCGAGGGAAACTGACATTGCCCTCAACTGTCAGCACCAAGGATATCTCCAGTCACATGGATTGGCGAACGAAACAGCTTGCCAGCGAGAGCCTCCTCCGGGGCTTGAGGTGTGTCGTTCTTCCTGTCAAAAGCATCTGCTCCATTGTCTGTTAAAAGGTTTAATAAGTGTTAATAAATGTATATTTGTCACATGTTTAACATCTCCTATTTAAGGTGGTCTTGTGCTCCTGCAATATTATCAAATCACCAACACAACATCTCACAAGTGTGACAGAAAATAGCACAAATGCTGTGTATCGACCTTTAGTATCTTCAAAGTGCTCTACTTTCAGAGCATTGAGCACATGTCAACACTTACTTTGTGGTTGGAAAGGTAAGCAGAAAACCTTTAGCAATTAAGGTTTTCAGTCTAAAGTCTGATGGCCTGGCCAGGAAAATCAATACACACTGTGCTAGTCAGAAAATATTCTCACTTGGGTAAACAGCGTGAATAAAGGATCCACGTTGACTTCAAAACATCATACACTGACTGCAATCTGTATGCTTTTATGTGCCAGTAAACATCTGAACGGCATTAGGGAAGTGAGCTGCAGTACTGCTTATTCACCATGGCATTTTGTGCCACGCAAGCATGTTCCTGGGCAGCGTCAGGCGCCCGGGCTGGCTTATGAGCTTGCGTAACAACTCATTAATAAAGTGGATAGGGACCAGAGTCACATCTTCAGCACATTTCATGAACTCGCCCGGGTCTGCAAATGCCAGTCAAAGTGATGCAGTGGTGACGGCCGGAGCTCTTTCTGTCCACCCAAGTCATATCTCTAAGTGAGGATCCACGCTTAAGCATATGGGGCCCCGAGAAAGCCCCCAGAGCTCAGACTCCCCCTCCTCCGTCTTCTGACGCAAGATCCAGACTGTAATAAGAGAAGCCGAGCATCTCTGGCAATTTCTCACAATGACTCAGCCATCAATCACAGGACCAGCTCTGTGAAAATGGGCTCAATTCTTCCTTTTTCTTCCTACAATACTTTACATGAAGGATATAGTGAAAAATGAAAAGGCGAACATGGTGAGAGAGAAGTACAAAAAGCCTGTGACTCATCATCACACAGTAATCAAATGAATTTACGGAGCCGCCGGGAAAGTGTACAGCATTCAAGTTGTCAATTTAGTTCCTTATCTGTGTGTGCTTGAACTATTGGATTAGAAAAGTAACCTGGTAATCATTTTCTTTGTTCATTTAATTTTCACAATGAAATGTCAAATACTGAAAACTATTTTTTGTGTCCCCAATAGTGTCCCCTTGATAAAACAAAAGAGTAAAAACCTGCCCACAAACAGGCTCAAACAAGCCGTGTGCACTGCCTGAGCAACAAGAAACACTGACTGATGAGGAGAGGCAAAAAAGTCAAATTCATAAATCGGGGTAGGAACAGCTCCAGTGGGCTGTTCCTCTCTGCTGGAAGTATATGTCAGAAGGTTTGCTAACACGCTACCTTTAAAAAATGTATGTTTTTCTGTCCATTGTGATCAACAATCGCTTAACGCAGCTTTTGGAATCATTTGATTCACCGCTCGATATTCAAGCAGCAATAAAGCTCGCAAGCCAAAATCTTTTGGGCTACAACAACTTGAATTAACATAGCGACACTTAAAGGGAACATGAAGAAGTGAGCTTTGCTGCCAGCGTGCACTATACTCTCGTTCATTTCCATGTTTGTTTTTTAACATTGGCACTCATTCGGAGTCACGTTTCTGATCAATTATCCTCGTTCCTTTTGGCTCTGATTTTGGTCTCCACCAACACCTCAAGAAAAAAAAAGACAAATATCGGACTCTCCAGCTGCTAAATGCTCGATTATGTCGACGAGCTGGCTGCTAACTTTGTCAGCGTGTCAACTGGTGCCAGGAAAGGCTGCAAACAATTTATCAGAATGACAGAATGTCATTTAATCCATTGTTAATATAAACATATTGATGTGTCTAGCTTTAAAGTCAAACAATTTACATAATGTATTTCCCGGTTCTTGGAGAATATGTTGATCACAACCATCAGCACTTATACTGTACAACACTGTGATTTAACTTACTTACCTTTTCTCACGTCTTCTGCCAGGATGAACGGTCCAGGTGACGTTCACGTCTCCTGCTTAGCTTTATCAAACCCATGTAAAACATTCAGTATCTGTAAAGAATTCATTGGTTACACCAGCAATGATATTGAAATATTTATTACAGCTTATGAAATCACTGCTTCTATTGTAAAGCAGACCAGAGCATACAGAGCACATCCACTGTTGCTGGGCCAAAATTTATTTGGCACTAAAATGGACAGAGGGCTAATGAGGGATATTAACTCATAATTAAAAAAAAAAAATTGATCGTTCCATCATTTGGAGGTCCTTCGCTGTTATCCATATAAAAAGTGTTCCAAGACCCAGACAAAACACCAGAACTTTTGTCATAGCTAAGTGATGAATCTTAATCAGTAATTTATTTGTTGGCAAACAAGTTTCACTGTTACAACAAATATTAGTTATGAGGTCATTCAACTTGGAAACCATTACAAAAAGGAATAAATAAGAAGCCATAATCATAGCCAATAATAAAAACTTATCTGTGCCACTAAACTTACTTCCATCCTCCATTTTTATTACCGTTTATTTAAACAAATAAATAAATATACTTTCTCCTCGAGGAAGAAAAGAAAAACACTTCCAGTTTTTCTCACGCCAAAAGCTCTTTCTTTAATAAGTAAAACAACCATCTTTTCTTTTGCATACAAGCGCCTAGTGCTCATCAATGTTCAATTTGTTCTTTTTCTGAGAAGCACAGGCGTTTTCTGAATGCCAATAAAGAGGCAGAATGCACTATGAACCTTTCTGAGGGACATCTCCTGATTAACTCGGACATCTTCCGTCTCCTCGGCGATCTGTGAATCAGAGCTCAGCCATCTACACATTTTTATTTTTATTTTTTTAAAAGGGAAAAGAAATCAAACTGAAACGGGAAAAAAAGACCTGAAAACAAAGATGATTATGTTGCACAAAAATGCCTGTACGATAAGTGTTTTGTTGTGATACTTTTTTGTGTTATTTTGTTTCTGTTGAGATGGTAATTTCTCGGAAAGTGATTAAAGAGGAAAACAAAAAACAGACTGGTACCAGAAACCCATAAAGGCCAGCACAACAGAACAGAATTGCTCCTAACCACTACATTTACAGAGACAAAGGGTTTGCTCGGAACAAAAAAAGCATACTATTATGTGCAATGCTAGTTATCTGTACAATTACATAGAAATATCTCATAATTCTCTTATTAGTTTTTTTTCTCCCTCTTTTAACAACTGTTATTACAGTAAAATGAAAGAAAAAAAGAACAGCTATGCTTGAAAGCATACGATCAATAATTCCTTCATGGTAATTGTTCAAAATGTGTTGTTGTTTTTTGTTGGTTTTTTTTTTGTCTTTTTTTTCATTGAAGGGACACTTCAGCAAACAAAATGTGCTGCAACTCACCAAAGAGGAAGAAAATCTTTCAAAAAGTCAATATAGATACAGAAGTATAATAAAATAGTCCTTCTTTTAAATTTCCCATTTACTCTGGTGAAGTCTATAGTTTAGACTTGTATAGTGTGGGGCTACGCAGTTCCTTTCGACTGTCAGACTATGTCTCTGAGACCTAGAAATCCTGTGTGGGTAATTGTCTCTTTTCACACTGAGACAAAACACGCCAAACCACACAGGGTTTGGGAGGTGGGGGAGGGTGGGGGGGACACACAACATCAACAGATTCCTGCAATGTCTAACCAGATATAGTCGCGTATTAGCCCCCCATATGTAGTAATTATCATCCTGTTTGTGTTCAGCAACAGCGAGAGAACAGTTAATTGCTCCGCGTCAGTCTTCGGGACACAATAAAAAGAAAGGCTACCACTGCCAACGACTGATGGAACGAGGGAACACGGGGAAGAGAAGAGGACTACAGTAATAGGGGGACACTGGTGGAGTAAAGGGGGGGTGTTGGGCCTATAGGCTGGTGACCAGGTGCGAGGGCTCCTGGTGGGCCTCTTCTGGAGATAGATCCTCTTTGTTTGGGGGCACGATAAAGCCATCACTGCTGCCCCGCCCTAGTTGGTAGTAGGAGTGCAGCTGATGGAGGTGGTTACGTGAGCCCAAGTTGGGCATGCTCTTGTAGTAAACGTCGTCCAAGCTGGCCTCTGGGCTCTTGGCGTCGCCGCCGTCCTTGGAGCCGTCGGCAGATTCTGCAGACACGTCGGGCAGGCCGGACAGCATGGGCATGCTGGTATAAAGGGAGTCTCTCTGGTGGCTGTGGCTGGGTGACGAGCTCTCGTCCTCGGTGTGCTCGTTAGTAAGTAAGGGGAAGAAGCTTTCGCTGTTCTCCTGGGGGATCCTCCTCCGGGACGAGGAGGAAGTGGTGGCGGACGAGAAGGGATGGTGGGGCAGTGGGAGGGGTGGCGGCACTGACTGGTGGAGGTGATTTTGAAGGTTGTCCACCGCCTGCAGCGTCGGCGGCGGTCTTTGAGGCAACAGAGGGGCGTTAGACTCCTCTCGGATTAACTCCAGGCCCAGGCCTTCGTCGTGGTGCGGACCAAAGGTGGAATGGTCATCCAGGCTCAGCGCGACATTCATGCCCATCCCCACCCCCAAGCCCATCCCATAGCCGCTGTCCTTGCCACCGTTGCTCACATTATTGACCAGCTTATTCATTAGGTTCCGGTTCTGCTCCGTGGAGCGCTCGTGGGAATTGTTGAGGTAAGAGGGGATATAATTGGAGGTGAGCTCTTTCAGGATCTTCTTTTCCAGGGTGGTCTCCTTGTGGTTGTAGCCCCGGTCAATGATCTGGACGCAGTCACTCATGTAGTCAGCGCTGGCGATGCTGTAGCTGTTGCCATGGTTACCATTCAGTGGTAGAGTATCCATGACACTTGTATCCCGGGCATTGTTCAGGATTCCCTCTGGAATGACAAACATGGGTTGGGTTGGGGGGTAGAGTGGGCGAATGAGTAGGGTGAAATCTGATGGGATGTAATTGCCACAGCTAAATGTCAGCCATTTTTACAAACACAAATTACTACAATACTGCAGCGCTCTTATTCTGAAATTTGTCCTGACCCTCAAGCACTCTCTGCATGTAATGTCGCCTACAATTCTTTAAAGTGCACTTTGTGGAGATGAAGACCCTCAGTATTTGTATTAGGTAACACATAAAGCACAATATTTACATTAAAATCCTGTTTAATGCAATTATGAACATTATACACACTTACCTTGTTTTACAAAGAATATTTTCTAAGACCCAATTTCACTTTTCATTACATCTTATAGATTATTCTATGGCGGTGAGGAAAACACTGATATATGTGTGACACACCACAACACAAAGCTCAAGCACAGCACAAAGACACCAAGCAAAGCACTACATTCAAGCAAAGACAAAAATCACAGCCATGCATTTCACACTTAGAGTGAACACAAACTATAGCACCAGCTGTAAATTTGGACCCCAGCCATATTGTCCCATATGAGCATTGTATTGTACGTAAAAAAATAATTTAGTGATGTCTGCTTTGTCCGTAAGAACACAAGCAGACGTCTCACGAAGCACGAATTAGTTAAAATTATCTCAGAATCAGCCCACACTGAAGGAAGGAGCCTTTCTGTTCTCTCTGCTGCGTGAACATGTAGATTTCATATTTTATCAGTCAGGCCGAGCCCATGCCATCATAACATCAAAGCAAATGTTTGACGATAATTCAAACTAGCCCAGACAAGGCCATCCACGCGGTCTGACCTTTTGAAAATTTGACATGACGCATTTTCTGAGACCTTCAAGAAGTGTATTAGCTTGATCAAAGTGAACGGTGAAAAAAATATAAGTGCATGTACAAAGGCATGGATGTTCAATATTCGCTGGAAAGAATACAGATCAATTCATATTGATGTGCCTTATGAAATGTTGAGGTGAGTCTGGATGCTGACTGTAATTGGATTGGTTTCTCCGGAGTGTCGAGGCAAAAGGGCCGGTGGATATTTGCCTGTAAGGAGCAGCAGATGCCTGAAGTCTACATCGAGTAGTGCACACTACAGTAAGCAGAGGAATTCAGAATGTGATTTAAACTGATTTTAGCAGCAGCTCGATTTAAAATGGCGAGGGCCTTTGTCATAAAAGAATGCTATTACTTCCAAAGGGAATGACTTCTTTTTTTCATTACCCCTTTGTCAGCACTGAGTGAAAAGAAAGTAAAGCCAAAGTCAATTACATTTGATAAGCAATGTTTAGTTTGACTCCCATACTTGTCTCTCTGTAGGGCTCTTTTAGGGACAGCATGAGGGAAAGGAAAGAAGAAAAAGAAAACACAATAAGCATAACAGTGACAGGTAGAAGAGAAATGTGCACATACAGTATGCTGATGACGCATCAAGAAAATGTTTCTGGGATGCAATTGTTGTCTGTCACCATGCAATTTTTTTTTTTGCACAGAGGAAACCACAAGATATCTACCAACAAATGTAGAAGAAAAGACTTTGTGCTAGATCACCGTGCTAAAACATGGCACTGGTACTTGTGCATCAAATGCGCCAGTAAATCTTTTGATGCATTAGCATTTTCATCCTTTCAGATATTTCTTTTACATCTACGGCAATGTAAGTGAGTTATAGCCCTCTGTCACGAGCTCCGATGCAGCACTTGTATTGCATACATAAATTATCAGCTGATCAAAGCTCGCTTTTTACACGAGTTTCTCAGTTTTACAGACTCGCAAAGTTACAGCAAACCTCATATTGACTGCCGAGGGTTGGAATAAAACTGTGCACGGGGAAAAATAGCGTCCCGATAGTCGATCCCAGAGGAAAGTGAATTTCTTGGTGGCTGATTAGAGATGGTTGCTTATACTCAGATAATATTTGTAGTTGTGTTATAGTAAAAGACCAATATAATAAAAAGAAACACAAAATAATGTGTAGAGAGAGCCATATCTTGAGTTTATGAATGATCATTATTATTGTTACTGCAATTAAACAAAACTATTTATGCCTCAAAATAGGGAATTCTATTTGTAAATATATTAAAAACACAAAGAGCATCAAATTATTATCATCCTCATGTTTGTTCTTCAGAATAGTCTTTTTCGCATTTTGAATTGTAATATCAGATTCGATGACCTTTATCGCGCACAACAATGTTTAACATACAAACAGCGGCATAAAAAAATGGAAGAACTGCTAAAACTAAAAATAGAGACACAGAAGAAACGGCACACAAGCTTCACTGACAACATTAGAGCACATTTAAAATAATGACTGGGAATGTATCGGGCTGGCTAAGGGCAACCACTCTCCATCGTTTTTATAACATTTATGTCGGCCAAACAGCCATGAGTGGGACTTATGTAACCGAATCGCATGCCCCGACCAGAAGCCAAGATACACCTCCAATGAAAAACCCCACAGCAAAACAAACCTGCAGGGTTTTTGTGATAAAGCTACAGTTTGTTCAATGCTAACACAGAACATCTAGAGCAGTGTTTTTTTTAATCAAAGCCCTGTAAAAACCCTCGAGGGGGAAAACTGGCATCTCAGCTTAGTGCAAGTCCATTACTTTTAACTCTCCAATCCTAAAGTTACTCACTGTTCCTGAGTAGGAACAAACATGCAGCCTCACAGTTTCTCCAGGACCAGACATTAAAAAACACTGCCCCAGCCACAATGTTAAAGAATGAAAAGAAGCTAGCACACCTTGTGTGTTGTACATGCCCAGAGGGTTGTTATAGACTGCCGATTCCCCAAGCAATGTATTATAGGGATTGTTAGTGCCATGAGGACGTAGGAGTGCATTAGGTATAAGATGGTTAGCCATAGCCCCTGGAGCAGCCAGAAAGAGACAGAGTGAGACAGAAGAGAAGAAGAGCGTAGACAGAAAAAGGGTAGGTGGGCAGATAAATTGAGATATAGACAGAGAGAGAGAGAGAGAGAGAGAACATACATATCAGTTGGGCAGATGCAGCTGAGCAATGACAGCCATTAACATCCAAATGATCACATGATCATTAATGTGAGAGGTTTTGCTACATGAAAAGTGGCAGAGCTGAACTGACATGGCTAATGGGACCGATGGAAAGTGTGTTAATTGTGTTGTTAATGCCGGCCATTAGTGTTAAGCCTGTTTTTGTGCTCCACATACAGGCAGCATACTCGTGTTAACAGACATAAATTACAGAGAAGCACCGACAGGGCCGACACAACACGTGTACTGTTACATTTCTGCTCAAACAGGACACAATACAATAATCGGATCGCTTTTTGAGGCTGAGGAAATAAATAAAACAGATGCTCTAAATGTAGTGATTAGCAAAGGTAACGAAGAGGGGTTAGGCCTGTCAAGATTTGGATTTCTCCACATGATGAGGTGGTGTGGTGGGCTGTGGTGTTAGTGATACTCTGCTGAAGAATTTATAGGGTGGGGTCTCTTTTAACCGTTCAAAGACTATGAACCCAGGCAGAAATCGGTGCAAAGACAGGACTAAACTGTCTACTTTGGCTCTCGGATTGTCTTAGAAGAGAAATAACAGTCCGACTTTCCAGCTTTCCTATCAAACTTTTCAATTAATGAAGCTAACGTTAGTCAATGACCTCGCTGACCATGGTAATTTCAGCCTACAAAATCGTCGTAATTTTCTGCCTAGGAATGAAAGGCCTGCTTTTGTCTCCCTCCTCCTGAGATCACGGGTGGTAAATCTGCCACGAGTTTCATTTTAAACTGCATACTGTACGTGCAGTGTGAGAACGGATAGCTCGAAAGTCATGTAGACGTGGTAACAGCCTTGCGAATGGTCACACACTGTGCTATTACTATTGCTTTTGGCATTGCCAATCTTGTGAGCTGAAGTGGTATAATATTTCCTTTTTCCACAAAGAGCAAAGTTCACATCTTGTCTGATTCTCTTATGTGCCATTGCTGATATAACCTCTGAATGAAGTGTCAGGTCCTCTCTTTAGTCAAGATGGTCATTACTTTGCTGCGGCCTCGCCTCCTCCGCACAAACAGAATGGAGGCTCATTTTCCACTCATGTGACGCTCGTCCTCAGATACTTGCTGCCAGGATGTTGCCCTCGTGACTCATCAGTTTCCCAGCCACACACAAACCGCACCAGAGCAACATTCACAGACCGAGCCCCGTGATTAGCTCCAGATTTGAAGGCTGCAATCTCAGACATGAATGGCGCAGATTCCCTGATGTTTGTTTTTCTTAGCTGTTGATAAAAAAATAATTTATTTCCGAGTGTTTGAATTTATTATGCGGAATATCAAGTGTGCCAAAAATATTTGTGACTCGCGCTCATTTCCTGTTTACAAGATGTTTTTTTTCTCCCCCCTGTCAACATGATATGATGCTATTATTTTTAAAGCAGCCGAGATTTATGAGGGCGGTACATGCATGTGGCTTCCTCCAGTGCAGGTAAACACCTTTTATCTGAGGTACGAGTACACGGCAATTAGATCCTCTGGCAGAGTGTACTGTTCCTTTCTAATGCTCTGAATCTGTCATACCAATAGAGAAAGGTTTTTTTCATTACCTTGTGATCACCCCGATCTTTTGAAAAGTTCCTCTTTTTTTTTTACTTTTTGACAACATAACTATTTTCCGTCCTGAAAGAGTCTCTCCTTAATAAAATGTTAACAGGAAGCTGTAATCTTTCAGCATTTATTCTTCACAGTTTTTCGCTTGAGTTTAGTATTAATTAGGCATATTATAATTTTGCTTGGAAATCAATGTTGTTTTGATTTTAAAAAGCAGTAATTTGTTGTTGCTTGCCGCTGCTCCCCCTAATTACAGTGCATTCCATAAGCATTCTTGCGACAACTCTTCCCCTACTTATTGTGTCTGCGTTTGATAAATTGGACAATTTCCAAAACCGCACTGATTGTGTGGTGCAATAATCCCGAATGCTGGGATAAATTGAACGTGCAAACGCTATCAAGATGATTGCACGACTCCGCTCTCGAGAAGAGCGCAGCCAGAGTGTCAGCTGCGAGCTCACTCTCAGGTGCGTAGCGGCGGGGGGTGGGAGCTGGTCGGGGAGGAGGGTTTTTTTTCCGCAAGAAAAAGTCTCTCTTCAACGTATAATTCCTTAATAACAACACAGGAGCAGCCCAGACACGGATAAGTGCGGTTCTATTTGCATCTGCTCCTGATGATACTCGTGATGGGGGAGACACTCTTGAGCTCTTGCGAGTGTTGTCTCTATCAGATCCAGCCTGGTAAGAAGCCAGCGGTGTAAAATTAATAATTTCTATCTCCGCCTTTTGCCTTTATGGAAGATCCGTGTACGCTTTTCCTCAACAGCCGACCCACCGCTCCACCTCCCGCCCCAATTCAGCCTCTGCGCAACTGAGAAAGGCTGTGTCTGTTGATGGTGCTGAGCTGAGTGCCTAATTATTGAGATCCTGACACTTCCTCCCTGTGTCGAACATTAATCCATCATTGTAACTATGCATTAGTGTCTATGCAGGCAGGCGCCCAGAGCAAATTTAGAGAGTGAGCAGTGTGGAACTCGAGCCCTCCATCAAGAGATGCGATGAGCGGGGAGAGTGTTAGGGAGGGATGCCAGCCAGGACGGTATTTGCCACTTGATGTTGGATGCAGTCTGGTATCTATTTTCTGTGTAACCTGAGAGACTTGGAAGTTAACTCTATTCACTGCGCCGCTGTCAAATGCATTATGGTAAAATACTTTTTATTAACGTGTTCCTGCGAGGGAATTCCACTGAATTGATTTTTTAGATTTTTATTCAGCACTTTCCCTCAGAGTATGCCCGGTTTCAGACTCAAGGTTTTTGCAGTCAGCTAACATGATGTTGCATTGCTTGACAGGCGGGGGGGGACTGAATGTTACCCATCTTATCAAATGCGCCGAAACTAGAATTTTCATAAACAAGTTGATGAAATGCATGATGCATCAAAAAAAACATTTACTCACTTGGGTTTTTTTTTATTGTTTGGAATGAAATCCTTTCTGTATAGTCCTTTAAATTACAAGACAGTACAAATGTCTTTTTGATGCCTCAAAATAACAACATAATAAACAATTTTCCTGAGCAGCATGACACCAAAGGAGGATTTTATCCTTTCAATCAATGCCTTGTATTCACAATCACGCTCTCTTTCAACCAGGCAGAAATAGTGACAAACACACCCAGCTATGTGAGCGTGACATGGCTATTGACAGCAGTTATGATGCATCTCATTACTCATATTTAAGAACTGGCTTCAGCATTCGGTGATAATTGACAGTTGTGAGGAAGAGTGCCACTTTTACTTCAATTTTTTGGGAAAAACGACTTATTTTTGCCTCGACTTGAGACGTTGTGTCCCACCTTTGAGGTTGAAAGCGTATCAAAAAAAAGGGGGATTTTTAAACTCTAAAGCTCTTACGTGACATTAAGTGGGAAATGACAATTCAAGAAAAAGCTTTTATGAAGAGAATGTGGTTTGCATTAGTCATGTAGTCTGAGGTTAAGGCCAGTGCAGGGAGGAGTCATTCAAGTAAATATGTGCAGCGGGACCAAGTACCTCTGTTGAGTGACGCAGAGCTGTTGATGTCGCCGGTCATGAAAGAGGACTCGGACTGTTTTCTGACCGTGTCGTTCCACATTCGGCGGATGCGGCTCTGTGGGGACAAACAACATGTCAAAACACATCAGAATCTCACTCTGAAAGCTCGCAGTAACACAGCTAAAAAGTCTGCGTATGGAGGTTTAACTACAAGCGTTCACCTACTTTTTTAACACAGTAAAGGCTGAGATATGATTCTTAAAAAGGGACTGTCAGCTTTCTAATCTAGTATTTAAACCATGAAACATGTCAGCTGTGGGGATAAGTAACTCCAATTAAAGATGAGCATTAGTACTGGGATAGGTGAAGTCAATAATAAAGTCATCAGTCAAGCTCTCCGAATCAGTGTCTCGGGTTGCAAAGGCTCAATCCAAGAGGGTTCATCCTGGTTAATTATGATAGAGTCCCATGGGCTGTTGCACAAGCTAAGGGTCTGGATATCCAACCACGGAGCTGACTACTTTCTATCCTGTGCCAGCGGGGTTTGGCAGAAGATGTCAGATTAATGTTTAACAGGTTTGGTGACAGTGAAAAGAAAATGCAAAATGCAGAAAATGCTCTTAAGTGATCTTATTTTTGTAGTTTTGGTACTCATTCAGTTCGGTAATAACAACATTCCATTAAAGTATCATCTTTATTCTGACATAATCACAATTTATGATCATTATGGCATAATAGCAGAGCCTAAGCTAAAAAGGACAAGTTTGAGTGTAAAGTCATGCACTGAGACAACACTCTCAGCTTCCGACACCTCAGACAGATTTCGGCCTAATTAAGTCATTGCCACCACTATAACTGAATCTGAAGCAACTGCCACAGCACCTCACCTCATCTCTTCCTGAGATTCTCCATTAAAGTGTGACATTCAGGCCGCGAACGTGCTCTTTACTCACAAAAGCTTAATCATCGCAAATGCTAAATGAAAATAATTCCTATGCGGAGCAGCAACGCAAGACGGACGCGTCGTTTCAGGCGCTTCTGTGTCGACCCCTGGTGACGCGCGGCTCGTATATCCTAGCAGCGACGTATACTGACACAGCTGATCTCATTAACATATTGTACATCATGCTGTCCCCCTAGCACTGGAGGCACAGATGGGTTGAAAATGACACTGCTGTTTTTTCGTGTTTTTTGGACAGATAAAAACCATCCACAGCCAGCGGCTTCCAATGTACTTCGCTGATTACACATTCATTTAGAAGCCTCGGCGTTAGCAATAAACAACCACATCTTTCTGAGTGTTTCCATTCCTGTCTTGCTCATATAGAGCGACTGAGGTTAGAGCCGTCTTGTCAAAGCAGTGTGTATAATTAAACACTTTGATCTGTCGGCAGAATCCAGCTTGTACCGTGGGTTGCCACTGCATGCTTGACTCTGAGGACTATTTATAATTGAACACTGGAAGGAAATCACTCTCTTTAGAATATGGATATGATGTTCAATTATAGTGTATCATGGCAATACATCTTATACTTCATGTCAATGTGGGAGGAATGCATTAACAATCGACTTTACATGGGAGACTCGCCACATGCACACAGAATTCACATATTTTTGGCAGAGACAAATAAATCTGCATTCGTGAGCAATCCCTCACAAAGAGCCCGAGCCAACACTTGAGTCAGCGTCACTGTACCAATGTGCAGCCTGCTCCGGCAGCAATGAATTGCAGACCGACTTCATGTGCTTAGAAAATCTTCAGCTCACCAAGCGGCACATTTTCCCGCTATCGCCTCCGAACGAGGACATATGCTGCGCTTCCTTGAAATCTATCACGCATACCTACACAGTCACCTTTAAAATCTGTTCTCGTCTGTTCTATAAGGAGGTGCACATCTGTGTAATGTCACAGATTATTATCTAGGAATAAGTCAGCCACGCTTCTGATATAAATGCAGTGGTATTCCAAAACCAAGCGAGCATCAGTTGGTCCAGATCTGCTAAAGAAGACAGACTCAAGTGCAGTGAATCAAGAATGTAATGAAAGAAAAGAAAGGGGCATTTAAAGTGTCACGCCACCTGTGACCCTGTAGAATAACGTCCCGGAGCACGAGAGGCGGTGCCTTTTCCAGAGCCGATGGAGCTGTCCACACTTTTGCCACTGCAGCAGTGAGTGCGCAGGCATTTCCCATACTCCTTACGCACCTGTATGAATCAAAAGCACAAGTACAAGCTGAACGTCAGACCAAATCCAAGGCTAATAACCGCATTTCATACTTTTGGAGATGCTCTTCTGGCATACTCGCTGAAGCATGAAATGAAGGTAATGATATGTGCAGTCAACTGAGGTCACGTTGTGCAATTTCAGGAATGAGTCAGTACCTTTTTCTGCAGCACGCAGTGGAAGATGAAGATGAACATGCCCTGCAGGGAGTTGAAGATTGTGAACAGGTAGGCCATGACCACCGTGCTCTCGTTGACATACATCAGGCCAAAGGCCCAGGTCAGGCCCAGCAGGCACAGCAAGGCGATGGCCCCGATCACCCATGATCTGGAATATAAACAAGCAGCCATCTTAGAAAAACCTTAAGGCAGATTTAATCTTCAAAATGTTAAAACTGATTTCGATGGCGGATTCAAAAGCAGCTACTTTATTTGAAGTGTGTGCTATCACTAAATAAAAAGAAATCAGTTCAAGGTCATTTAGTCAACAGATAAAAGTCAAGGTTTTCCAATGAGAGGGGAGAGGAGGCACCAAACAAATGAGGAGGGAAAAGAAACTGATGAGAAATGACAATGGCTTTAATTTTCATTTTCAGCTCCTGATGTTACCTTCCCCTTCCTTATCCGCCCTCTCTCAAGCGATGCCGCTGACTGTTTGAAAAGCCATCAATGCTAATAAAACTGCTGATTCATATATACGATAATGGAGGTCTGTATAAATGGGAGGGGTAACAAATATGGCATTTTCATTAGGAGACTATTTACATGAGTACATCACATGTTGGATTCTATTGCCTGAGGGTTGGGATAAGTGTCTTGTAAATTCTTACTCAAGCTGAAAGGTTGAGCTGAGATAAATGCCCTTGAGAACGCCGAGTCTATTAAGAATAAAGGGCTCTATCTCTGTGCGGGCACGCTGCGCGGAGAAGTGGCGTTTTTTCTTCACCTGCACCCTTTTGACATTTTGGTGACTCCCTGTGCGCCGCAGTAGGCGAGGCGGAGTTAAGATTAATATCTGATTCTTGCCGGCATCTGTCATCCACAACAGCCCGCATGTATAAAGATCTTCATTCAGGCTTGATTAAATCTTTCTGATCTAAAGGAGGCTTTTATGTTGTCCTTTCACAGCCTCCAATGTGGTGGCACGCTTTGTCAAAGCACAATCACCCACACCAGAATAATCAGGTAACCTTGATTAAGCATTGCACGAATAATACGTGTAATGATACCGTCTAAAATATCAGTAAACTTCGTATAAGTGGTTTTCTATGTGTCTGTTTTCAAATCTAATCACAGTTAGTATAATTTTGCAAGGCAGAGGCATTCTTAGGATGTGAGAGAGGTAATATACGTATAATAACTCCAGCATACTGTCCTGCTTACTACTAATTCACGGCAAGCATTTACCCATTACACTGAGCTAACTATTTCAATCATATATACAGCACATTACTTATTGCAAACTATACTTAAAATGATATTTTAGCTTTAAACTTTTTAAACCGTAAGCTTTTTAGCCTTACTTTTAGCTAACAATGTCCACCATTTATCCATTAGCCACCTTTTAGCAAACTATGTAACATTATTAACTATTTCAACCATTTACCCTTCGCTAACTATTTAAACAATGTATCTATTACTTTTAGCTGACAATTTCAACCATTCATACATTACTTTTAGCAAACTATGTTAGAAATAATCTTTTATCTTACTTGTACACTCATCTCATGTACACGTTACTTTTAGATAACATCTTCCACCGTATGTACATTAGTTTGAACTATTTCAACCATTCAAGCCTCACGTTTAGCTTTCTATTCTAACTGCATTCCTTCTAGCTAACTATTTCAACCATGTATCCATTACTTTTAGCTACGTCAACCACTTATTCACAAATGTTAGCTAACCGTTTCCATGGGAACCAGTGCCTTTCACTTTTCACTCATGAAATAAGCTATTACAGTATGTGCGTGTACGTGTTGGATGCACGCAGAACGAACGACGATGTCTGACTTGCAAATGTGAGTGCTGTATGGACATTATAGCACTAATATATCTACAGAGTGTGTGTGAAGACACAGGTGTCATTTAAAACTAATCTTGCTTGTCACATCTGTGGGCTATGTATATCTAAGACGGGAGTGCTGTGTTCACACTAATGCGGCCTTCAACATGACTGAGCACTGCACAATAAATCACGGTAATGATTCAGAGAGGCAGCTAGATGGATTTGGGTGCGGATTTGTTAATATGGAGGAGTAAATGAAAGATGGCATTGTGGGAAGAGGGCCCTTTCCAATTTTGTCTTACTTGATCTCAGGTTCATAATCCTGATAGCTGAGCAATGCGACAAGAGCAAAATAACAAAATGAAAACAGGCAGAAATAAATCAAATCACATAACAAGGAGATGGATAGGTGTGATCCAAAAATGTGTGGCCATGAATACAATGGACAAATTTAGACATTAAGAGGGAAACAATACGCCGAGAAGGTAGATGGCTTATTTTGGCAGGAGAGGAGATTAAAGCCACATTCACAGCAGCCACATCCAAACATCAAGGCCAGACATTCATACAGGTTTGGACGGGATTTCTTAGTGATTTACAAGCGATAGCCATAATTATCTCGCCTTACAGAAGTATCTAGCTCGCCTCATAAATGCTGGCAGACCTTCGCATTTAAGCCGTTATAAATGGGCCAGGTGTGCGGCAAAATAAATGATTTATGAATTCACCAGGGCAACCATTAAACATAATTTTCCCAGGGCTGTCTTAATGACCTGGTGGGAGAGGTACTTCATCAAGGCGATTGCCCCCGGAATGGACACAGAAACACAAGCAGTGGGCACAAAGAGAACAAGATATTGTCCTCTAACTAGTGGCAGTTCTGTTTCGAAGAACGCTGGATGATAGAGACATAAGAGGTCATATGAAATGCGTCCAAGAGGACAGGATATGAAGAGGCTACGACTCGTATCGCACGCGGCTTATCTGCTTCTGGAGTTATCAGATAAATGTGGGGATGAATTTGAGAGCCGCATGGAAGGAGCCTCGAGGCCAAACTTCTGAGACTGCATAACAGTCACTGAAAAGCATAACGGCTCACTTACAAATGAAGGGAGCACATTTCAGTTCAGTTGTGTCCTGTCAGAGCTGTGGCTAGCTGACTGAAAGCTAATATTAGTGATGAAATAACAGATACAAAACATCTCAGTTAATTTTCCCGGTGTCATTAAGTTCAAAATTGTTTAAGTAAGGTGCAGCAATTGGCGAGGCAGATCAAGTTATTCAGGAATAATTCCAGTTAAATGTGCAGTTTAATCTGGCTTTAGAATGTCGAATATAGCATCCAGGTAATGTAAGTACTTTCACTGAACTGTGCTCGTCACAAAACCATAGATCCAGTGAATATATACTGTAGATATACCATCCTTCCCCGAGGGCTGCAGCCGAACACTTCTAGGCTTTCGAAGCACAAAAAAAGTGAGAGAAGCTTTATTGTGCTAATCGTCGAGAACAAACTCCAAAAATGAGCAATTTCACGCAGAGAACTACTTCAGACTGTGGCATCGAATCACCGTCAATTTCCTTCAGAATGACTTAATTTGAAGCGGTGCCATTCATTGCCGTGTCAGAGATCATTTATGTATGAGATTGAAATTGGTCAATTCAAATTTGTATAAAGTCATTTTACAGGCTGTTTCGAGGAGGAGAAGAGGAATAGCTGTGATCAACCCGACAGGGTGTTAATTATTTAAGCAAAGGTATGCTTAAAATGCTAATCACCTCGGAGTGTTTAAGACATCAATAGTGCAAAGTTTTTGATGTTGGCAGAGACGTTTTTATCTTTGACATCATCCTCGTTAGCATATTTCATTTGAAGTTTCTTATCTGCACAGGGACGAAGCTACGCACAGTGCAGACCCTTCTCTAGAAAGCGTTCAGTCCATCGTGTTCTAAATAAGGCACATTCAGAGATGCAGGGTTGGTAGTTAAAGTCGCGATGGTGCAAAAGTCTTATTGTAATCAGTGAATCACAGGGCAGTGGCAGCCGCCGTCTCCAGTATGCCGTGATGAGGGGGAAAACACATCAAACACAATATCAATTCTATTCTACACCCTCGACTGAGAAATGTTGCGTCTTACCAGTGCCATTCTACAATAACACATCCATCATAATAACGGTAGCTAAAACGAAGAGGGAGAAAGAAAGAGAAAAAAAAAGCGGAAGATGAAAAAACAGAAAGATGTTAAAGATAAACACACAGCGTAAGATTAAAATAAAGACAAAAAAGGCAGGATGTGAGTGCTAATCAAAAGAGGAAAAGCAGAGAAAGAGATACACAGTGAAAGAGAGATGAAACATTCGCATTAAAACAAGGCAGCATGATGAAATCTGAACATAAAACGTGACATCAAACCATAAAGAGGAACCGAATGGAGGAAAGATGAGACAAAGGAAGACACACCTCATTAAACTAAGCTAAATTGACTTAATTAACCTGCGGTATCATCATCATCAAACCAGTTCACCTTGATAAAAAGCTCATCTGAGAAGGAAGGCAATGATGGATCTGAAAACATTTACTACGATGTGTAAAGGCCATTTTGTTTGAACCAGTTGTGATGGTAAGGGTGACACCAAGTTGGTTAAACACATATCTAGATTTCACACGTCGCAGTGTTGAGAGACACGCAGGGATCAAAATCAATTGCACTAGGTGCTTGTTAGAAACTGATACTTACCACTGGTGTGTGATGAAATACCAGTTAATGACTAGTGTGGTTCAGCCAACAATACAGAAGCTGGTCCTCTGATGGTGTTTGTGCAGTCGAGTACTGAGTAATGGGTCTTGACATAAAAACCGTGTCAGATGAATGAGGGCTGACAAAAGCAGTGCAGCTTCATCCCATTTTCCAATGGATGTCTGAAACACTGCACACAGTTTCGAAGCCACTAAGACTCGGGGTCAGGCGGTCACTTGTTTGTTACATTATGGGAGGCCAGTGTAATAAATCATATGACACGGAGAACTCCTGCGGTCAATATTTTGCTGCAAAACAAACTATGTATCTCGCGGTACCAACGATGGGTAGCGTCTATAAATGGACTTGGAAATTGCTGAGCAAACAGAGAGTAGTCTGCCGAAGCAATGAAGTAACTTTAGGATAACTCAATGTGTTTAATTTAAATGCCAGAACAAGGTGTTTGAATTTGTCCTGATTACAGTGCTTTGGATCAGTGTTTTGCTCAATGTACCTGCTGTTCTCGTCCAGTTTGGAGCTCTATCAAAGTGCTCTTCTTAGCAACACCGAGCTTCAGTATATAAGCTACAGAGCAAAAAATCAAGTGGCCGCAGGTGGCCTGCCTGTATTTCTGCCAGTGTTTGAACCATTACTGAGATTTGGGCTGTCTGTGCTTATAGAACATATGTCCGAGACATGTATCTGAGGCTCGGTTGTGTTTCTAAAATAAGATCTGCTTAAAAACATAATCCACACTGTGAGTCCTGACAGTGTTTTCATAGGATAGGTACAGTACGGCATGGGAACAAGCCACTTGTTTCAGTGTTTAAAAATGATCCCCAAAACCCAAACCTGCATTTAGATCGCTTTAAAGTCAAGTCCTCTCTGGCGAACCTCGATGGCTGTGTCAACCCGTCTGGCAGCTGCTCCACAATTCTCAAGCAATAACCCAATCTCAGTTCTCTCACTGCTGCAAAGTCTTTGTTACACATCAGAATGAAAAAAAGGACCGAATGACACAGCCTGTTATTTTCAGAAAATGATGTAAAACCTGGAAGGGAAGAGGTGACACTGAATGGCTGTAACCATATAGCCACTGTAGGTGGAGGTGTCAAGTTTGGATTACCATATTATTATTACTATTGCAAGACAGTATAGGACCTTATTACAGCCCAAACAAAGGGAGCACATCAGAAATTGGCTAGGCTAGCAGTTGACTTGTTAAGGTGATGCAACCAGCAAGTTCACAGAAGGATAACAACAAGAACAGCAAAATATACCAACTTCTGTGTTTCTCAGACGTGACAAATCTAGTTAAAGCTAAACATCCTGTCTATCTCCCACGACACGTCACCTTGAGGTGACTGCCATGTAAGTACAGGCCACACTTTGGCCCTGCTCAAAAGCAGCACTTAAAAACCATGGCTCGGCTCAGGAACATCCTGCAGTGAATTTGTGATGGAAAAACACATCGGCACAGTACAGTCTGCCCCGGCGCAGCTAAAGCAGGCTATGTCATGCGCGCAGAAGATTGTTTTTTTATGTGTGTATCACTGTGCTGAGAGGAGCGGGGCAGACAGGGCCACTGTGCTGAGACACAACCAGTGATGTGGTGCCACAAAAAACAGCCGGAACGTCGGCCATAAACTAGACTAATGTGTCCAGAGTGGCTTCAAAAAAACAAGGCAGACTGCAGAAACAGAACAGGGACCCTTATCCATCATAGCAAACAGGCAGCAAAACAACTTTACACCGTCTATAGAACGAGTCTGCCCTGACACCAGGTTGCCTCAGCTTACGTCAAAGACAATGACCGAAAATGCTGTGTCATTCTCCAGGGTAGAGGGACCTTTGAAACAACTTTCTAAAACTCTTTTTTTTTTTTGTTTCATCTTTAGTCAGACCCCTTCCGGATGAAACTTTTCCAACTCTAACTGAACCAAATAGTCTTTCATATCTAAAGGCAGACTCGTCAAGATTAACAATGGATCACATTCACTCGAATGTGATGAGGGGTCGCTCGTAGGGACAAACCCAACACCGCTGTCCCCCTCAGCTCTACAAACATTTTAGTGTCTTTTAGTTAATTGTTTTGGCTTTGTTAGTTATTTAACAACAATCATAGGTAAACAACGAGCTTGTGAAAACAGTGCGAGCCTTTAGCAGCTAAAGAGCGAGATATTTCCCTCAGGAGCTGGTGGAGACCAAAACAGAGGTAAAAGAGAGGCTGTGTTAACAAGTTCGACAGATGACTTCTGGGGTTCATAATATGTCAGTGTTTGGTTTTATCGCTTCTTCAATTGGTCCCCATGTGGCCAACAATGCACTTATGTTTAATATTTTGGTGTGTACCATTGTTTAATCCATCACAGTGATATCAGGATATATATGTTACGTTACCGCTCCTATTACCTGACATCTCTAATGACACCGAGTTTTACACAAACATGTTGCACCTCCAAATATCTCGCCTCAAGCACAGCTATTTCAGCTGTTACTTTAAAGGATAAGTTCACCCAAAAACTGAAAATTCGATCATTATTTACTCGCCCTCGCACCAGTTGGAAAGTCTAGTGAAGTTCCTTTTTTGGAGCTTCACATCAAAACAGCAGTTGTTTTGGAGAATGCTGTTTTTCTGTGAAGCTCCAAAAACGCTTTATCGACTACCAAACCTGACTTTCCATCGGCATGACGGCGAAATAACTTTCGCCTTTAAAGTGAATTTATATGTTAATCACAAGGAATTTTAACTTTCGAGCAAACCAAAAAAACTTTAAATCTGACTTTGATGGTTATTATTGTCACTTAAGCTTTCATATTATCTGGGAGCAGCCAGGCGTAGGCAGATAAACAGACACACACACACATAAAACACACACACGATATGAATATTCAATCTGTGGCATGTTGACACTCAGATAACACCGGGTCAGGTCTTCCAGATTGTCTCCTGGCCTTTTTCCCATGCAGACAACAGTGTTCTTCTGATAATGATGGAGACGCAGCCGAATACCTGTTTGATTTTAACCCTGCCTGACACAACCTTTCAGCGTAATGGGAGGTGCTTACCTGGCAGGCTCAGACTCCCAGACCCTCGGGTTGAGTGTTCACAACCTTAAGTGCTTTTAATGAGGTTTCAAAATATCAAAAGGGGGAAGGCAAGATAAAGTGAATTGCTCGGCTTGAATACAGAGCACCGACCAAAACGTATTCAACATGTTTAACCAGGCGTTCATTAAACTGAGGGAAACAGGAGGGGAAAATCAGCTCAAACTGAGTCATCCTGCATTTAATTCAACTGTTGGCTGTTGAAAGCGAGTCCATCACTCATACTGAAACATTTCTTCCTTCTATAACAAAACGTCACGAGGAGGGCTATTTCTAGACGCCTTTAATGGATATCTGAGGGTTGCACTTACTTGATGTTGTCCAGGCAACCGGAGTCTGGTTTCAAGATGGCCGTGTGATGGAACATCTTGTAGAGCGCGATGCCCAGGAAGATCACATTGAGCTGAGAGACAGATAGAGATTCACAGAGGCAAAGATAAATAAAAAAGAGAGGGAGAGAGAGAGAGAGAGAGAGAGGGAGCGAGAGAGAGAGGGAGGGGGAATGAAGCCTGGATGTTTCCTGTTTCAGTTCCATTCATTTTAAATCAGAGCACTTTGTAGCACAAAGCTGGAACGTGGCGGACAGACTCGGTTTCCCACTTTGCCAAACAGAGCGCAAAATCCTATGAAACCTCCATGGTGGCACAACAGACTAAACAGGGAACGGTGAGACAAGACAGCTGCATACTTGTATGAGAGAGCCTTTCCATCTGACTTATTCACACTTGTCTCATCATATTCACACTTAGAGGCAACCACAGGGAATAACTGCCACTGCCGCAGCATTCGTTTGCTTTTACAGTTTCTACTACGTCTGGGAAAAAGAAAAACTTGGCTTTGGTTGAAATATTTGTCAAACACTTGAAGAACTTCCAGCATTTATAATGTTGCGCTGCCTGATATATCACAAGCAGTGACAGAATGTGTAGACTGTAATTCTATTTTTGATGCCGTTTATTTGCCGTAAAATAGGAGGCTAGAGTTTTCTCTACAGGCCTGATTTCTTATTCAAAAAAACAGACTGTGGAATAAAACTTTAAAAAACAAGCACAGTTTAGTGTCAAACACATCTCAGGGAGTTGAACTTTTGCACTTACGTTTGACAAACAAATTGTAATTAGTCAGAAAAATTGAAAACGGTTGCATGTTTGTTTACTGGATATTACAAAGCAAAGACCCATTTTGGTGTCAAAAAAGAAATCGAAATTCAGAAAATGAGTCAAATCTGGTGGCGGCATGGGGGTCTTTTCAAAACAGCAATTATCAAGCATTGACTTGCTCGACTGCTGCTTACAGGTGACATTCAGCGAGTGGGAGGTGAGCAGAATTTATTTATTTTTAAGCCATTCTGAACTGCTTACAATGCACCTTTGTTCAAACCCTCATCAAACTCCCAGAGGCAGCGTTGGATCGGAGCTCTCGCACATCTTTCCAACACAGATATTCTTGTTTGTAAATCTAAGAAAGAAAGTAGTGAGTCATGAGACGCACAGAGACGCATTGTGAGTGATTACACCAAACTGGAGCGTGACAGTGCTTTATGCATGTTTCGATTTAGCATCCGCAGTCGTCATTTAGATTTGCTGGTTTTCCATATTTTGGGTTCTGTGTGACAAGAATTTAAATATATATATATATTTTTTTTAGCTATTACGGATATTTAACAACAGCAAAGTTGATTTACCGACTGGCACGGTATTTATTATGATTGCTGACTGGTGTCCTGGAAAATCAGGAGCACATCTCCTGTGCCAGAGCGATATTTACAGCTTGGCATTAGCTTGAATACTTAGATGAACACCAGCCTGACACCAGATTTAAAGCAGTTGGATCAATAAATGAGCTGCTCTTTTTTTTTCCTTTTCTTTTTTGAAAGAAAATTAGGGCTGTCCTAGTTGGGAAAGAGACAGAAAGTGTGTGCGTCCTCCTTGTGTATCTGCACCCGGAGCTGTCTGTGCGCCTGGGAGGAGGAGATGGAAAAAAAAAGGTAGTGGAGTACGAGTTGGAACGGGAACAAAATCAATCATAATCGCAGTGCGGATTACTCGAACACTGCATACTGAGCAGAGTTCACTCTCTTTCTCTCTGTCTCCCACCCCACCCCTTACCCCGCTCCACCATCCCCCCCCCAAAAAAAAAAATTGTCTCAGCCGGTGACTGCAGCAGGGTGACAAACTGCAATATATTCTCTACACCCCTCATTCGTTTTTCTGGACGGCTCCGTGCCCGGCGGTGGCATATATGCTCAACAGGGCAGAGAAAAGAGGGAGGATGGGAGCTGGAAAAAGGGATCTCGGTGGACCATTTAAGCGACGACCCGCAGGCTAAGTAGGGTTAATGAGCAAAAGGGGGGAAGTAGGGGGTGTCACGCTTACCATAATTATCAAGGTTGCTGGTCCTATGAAACTCCAAATGAAGTAGGTGTCCAGGCGAAGCCAGCAACTGCAACGGAAAGAGACA
This sequence comes from Pagrus pagrus, assembly GCF_965226575.1. Classification (NCBI taxonomy): domain Eukaryota; kingdom Metazoa; phylum Chordata; class Actinopteri; order Spariformes; family Sparidae; genus Pagrus; species Pagrus pagrus. The sequence continues at coordinate 14,197,100 of NC_140204.1, read as the reverse complement.
GAGTGAGATGAAACGGGGGATAAGAAGTAGGAGAGGGGATGGTGAATATGAGGGGGAGAGAGAAGGATTCGAGGTTATGGCTTCACACTTCTGCTCAGAGGATATACATCAAGTGGGAGGCTGGAGTGACAGAGAGGAATAGGCACTTCAAAACACAGATCGCCGTGAGGGGCTCGGGAATTATGACCATCAGGAGGAATCTGGAGGAAAGGGGGGCTTTTAAGTGTCAATGACAGGCTCTCATAACCAAAACAGGTGCAGTATCAAAAGGTAAAGATAAAACAGGGAAAAGGACGTCGCTGAAGGATGTGAGCGAGTGACCAGACACTTCAGCTCTGTTTCAATCCGTCGTGGTACGGCGGCAAATTACCATTACAGATGATAATTTATGGATGATTCAATTAGTTCTCGATTCAATCCTCACTGTATCACTTCAAAGGAATTGGACTGACCTTGACCCTGACACACGCGGTCCTTAAGCACTCAACAAAGTGTCTTACATGTCCGCGTTAGCCGTGATGACACTGCAGGACTGTTATAATTATGTCAATAATTAAATAGCACGCTCCTCCTGACCTCGCACTTCATATCCAAACATTACAGATAGTCTGGTCTTCTCCATTGAAGCGGACTAAACACAGAATAGAAGTAACAGGGCCAGGGTGGAAGGTGACAGTGCTCCTTTGAAATGGCCTGGGAAAAAGAAGAAAAAAAACTTTGATTCATGACCTGTGGTTGAATTATTAATCTTTTAATCTCCGCTGCTGCAGCAGATAGACGCCTCCATTTTTGGCCACTGGAAAATTATAGTTCATGCGGCCGTGTTGTCATTCAGGCTGACAGAGGGGGGAAATGGAAGTGGCAGAGAATTAGCCGTAATTCGGGAGCATTTTAAGGCAAACTGAAGTGCACGGGGCACTTTGGAGGAGCAAAGCACGGGGCTGCAGATAATGACCGTGGTAAGAAGCGCTGACACACAAAAACGTATGCATCAAAAAAATGGGCTACACTGCTGTAAAATGCGATTTCAGATAAAATGCGAATATCTTTTTTTTTTTTTCCATCAAAAGCTATTCTTATACCACGCAGACACAATGGGGTGGCAAAACAAAGCTAGATACAATGATCCATGATATGATGGATGTTATTCTGGTCCCATTCTCTTGGAGGCAACCCAAAATGAGGCATCTCCAGTATTTACGGCAAACAGAGCCGAAAAATGGAAAACTCAGACTGAAAACCTCACGATGGCCAACTGTGTGCGTGTTTCACTTTTTGTCACTAAAGAACCTGCCGACAAACGAGAGATAATACAGTACGAGACGTGACGGGACAAAAACTGACTGCTCCTTTGTTGTTCCCGGGACTTGATACGTCTCCCCCTCACTGATATCAATGGATAAGACGAGGCAACACGGAAAAACACATATGGGCGCATAAAGAAGTGAACAGGCGCAAACAAAAGATGCAAAACATGCACAGAAATCTGGCAGCTCATCAAAGCACACGCTCCGAACGTCGCTTTTATAAATTATGCTGAAGGTTCTATTGTTTGTTTTTGCCGTCTTCTTCTTCAGATCATAGGAAGATTTACAGACGTGGTAGGCGTTGGGAGCTGCAGGCTTTCATTTTCCCTGCCTCCTCTACCTTCCCCTTCTCCACTTGCATGCTGCATCGAGTTTTATCTCCCCTCCCGGTACTTTGAGCACTGTTCCTTTAGTAACCAAGCAATAAAAGCCACATAACATGTGCCAGTCAAAACACAAGCCGTGCTCGTGCCAACAGCTTGTGCTGAAAATTCTGGTGTTTGTGCCACCAATCTGCAGTGATCTGACACAGGCTGTCCTTTGAGCCAAGGCGGCCTAATCTGCAAAGACATCTTTGCAGCAGAGATAGTCATTTCGCTGGCGTGATAGTGAGCTGATGACCAAGCAAGTGGCTGAGGCAATGTCAAATACTTGGAGATCGCTTGGGGGCTTTTTCATTTAATCTCAAGCATTAAAGTATGATCTTCAAGATGTGCGTGAGGTTTGATAAGACAAATTAAAGGCAACCTGTCAAGTTTTTGACCACTAGTGGTGCTACAGAGCAATATTTTCAGCTCCCCGTTTTGTTTGTATCTTTTGTTCCTATAGGGATAAGAATTCCTGCCAATGGGTCGACAAGGCACTAAGAAATGCAGCAATACATTGGCAAAAGGCAGATGCTAGCAAATGAAATAGCTAATTGTAAAATAGAAGTAAACAGATAAGGTTTCAATATTCCAAAAAACAAAATATAAATAATAATGAATATACCTTATTTTGTTCATTTACAAATCACCATGGGGGACCTTTGACATTACCCCCCATTATTCTGCAGGCTCAATGGAGCAGCCTGGACTGCTGTAACAGCAACTACTGAAGAAGAAGAAAAAAAAAGCCAATTCTATGTCCCAAGTTTACAGGTGGTTTGATGTATTGCTTTCATTAAACTGGAGAAATTACACAGGATCACACCTTTGTTTTTGCTGACCTCAAAGCACGGTCACTGGACTCGAGAAGAGTAAAACGCTGCGCTCAAGGGGACAATTAGTGTAATCACTGAGACATAATGATTGGAAATCCTGCTTTCCTTTTCCGACGAACAGAGATTCCTATTTGATCCCAGACTTTGAACAGGTGACTTCACAAGCTCGCCGACCTTCAGGCTGCTGCGGCCCTTTTTGATGTGCTTGATGATCATGAGTCACTGGGACATTGCTTTAGCCATCTACCAAACCTGGGTCACTTTTGACAACTGCCGGCTGGACATTTTCTGCTCAAAGCGAGACCACCCATGGTAGCGCTGCTTTTGGTCCCCAAATCAATTTGCGCCTTCTGCTATTCACCACGTGTCACGCCTTGTCCCTTCCCTCATCCTTCAAAGGCTGCGTATAATTGTTCCACCGGTGGCAGGCTTTAATTATTCACATGATGCCATGGCTCAGGCGGTGGCAGCTATCACCTCATCCATCACCAAGAACTATGGCTCTGCCAATCTACAAATGCACTGTCTACCAGTTGCGTTGTGTGTGCCATATTTGATAAACATCTCGGAAGCAAACTGCTGATGCCGGCCTTCATTATTTTCAGATGCGTTTGAGATTAACAGAGGGATGGAGGGGGATCCTCTGCTTGGCATTACACTGGTTTATAGACAAATGTGTGTCTCTGAGAAAAAGGATGGGAACTTATATCTCATGAAGCTTCTGTCAGAAAAGGCAGCCTCTGTCACTGCCCATCTTTTTGTTAATCTCCTGTCTCTTTCTTCCTCTTTCATTCTCCATCATCCTGTTCATCCTCTCTCCATCACTTGCGCATCCTCAAATGCTTAAGGCGTTACCCACCATTGCATGACATCCATCCAGCAATACGATCTCCTGAAGTTTGCATTTTTTTACCGTCAAAACACTGTCAATTCAGCAGCGGGGGGGGGGGATGCACGCAGCTTGAGTAACTGTTCTGCTTCATTAAAAGTTGATGATGAGCAGTAGCTATTGGAGCGTCATCCGCATGGTTGTTAAAGCCCCTCAAACCACCACGACCAGTTGTCGGGTTGTTTGCAGGGTTTCTGTGTAAGCAATGAAAGCATATGTTTGTTTGGCCTCCTGGGATCCACGCTGAACGCCACCTGATCAAGGTGCGAAGTGCTATTTTCACGTCTCGAGGTGAAATATCTACATTAATTTGCTTTCTTTGGTATAAGGGTCAAGTCAAAGTTCATATTGATAACATTTTTATGTAGACAAAAAAATAAAATAATATAATACATCTAGATAGATTTTATAAAGCTGCTTTATAAAGTATTTATTTTCCTCACAACATTATTATGAATCATTTTAAAATGTTTTTTGCATCTAAAATGATTGTTTTGTTTATTTCCAAGTAAGATGGTTGGTTTCAGCTTCTAACAAGCGTTTTGGGGAAAAAACTAAAACACATTTACGATGCTTTGTAGTGTAATCAGTCAATTGCAAGGCAACAAATGTCTACATTTAGCCCACACCAGCTCTCTTCCCGAATTCTTCGACCTGTGAAAAGGACAAATAAGCGTTCATGCTTTCATAGTTCCTTCAGTTTTGGCCCTGACGCAACATTTCCTTTCACTTTCAAATGGCTGAGGGACCCGCAGGAGACAAATTAAAAAGAGAAACCGTCAAAATGAATGCAGAAGAGGTCAGTATATCGCCGCCTTTGGTCATTAATATGGGTCAAGCACCAAAAACACTCCTGACACACTCTCGCTGCCTGGAAGACAAGCAGCGCCGGCTCTCTGGTGTAAAAAAACAACTGACAAAAAGGCTTATTTTCTTGGGTTTCACAAGGGTCTTTTTACAGTTCTCATCCACAGCAACAGAAGACATTTACGGCTGTTTTTGCAGGCTGAGTGAGTGAGGAGTACTCTTAAGGCTAGTAAATGGATCTGGGTGTAAATTCAAGATGTAGTGAAAGGATCTGTTGGTTAAGTGGACAAATGCCCTATTCAGAGCTGTCCGCGTACTCTTCAGTTATGTACAAAAAAAGAATGTCAAGTCAATTATTTTTTTTAAATGGAGCATCTCAAAAAAAGGTACATGATCTTCAAGTATCGCATGCAAGAAAAATGCTTCTGCAGCATTCACACAGTTTGTGAAAGACAACACGCTTCACAATGCACTCACACTCGATCGGTGCCGTAGCTGCGGTAGTCCACCGCGGCCGAAACGGCCACGATTAGCGCGGGAACCCCGTAGCCCACCAGGTAGAAGTAGCGCCGGCGCGAGTGCTCGCTCTCGAACACCTCCACCAGCATGATGTAGAGCTGCACGCCCTCCAGGAACATCCACGTGAACGCCGCCAGGAAGAAGAAATGGAGCAGGGCGGCAAAGACGGCGCAAGCAATCTGTGAAGGGTTTACAGTGGCAGGAATAAAGAGGGAGGGGAAAAAAGGAGGAGGAAGATTTGAGCATTCAAAACATATTTCAATCAAACACTTTTGTGCATTATGCTGATTTCCTGAGGGACTATAATGCCTTACTGAGGGGCATAATATGACTAAGATAATGGCAGAAACCGTCATCCGAGCAGCATTTCTCTGACCTCTGCGTGTTTGTATCTCCCGACAATTAGCATTGCTAAGCTATGTTTGGCTGAAGCGACTGGATGTTTGCCTGTAGTGACTGGCAGAAGAACGCTGCAGCTACTGCGCCCATGTGGTCTTGTTTGCCGTAGCTGGCATGGATGAAAGAGAGATATGAAGAAGTGAAGTCAACAGTCCAAGAGCCATTTGGAGCTCATTGCATTTTATACCGCGGGCCAGGTGCGAGCACATAATGTAGTTACACACTTCCCGGGCTGATAGAGATACCTGCAGGCGAGACTAGGACGGGAGCAGACTGTCATTAGCATGTAGGCACGTGCCCGCACACTTTCTAACAATAATAAGATACAGTACTTACATGGATTGATCTAATTATTGGCACAGTTGAACATAACTGGTGTATTTTGTCACTGGAATGGATTCAATTAAATAACTAAAAGGTTGAGTGGACATTAATTGCAGTCCAGGAGAGTGATCTTAGAGCCGGGCTGTGAATCACACCCATAAAATGTTATGGAAGGGAAAGGTGTAGGCCAAAGCATTATCTTTTAACTTCACAGGGAAGTAGCTCTGCGGATAAACTACGATGTGTGAGTTTTGGTTCTGATAGTTAAGGAGATATTTGGAGAACAAAATATAGATGCACGCAAATTCATTTATTTCTTGGTGAAGTTGTGGACTAAAGGTATGTGTGGGATAATGTGATCAAATCACGACGATGATTTAACAACTACAATCATCAATAGGACCATTGGAAATAGGATATATTCCAATGTCTGACCCTGTTATGAATGTATAGACACAGGGATCATTTCATGCGGTGCTCAGACATCACTCCAGCTAAGAGAGCAAATCTAACTGCGTGCTCGGCCTCATTAGTAAGCAAAAACGGCATGATTGCGAGGCGCTGTAGGTGGCGGAAATAAAAAAAAAAAAAAGCCCTCCGCCATCCCGTATACATGTAACGACTCCACATTTGTCTGCTCGAGCATTGCACACTTGATGGTGACAGCATGCCTCCTCCACCTGCTACCACAGCTGAGCTCTCGCAGGAGAGAGATGCCCTCCAAACTACCGTTATTATACCAGGAGATGGATTAGTGTATTGAACATCTTAATCCAGATGAAACTTGAAGTGTTTACAAATTGGAAAAGTGCACCAGGAGGAGGTTGGAAGGGGGGGGGGGGGTTAACGGATGAATTCATGACAGTTTGTACAGTATAATGATAATGTGGGGATGTAACAGTGAGATGGCGGCGTGTGAGTATGTGGGAGCTCTTTCAAGTGTGGGTCTGCTTCTGTGTAACCAAGGGAGCGAGCACTTGTTGAATGAGGAACATCCAATTCTTTTCTATCAGTATTTCTTAGTGAAACAGGCAGACTGAATAAAAAAAAAAAAAAAAAATGTTCAGGGCCCTTGGCGCTCACTGCTATTGACCACTCACAGCACAGCGGGACACCCAAGGTTACATTTTCTTACAAATTTTCGGCTCTTCAATCGAGAGAGAAGATGGTGAACGCTCTTCAGTGGAGATGAATACAAAAGATTTCAGGGAGACAGACTGGGAGCCGCAAGGGACTAAGTTTTAGAAAAAAAGATTGCGTTCAAGTTTTTGTGCAAGGGGCAATGAAAGACTCATTTCGACTCATTTTTTTGTCACACACACTTGTAGTGCATCCCTTACTGGCTTAGAGTATATGGTAAAACCACTGAGTTGCGATCAATCAATATGCTGCTACACTGCCGAGTGTTTACAGGGACTGCATGCAATAAAAATATCACATCTATAACGGCCAGTTTTTTCAAGGTTTGTACTTTTAACATCACTGCATTTTCCCCGCCTTAAAACATATCAGATTTTCCAGAAATACAAGCTACTTCTCAGGTGCTGATTCTGTTCAAAGTGTCTTTCATGCAATGGTTCTAATAAATCAACACTTAACAGTAGCACAACATTTCAGTATCCAACAGCAGCAGTCTTACCGGCTGGTCACCCCGATTGATCCCCACCAGGAACAGGGACTCGGCGATGAACAGGCTGATGCAGAGGTTCTTATGGATGGTGTTACGGTCACTCTGGAGGCCGCGGAAGAAGCAGAAGGTGAAGAGGCTGATGAGCAGGCAGACGAGCGACAGGAGGATGCCGACCCAGGTGATGACGTCGAGGAGCATGTCGTGAACGGGGTCTGTGTTCTGGAAGAGAGGTGACGAGAGAACGTGGTCAACAACACAGGTCTCGTACAGGGATTCATTTGTAAAGCAAGAGGCAAAGCGTGAGAGATGGCCATAACATTAAATTACCATTTTAGCCCAGCAACAACCCAAAAGCTTTTATTTCCATTGTTATTATTTTGGGGGGGGGGGGTATAGTGCATTCACGCAACCCTTCAATAAACCAGAACCCAGCGAGCCACAGGTGGTAGATATGAATCATGAATTAGTCGTCATGAATCAATCTAAAATGCCCCCCTATTGTTTCATTTTGGACAGGCAGCAAAGTGAAACAAAGTGAGCAGTCCACAGGGCCGCAGGTGTCTAAGGCCAGCACAACAGGAGCACAATCAAACCACAACATGCTCAATAACTTTCACCGTTGCTTTTAGATGATTTTCTCTTTTCAAATAGTAATTTGCCACCACAGCCAGTTTTGGCCACTAAAAAGCCTTTCGCTGACAGTAAATTCGGGGCTTTACGGGAGAGATAAGGATCAACAGCGATTCCACCACAGCCATGAAAGAGAATTTACATCAGTCCATAAAAGCCAAGTGCACATAGGGATTCTTCGGAGAGCTGCAGGAAAAGGCAAGACACGCTAAAACTGCAGAGTCTGCAGAATGACTGACTTCTGTGGCCTTAAGCAAAATAAAACAAACACATTAGGAGCAGCATCCTGCCAAGAAGCTGCCACGGGTAAAAATTGGAGCCTGTTCGAATCGGAGCCTAATTAGGAATGTGTAATAGGTGACATCTTGTCAATAAGTTCAGTGCAAAATTTTTGTAGGCCAGCTTCTTTCTTGCTCGGGCAGCAAACTTCAAGGTGGTTCCCAACAAGGGTTTCTTGTTCCCCACAGAGTACATGGAAGGACTTACAAGCAAAAAAAATACATATATATCCACATATTAAGTCTTAAGCACCACATGATGCTAGTTAGCATGTGAGCAGAGAGGCTGAAACAGTTAGCTAAAAGCATGAGCGTATCTATGTTCCCAGGCCCAAGGGTCCTATGCTCCCAAGGTTCTATAGTATGCCCTATGTATTCAGTGTTTTAAGTCCTGAAGGTCCGATGTTCCCAATCTCAATATTCTGTTACACATGCATTTTTACCCCCCTATTAGTATCAGGTCAAATAACCCTAACCCTTACATTGGAGCCTGGGAACATAGAGAGCACTTATGTAGAACCGGGGAATATCTGAGCCAGTTGAAACAGCTAAGAGCAATGGTGAAATATTGACAATAATAAGCTAAATGTAATGGATAAATGGTGGAAATAGCTGAAAATAATAGAAACAAAATATATTGTTATGATAACCATCATAAAAATATTAGATAAATGGTTGAAAAAGCTAGAAGTAATGGATACATGTTTACATTTTCCAGCCTCTCCTGCTAATATCCACTTTTAAAGCACGGTGAAATAACATGCAGTTTAAGATCAAATTAAATGAAAACATTTGGAACATGACAGGTGGTGGCGATGAAGGGTTCCTTGAGTTCATCTGACACCGCTGTGCGGGTACATCTGACAGAAAGGGCTGGAAACCACCGCTCTAAAAGATTTAACAAGCACACGTCACTGAAGCAGATGCCCAGATTCCCTGTAATATCTCACATCTGGTATAAGGAACTGCTCTGTCATCTGACAAATTTTGCATCATGCCACCAGCGGGGAGGAAAAAAACTTGCCGAGACAGACGCCAAAGCATGACACGGCCGTTAAGTAAGTGTCTTCTATATGTAAAACACGGGGATAGGCCTCGGAGAGTGACATCTTGATTTATTAACTAAACATAATTACTGCATCCAAACATTTTGGTCAGCTTCTGAGGCGTCCTAATTTCCCAACGGAGCAGCCTTCTTTTTCAGCCTGCTGGGCATTGATTTAAAAAAAGGGAGGAAGAAAGTGGGAGTGGGGGAGGTGAGTAATTTTTAAAGAAATCTGCCAACGTCCTCACAACTGACTGTCATCCCTACTGGGACTCCAGGACTACCTGGGTGGAACTTTTCAGTTTTCATATGACAACTACGTCTGAATGCTAATGAAGATTAAACAGGCATTATTTTATCACAGAGTAGTGTTATACAGTACATACTCCCCTCAACTGGATACACATCGAGCACTGACACCGGATATCAAGTACCATGCTTAAAGTACAGCTCGGCATTGAAACACTCCATTTAACTGCGTGTACATGACACTGGCTATTAACTACCCACCTTTAAGTACAGTTTGGTTGTTTGATATCAAAGGCTGTACGCAGTCTTAGCCCCCAGCAAATAATGTATGACTCGAGAGCTAGAGTGTAGGACAAACCCGAGGAAATATTTGCTTACGTTGAGAAATAGCTCCGCAAAAGCATACTATATGTCTAATATGTCTCTCAAACAGGCACCTCTTTAAATCATATTTCGACCACAGTCAGCAGTATGTTCCACTGGGGGCAGGGAGAGAGGGACCGTCAACATCCACGGGTGTTTTTATTCTTGCTTTCTCCCTCTTTTTCTTCCCCCCCCCCAAGTGAAGTCAAAGCGAGAAAACTTGGGGGACAAAGTATCGCACAAAAGCCTTGTTTAGTGGCAGCTCAGCTAACGCTAGCAGAGAGGGGAACAGATGCTGATCATTAAGGGGCTCTGGTACAATAACAGCCGCAGTGCTCCTTGAGTCTGGGGAGAGCGCTCTTTTGATTTTCCCTGCCTGATGAGCCGTTGTGTATACGTCGGACGGGTGGGGTGGGGGGATGGTGGCAAGATGTTACATGGAGCAGACATCTGTATGTGTATGTGTGTCAGTCTGTTTGAAAGTAAGGCTGGTTTCAGCCTCCTAACTTTAGAGGGGTGCCTACGCCGTGGGTAGCGACAGATGTTGATGTTTGTGCCTGCGTGCTCTTGTAGGTGTGCGGCGCTTGTGACACAGAAGTCTGTTTTCAGTCGGCTGCATTACAGAGGTATTGATGCGGTGGGTGGCACTGGCTGCGACGCATCGTGAGGGGACCCTACGGTCTCTCGGGCGAGCGAGATGCGCAGTGGCTGCAGGCTCTATCCATCACAATCTCACCTTCAATTGGAGAGGGGGCCGGGTCAGAGAGAAAGAGATGGTAGCAGAGGAAGAGAGAAAAAGAGACAAAGCTATAGAAATGGAGAGAGAAGGGCATGGAGTGTATCTACACCTGGGTGATGGATTTACTGTGGAGTGATTTCTTTGTTCTGGGAGGTGGATGATGGCTGAGACGTCGCCAGCCACAATGTCTCTGCTGAAAAGTTTCCTTTTACTGGGGGCTCTGTCCGGGCAGGATGGCAAATGATGTGATCTGCGGAGCCTCTGCACCGAACCTCACACCGACAAGCCTCCATGATGGGAATCGGTATAGGGGACTCGAAAGTGGGCAGACGTAATTTGCTCTGAAATTCACTCGCCGTGTCGCAAGGGCGGCCAAGTCGCACAGCATCCGTGTTACTTAGCGGGGCGAGGCACATTTGTGCACATTCGATTTGTCTTCCAATCTTTCTCTCCTACATTTTTCTCTTATTTCTTAAACACACATATTTTTCATTCCAGACGGATGCCTTAGGAGATTGGCTTTGCCCCTGATCTGCTCCCACGTAGCGCAAAATAAGGTTTCTGGGCACTCGAGCAGTCTGACAGGGAGGAGCAGACGTGGCAACGAGCCTTTTTGCATCGCGCACTGGTCATCACAGCCAAGCCATCTGAACCTGACATCGCATCATACGCACTTAATTACCATAACATCCAGAGCCAAAATCTCCTGAACCAGTTCTCTGAAATGCTTAAGAGGGTGAAGTAGTGAGGAGAACAGAGCGTCAATCCTTTATACCTGAAAGAACCGCTCTGAGTACAGGGCCATGAAGCCAATCCAATTAAAATGCATAAATCTCCCTATATGCCTCTGGAGCCAGGCTTTGACTCATGAAATACGGTCAGGCAGGGCAGACAGTTGCGCTAAGGGGTAGTGGCCCACTGCAGGGAGTCATGTGACAAGTTCACCTACGGTATGACCAAGGATTTATGATCTGCGCGGGGATGAGGAACAGTTGCAGCGAGGGCATATGAATCAGGGGTCCTGGCAAATTCGTCACATTTAAAAGAGCTGGGAGAGAGGTCCCAGCTTGCGTGGCAGGGGTTGACATTCAGCACATGCACCTAATGTCACACTGTGTTCTAAGCTACAATAACTATGATATAACGGCCGAGCCCGCCTATCGGTTGCTATGGCAGTTAACGACGTCTCCATCTCCCTCGTCTGTGCCCTTAAACATATAAATAGATTTGTTTTGAGCCACCTCTCGTGCTGTGTGTACATGCGCCATGCTTATGTGTAGCATCATAAAATACACAACTAACCTTGACCGTCCTTTCTCATCATAGTTACTGTCTGATGGTGCCAGCGTGGAGATGCTCTATAAGGACAGTGATGAATGGCACCCAAATATCACCCTCTCCATCATCCAGTGGGATGCGCCATTGATTTATACTTACTGGTCTGTCGGGAATAGTGCCACTTACCAGTAGCTGAATGCTTCCCCGGGGCCTATCTCAGCATGCACGTCTACTACTTAAATAATGGCCTGTAGGTGGAACCAGAGCAGGTCTTTATTTCTTGAGCTGGGGCGTGTGCTTTAGCCCATATTTAAGAAGATTTGTATTTTTTTGTTTTTTTTAACTCAATGCCCATGAGCTATCTTTCACAAATGGCGGGCTTAAATTCAAAGAGAGCATTAGGATATCTTGTAAAATAGATATGAAGGGAGATCAAGTGACCCAGAAAGGTTCATGCAAACGAAGAGGCGAATCTGTCAATGATCAAATGATTTAATGTGAAATGTTTACGTCCAAGCTCAACGCGACCAGTTGAAAGGCTTAATCCTGACTTTCAACATCGAGTTGAATGGTGTGAATTCAGTCCCTACACATCTGAAGGGTTCAGTAACAGGACATCTCCAGTTGGAATCATTAGCGTTCTCAGCAAAGTCATGTGAAAGTAAAACCACCCTCACATCACTTGCTCCGAAGCCCCGCTCGCAATCACTCAGAAAAGATACAAAAGAGAAATAATCTCTCACAAGCAGCTGCCATCTGTGAGTACAGTTTTAATTTGTTTATGCGGCCATCGGCACTTCTCGGCTCGGCTTGCAGGATCAGTCAAAGGCATCGGCTCACTGACTAGATAGCTCAAAATTTGCAAACAAAGGGCTCGAGTGGCGACGCAGGCGGAGGTGACAGCACTCCATGTCCTTGTGATCATCTAAGTGGCGGTTACCTGAAACAACCCTGTATATGACAGATACTGTTTGAGTGGGCCTACTCCTGAAACCCAAGAGGCTTGGCTTTAGCTATCTGACATTAATGAGTTCTTGTGAGCCTGCACGTTGAAAAAAAGATTTCACATTTGGTTATTCGGCTGAGGACATTGCTTTAGAAACCACCAAGGCTCTAAACGTCTTTGGATAATCACTCAAAAAAAAATGTTTTTTAACGATGTTCAAACATCTACAATATGTGAATTAAAAATTATTCCGATGAACTAATTGACTTCAAACATAATTAATCCCGATGAGACAGTCTGGAGTTTCTCCACTGCCGAGTGTGTCTAACAATCTTACATACAGTGCACTCCAGTTCAAGGGTTTCTTTTTAAATATGAATGTGTGGGCCAGGTTTTTACCTTGCCCACACTCACAATCAATGTCAGGTGGAGCCTGATTACAAGGCACTTGCTGTTAAAAAGTATTTTAGCACACATGTATTGGGTTTTATAACAAATGTTTGGTCTAAAAAAGGGTAAACGTTTAGTCACTAAGACCTTGGAAAATGTTAAAGTCCAAGAAACTGTCTGATATGGTATGATTTGCTCCAATGAATGCATAATGATTGTTACGTCCTGATGTATGAAATCCAGCTTGGAGACAAATCAGTGTCCTCAAATCAACTTTTCCAGACAGACCTGGCTTCTTTCCCTACTGAATGAGAGCTGTAATATAAAGGCACATTTGAATTCTGCCTGTCAAAACTGTTACAAGTGCAAGCGTCCGAAAAACCATGCGGCAACTTCAAAATCACCGTCAAGGACGAAATGACAGCGTTCGCAATGTCACAAGCACGGAGCAGGAGCATTTTGCCACTTCTAATTTGCGTGAAGTATGTGGCACTTCGAATGCAATCATGGCTAAAGACGTATCGCTCGGAGCGCGATATAGATGACAGCTTATTGAGCTGAACATAAAGATCTCTGGATGTAGCACTGTCATTATTCCAAACTGGCGTGCATACGATCCATCGGCCAAAAAAAACCCCAACAAGATGAAAGATGATGGTGTTACTGTAGCGAGCCTCTATCCTCCAAAGCAAAATTGTAATTACAGCATGCCTATCTTTTTTTTTTTTTCTTTCTTTCAGAGATGCCACTGAGAAATAAACAAGGTTAGAATATAATCTGTTGCTCTGAGGGTAATGAGTAATAACAATGCAGAGATCAGCAGTGGTATGTGCTGTTGCCATGGATACAAAAACAGATAGTCTCTTCAATTTATGACATTTTTTTTTTTCTCCCTCTCTCTCTCTCACTCGCGCACACACACTCCCACTTTCCCTCCATTCACTGTGTTCTCAGCTACAACACGGTGACAGTTTGTCAAATAAAAAGCCTCCGTATCTCCCATTCAGTGGCACCTTCCAAGCTGCCTTTTATAACATCCAAGTGGAAAAGATAAAGAATAAGCCCAAGGTGAGAAAAAAAAAAAAAAAAAAAGCACTATCATTCAGAACTGGGGTGTAAGTACTGTCCACTTTTTCTCTGGTGAGGAATGTTTGGGATTGACTTGACTGAAAGCGCTCCTTTCACTTGCCTCCTTATTTATTTTTTTTCTTCTTCTTCTTTTTGCTGCTTTGCTTTCATCGCGTGAAGGCTCCCATTCTTCGCGACTCCCTCTCTATTCCAGACTCGGCTTCAGCTCTGCAGAGAGCTTAGTGGGTCCAAAAGTCATGCTGCTCAGTGACAATCAGGGGCTCTCTCTAGCTCGAAGGAAACCACACAATCCCTGACCCCCCTGGAGTCGTCTCACTCCAAAAGTCAGTACGTTTTTTTTTTTCTTATTGAATTTCAGATTCCTGTGTATGATTATTGGGTTAGGTGCATACTGTCTGTGTGTGAAAGATAGAGTCGGAGTGGGCAAGAGAGGGAGGTGAAAGAAAGTCTAGTGGTTTCATGGACGAGGGCCAACTGGGACGGAGCTCAGAGTGCTATTTTTTTTTTTGTGACCGATTCAGAAGAGAGGCTCTGGAGAGACAGATGCCATACCCGATACCAAGAACTAGTCTGCTCTGTCAGCAGCGAGCTCCTCAAACTTCTGGTGACAGAAATAATAAAGCCGTCCGTCAGCATCAAAACTACGACGCGACTTCTTCCCTGACTGGCAATATTCTCCGACCATCTCCTCCTTCAACTCTCCTGATTTTTCTGTTTACCCAGCTCCTCTCCTTTTTTTTTTTTTTTCCCCCAGTTCTATAAGTGCTGCCTACAATAATCACTCCACACAAATCTCACAGCCAACCACCAATTTCTTTAACAGGTTTTCTGTACGAGAACTTCCATTAGCACCTCCCAATTAACTGCTCTCCAGCACACTTACTGTACTCAGTTTCACTTTGTTTTTCTGCGGCTCACCTGAAGGCAAAGCAGACACTGTGCACTGAGAGAACGCAGCAAAATGGGGATAGAATACGAACGTTTTCTTTGTTCTTCCCTTCTGTCTTTAGAAAAATAAATAAATAAATAATTAAACACATCCATACATAAACAAAATAAGCAGACTGAGAAATCTGTTTCACTGCTTCCTGTCCTTACACCTCTTATCACACACACGCGAGAGTGCTAATGATGTTTTCAACTAACTCTTGGCAGGAAAGCCAAAAGACGTACAGTATATCTGAAAATATCCCTTTAAGGACGACATTTAGAGAGCTTAAAGTCAAATATTGTCAGACTTTTTGTAATTTCGCCTCTAGACTAAACACCTACAGTAATTGTGCTTGGATAATAATATAAAGAGTCATAGTTTCTGTGTAGTACGGCAGGCTGGCTGTATCTCTGTACTCCCAGTCTTTATGCTAAGCTAATCGTCTGCATGATCTAGCTCCCTAATTAGCGCACACACGAGGTTGGTGTAAATCTTCTCACTTGACTTTTGGCACGAGAGCAAAAACATATTTCCCAAATTGACAACTGATAACTTTTTGTCAGAGATTAGATAATGTAATATTTAGCTTAATGACTTCCTGTTAAGGAAAAAGTAAGATAAGGTGCGGTATTGATAAGAGATTCATCAGATTTAGACGCATCTGGTTATTACACAATCTTGCAAAGATCCAATATTGAACTCCCAAACTAACCAGCTGTGTCACCCAAAATTCCCACATTTGGGGAGGTAGCAACAGTACAGATAAAGACATATTGCTATAGTATTATTAACAAAGGCCTGTTCTGATGTTGTATATAGAGTTTCAAAAAGGTTCAAAGGCAAAAACAATTTTTTTTATGATAAAAGCAATGTATAAGATGTGTTTTCAACAAGCATTGTATTGCGCACAAAACACAACGCACACTGGGGCCAATCATATATTCGAGCTCCTTCACACATTGGAGGTTTAAAATGGCTGCGATCAATATGCACTTCACACTGACGGGGTCTTTGTCTGGAACTATATGAATAGGGTGTGTGTACTGGCACTTTAAATGTTAGTCTACAAAGTGCTTTGAAGGTCAGAAAACTGCTCCGTCAATTTCTCCCCCTGAACTTAAAAGCAAGGGAAATATAAAACATACATTTACAAACATCAACCAAAGGGATGGTTTCTGCTTTACAATGCTCTCCACTGTCTCGACCTTTACTTTTCTTGTCAACCAATCATCTCGGAATGGACCGGCGGAGTAAACCGTGATGGATTAATGCGTTTTCATTTCTCTCAACTGCATTTGGTGAGATTGCACATTTTTTTAAGGACAAATACGCCCCGTCGGGGAGCGAGAAAAGGCCTCACCTTGACATCCACGTGGGCCATGAGGACTGCGAAATTGGTAAGATGGGTGCAGGAGCATGTGGTGTGCGTCCTGTTGGTGCCGAGCAAGCGGCAGTCCTGCGTCGACCAGTAGCCGGTCATGGTTCTCTTGGAGTAGCTCCAGAACGAACAGTTGGGGTTGAAGTTCTCCTCAGATTGCTGTTAAAGGAGGAACAAATCATGAATGCATCAGTACAGCCGGACAAGCCTCGAGTTAATCACACGTTAGCTTTGTCTACTCCACGTTCCTTTGTGTGCACTGCGATCTGTATCCATTCTAAAGTGAATAGCAGGTGGTTTTGCTGTCATACAGCATCAAGTGGCCCCATGCCTGTATTTCATTGTGTTTTCTGACCTTTCTCTTTAACTTTCACTGCGTGAGAATGGACTGCCCCACTGTTTAATGGGCACCACTGCTGTCTGCGCCGGGCTAACGACAAGCACGCCTCCCCGCTATCTCGCCTGCCATTTCATAAAAGTAATCCGTGACGTCGGTTAACACACAGGCACAACAGAACATAACTGCTGATAAATAGATGCCTCTCCCCTCTCGAGCCCAATTTCTTTTGTAGCTCCGGAAAACAAAGCACAGTGCACTCACGATCCTTTCCTTTATGACTCACAGCATCCAAGGTTAAACATATCTGCTTTCTTAACCGCAAACACCACGAGGAGCTGTAGTTTTTTCATAGTTTCACACTTGCTGTCGGGTAATTAGTCTAATAAGGTTCATCCTCTGCGAATGTAAATTTGCCGCTGATTGAGTTTACCCTTCACACGAGCGGACCCTGTGTGAAATATTCCACGGCGAGGAGATAGGATGACCCGCTGTCCCATTAATGACTTTAATTGGTCCCATTAAGTGGTGAGGCAAGGAAGCAAAACAATAACTAGAGGACATATCATCAGCCCGGAAGACCAGTGATCCAAAACCTCACGGTTGAGGGGGGGACATAAATGTGGGAAGCCATAAAAATAGAGATATTTAGGGTTTATTTTGAAGGGTAAAGTTGAAGTCGACTACACACGCCTGAGATAAACAACAGGTACAATACATATAATACTTTACTTCTCACTAATATCACGATCGGCGCAATTATTCCAATTTGTCTTGGATTTTTAGAGCCAAACCCAAATCCACACACAATACCGCAGCAGTGTGCGCCGAATGAAAAGGATTTATACCCACGGAAAAGAATAAGAAAATGTTCTAGCTTGCAGCCACAGCTATTCCTGAGAGGCAGAGCGTTCTCTTAATAACACCTCTGACTGGTTTACCAGTTTACCAGAGAACAGGGAGCTCTTGAGATGATGCGCCGGAGAAAGCGCTGTACATGCAAAGCATCAATATTGCATCCAATGAAGTTGAATTAATTGCAGAAGCCGTAATTGCAATCATGGTTATTATATGATTAATAGCGCAGCCCTCTGTGTGCACAGAATGCACTCCGCAGTGTACGGAAATGCCTGGATGTTTATGGCAACTTTAGCGTGATGAAATGAGCAGCGGCTCTCGTGGTGCAGTCGCAGTGTTATGGGCGGAGGAAGCTGCTGTACAGAAAACACGCTTTTCCAAAAGGGCACTGTTTTATTGAAATGACTCGATCGGAGCAAGAAAAAGGGTATAAAAGCGCCAGTGCCCCAACATTAGACCAACAGTAAAATTACTGAATGTACAGTCCAAATTACAAATTACACTTAAGGCAGGTGAGTCCCAGCAATAACTGCGCTGACACTGCCCCCTGACATTTTCCCACCATTTAAATTTGACATCCATGAGCTATCGTCCTTTTACTCTCCATCCCTCTGCGCTCTCTGTGTTTCTTTAATATTCCGCCGCTGTTGCTTCCTTCCAGGTCCCTCCTACACACGAGACCCGCTGCAATTCTCTTATGGATGTTCAGCATCCCTGATAATCGCTGAAGGCGCCGTTCGTAGACAAAACAGGGATATTTCGAGGGTAGCAGAGTGTGGAGAAGATAATGTAGTCAGGAGGGAGAAGTCGCGACTCCCCACAATGACTAAGCAGCCTCCGCTGAGCCTCAATGTGACTGATATTTGTTCTGGAGATCTGGCAGGTATTTGTTCAAGCTAATAAACAACAACATGCATCACCTTGTGAGCGATTTTGTTTTCACACCCTTCTGCAAATAAAACTTCTTAACATTAACTTTGTTTTCTTGGTTGGAGATTGGATTTGTACAGTTTTGTCGCACTTCAGGGATAGATAAAAAACAAAAACAAAAATATGATGAAAGACTTCTATCGAGAAAGCGCATGTGCCGGTGTGCTTTTGTGTGTACGTAAAGAAGAAATAGATAAAAAGCACATTAAATGCAGAGGCAGCAACATCAAAGTAAAAACAAAACGCGCCTCAACACAGACTCACATAAAGAGACAGGAAATTACCTGTAGATGTCTGATGGTAAAAATGACAGGGTCAGAGAGGTAGACTTTGTTGGAGTCCTTGTTGATGGCAGCCGTGATAACCGGTGAGTTGACGATGACAGAGTAATTGGTGGACAGGGCTTCGCTGCCCAGCTTCATGCTGGCGTTCTCCGTTGAAAGGTAGACGCCGATGTGTTTGTACAGGACAAACGCTATCCGAATCTCACCTGCAAGAGGACAGTCGGGGGAAAATTGTTCAGTCCTCCACAACACAAGTGACAGTTGAATAAAAAAATATGCCACGCTGCCAGAAGTATGTGGACACCCCAACATTGTGTGATTGATAAGGTGCCTTTAGACAGCAAGCTGCAGCTGCCGACAACGCTGCTGCCATCAAAGATAATTATGCATCGATGTTTTCAAGGTATGCTCCATGTTGCTATAGCCTACTACTGTACAGGTTGTTAGCAACTGTATGACACTATAACACAATGACGAGGACTCATACATGTAAGCAGTGCTGCTGACTGCAGGTTAAGTGTGAGACAAACAAACTTAGAACCTTGGAAAAAGTTGTCATGCATGATTATAAACATTTATAACATTACTAAAGCCTTATGAATGCATTATGATGTCTTATGGTTGTGTTATAATGCACTGTAGCCTTGATTTTTATAGAAAGTGTACATAAAGTGTACAAACATTTCTTCATGGACCTCCCTTTGTGCATACGGTCACTGTTAAGCTAACACAGGAAAGGGTCTTCCCCAAACTGTTGTCACAAAGCTGTCTACTATATCATTGCATGCTTCCCTAAACTGGAAGCAATAATTTATCCTAAACTAGAGAAAAATAGGCCCAGATTAAAAGGACAGAAAACTACTGTATGAGCACAGTGTCCACACACTTTTGGCCACACAGTGTTGACTAAAGTAATGTGGCAAGAATGTGTAAGATTGTCAATTTGGGTCTGCTTCCATTTGGTCTATGAATAAGTCCAGCTTTTGTATGCTACTGAAATGGCTGATACTAGTGAACTTTGGAAACACTTAAGAAATACTGGCGAAAGTAACAAGAGCAATGCTGGGAATATTCACTCATGAATCAGTAACTGTGAATAGTAAAACTGTCCAAAAAAAGACAAAACAGAGACCAATGTCAAGTCTGTCAAAACAGTTCCACAGGAGGAAAAAAAAAGGAGACATTTTTCTCTACATCGACAAACGGTAATTTTAATTCGGCATCCATAAATGTGGTTACCACTCTGCTATCGGGACGGACAAAGACGAGCATTTTCCCTGTTAATAATTTCCTCCCCTCCTTCTCTCTCATACACATTTCTTTCCCCTCCTGCCGTCTCACTTTTGAGCACTGATATGAAAGAAAGTTCCCTCCCGCCGTGACTGAGATCACTCACTCAGATGAAAAGAAAACAATTTGGGTGCTATAGCACTGGATGACGGGAAAATATCCGCCACCCTGCTATAATGATCCGACTGGGCACGGCTGGACATTGACTTAGTCATCCAGCTGAAAGGCACCGGGCGCAGCTTGAGTCGATTCTGATTTGCATGAGCTGATAATAAAGTCTAAAAACGGGACTGCATTGCTCCTGAAGGTAGCTGTGTATTGTGTCTAACTGCCTCATTTACAGTTTAGAGGCAGTGCTTGAGTGTAACTAATTCTACAGCCAGGGTCCTATTTGAAGACTGCAGAACGGTCCCTGTGCTTTTTATGCAGCCCAACAAAGGACTCGGGAAGCAAATTGAAAGTTATTCAAAGGCATCTGTAATGAAATTCCTACAAAACCCCTGCAGTCCCAATGCAATGCCACATCCAGATGTGAAAAAAAAAGCTGAATTTTTGATTAATTACAGTGCGTGCCGGAGAGTTTTTCAAGTCGTACAGCAGTATTTCTATTTTAGCCGAGTCACATTTTGTCTATTTTATCACAAGCCTGAATAACACACCGACTGGGGCTGTGCATGAAACATGATTACACTTCAAACCAACAATAGGGGGCCCATAAAAGCGTGTTCAAAGGTTTGACTACTCACCGTTTCTTCCGTGCTGCTTTAGCGTGTTAGCTGAGAGGTGGATGGAGTTGCCCTGTCCTCCAGTTTGTGGAAACTTCAGATCAGGCAAATTCCCATCCGTGCTCATCCTCGCCACTTCCAGCTCTGCACACAGACAGAGCAAACCCAAGCAAAACAGCATTAAGTAAACAATGAGGATGTTTTTTTTATGATACACAAGCTAATAGACATAAAAATGAGCTGCATACTTAATATTCAGAGGCACAACAGGGTGCTGTATTCCAAACATTCAACAGCATGAACAATATGGTTATTAAATTTCATGCTAAGACTCGAGAAGATTGAAAGCACACATGTACACAGGTATTTCTTAAAAAGAAGTGTTCAGCCCTTCCCTACACATGTAAACGGTACTTTAGGCCACTGAAAATGAAAAACTCCTTCCAGGGGGAGATATTCAGTGTTTATGTCTCGGCGGGCAGAAACTGAGATTTTTGTAATCAATGATGTGTACAGCCACGTTAGCTTAATTAGAGTATTTGAGTTTGTGGACTGACGAAATTGATGTCTGCACTTAGAAAGACATGAACGGACATTGATGATACAATCATGGGAAAGAGAGACAAAAACGTCTGTCGACAGTGTTTTATTAAAAATAGCACTATCCAGGTGGATTCTGTTGAGAGCAGCCATTACCCTGCCTCGTTTATTGTATTTTCTGTAACCGAGTATACAACCTGCTTCCTGTTTACACCAGCACACATGCCCAGGGTACATGAATGGCCAGGTTAGTATGGACTGTATTTGTGCAGTGCTAAAACGACGAAGACGATTTTGTTTTGAGACCAACGATTCAAACACCGCATATGTGGACTAGGCATAAATACCATTCTCGTCAACATCGCCCGATGTACAGCAACACAGTCAAAAAATTCCATCGTTGACACTTTGGCCTAGTCCACACATACACGGGTATTTTTAAAAACACATTTTTTTTCCTCCTCCAGTTTAAAAAAAATTCCCATCCACACCGACAGTATGAAAACGCAGGCTGTCAACTCGACGCCAAAGCAACAGGTGGTGATACAACCTCTACTGTAAGGCCACGTTGGCTAATCTGAAGCCTGCCAAACAAAGGAGACGAGCCAAATAACCCAGTTTTCCTATCTACACATAAACTCTGAAAGCAGCGTTTTATGAATATCTCATAAAAACTCATTTTTTCAGTGACCTGAAAGGCTGCTGACGTGTGTGCGTACGGCCGAAGCACACAGAAAAAGCTTTGTGTACACGGCCTTAGAAAAAACACTATTTCAATGTGCACTGTCATGATGTGCTCTTGACCTTTCGGTGACTCATTCGTTATCATTGCTATTAGGTAAAGACCTGACAAGCGCAGCACCCAGCAGCCATATGAATCTTTAAAACTCATCTCCAATCACTTCACTGATTCAAAAAGCCATTCTCCTCCAGCGGCTGATTTCATTAATCAATGCATCTCCAACGAGGACTAAATGCAACACATCCTGTCTTGATTCACGCAGCTTTGAAGCGCTGCCTCCCTCTCAGCTCTCTGTGTGCGATGGAGGTTAGTGTCTCACTACGGGCCCCTTAATCAAGAGACTATCAAGTGTTCAGGTGACATTGTATCCTCTTAAACTCTAAAAACAAAGGGTGCCTTTGCCCTCTGAAAAAAACAACAACAAGATGCTTCATTTCAAGGAATCTTTCTGCGGAGAAGAACGGAGCGAGCGAAAGATACAAGGAGGAGATAAAGACCGGCTAGGGAAGACGAGCTTGCTTCTTGCGGCAGCTCAACAGCTGTTGTGTCTGAAGCGAGCTCCTAATTTATGGTTCAAAGACTCCGGAGTCATACAGCAGAGGAAAATGAGCCGCTGATAGGAGCCGAGCTGGAATAAAAAGCTCGTTCCATCAAAGTCATTATAACAGGATACAATTCGGTTTAATAAAGCGGTCGAGTGTGCTCTCATGTGAAGTGCGGGTGACCTGCGTGAAGTCTAGGAATTCCTAAATGTCACATGAACTCCCATGAGCGCTGGGATGAGTCCACTGAATCACTGCTCCGTCGAAGCTGCGCAAATGTCAACGTCTAAAAGAAGAGGTGAGCAGTAGGGACTCAACCAGGTGGTGGACGGGAGTAAACAAGCTGCCACTATTAAGGTGGCACCTCACCCTTGGATTCACACAGAAAACGATGTAGTTTATGGGCAGGATGACACGACACAACCACAATTGTACGAAGCAACAGCGAAACATTTCGGGAGAGCTTCATCTGTCGGAGGAGGTCTATGACACTACATTCAACCTCTGTTATGCCTCTATACCATCGGCAGTCGCTGCTAGTTCTACACGTATTACTCTGCAGCGGAGGGTCTTCGACTTTAAAACGCAATTTCGTCAAGTGTGAGAAACAGAAACTTCATTAAGCCCGCTAAGGTATTCAGCTGATGATCTGATGTCGGTGGACTATGACACCTCTGTCTTTGATAAAGGTTAGTGCCCACGAAAAGATACAAAGAGGCCACATCTAATCCTCCCTTTGTATCCGTTCTCATACCAAAGCTTCCCATACTTTCTTGTATATATAAAAAAAAAAAAAACCTTTGTATTAACATTCTCTTGTGCTTTTGCAAAGGCCAGGGGGTTTTGGTGATACATTCCTATTCAACTTAGCTAAGACAATACCCCAGATAGCTCCCCATTCCCTGGATTCCAAGCCTGCCTTCGGAATAAAGGAAGCATTTTTCTTCTCCCTCTCTCACTCTCGTTTCCCTGTGTGGTTGTGTAAAAGGGCTTACGACGGGCTTCAGGGAATTTCTTTGATGCCGTAGTGGTAGTCAGACCCAAAGGCTACACCTTCAAAGCCCGTTTAAATAACATGCTAATCGGCAGAAATCTGCTCATAAGATTATCATGCAGAGAGTGAGGCGCACTCTTGCAGCAGACAAAGCTCCGGACGAGCACATGCACTGCGAGGTGTAAACACAAACACAGACACAATGGGCGAGGAAATATCCTTCGTCTTTGAGAGCGAAGAAAATAGATCTCATTATCGGCTTGAGCCTTAAGTTGGAACGAGGCCCTCTCAGTGTTCGAGATTCACTTGAAAAAGCGAGAGAAGCGGCTCACCCTGACATTGAGACAGCGTTACCAGGTGCATTGTGAGTGAGCTACAGTACACCTGCACACACACAACCCTTCGCTTTAGATGTAAGTCAAAGTGGGGGATCAATAATTAGCTGCTGCAGTGATTACCAATGTCCAAATGGGCCTCCTTGTCCTCATTTAACTACCCTGCATGGCATGAGGGATTGCAGCAGCCAACTGGCTGCAAGAAATAAGCCGCGCAAACAGAGAGATAAGGCCTAGTAAACATGTCACCAGCACATAATTAACCAGGCTACCACTATGAGCTATAAAATCTCACTCGAGTTGAGCAGGCATCGTCTCATTCCCCTCTCCAAACGAGCCCAGAATCTCCTTAATACCCAGATGAATTGTGTGCCAGATACAATAAAATCCTTTTTATTAATTCTCCTTACGCTTGCTTCCTTTTAAGTCAGTAGACCTATATTTTTAGGTTGCCATGGCAGCAGGAGCTTGGAAAAAAAAAAACCCACTTGTTCAGCGAAGAGGGCGATACATCATAACATTATTTTTTTTTTATTAATTCCCCTTGCCCTACTCAACACCATGTGCAAAATAGGTTATTTTAATCAACTGTGTTTTATGCTTTGTAAATGCTTCTCAGTGTGATAAATTCTACTTTTCTGATGTCACCGAGTCAAACAGTTCGGAAAAGCACCTCTGGGGAAAATATTTGACGACAGAACTTCCATTATCCGTGCTCACTTGGTATTTATACACTGAATAATCAGCGCTGCTCCCCGATCTGCACGACTAGTAGTTAATTCCGACTATTAATTGACATTAATATGAACACAATCGTTTGAGATAATTGTCAATTTACAGCTGACTGCCATCAGCCATAAGCCGCCCTGCCAAACTTAACCTCCTGTGAGGGAGAAAGCATTAATCCAGTGACCTTCACACTTGTTCCATAGTCTCAAGAGCTCCGCTGTCAATACGAGAGCACCCTGGATCAATAGCAGTATGGTGAACTTTGTAACCCCTGTACAACCGGCAGGACCAGTGAAGGATGAAACACTTGAGAAACACTACCAGAAAACATTATGAAGACCGAACCAAACGTTCAGCTCTTCAAATGCGACACTGCTCTAAATGCCACTATTGCATCTCATTTTCTAAATATCGTAATTGACAATGCTGAGTCTTCCCCAGCTGAGGTAATAATCTGTTTCCCAGCAGCTTGAGGAGAAATTTACTTGATTCCGTCCAAGACGGTTTACTCATGCAGACAAAGACAACCAAATTAAAGTGCAACTTGCTTGCTGGCAAACAATTTTCATAGAATAAAAACATGAATCCGGATATTCACAGAACTCCACACTCATCTAAGTGTTGTGCTTAATGTTATTTTACCTGGATATTTGATGTATGTGCAGAGTTTAGACTTTTAAGTATTGGCATCTTTGGAAATAGACAATAATATGTATATCATCCGGATCCAAACCAAACCATTCAAACGACACACATTAACGCAAACAAGCCAACTCATTAGGGCGGCAGTAGAACAGCAACTTCTGCGCTCTGCGAGGTAAGATTGCTGCTTTTGTCAGCAGAGTCGGGTGGCTTTGAATAGACGGATGCAACGGCTTTTTTTTCTAGTTAAACAAAAAAGGATCTTACTCTTTAACAAAGATTTCTATCTCTGCAGGGGTCCTTTCCATAATGTTGTCAGACACTTAGAATAACAATCCGAGCCTGTCAGTGGCAAAAACAAGCACTTATAGCGGGTCTACTTTGACGAGTGCATTCGTCCTCAAGGATTAAGCTGCAGCCTGATTTGCTTCTGATGGCTGAGGCGATTTATAGGAACAATTCCAGACCTTTTTGAGCCTATTTACAGTCATTTACACATGAAAATATGAAAACAATTACCTGAATTACCCTGTAATTAGCACTGTGGCACAACTTCAACACAGTGGACACACTTGGCATTGCAGTATCAATACAAAAGCCTAGAAGAGCCATATCATTAAAGCACTTTACATCATGTATGGGCACAGAGGGCCAACAGGAAAGTCAACCCAACCCCAGTTCTTCTGAATACATCCATGTAAGAAAACAGAGAAGGCAAAAGCAGGGTATATACTCACGGATGTTTTCAGTGTTCTCCTGCACAATGTCCGTCTTGAGCAGGTTATCAGCCAGGACGAAGGCCCCTTGCTCCACCGTGTCCAGCAGCATGGTGGCGGCCCTCAGCTGCTCGCCCGTGCTCAGCTCCTTCCACGCTCCCTGGGCCAGCGGCTGCAGCAAATTGTTGACCGTCTCCACCATGGCCTGAGGAGTCCAAATCATCGATTTAGTGAAAAGAAGCTCAGCTGGCCCGGGACTGCTTTTCTTTGACATGGTGATTTGGTAAATGGTATGATATGAGTGAAAGCAAGATCAAAGTGGGCTCGGGAGTGAAAAACAAATCACACAATCCTGTGGGACTGCGCAAAGACGGAGCGTGAAGCGTTCCCTGTTTTCCCATTCGAACTGGAAATTTCATAATCATCTTTCTGCTGAGCAATTTCATGACCCCATTTCCAATTCATTTACAAGTTCTGCTTTTGGACATGGATCGTCAACTAGCAGCGGCATCACCTGCATCTGTAATGACACTGGATATGGTCTTTGGTTGCTTTTGTTTCCTTTTTATCTAGTAGAGGAATTAATTATGCAAATGAATCAGAGCCAGTTATTACAAGACTAGAGGCCACTTCGTACATGACTTGAGGCTAGAGTCCTTAATTGGAGTGATTAATGTTCCTCCATGCAGACAATCCCAATACACCAAAGAAGTACAAAAAACACTGCAACATTGAGACATTCCGAGGGATGTACAAGGTATTCGCTGGTAGCAACTATCACTCCTGCATATTAATAGCAGAGAACAACTATTATGCCTTCCCTAATCTCCGACACAACAGTGCTGAGGCTAGTTTGCACGGAGGAAACAAGAGCATTCTCAAGACAAGATGAAAAATTAAGAGCCATTAAAGATTTAAAAATGCCAATGGCAAGATTTATAAGTGGAATACTAATTGGTCAAGCAAAGCAATTCTTTCCTGGTACCACTGCTCTGAGGCACAAAATGACTGGGGGAAAAAAAGGCCATCACAGTGTAGTACTGTAGGTGGTCAAACGCATGATTATTAAAGAGTCCCTTCACTGCTGAAAATAGTGACGTTCCCATGTCCCGGAGAGGAAATCACACATCTGACGAGGAACCGCTCAGAAGTTTTGATACTCCTTTCCCACTTCTTCAAAAGCCGGTAGACACACTTGTAATCCTGAAGATGGAGGCTATGATGTATGTTAAAGACAGGTGGGTGTCGCGGCACAGAACCTCTCTCTGAGCTTCGCTTAGATCCCCTTTTTTTGATCAACGGATTATGAAAGGGAATAAGAGTTTTAGCATGACTCCAAAACAGCACGGGGATGAAGCCAAAGGCGGTAAGAGAAATCATGTGCTCGAGTGCATCAAATGAATTCCTGAAAAAAAAAAAAAAGAAAAGGAAAGGAAAGGGCT
Source organism: Pagrus pagrus (assembly GCF_965226575.1). Lineage (NCBI taxonomy): Eukaryota > Metazoa > Chordata > Actinopteri > Spariformes > Sparidae > Pagrus > Pagrus pagrus. The sequence continues at coordinate 14,169,602 of NC_140204.1, read as the reverse complement.
TTACAGTCACAAAGCACAAGTGTGATCTACGGCTCAATTACCTTATAATGTTAAGTTGTATGTTTGTTTCAAATCACTGTGATAGCAGGAGAAGACGGAGGACTGATTGTGTTCAACTCACTGGCGCTGGCGGAGAATTTCAAACAGCACCAGCTGGCTTTTTCCTCATTCAAAACATACCCTGCACACATTAAGCCGCCCACACCCAGGCACAGGCGCACACACACACAAACACACGCACAGCGAAAGACTGACGCAAGAGTGAACACACACCTCTGCACCTGCTAGTATACGGGAACATAGACAAACTCCCGTGCACAAAACATCTCCACGAACGCACGCGCAGGCAGCCTAGCATCTTTGATGTAATTATTCATTATCTGCAGCCAATCTCCAATCACACCTTTTGACATTCAGCTCGAGGCAGAGGTTGATTCACTCTCAATTAAGGAGCTCTTTTTCTTCAGGCGCTGACATTTCTCTTTTCCTTTGTTCCGCACTGCTATATATATTTTTTTTTTTCAGCAGTTCTTAAAACACTGAAGTAACGGTTATTCAGAGAAAGGATTGATGGACTCGCACAGCCGGCTATCTCGCTTTTTTTCTTTTTTTTTGCATGCAGAAGAGACGAAGAGCGAAGAATAGCCCACCCCAAAGCCACAGGGAGGGGTCAGAAATGTTGTGGTGAGGGAATCTACAATGGATAATTGATAAACAAGACTGAATAAAACAACCGAGGGCCGATACAGTATGCATCAAAAATTAATATTGGAATGAAGATCAGTTTTCTTACTGGCCCCTCAGGCATTTATACGATCATCCGAAGAATGCAATAAAACTGAGACTCACTCATGGTGCAGCACTTGGACATGCAATAGATTTCTGTGTTGCAAGTTATTCATTACTGTTATAAATATGCATACAGCGTGCCAGTTTTCCCTCATTCAAACCGGAGAATGAAATTATGATATAAAGACTGGAGAGCATTGGCTACATGTTGGAAGGCAGGTGAAAAACAGGCAAAAAAGTGTCTCATTTAGAGTTAAAATCACCAGTGGGAAACATTTATTTTTTTAAACTACTTGTTGCCAACAATGGTTACTGCTGTTATCAACAATTTAAAGAAGTAAAATAAGTTAAAAAAGGTCACACTGAGTGAAGAATGGCCTTTCTGTTTTATTACTGTGTGTCCCTGAGGAAGGTGTTCGACTGTCTGTGTCATAATGTCGTGTCTTTTGTCTTTTTTTTTTAGGATTTTTTTGAACGAATTAGGGTGAGGAAATAGTGACATTTTGTGAAATATTTTAGCTTTTTTTGCAGGTGATTAAATAAGAAAACTGACACCATGCTCATGTTCATGGGGTAAATATGAAGCTAACTGCAGCATCCAGTTAGCTTAGCTTAGTTTAGCACTATTCATCTGAGCACAGATTAAACTTAAGTGTTAATTAGTGAGGTCTGGAGGTGCTGGTATACATTTTGAAACCTTTAGACACAGAAAAGCACCTGTTTTCCTGTTTCCTGTCAGGTGCTACCTTTTTTTTACTACACTGACATGAGAGTGGTTTTAATCGTCTTCGCTAACTCTCGGCAAAAACAAGCGGTCTGTTTCCAAAAATGCCAAGCTACTTCATTAAGGGCACTTCATTTTGTTGATATGAAATAGTTTTTGGAGCCTAATTAATCTGCAAATTCTCCAAAACCAAAAAAGGAACACAGTCCTGACTTATCAAAAACATGAAAATCATCCAAGTTTTGAATCTGCAGTGACTACATGGTGATATTTTAATATTTTTCAAATCTCAGTATTTTCAAAATCCCACCTCTGGCTCTGATGCCAAATTCATGTCAAATTTGCATATTTACATGTGTTTATACCAAAGCCTCCACTTCCCCTTTTTATTAGCCGTCAAATTATTTCTCCTGACAGATTTTGCACCCGGGGGAATATGCAGAGAGTCTTTCCAATAAAATATCATCATAGATTTTGGATTGGTTCTAGCCAAGCCCTCATTCCACATCAAACCTGTGGGTAAATGTTTATCTCTGAACTCATGAGCAGTATGAAGTGTGTCAAAGATGTGTTTTTTTTTTGGCAACAACATTGCCAAAATAGCTGGAGCTGTCAAATGAAGCATCGTCTGTCATTCAGGAGAAAAACATATCACTTCTCTCCTGTTTTGTCCATGTAGAAAGTGACAATAACAAACCAAAAACGAAATCCTGCCCATACCGACAATTTAAAGGGGCTCTGTGTAAATTATTTGTAGCATTTTACATGTATAATTCACTTTGTTATGGGCCATGTGTGTGGCCAGTCAAAACAGTGAGCGGATTATAACATGATGGGAGAAATGAGACCATCCCCGTCTCTCTCGGCGGCCTTTACGAGCCTGAGTAAGTTTAGATATGGAGGCAGCCAACATAAACTAACAGCTAGCACAACAGTCCAGCACAACACAGAGTTCCACAGAGCCCTTTTAATGGAATAAAACAGAAAAAAAAAAAAGATCTAAAAGCCATTTTATGGGATGTTAAGGGTAATGGATGGGTTTAGTTTAATCCAAGTGGAGACAAACAAATCCAAAAAAGCCCTTTTATGTCAGTGCTGGACCAGGTAAATTCTGGAGTATACTATTAAAACATAAACACCACATGACAGCTAATGTTTGCAGTGTTTTAGTTTAGTTCCAAAGTGGCTTACTCACTTTCTTGGTGAAAGATGGATAGAAAGATTGATACTACTCCCATTGGCTTGGCTTAAGAAAAGGCCTGGAAACATTGGGAAGCAGCTATACTACTGCCTCTATCTGACCTATATAGGCAAACGAGGCCATCAGCAAGAAGATTGGATATTTCTATATTAAAGTTACGTTTAATGCCTGTCCCTGGGTCGGACTCCCCACAAAATAGTAAGTCATAAAGTTACAACTATTAATGGCCGAGTGCTCAGGGTGAAAAACGCTGCTTTGTAGTCTGGTGGTACAGTAGCAGAATAACTAACATTTTATATTGGTATTACTGCCGGGCTTTATCATTGCGTTGCTTTATTATTATGGAGACATAACATTACTAGGGAATACATTTAGCATTAGCTCAACAAAATTGCTAATACTGAGCAACCAAATCTGTTAGCTGTAGGGTAACATGCAACCAAACTGTATGAACCGTAACGTTACAAAACTAAAGTTAACTTTGTTTTATTACCGTCATATTACGGTTATTAAACTAAAACTCACGGCTGGATGATTTGGCACACCATACCGCCTTTGTCCACAGGGGGCGCCAGAATCAACAAAACAAAATGGAAGTTCCTCGTGGCTTTAAGTAAGTAATGGGAAGGTCAGGGATATCAAGTGCCTTAAGGTAACAGGTGGCTGGTTGGTAATGGTTAAATAAATAACTAGAGGGGAAAATGTCATTTTTAAAGTTGAACACCAGAGACCAGACAACCATTGCGATGATGAAATGTCATTGCCAGAACACTGCCTGTTTCTATTTGTGTTTCCTCCGTGTAATCCACCGCCATATGGGGAAATCGTGTTTCTCTCAGTTTTTATGCACGGAGCGGGATAATTGCATTTCGAAATCGTTGGGGCTCATTCGACAAAATTTCATGAGATCTGTGTGAGAAATGCATCATTTCCAGCCTCAGTGGGATAACACAGATAGAGGGGAGGGGGATGTACCCAAGCAGCACACCACTGCCATCATCATAGTCTGTGCGGTTGAGTCGTAGAGACGTGATGGTGACTTGCTGCTATTTTACTGCTATTAGCACACTGCCACTCCATCTGTCAAATGCAGCAGCTCGCTCTGCTGCTGCAAACTCCCGACCATTTTCTAGCCACTTTATTTTCCTGCACTGAAAGAACGTAAGCCAGCAGTAAAAAGACATATATATATATATTCTGCTTCCTGGTACATCAGGAAATGCTAGTCGTTAACTGGACTCACTGCTGGAATGTTCCACTTGGAACAAGGATGATGACTGGGCGTGAAAAGCTGCAGTGCACGGGCCATTTGTACCGATGCAGAAGGAAGGAAGAGAGAGGTGGACATAAGCGTGTGCTTGGCAGGAGTCCAAGCCAACCCGTGGTGTGTGTGCTTCTATCTGTGTGCTGATTGATGAAATGAACTCTGGGTCTGGGAAATTGATTCTGGCTGAGGCTGATCTCCCCCTCATCCCTTTGCTTGCTGGTTTTCTCTCTGCGTCCCCTCGCTTCTCCTCACTCCTCCCCTCCCGTTTCCCGGTTTGGTTTCTTCCCACTTGTTTTCCCTCACTGAAGTTGAAGGCTGATCTCAAAATGTGTGGGGGGGAAAACAACACAAACAAGTTGGGATATCTTGTTCTTGCTGTCCTCTTCTATCTGACTAGATGTCTCTTGGCACAGGTGAAGCTGTTGCATCATTTTCTGTTTTATTGTTCCCGCTAGCCAAATCATCTGTCTTCTCTGAGAATCTCTACAACCTTCTCGTTTAATATTTCATGAAACCTCTTCTCTGTCGTAAGCGGGGTGCATGTGAGTTCCTGAGGGATTACCTTTGTGCTCTTTGTCTTACGTCTTCGGTTTAATCTTACTATTGTACAACTCCCGAATAGCGGCCCTTTATTTAACTCAATGGCAGAGAGAGGCAGACTTTCATTAGAAATTAGAGACGTTCCTCCATTGCAATGTTTCCGTTTCATAAGTACATCTCATTTGATTTTAGAAGAAAGCCTTTCCACAACAGTCATGTTAACATCAACGAAACTTGACATTTCCTGCGAAGACGTTTCACTGCCAAAGGGCATCTCTCTAGTTTCTACAAGGCTTTTTTCTATGAAAAATGACTTTGGAAGGGAGTTAATGACTGCTCACTCTGGTCTGCACCTCACTGTGTGTGCACGTTTAGGTTGAAACGTGCAGAATTTGTTGAGTTTATAACACTGCTCAGTAAAACAGCATATTAGAGGTAAGTGGATTTAATCATAATGATAATTTTCCTTGGTGAGTATCTCGTGTCTGTAGCCCTGCTCAATATAATCAACCAGTCTACCTTTATTTGTTTTTACTGGGTATTTAAGTTTTTTTGGAGACGACCATTATTTGAATATTGGCTTTTATTTATTATTATTTACAATATTTATATATGTACTGTATGCAGATTAACAGATAATTTAAATATAATCTAAGATTATGTGAAATGAATGAACACAAACGTAAATGCCTGAACGTCTGAGAGATCTTCCCGCTCTCTCCACTCCAGCACAGACGGCTCACTCGGATTATTCAGGCAGAACTCTGCTCCACAGGCGAGATGAGGAGGCCTCTGTTTATGAGGATGTGGTTATCTTCATCTTTCGACAAATTGACTACCAGGGAAATTTTATCATCTCGTTACATTCCCGAACGAGGAGCCTCCCTCCGTTTCGCCTGCTCTAAGGTCATCCCGCGCTGTGACACTCCCCCTAGTCTTCTTTGCATGCAAAGGTGTCATTTTAATGAGGGGTCGGGGCTCAATATCCTCCCTGTATCCTGCAAATTCACTCTCACTTGGCTCCTACTAAAGCACAAGATATGATCTGATCTTTTATGTGTTGAAAGAGTGGTGTTCATGGGATGATTTGCTGTAAATCCTGAATCTTTTACTCCCCCAAAAACAAAATAAAAGCCAGAGGAAGAAGCCATTTGAAGCTAGCGTGTTTGACTTTCGCTTTGGTAAAACATAGATGGACATAATCACAGTAATTGGACGACCATAATGTCACTGCCTATGAAAACGCTGCCATTAATACAACCAAAAGGCGCAGGAGGCAGGCCGCTATTTTTATCATGTTTGTTCAAAAATCAAAGGGCACAACAGAGAAATATTCCTGCAGGGGAAATGTTGAACACTGGGAGTTGATCATTATTCGCTTTGTAGCTTTATCAGGGCCACATCCCGCTCGCTGGGAATAAACTGGCTATGACATGTGGGAGAGAACGCTGTTTGTGAACAACCAAGAAAGATTCCGAAGTAGTTAGAATTAATGATTGTTTCATCCGCACAGGATCAACAGAGGCAGGGAGCTTGTGAATATGTAACTGAAAACAGCAAAATGAGGCTGTTTGCATTTAAATTCCCTAACGAGATGAAGACCTCGGCACAAGGTGAACTCGAGTGTCATCTACGTGCTGGTTCGCCACTTAAACAAGCTAACAGCCCTCAATCTCGTTAGACATAAATCTCAAGTGTTGTATTCTATTTTGCAGCACTTCACCACAGCCACACCTGCGCTCACACAATCTGCTTTTTCCCAAAGTGCTGTCGAAGTCTTTTTTTTTTTTTTTTCAGCACTGTGCGTGGTCTCCGAGCAGAGGGACGACAGAGGCAGGTGCACCTCTCATTTGCTTTGTATTCCTCTGATAATCCCACTTATGTCAACCACCGGGGCCCTGTTGGAGAAAACACTGCCAAATTTCCCTAATCAATGAAAGTCCCTCAAAGGCAGGCAGCGCATGCAGTCAGTGCCTGTGTTTACCTAAGGCCACAGATGTTGCTCCATTATTCCGGTTCGTCGAGTGAAAGCTCTTCACTGTTGTTTGAATTTGTCGGCCCGGCGAGGGAATGGAACAGAGGAGGAGGTGCACAGCTGAGCAGTGTGTACAGTCATGAACGGTGGTGTACACAGATGCATGTCTACCAGTTCTAGACATGGAAATACTGCCGTGAATTATGACTATGGCTGTGAGGTTGGTATTTTTGGTTTTCAGTGGATGTCTCCCCCTCAGGGGGAATTGCAATAACATCTGGCCTCGACATCGGTTCAACATTTTGATTTGTCCAATATCAAATACCTGCAGAACTGATGACATTCTCATCAGCCTCATCAGCTGTGCACATGCTAAAGTTTTTTTTGTTCGCCTTGTTTCTTGCCGTCTGCCTATTTCTGTGATAGTACACTGAGAGAAATGAAACAATTGAAGTCGTACTCCTTAAATGTGTGCACACATACTTGGTCAATAAAGCCGGTCCTGATTCTGATATGAGTGTTGCTATTATGAGCATGTTCATTTTTAGCCCTGATTCATTTGGGGAGAAACTGTGGTTTGTGATTCGAACCTTCTCCACAGTTTTTCTATATTTTTGTTGCCAAAATATGCCTTGAAATGACTGAAACCTACAACCTGTACATCTCTTCAGACTTTAGAAATTTCCCAACCACATATGTTCCTAAATTACAGATTAAACCTTTAAAAAAGGTCACAATTATACATAAATATATATATTTAATTTTAAAATAAAAGCATTTGTATTCCACTAACTAAAATAGGAGTAAATACTGCAGCTGGTGTGGAGGATTTTCAGTCGCAGATTGATAATTGTTATGAACCTACAATGTCAGCCATTGCCACCGTGCAGCTCAATAACATGGCTTTTATTCCTTTGGTCTACAGTGGAGCTGTAAGGCACAGAAGAATGAGCTATTTCAGGCGTCAGCTATACAGATAGTTGGTTCATTGTTGGTCTTTCTATTGCATTCATTGACAATAAGAAAGATATAGAATAACACCAGCGTTATCCTTCAAGCATCTCACACTCACAAACCCACCTGCACACGTGCGGCACGCTCAACCGTGCACAGACGTACATTTCAATTGGATGCCGTTTGCCTTCTGACATGCCTGAGGGGAATCGAGGCAAATGCATGTTGCCTAACATGAGCGCTGCAGAGCATACATATAAAACAACATCTGGCTCTAATGTGCCGCTTTATTGGAGCCATCTGTATGGAAGACAGGGATGTCAACTTCTTGCACAGTTCTCTCGTCAAGGTGGAAATGATTCTGACGACAGCCAAAATGTCACCCCGGGGATGACAAAATCACTCAGTAGCCCGAGAAATAGCTGAGTGAGGCGTTAGAGACCCCCCTAAATTAGGACAGGTATGTATTATGCATCAGGGGGAATCATAACATGCCATGACTTTGGCTGACTTAGTAGCTAGAAGTAGACTTGTGAGCATAATGAGGTCACTTCTTTTGGCTCTTAAGCATTTGCTGAGAAATGTAGGAGTGCGTTACATGCCTCAGAGCTCAATTTTTTGACTGATGTTATCCACTTATGTGGGTTATTTCACTGGAAAGCAGTGCTGATGTGATAGTTTTGAGGCATTTTTAACAAAATTGAGAAACCCGAGCACTCCACAATGGATACATGGCATTTGAAAATGTAGAAATTCTCAGCCTCATGCTCAGGCCAAACGTAACAGTGAAGGAAGGGGAATATCACAACATATCCATGCAGGGGAAATTGATGACATACGACACACACATTTAAGTGTAAGGACATGATGTTATTTACTTGGGCGCAAATGTGAATAATGAAATTTGACCCTTTGATTTAACAGAAGCATTATTAGAAACACTGGTAAACACTTACCCCGACTCCACGGCTTTGTATTTCAATACTTTGCTATTCTTTTTTCCACGCTTCAAAAGGTCAAACTTACGACAAATTGCTTCACAAATTATGTGGTGAAGGTGAAAATGACGGCACAATGAGGGAGTGGAGGGAAGGGTGTAAGGAAAATCTGGTCCAAATACCTGAACATAAAAGCGGCAAGAGCGCTCTCTTTTCTGAAGCTGCAACCGAAAGAAAATGCAAAGGTTAGCAAAAGGTCAACAACTCAAACAACACCAAAAACATGTCTGCTTAAAGCACAGATCTGGAAAACCCACATTACAGCGCACTATTTTAGAAAAACAGCACAGATTTTTGAGTAATTAGCACCAAAATGTGACATACAAGACATGTACTACATGTACAGTACACCTAGAATACTCTTATTCAAGGTTATCAGTTTATTTCATTAGAATTTTTCACTCAGGAGAGCCATTGAAGGAGAGTTAGAGCCAACAACATTTTTAGCACACCTGAAAAATGACAGGTAGCCCGGGCTCAAAGGAAGGCTGTTAGCTCTGCACGGAGAGTGAATCATTTTAATTGAGTTCTGATACAAGCAGCGTGGCCAACAGAGCTCCTGTGTGGCTAAACAGCTAGGCTCTGGTACCACGCTCAATCCCATGCAGATTAGCTCCAAAGAGTAGCGTTTCTCCCCATAAAGGTGCCTCTTGCTCTACATCACAGCCCACTCTTCTGGAAACAGTCCCGTCGGTACCGTAAGCCAACAGCCCTTTTGATCATGAAAACGACACTGATCTCACCGTTTGCCAACTCAATCCTTTCATTGTCTGCTGGCAGAGAGCGTTGTGCTTCGCTATCAGAAAAAAAAAATCTTTAATTCGCTTAGCTCTCTGCAGATTGTGTCAAAAAGATTGAACTCGGGAGGTAAACATCAGCCACTGTCGGAGCGGCGAGGAAGTGCTCTGTGGGCTTCGGGGTCTCCTCGGGGAGGGCTCTCATTAGCAGAGGAAGTCGAACACAAGAGAAAGCCGTAGGGCCATTTTTCTCCTTAGACGCACCGTACAGCAAGAGTGGAGCGTGTATAGGAGGACAAAGAATTATAAATCATAGGTAAGCTGCTGACCTCTTGAATAAATTATCTAGGTTTTAAAACCTTTTTTTTTCATTTCCCTCAACCGCACTGCTTTTATTCTCCATCTTTACAAGAGAAACTTAAGACTACAACGGCAATCTCAACCGCAGCAGCCGCCTCCACCTTGAATGCCTCACTTTACGAGAAACCTATTTTTTATTTTTTTTTATTTTCAAGAGGTATTATAAACTCTAGTTGCTCCTCAATGTGAATTTACTCGCCGCGTTCCCTTCTGAGGCCCTTTTGGCCATCTTTACTGCCTCTCCTCTCCATCGGAGAAAACTGGCACTAAAATCTCAATGGGGACATCTGTGTCTGTTGCGGCAATGAAATAAAAACCCGTCCCGAAAAAAAGAAAAAAGCTATCTGAGAACAGGTGTTCATGTTCCTCTACAAGTGAAGCCGCTCCAGCAAATTAACGGCTGACATTTTGAATTTCACTGATGTTTGCTTTTCTGTTGGCTGCTCAGCAGACAGAAAGTATTATTTTAGCTCGCTTTGCCTGAGTGCCCCTCACTGTGCTCTGCTGTGAATCGGGGAATAAATGCATTAGCTTCAGGTTCAGCGAAAATGAAAAACTCTGCACTCCCGCAGCTTAGATCCAACCCTACTAAAATCTTTACCCTGTCCCATTACTAAAAATCAAGTGGTGCAAGTGCAGTGCTTTTGACAAGCATGACATATGGATGGCATCTTTTAAACGAAATCAAAGTAAAATTGATGGCATAATACATGATACCAGAGTAAGAGATGTGTCTGAGCGATCCTCTGAAATCGAAGGTGTGTTTTAGTATGCGTCGGACCACAGGGAAATGGTGGATATCATTTTATCTGACAGCACTGGGCCAAATACTACATCATTAAAAGAATACCTACTGTTCAGGTCTGACTGGATTGAAGTCTTGAGGTAGGTAGGTCTCCATTTTGGAAATTCAGAAAGGTTTAGAAGTCAGAATGAAAATGTTGACTTACAAATTGGCACGACTGAAGGATATAGTTCACCTTAAATTCCCTACACTTTCTCTTTCTAAAGGCTGATCTGAACAGTGTGGACAAGCAGGGGCGTAGGTCATCAGTCCTGCGGGTCATGTTCATCCAGTCTGTTAGCTACTCAGGATTTTCTTTTGAAGCAAAGGAGAAGTGAGTGGAGGACAGTTTTGATATTTCTTATCAAACGGCTTCTTTCGCTACCTTGTTGAGGCTCCGTGCTGCGCTATCTTTGCCGCCCGGCGTGAGGTTCCTCAGCTGCACGTCGAGGAGATCCACCAGTTGAACCATGGCCTTCACTGTGTAGGTGATGTCCCCTGCCTGAAGGTTACGCTTAGTTTGCTCCGCCAATTCCCTGGCAATGACTGCAGCTGTCTCTCCAGCTTTTAGCTGTAAAAGAATGACAAAAACAAAACAAAAAACAGGGGTGAACAAACATAGACACATCTGAACTAGAGGTTTATTTCTCTACAGCTGGAGGAAAACTGTGGCAAACTTATTACCAGCAACCTTGAAACATGGGGAAAACATGACAAATTGCCACATACAAATGTGCAGACCCTTAAAATGAATGCCTTTTAGCCCATATACATTTTCGCAAACTGCTGCTACATTGCACACAATTAATGTGGCGAGATGGTACTCAGCTGAGTGTACACCAGGGCAAATATTGTATCTGGAAGCAATTATGAAATCAACTATTGAGGGAATTTCCCCAGGTAGCATTACAACTTTATGAAACTAATGGGGAGCACTGCAGCATGAGGGAAGCAGTGTGTGTATATGTTGCACACAGAGGAAAGATCCTGTTGGATATTTGTTACGTTTGAAAGCTTATGTGATTTTTGCCTCTTGGGAATTGTTAAAAAAAAAGAAAGTATATGCCTTTATTGTTTTAAAGACCTAAAATAAGGTTTGCTTATTATTTTACCACATTAATTTCTGGGGTTAAAAATTAAGACAAAGACGAAAATTCATCAAAGGTGTAGTATTTTTCCCAGTGCAGTGGAGCTGAAAAACATCAGGGTTTAGGCTAACTTTAGCATTCCCTATCCTGTCCTTTTTTTGGACTGGGAGATGTTTACACTCCAGCAACCCCATCCAAACATATCCATTAGTCCCACTTCTAAAAGCCTTTCTCTTGTTAAATTGAATGTGAAAACATATTGTTTGTCTGAAGTATGTGAGCTCAGAGGTCTTCAAATAGAATCATAAACTGCTGACGGTATTGACTTTTGCCTGTTTTCTTGGAACCTGTTAGCTTAATTTTCAGTATGTTAGCATCATGTGTAGCCATCACGTTAGGGTTACATTGTTCTTTCTTTCTTTCTTTTGCATTGTTCTCATTCTAAGCATTTGAAAGTCAGATGTAGACTGCATTTTCAACCACTTCATGGAGCTAAAGGTAGCTTCTTTAGCTAGCTAGCTTTAGCTGATACAATCTGCCAGCTATGTTTAACATTTCAGCAGCACGTCACCAGAGTAAGCACAAACTGCTGCTAACTATCCTTGTCATTAGCTAGTTAGCTCATTTAGCCATGCGGCTAGCGGTATGTGAGTTTGGAGCACTGGGGGAGTGTTGGCGCTCACACTACTAGCACAGGAGCTTTGCACTGGGACAGGTCGGGCTAGCTGGTTAGCATGTTAACTTCAGGAGATATCTCTTAATAACAGGCGTCATAACGTCAAAACAGTTTGTTCTTCACATTCTGTTAATCGTTGTTTTTGTAAATTTTTCAAATGTTTTCAATTAAAATTCTTACATATTGCACCTTTAAACTGCAAATATAAATGTGCCTCTTATTTTATTTTTAATATCTTACTTGTGAGCTATGGAGGAATCTGTTTATTGGCTAATGAGACTTCCCATTAGCCAAATTACACTGTACATTTCAACCTCTATCTAGCTCGCTAATTATATAAAGAGGTGCCCCTAGATGTCAACCTTTTCACACTTTTAATTTGTTTGCCTCTACTTGCCAAATGTTGAAATAAATGCTCCTTATGCAACAACTCAGAAACAAATTAACCCTTTTCAGTCAGATACCGTATATATTTTTTTTAATAATCCAAAATTCTTGGATTATTAAACATATCAATATGTACAATAATGACAACAAATATCCAATAGTCGGTCTTGTCTATGATCAAGGAACAACAACTGGTCTAACTTGACTAAATGCAGAACACCCTTTTGGTCTGATGCAGTTCAGAGGTCAGTTACCGCCAAGGTTTTAACTAATAGACCAGGCGCAGCAAGATGAGCCTCAAAACCGCAGTGACACCAACTAAAACAGGCCAATCCTGATTTACTCTGGCATCACCTGCCATAATCGTCTGTGAGTTTATTAGTCAAGCCAATTACGCTGCTTAAATTGGTCTTCACAGGGGTGTATGCAGGGGAATGTGTCTTTGGGAGATGTTTTTCTCTTTTCCCTCCCTGCTCTTGTCTCTTAATGAGGGTAGCTGAGGATGCAACGTAAATAGCTATGTTTTTTTTTTCCCTCCCTCTCTTTCTGCTCATCTTGTGTCATTTCTTCCTTTTTTTATCCTCTATATCTTCCTTTCTCATTTCGTCCATCGAACCATCTGGTAATGAGCAGTGCCACATACAGGAGGATGGCTCTGGATCTAAAATAATGAAGTGCCAGATGGATATTCCAGATCTCTGACACGTTGATCTTCATTAGTCTTCCTCGCTGCCGAAGTGTGATTCGCTTTTGAAAAAACAAAAAAACAACTAATAACACTTTTTGTTTAAAAATACACTCTCTACTTTTTTGTCAAGTACATCTTAACAGGTAATATTCTGTCAGAGTCGCACTGTTACTGCTGGATCCATGCAACAACATGGCCATAGCAAAACAAACCCAATAGCAGGCTCGGAAAAAAACTTTGCTTCAGTTAATTTCTCAGCAGCCTGTAGTGGGGCTTTACTGCGCCCCTCAAATGGCGCAGCACCGCACGGAAATGCACCTGATAATTTCTCTCCCTTCTACTCAGCCATCCTCCATCCATACCTGCAAGCTGCCGTTTGTTTAATGGGCCAAGCATTGTGCCGTTGAGTAGATCGTAAGTGTTATAACATGCACGCCTTAGGCTCCTATGAGTTTAAGGGAGAACATTTTCAACATTGCCAGCAATTCATAACCTGGAACCTCCAATCCTCACTCGCACTTACCTTCTCCTCTTCTGATTTGATTCTATTACAGATTTAAACATAGAAAGGTTTATATGGGGCTTTGCATAATAACTTCCCCGTGGAGGAGGAGATACAAATCATTTGTGCCTGAGAAGGATGGGACGCAACTGACTGCTGTATCATATCGTGGACCGAAGGCGGTCTATATTAGCAGTCCATTGGACTATGGTGTTGTGGTATTGGTTTTCACTCTGCCCACGATCCAGCAGCCACCCACCAGAAATAAAGCATAACCCTTCTATTGAATAAAACTCGGGGCTATCCATGACTTAAATTGACAAGTTAAGGAGAGACAAATAACAAAAGAGAAAACACACAATAGCTAAAGTGCTCTGAGCACAGGCGATGTGTAAACCTTTGATTTGCATTGTGAGCTGTGGCAAAAGTTAAACAAAAAAAAAATGTAAACATCAGATAACATTGAAACTCAGTGCCAAAACCTCCTATAGTTGTATTGTCAAGAGAAATGATGATCCCTGATCGGAAAAAAGAACAAAAAGCAAACCCCAACTGTGATGCGAGTTTAAGTAGCACAACTTCTGCTCATTATATCGAGCGGCTTGGTACCTTCTGGCTGATGAGGTTGACCCAGGGGGAGGTGCAGTTGCTAAAGTCGGGTCCTTGGGGGTCCCAGTATCCCTCTGGACCCACGCACATATATGAGGCCACGCCTAGAGAGAGGAGAAAGACAACAGCTTAGTGAGAACAATGCATCCGATCGAGAGGCGCAAGCATGTCAGTACAGACAGAAAAGCTACACTGACACATGTTTTGTAATATCTCTCAGTGTGTGTGAGTGTATGTGAGTCTTTCTTAAAGATTAGGACAATCAAGCTTAGCCACATTTCCTCATTCCTCTTACTCCTGTTTTCCATTATAGAGTGATGAAGCACACAACGCTATCAGTCTGGTCAACTAATGCCCAAATCTCCTGTGTTTCTGACTTTTCTTATTGGCAACACTCGCCCAAATACAACCGCAACATCCTAAGACACACACTTCTTACATGATTAAACTGATGGATGTAGCGAAATGTAATTGGATGGTTTTATCTTATAGCGAGCGAAATGAAGTTGCTTCACTTGAGACCAGCCGAGCTCACCCAGACAGCGTCTGTATTTAAATCATTAAAAGTCAGACAGTGTCTGCATGCGTGTGACAGTTCAACTCCTGCATGAGAAAGAAAATACACCAAAATAGGTGCCAATTAAGTCTGCCATAGCTGAATTCATCACGAAAGGTCAATTAAGCGCGCTCGAGAAGGCTGTCTCCGTGCTGACAGAGATGTGGTTCATGGAGTGACTGTCTTATAATTTTCCATCTCGGTTTGAGTGCAAATACACCTCTAGATATTGAGTCAAATATCTAGAGGTGGCCATCCTTTTTAAAAGGCCCCATATTACGCTCAGCTTCATACTTTCATGTTTAAGAGAAAGTGCTCTTGTGCTTTAATGTTCAAAATCAGATTTTTCTCACACTGTCCATTGCTGCAGCGCCTCTATTCCCCCTCTTATTGCTCAGTTTTAGGGCCTGTCTCTTTAATGCTCCCCTCCTGAAAAAAAGGCCAGTCTGCTCTGATTGGTCAGCTCTTGCGGGCCTGAGCAAGAACCGCCCACCATGTTAATGCATCGGCTCTGTCTTTGTTTTTGCAACCACCACCATGCTGAAGGTGATGACTGTATAGTTGTGACATCACAACTATACAGTTGGCTGTCTGACCTTGCTATATCTACCTTCAACCTTCTTAATCGTAATTAATAAATGAAATACTTTTAATCAAGAGACATGGGGCATAAACCTGCACTTTTTGTGGACACCTGATATTTGCAATGAATTCATTGTGTCCAAAAACAAGAGTGTCTTTCACTTGTTCTTCCAGGTACCTCAAATAACTTGCATCTATATTTTCACGGCTGACATCAGCAAGGCTACATGCTGACATTAAATCGCCCTTGCTTGTGCTTAGCGGGAGGGTGCGTTAGAGGGCGAGACGAGCAGCATTAACAGATATAAATTTTGATTGACATATAATTTCCTTCCCCAGTCCACCTTGGACAGCCTTACGTTTGATGGGTTTATAAGATAAGGGACTCTGCATTTCCTCCTATACCGAGAGGCAGGAGAAGGAGCATGAAAGAGAGGAGTGAGAGAGGGAGTCGGAGGGGGGAGACGCAATGACAGCAAGCCAAGTGAGGTAGATGGAAGGGGGGAGCTCGAGGAACTTTCAAAGAGTGGCAGAGGAAGCTCACACAGTCGTGTTCTGCTTGGCAGTGTCGTCTGAAGAGCAACGGCTTTGAAGAGCACGCTGAGGGGAGATGGGGTATGTGTTCCTCTTATCTTGCCATATGATGGCTGTTAGTGAGGTCTCGACGGGTGCTGGTGGTGCCCATTAATGAACCCTGTATGTACTGTATGTGTGTGTGTGTGTGTGTGTGTGAGTCTGTGTGCTGATTGATGAAATGATTTTTTGGGCTTCGAGCCAGATTTGATTGTATCATGTCATTCCCCGTTCTAGGTTGACTTGCTCTATAAGAAAATCGTGATGGGGAAGTTTTCATCTGATTTGCATGATCTCTTCTTCTGGGTTAGTAATAATGTATTATCACCGCTTATTTTATTTATGCAGCAATACTATCTGACAAAAGAGAGCCTCAATATCAAGGTTTCCAGGTTAGCTTTTGGTAGAGTTTAAGCCCAAGCACGACCCTGGTTGCAAACACACCGGCAGAGCTGTGAAAATGCAGTGGGCGGTGCCTGCTCAGGCCTGTGAAAGCCGGCCAATGAGTGACAAGGCTTTAGTTGGGGGCCTTATAGGTACAGGCATGAAATTGGGGGGTGAATAGAGTTGTTGCAGCAAGAAAAATCATGTGTTTACTGAACATTTAAGCAGGTAAACATATTGTAGAAGAGACACACAAAATGTAAATCAACCTGGAAAGGTTGCATATTATGTGACCTTTAAAAAGTCTATACTGAGTGGCCAGGCCTCATTACAATATGAGCCGCTGTGGGATCAGCACTTTACTTTCAGGGGAAAAGCTTCTTTATCTAAAGCAGCCAACATTTTATCTTAATGCACACTTGACTTCATTCCCTTAGTATTGATACAAAGTCAGAACTGGAACAACATATATGAAAACAAATGGTCTGATGCCTGGTACACGAAGCTCAGCAAGCCCTTTCAAAACGCTGCACACAAATGTGTTTAGCCAGTAATTAATCACACCAACTGTGTCCTGAGAGACGGGAAATATATATGGGCGTGTGTGGTGTATTAGTTACTAGTTGACATACAGATGCAATGCTAAGCTATCTTTTGGCTTGCATCAGTGAGTCAGGAATGACAGAATGAGGGGGGGAGGGGGGCAGGAAGCAGGAAGGAGGGCTGCATGGGGAGTGTAAACATAAACAAAACACACACCGGCGACCAACATCAAGGCGAAGAGCCTCACAGTAGACTGTGTCTCCTAACGAGAGTATTGACATCCTCACAGAGTGAAGGGATAAAAAACAAAAAACATGTACACTTCACTGGCAGACTTTTTCATTTGTGAACAGAGGAATGTTTGATGTTTACGGAAGATTAATCAGGTTAACTGCATGCCATTATTTGAACCGACGTGTAATGACACACATTGTTATGCTCTATTGATGCTCCACACACTGTAAAGTGGGAGACCTTCCAACAAAGGAAACAGCGGGAAAAGTATGTGATTGAAGCCCGCTGCCACCACAAACTCCAAATGAGTTTGGCTACAATGCAGTAGTAGAAGAAGTGAAAGACATTAGCTGTATCTTTTTTTATGATAAAATGAACTTGTAAGTTTAAGTGTGAAATAAAGTTCTCCCATTAAATATTTGTCATGATAAAAAAATCTTCCGTACCTATGGTTCCAGGTGGACATGGCATCTTGGTCACCATGCCCTGCTTGGTCTTGGGCCAGGAGATGTCCATCATCACCAGGGGATTGCAGTACTCTACCCTGATGTTGGGAAGCTTGGAGGAAGGCGGCGCCCTGTTGTCGTCCTCTGGTGCCAACCCCTCCACCAGCGTCTGGACAGGGGCCACTGTGGACGTGGTCCGGGGCCACTGGGCCATCGCGGTTGTCGTAGCAGGCATCTTGGTAGTAGTAGTCCTGGCTGTCGTGGTCGTCATAGTAAGAGTGGTCGGTCGAGTGGTGGTCCTTGTCGTCATTGTCGTCGTGTCCATGTACACCATGACAGAGGAGGATGTTTCTGTCGAAGCAGAGAGAAGAAACAAAGTCAACTGATGTACTCACAGAAAAAAGGAGAGTTTTGAAAAAGAAGATTGAGTTTAAATGTCTTTCTTTTTGCAGTCACACTTCATTAATGTCTGCGAGTGAACTTATTTTGGCACTGGGGAAAAAAAAAAGACAGAGCGTTCGCAGAGGAGTTTCTGTTCTTGCCTCTTTTCCACGTGTCACTTTAAGAGAAGATGGTTCAAAGAGGATCAATTGGAACTGGCAGGTGTGACTTGCATGGGCATGGTGTCTACGATGGGACTGGCTAAGCTAACACAAACACACACTATCCATATGCACACTTACAGCTGTGCAGTCTAAATAGAGCTGTTGAAGAGGGCATATCTCTGAGAGTCAGACACTGGATGTTGTAGTTACATACTATTTCTGGGTCAGCCAGGATAAACTGAAATACCTATTTCCTCCCTGTGGATACACTCCAGGGGGTGCTTGCTAATGACGCTGTTTAGCTGAGCTGTTGGGGACAAGGGCTATCATAACACAAACACACAAGGAGACATATACTGGCACAGCTATCCCTTTTTCTCAGTTTCTTCGACTCCCTGTCATCAATCATCCCATCGACTCATCTCATTCTGTCCCCTTTATATTTCTTCCCCTGTGTCCCTGATTGGAAAACAGGAGCCCCAAACTAATTTAGCGACAGGCTTTTTATGAATGTGTGGACTTGGTTAACCCACACAGGGTCAGAGGACACACAGAAAGGTCATACCTCGTAATATATCTTCAGAAAGAGGGAAGAAGCCAGGCTTTTTTCTATGAAGCAGTTCTCTATGGAAGATCTTTATTTAGAAAGATTGCTCTGTGTTACTCATTACACATTTGCATTGCATTGTTATTTTTGTACGATATTCTTCAATATGCTACGCTGACATTTCTATATGTCGTGATCTTATTACTCTGTGTGGTTTGGAAGAAGGCAGCTTACTCTAGGCCCTTTAAATAAGTTCCCACGAGAGAGCACTTTCTCACACGCTCACACACAAACACTCATACCCAATCTGGGCCTTTGCAAAAATGCAATTTGGGATGGGCGTTGTTTCCGCCCTAATGCAGAGATACAATCAAAATGACAGAAGTGACAAATGGTCCCCATCTTTGTATGAAGGGGGCGCAAAGCAAAATTTAATGAGGGTCGATTTTAGGTTGGCAGGTGTAATGGACGTCACACATCCAGAGAGCTTAGATAACAGACGTGACTGCGGAAATCCAGTTCAGCGAGTTTCAAATTGCAATCGGACGATTTCTCTGTATGGGGAATTTGAAAAGCGGCGAAATAAGATGGCATAAATTAGTGCCACGGTTTGGGAATCGCAGAGACGCCTGGAGGCTGTAATGACACAAACCAGACCGCTATCAGCAGTCAATGCATTCGACGCTTAACAGCCTCAACGACAGCCAGGGTTGATTAAATAGGTTGCAGCCGCAGCAAGAGTTCCAGGCTGATTGAGTATTTGTTTTCTCCAGAAAACAAAAAGGGTTGTTGTGTTCCTAAGATCCACAGGTATCTTGGACACTCCTGCGGAGGCAGTCCATCAGTGAAGTGGTACTATAACAAGAATCTAATTGAATTGCAATGTGAACTAAACGCATGCGGAGCCTTTTTTTTTTTTTTCTTTCGCCCAGCTACCTGGTAATGCATGGCATATAACTTAAAAATTTCTCTCACAGACAGAAAAAAACAAATCAGCAAAGTATAGAGCCGTAAATGTTAAGCGGAAAATACAAGACCGTGGAAAAGACGCTATCACACTGGTGTGTCTGGATGCAAACACTTGAATAAGCGAGCATAAATGCACAGTCACGTGCTCACACACCGGCAACCACACACTCAGTCACAAACCCTCATCAGCCAACATAAACTGACACCACCACCCATCAACAGGGCTTTAAAAAAATCACATGAATGCTCAAATAGGTATTTAACATTTCTACCAGCCACCAAGACATCACCATTTACATTCTATAACCACGATTAGACATCATCATCAATCTGCGCCGCAGCAGCCCCAGTGGCTGCAATGATCGTGTTAATACGAGGGAGAAATATCTTCGAGGACACCAGCCTATTTATTTGATTATTTATGAGAGAACTTATTTACGCATGTGCATTTGAAGGAAAGTGATGATGACCTCAAATATGTCACCCGCAGTCTCTGCAAAGGGAAGCAGCATCAATTTAAGTATAATTGAAATCAGCTGGTGGTGCTTAACCAGCATATAGTAAAAGGAGACCATTAGAGCAGCTCATGGAAATCTGATCATGGAAATGCACTGCTCATATTGAGGTCAGCAAAGGTCACAGTGCACAGGCTCAGATAAGCTGGTGGCTAAAAAGGGTGTGCAGACGGGCCCATTAGGATAAGGGAGTTATTGTGCTGGTCAGGACGGCTGATGCAGGAGTGATTTTGACTGTGACAGATTTTTTGCTGAGGGAGTGTGTTGCTTTGGCGGCCCAGAATGCAGAGTAAGTAGTAAGCTGCACAGAGACACGAGACACATCGACCATAGATTCATAGAAAAACATAATAGGAATAAATAAGGTGACAGGTTGTATATTTTAAAATATTTCAAAAATATCAGTGGCATCCATTATCTAAATCGGTTTTAAGGAGAATTATGTAATTATTTTTCTTTTACTTATTCAAATACGAAGTTGTATTCATTCGTAAGAAAGCTTGACTTAGCGTAGCTTGTGGTGGCAGACATAGCAAAAAATACTTTGTTAACTTAAAGCGTAACTCCAGCATTTTACACATTAAAGTGCGTTTACATGTCTTGGGGAGTACTACTGCATATATGGGAAAAAGTAGTATAAAGCATCTTGTAGCTCCAGAGGAAGCTGCATTTAATCGGATAAATGGACCAGAGATAGCAAAACCTGTTGCCTACATTACCCACAATGCAACTTAGCCACCGAGTGACATCAAGTGCTTCTTTTAACATATGCAGTAGCACTCTCCAAGACCTGTAAACACACTTTAATGTGTAAAATTGGTGGATTTACCCTTTAATCTCCTTTAGTCTCTTCTTGTGCTCCTGTTAAGCTATATTGAGGCATGTCACGGATATCAACAGAAACTAATTAGTAAACACAACATGCCCTACCGAGAGGCTGCTTCTGGAACATTTTCAGTGCTAAGAGCCACAGAAACTTTAGCACACCTGTGGACTGACAGGTGCGTAGGAGAAGACAAAATCACAACATAAAAACACACTGTCCTCTATACTTGTATTCAGAAAAACAATGAATAATGTCTCACTGACCTGCTCTTTATTTTCCAAAATGATCTTAAGTGAGGTGCTTTCAGGTGAGATCACTCATTACCTTCACATCACTCACATCACGTCATTCAGATCAAGATTAGCAGCGGCCGACTTCCAATACATTACACTGCAAAAGTAGCTTATTTAGTTGATTTTAATTGATGTGACTATGAGGCTAACAGCAGGGGCAACCATTTTGAAAATATTACTCCTAAGACAGAACAGAAGCTTTCCTGTTGCTCCCATACATTGAATGCGACATGCCAGCACAATGGGACGACAGGCAACAAACATGTTCCTGGTGACATATGGGGTGTTTACTCGTCAAACTGACTCAGTGAAGTCAGTCATGCAGCATTATCTTTCTTAGGGTTGCTACCATAAGCTCACATTAGCCACCATAAGATATGATGTGCTACAACGAGCAATGTTGTGTTTTATTGCCTACGATCTTCTTTGAGAGGAAGACTGTGCTTTCTAATGGCATATGGTCTCGCTTTGCAGTTAATGATTAAACTAGTCAAACACCCAGCTATCATTATCTCTCGATTTCAGAGAAAATTTGATTAATTTCATTTACAGATCCTTTTAAAATAATAATGACAAAGGTTATCATATCACCTTCTTTAATACTTGAGGTAGTATGACAGTACGGAGGAATATAGCTGCAGGACATCGCCATCACAGCATGAGGTTAATTCAAAGTCACTAGGAACCATGTCTAGAATGTAATTCCATACTTCCGGATGATCCCGTTGAGCCCGCTGTTGAATTATTTTTCACCACGCAGCATGTTAAATACGCCTGCAAAGGCTCACACAAGAGGCAGAGAGCAGGAGTGGAAAAGAAGAAAGTGTCCTTGAGCAAACTTGTATATCTTTTCCATGAGATGAGCACGAAAAAAAAAAAAAAAAGGAAAGCCAGCAGCACACAGCAGCCACAGTCTGCAGGCACGATCGCCTTGGAGACAACACAAGGACATTTTGTTTTGCTTTGCCAGCTTTCCCATTCTATCCAAAGGGATGAAGAGAGGAAAAAACTTTGCTCAAGAGCACCAACGAGGTGAACAAGACTTTGGTATGCTCCGAGGGACTCGTGAGTGACCTTAGAGGAAGATTTCAATGTGAGATTGGTTGTGAGTTTTAGAAAAACAACTAAACCGTGGTCCAAGAAGAAGACAACGAATTTGGAATATAGATGGTTGAACTCTTCTTCTGCTCTTGTGAATTTCATATTTCAATATCCACTTAACAAGCACTTCCTCACTGCAGTATTGTTAATTATAATTGCGTCCTCGGATGCATTTAGGTATTCCACAATGATACAAGGCAAAGTTTAAGAACATAATTCAAAAAGTGGCCTCAAACCTCAAAGTAATTTATCTTCTGTATATTAAAGATTCAATGCTTTCTCAAAGGCATTACAAAGTCGATTAAAAATGAATAATGCTAACAGCCAGCTATCAGATATTCATGATTTTTTAAGCCAAGGGTTCCTACACCTAAACAGGCGACCTTTACATCAATAAGACAGGACAAACGTCTGTGGGCACGCCGACTTCCTCTCACTGAGACTCACTCATCATTTACGCTCAGCTTCTGTTGCACAAAAGTCCCCCTCAACAAAACGCGTGACGTCTGTTTCCACCGCACACAGAGCTTTGTGCTTCATTTCAAAGCATTAATTTCTAACTAATTAGCCTCTCTCTCTGTATCCCAGGGCTCGTGGCTTCCACAATTAGATAAGCCCACTCTACTTCGCTCCAGGAAAAAAACCTGCTATGCTATTATGAAATGAATCCGGTTCATATGACTTGCCGTTTCCGCACCGAGAGCGGGCTCGACGGCTCTGAGAAACTTCTGCAGACGCCAGATCAAAGGAGGTGGAGAGGGCTTTCGGGGGGTAAAAATGAAATGAGCCTCAGACGGTAAAGTGACTCGACCAACCTCGTGCTGAACCCAATTACCTCCTAATTTTAGAAGTTGAACCTTTATGCATGGTTACATCTTCAGTAGGGACTTTAGAAAATATCTGACAGTCTTTGTGTGATGTCACCCATTAACTTTCCACTAAACTGTTTAAAGCCTGCAAAATGGGATTTCTGGGTGCTGGGACATGTATTTTTAGAAAGAAATGTACTTGAAGACCAAATCCGTGATCACAGACATTAAGGGATAGAAAAAAGTTCCAACCCTGTACTTGGTTGTTTGGTCTAAAGGGTGCTGCTTCCACTTTGTAGCTCAGTCTACTTCTGTTAAAGTTTGGTCTGATGTCAGAACCTCTTTTCTAGGCACAAGACAATGAACCTAACTTCACTGGAACAAACTATATGGCCATGTTGATGTTCCTCATCATTGCGATCATAAGTTTTGACAGTTCTGGACACCAGTGCAAACAACTGTGTTACAATTTATAATACCATCAATGATTCATGATGGTTTGGTGCAATCTGTTAAGCTTTCCCTCTAGTATTCAAACTGAGAGGCTTTCCTGCGTGGTGACAGTGCTACTGCTCTACTTGCATTATATTAGGGGTTGTATAATGTTTGAGAACTAAAGATGCACATATTCAACAATTGTACTAACCCAATTGCCAGAATAAATGTTTGTGCAAACCACAAATGCTGAAACTTTACATGTCTTTATGTTGCAACATTTCTAGGTTTCTAGGTTGAATTTTCAATTTTACGTTGTGACAATGCTGCGCTTATTGCCTGGTAAGGTTTAAGCAACATAAAAACAAAGATCATGTTTTGGTTCAAAATACCTGCTTTGGTCACCACAAACATTGTTGGAAAGTCTCCTTAAAAATAGCCAGGTTTTAACGCAGACTTGAACTGTGGTCAATAAGGTACTTACTGTATGACACGTATAATTGTGAACTTATGTGTAACATTAACTGGTACTTTAATCTTGGGACTGGGCTACACAGTGTTGTGTTGTGGATTGTTTGGAGGCTAGCAAATTTCTGTCACCATGAAATCCCTGAACCACCATCCGAGAACTCATGAAGTCACTGCTTGCTTTAACCTACTTGAGTTTCTGTTGCTTGTGTAATGTTTGTAATTGCTAATTCCTGAGGAAGTGTTTTTCCAAATCTTTGTTGTAGACAGGGACTTTGGACCCAATAATCTGTCAAGTAGCTATTAATTACTAGTGTGACAAAATGTTGGCATGAGGTGCTCAAAAAGTCAATACAGTCATGTAAAAAAAAAAAAAATGAGATTAACATTAAAGGACGTGTCCCAATCTGACCCTATCCCTACAAAATAAAAACAAAGAAAACTGGAGAAAATGTAATTGAGGCTGTTACATGTTAACCAAGTGGTTTCTTATATCTCGGCCATCAGCTAATTAAGCATTAATTCATAAGGCACGATGTCAAATGTTATCTATGATGAGAAATACGTACATACATATGCAGAAAGAACATCTATTTTAAGCTATCTCTCAAAGCCTCTTCACAATGGCATGAATCACTGAGCTCCCAAGCTTATCAATTCCCTAATGTTTATGTCATACGATCCCACTGAACGCTACACATGTCCTAGCTGAATGTTGGGAAAATAAAATGACGATAAAAGTCCCATCATTTAATGGAGCCTTTTGTGGCAGGCCCACAAATCCATCAGAGAGTGCAACTGGGACGTGGGGAGTGGAAGGGAGGTGGCGGCGGCGGTGGTGGTTGTGGAGGGGTGCGGTGAATTATGCAGCCAGACATCCGGTAATGCTTCGATATCATCTGACATGATGAGAACCGTAATGGATGGGAGCTATGCATTGTTTGGCAATTAATTTCTCATTCCCTAGCTCTCTTGCCGGGACTTGAGAGGGCATCTATGGAGGTCACACAGCTCTGGGAGAAGCGTATGTGCCGGGGCTGATATATATGCACACGTGGAAACAGGCCCAGAGAGATACTCGCAGTATTGAGTTAAATGACAGAGGAGACGTGGGCAAAGCCTGTTCGCATATGCACTACAGTAAAGTACTGTAGGTATGAATTCAAGGCAGGTAAATACATGAAAAAGCCACAAAAACACAAGCGCTTTTTGACTAATGTGCATAAATATTCGCTCATCTGCATTCAGAAAAGAGGATTACACTAATTTGAGTTTTAATTTATTTATTTTATATACTCTCAAAAGCCTCAAAACCCCCAAACCAAAGTACATCATGCAAATTCATTATGCACCTACATACTATGTATATGCAGTTCGTACATTACTGTACTGGTGTGTATTAAAAACACTGAAAAAACATATTTAGCAACATCTCTTTGAAGCAAAACTGAGGAAGGTTGGATTCTGTTCCAATCTAATGAGCCAAAACTCAAGTCTCTCAGGCTACTGACGAGGCCAATCATCGACAAACATACCAAGAGAAGCAAAAGGAGAGAAGAGGAGTGTAAGGACATGAACACAGGAGATTTCAGACTCACAAAGAGGAAAGGCACTCTCCTCCAAGGTCTCACCATTTGCCAGGGAAAAAAAAAAAAAAAATGAGAGCAAGGCTTTTCAAAAGACTGTCAACCAACACTAGAATGGGCCAAATGGAAAGGGCAAAGCTGAGCAGAGGAACTATGACACTGGTGATGAAGAGAGTTAAAGATGCTTCAGAGGCCTCCAATCAGATTTAGTCGGCCGATTGGCCAAAAGAAATCACTTCGAGCTTGTGTGTCACCAAGCTTAACAGGCTTGGCGACGCAGAGGCACACCCATCTAATGTGGCAATTTCGAGGGGCTCTAGAGAAACTGGTAGCCATATATTCACACACACACATACACTTCAGGAGAGTGGAGGAGAAGACCCACGCACTTTAGTGCAACAACCAACTGAAAACTGTGACAAACCACAATTTTATATCTTGGCCCTACACTCTCGAAAGAGTTGGAAAAGCACAATGACACATGTACAGAGGCAGGGACAAATGCACTTGTGT
Organism: Pagrus pagrus; assembly: GCF_965226575.1. Classification (NCBI taxonomy): domain Eukaryota; kingdom Metazoa; phylum Chordata; class Actinopteri; order Spariformes; family Sparidae; genus Pagrus; species Pagrus pagrus. The sequence goes on along the minus strand of NC_140204.1, from coordinate 14,143,398 downwards.
GCACCTAATAATCCCCATAAGTTTCGCATTACACAAAAGTCTTTGATTTTGCACTATAAGTATGTTTTTTTCCCATTTCTGCACGTCAGGAGAGATGGATAGGGTGTTGGCCTTAACTGAGGGATTGCCTGCCACTGCTCTCACTACACAGGTGATCTGTGTATGATTTCTGGATCAAGGTAGAGCCGCCGAGGCCCATGATGGATGGCCAGTCAGGACGAGGGACGGCAGGCAAAATCATGTGATATATATATACATATAATGGGGTATCACACAGAGCCAATGAACGAACACGCCACATTCTGAACCACTTGAAACGCGTGCTCACATGCTCATATCGACAAAGGGTTCATTCAGATTCCACACCAGAAATAAAAAAGAGGTGAACTAAGATCAGCAAAACACACACATGCACTAATAGGGTAAGAATGATTACGTTTTACAATAAACTTCAAATGATTCTGACACGAGGAAGGTTTCAAAAAAGGCTCTGAAGCACCAACAAAGTGCTCCCTGTTTCCATGCAAAAAAATCTAAAGCTGCATTACCAACAGAGCCCCATTGTGTTGCAGCATTAAAGGGTTTGCAAGAAGAGCGTGCATTTGTGCACGTGTGTGTGCGCGCAAGTGCTTTAGGAAAATCATTCTGAACTATAATCCTAAACCTTGCACTTTCCCTAGAAGGAAATTGCCCTATGCAAGAGGTGCACCCGGCATGTGAGGAGTGCGTAGTCTGCAAATAAGCATGTAGCCTACATTTCTAAGCCGTGACATCAAAAAGGGCTTCATGCAGCATGCAAAAGACAGTTTTTTTTGTGGAATAGGAGCATTTAGTTTGAATTACGAAGAAAGATTCTCCTTAAAGCTTTGCAATCAAGAAAGAAAAGGTTCAGGTCATGCAATAGATTGTTAAAGTAAATCAATCAAAAGCAATGATAGGTACTGGAAAGCTGGTGCGTTAGCATTGGAACCCAAAGGTTCAAACAGATTTTGCCTTGAAGAGCAACGTGAGTCACACTCTGATCGTCTCCACTAAATCCTGCCAGCCTGCATATACTGTTTAGACAGTCTTAATCAATTTAGCATGTGTCAGGCACTTCCAAGCAGAGCCAAGAAAGGCCTGAGAGTCCAAAACAGCGGCTGTTTCTGCATGAAGGTTGGGGCGCCACGACTGCGGACTCCCTCCGAGCTATCGTGGCTGGCACCGTGCCCCGGCCAGATGGCAACATGTGGCAAAATTACAGGGCTGCCAGACAGTGAATGTATCTATGACACCAACTGTGATACATCATATGCAGCAATCGAGCCAACAAAAGAATCTCTCCCAAAGTGGCGCATTCAGAAATCAGAGGTTGCCTGACTGAAATGTGCGACGAGGGGAACACCCCGCGGATACTTAAGTATCAACAGACTAATAGACACTGATTGCTGTATTCTGTAAACAGTACTCAACACACAGTCCTCAGATCACACTTGGATCTGAATACGTTAATTCGAATGATAGAAATCACTGAAAATCTGAAAGTGAATTACTGTACACAGACAGCAAACACGTCATTGTAAAGTCCATAAGAAGACTATAGAATAATGTGGGGCTGAACCTGAAGAATGCATCCAAGGTAACAAAGATATATTGTAAGATACGCAGCATGAATTTTATGCCATAGCAGCATATTAGTGCTGCAGCAGCAGGTGTGTGAGACTGAGGCTAATATTCTCATGTGGCTGCCCTCGTCTTTGCAGTCCTGTGGAGTCGATGCAGCTAGTGACTCATGCTCACTGTGGCAGACAGCTCAGAGGATGTTCTGGTAAAGGTGAGGCCAGGGGTAACGTCTTCGGTCAAGTTTAAGGAAACAACACTGTAACGACCTAGTTGCACTCACTGTCAGACCAATAAGCTTATTTGGTTTGAAGTTAGATATTAATACTTCCATTCTGTGAGTGAATTGGCAATCAGCAAGGAGACAACAATCTCAATGTGACAGGACGACACCAAGGCTACAAAACAAAGCATCTACAGAAGCATCATGATACGAAACGTAAGTTATATTCCAATTCCTTTGGTTAAGTCAACAGAGGGACTTGCCAAAGACAGTGAAATAAAAAGTGAATATCCCAGGCAGTGAAGTTTTACAGATGAGAATAAACAGAGTTGACCGTCTTAGTTGAAAGAGCCTACAGCCATGTTTGGCAGCTCTTTGAGGCAAAGTGATGCTTAGCTAATGCTAAAGTCAGCATGCTACAACACAATGTTTACCATCTCAGTTGTTCAGTAGCACTTAACACAAAGTGCAGCTGAGGCTGATGGGAAAGTCATCGGTTTAACAGGTATGTGGTCAATAAAACGATTGACCTGACGATGGTGCTGGATGAAAAGTGAAGAGGTAAACAATGCTGTTACAGTTAATCCTCCGAAGACCGTGAATACCTGGTCCAAATTTCATGGCAATCCATCGGACAGTTGTTGAGAAATTTCAGTCTGGACTAAAATAGAGGACTGATCGACTAATAAACTAACACTGCTACCTAACATTGAATATTTTATCATTTTAAATGTGTTCCCAAATGTGTAATGCGACAAGCAGATATTGTGCCCTAACTGGCTCGCTGATCCGTGACACTGAACAGGATAAGCAGCTAGGAAAATGGATGGATGGTTTGTTGAGCAGTAAGAAATAGTGCAGTTGTTGTGATGTACTGGTTTTGACGGAACAGTAGCGTTTTCCCAGGGGTGATTGCCGGGCCATAAGCAATTACACTACACATTATCTTGACACTGACTTCATGCAACTTATCCACTCGGAGCTGTTTGCAAGCCTCTGCATCCTGCTAACAATTCACTACAATTTGTCCTTAGTGGAGGGGACGGTTGAGCTGAACCACACAGTGATGGAAGAGGTGGGAGCACTCTAAACGGCGGATTTGGAGAACTGGGTCACGGACAGTTGGAAGACAATGAATTTCCACAACTGGGAAGATCAACAACCTCTAGAGAGAGGTCATTGTGGCCTTTGTGAATGAGTTTGCATAATTTACTGATAGGACACATGTCACATTCGCTATGTTCCTGTATTAATTCAAGCATTATATATGCAGCGTGTAGTGCTTTGTATCAACCTTATGTTTTCTTTTATTTTATGTTTTAAAAAAATAATAATTCACAGAGCAATCTATTTCCCAGTTGTCCTTGCAAATTCGGCAATTAATCTGGCCATGTAGAGGGGGACTAATGGTAGAAGAGCTTTTATATCTGCCTGCTAATAGCAGTCTGTGCAGCATATTTTTTATCACCAATTCAGAGAATTTAATTATCAATGGAGTTGTCATGGAAGCACTCTTGGGCATAGATCATCTGTCCTTGAAAACATCCTGTTTGGGAGAAAAATATTGCTCTGTCTGTTGAGGACACTTCAGCATCTGTGCAGATCGGCTCAGGATTATTGTGGGGAGTACTAAAAACGCAGGAAAACAGTTTCTTTTTCATGAATATCATAAAAAGCGATTCGCTTCTTTGTGTTGATGAGATAAAGAAACAACTCACTCAACTCTATCATTAGCCTGCCTCGTGCCCTGTAGCATGTGCAGTGTCGCGGCGTATGTGGTTCAGCATACGGCACAGGGCCCCAGCTGTGGACCTGGGCATGTCTCTCCTGCTCTGTTGCCCATGCAGCATGCTCCAGTGGCATGGCAGGTCATGCATGCTCGCGGTGGTGGAAGCACAAGTGGAAATGAGCTCGTGTCAGAGCAATCACAGAATGACACCTTTTCGGGAAGTGTTAACAGGCACTGTGATCATGACACTGGATCAAATTTCAAAAGCTCATGTTTGCAGCAAAAGGAAAGTACAACACTGGCTTTGGGATCTGCAGAGAAAGCAAAAGCAAAGCGCCACTGGTCGTTTTGCAGAACAGCTATTGTTGTAAGTTTCTGTGACTGCTATTTCCAGTTTTCCTTAATCGCATTCAGCTATTTGATTTATCTCGTCCTCACTGGAGTAGTGTGTCACCGTTTGAGACGGCAGCATTCAGCAGCAAATACAGACTTATTTGTGTGTGATGAAGTGGTCTACAGTGATGCTATTTTGAACAATGTTGTGCTGCCACAATTATGCAATTGTGCAATCTCAAAATGAGGCGTCTTATAAAACATCTGCATGGAAAATGTGCACAGCTAAAAATACTTAACCAGAATAAGTCGGCTTCCTCTGTATTTGGTCTGGGAGTTGATCAAATAAAATGGTTTATCACTCCGCAGTCCATTCAATCACTCTTTCATCTCTTATGCGTCTGTTTATCTGACATTTATATCTGTTCTTTGACTCCATCCATCCGCTTAATGCAACGTTTTATGATCTATATTCATGCAGCAGCCTCTTTGGAGGGCAGCCTGCTCTGCACAACAGCAGCCAAACATCAAGTCAACATCTCACCGGGAAGTCTAGTGCTGAGAATTTGCATTTGCATATGTGTGTGTGTGCACGCAAGTGATTGTGTATCACTGTTAAAAAAGACATGGATAACAATTGAATACAGAAAGCACAGAACAACGCCATTTCACTTTCCTTAACTACAACAAATTATACTATGGGTTGTCGAGTATTATCAAAACCAAACGCTGTAAGCATGGCCAGTGAATGAGTGAATATATTACAGGGAGTGTTGAAGCAGGACTCAGTGTATAAAAAAGATTTGGGCTCGAGCAGCAGCCAACTGAGGAAAATAAATTAAACTGGCAAGCGGCAGGTAGAGAAAGCTCCCGAGGAGAAAGCAGAGGTAAAGACTTCACAGTCAAATAACTTGTGACATTTTTGACTAGAGCTGTTGATGAGATAGAGCAAAGAATTACCTTGGTGTGTCAAAACAGGTTCTTTTTTCCCATTTCATACTTCCCAACAAGCTCCAATTTATAAAAAGAACAATGGAGTGGATAAATTAGACTTTTCAAAAGAGTTTTGTGGAAGTTTAATCCGAGCGGTCGCTTGTTCTTTTGTTAGAGCAACCGCCAGAGTTGGTAAAAGATTTAGCTTGTGGCTGAAACACACAGTATGAAATATTTAGTGTTAAACACCCACTGTGTGGTAGACTTCAAGACAATTTAGCTACTCCTTTTTTGTGCCTGACAAATGTTTTCTCATAAAAGTGAGAATTGATAAAGCTCATTATACACGTGCTAGCGATGGTTGTTGCTGGGTTTTTTACCAGTCGTTGCTGCTGCAGTTTTATGCTACTCATTATTTGTTTTTGTCTATGTGCAGTATCTTTCAGAGAGTTTAACTTTATTTCACTTTCATTTCAGAGACTAATTAACATACAGAAATAACACATTGAGCTGCATACCATACAGGCAATTATCACCAGCCCACACGGTCTTGGGGTGCTACATTTAAGATATTTTTTCTTCCATGTTATGTCACTCGACTTGATCTAAATATGAAAAAAAAACAAGACTTAAAATATGGGGCGAAGAAACAACATGCTGGGAATATCTCTGTTTTTAGAGCCATTCACGTGCCAATGATGAAAATGTAAAAATGTAATTTATTCTAAAGGTATGAGTAGATCAGAAGGATCATTATAGGCATACGGATTTATTCTTTTGGAGGCATGAATGTGTCAAGCAAATTTAATGTAAATCTATGCATTAGATTATGAAGATACTCGAGTGCATAGTGACTTCTGCTGGTGCAACTGAAAAGCTTATAGAGGGGATTAGGTACATCCTCAGGGGAGTAGGAGTTTGCATAGCAATCTGGTAATCTAACAAATATATTTTTGAATGTATTTGTTGTGGCCAAATGGAAAGATGGCTTTTTCGAAGAAAGGTCGATGGATCACCAAAATTGTGAGGAATTATCCTCTTGGAATCTGTAATTTCCCTCCTCTGAAGCAAAGTTTAGGGTGGCTGGATGGACCAATGCCATTATCCTATTATCCTGTTGCAGAAATGTGAGTGAAATGTCTGTGATTTCCTGTCGTCTCTCATTACAGTAAAAACTCGGACAAACAATTTCTACTTGAATACCATTTCAATACACTGCACCCACCCTGAAACACTAAACTGCAATGAGCACTGAAATCAACATCTAAACATGTAGCATGAATAAATATTAAGAGAACGGATTAAAAACAAAATTGTTGGTCTTACCGAGCCTGTTATCCAATGCTCCAAAGTCCAGAGAGTACTTGACGACATGGTAGTTGTTCCAAACATACAGCAGGTTGTCCCTGGGATTGTAATCCACTGCAGCGATGTACTGATAGGAGTTTGGGAAAGGGATGTCCAGAAACCCATCTTTACTCAGCTCTGTGTTGTAGATGTAGTCAATCTTGTTTCCTGTTGCCTCATTGTCATCGTCCTCATACACCGACTTCACTACATAGAGGATTCCACAGATCATGAAGGCGTTGGATGCCGAGCGCTTGTCATAAGCTGTGTCCCAGGTCCCCTCGACGCGCAACGTGTAGGGATTGAGCTGGCTGATGACAATCCGCCCGTTGTTCTGCTCAGTAGCGTAAATCACCCAAAGGCCGTTTTCGTCAACAGCCAAGTCAATGTCTGATTTCCCTCCCCATCGGTATGGAGAGGTGTCATGGTAGTTGGCGTTCGCAATGATGGCCTCGCCGCTCTTGATACGAGTCCGAAGGTCAAACTTGACGATGTTGCGTGTGCGCTCCTTGTTGAAGAAGAGCGCCCCGTCGTACACTACAAAGCCCGTTCCGTCGACACGGTGTGGAAGTTTGTAGGTTGTCGTCGGTCTTCCGGCGATGAAGTCTTCTTTGGAGGAATATTCAGTCAATGTGTCAGTGCGATAAGGAGTCCAGGGCATGTAGTAAATCTTATCGGAGGCTTGGAGAGGGTCTTTGCACCAGGCTCCTGACTGGTGGTCCGATTCAAAGAGGTGCTCGCTCTGGTACACCCTGCGCAGAAGCCCTGGGCACAGGAATACTGAGGAGCCAAAATAGGGGAAAGACAAGTACAGAGTTACATTGGCAGGTATTATACATCAATAACTACAAACAGCACCTGGATGCAACTAGATTGAAGTTTAAATCTGCAGCTGAATCTTCTCCACCGTGAAGGACCTAAATATTGAATGAGACCCTCTTCATCAGCGTTAGGGTGATCAGATGATCAGATTTAGATTCAATGCAGAAAAGACGACTGATTGTCAGACAAAGAATGTAATTAGTAATGTGATTGGATTACTCCAACAAGTTTGGGGTTGTACAATGCATGTAAATTAAACAGAGAATAGCAAATGTGCACACACAACCACCATTATCATTAGTTCAAACAGTGTCTCAAATTCAATAAGTGCTACTTTTGTTTCAATTACTTATTGCGATTCATAGTTTTGACATTAGATACTTCTACTCCGAGCCCGAAGGCAATTATTTCACAATGTCACTGAACGAATAGACTTTGTAGGGCTGAATAGATGAAATGAAGGTTATCTCTTTGACTTAATGTTGAGCAGAAACAAGTCAGAAGAAGTTGTTCAGACTTACCACAGACTGACTCGCCCACGTGCACTTACAAGCACGTTTCCATTTTAGTGTGTTTCCCTTCATAAAATGGCTTCTCTGCAAATCTCTTCCAAATTAAATATAATTGCGCCAGAGAGAAAAAAAAAGGCTTTACTTTGATTTTTACACCCTGGTGGCAATTTTTAAATGCAAGTTGATGAACACACAAATCCAAAGTTAAACATTTTTGACAAATAGCTGCACTGTAATTATTGGCTGAGGCAGCAGCCCTTCAGGAGACAGAAAAACAAAAGAAAAGAAATACAGTAATGACATTGTCCATATAATGATTGCCTGTCCATTATTTCATCCACATGACATTTTTAGTCTGCAGCATGATTTACAGCGCCGCACGCAGTAAACTAATTATATGTGAACTGGTTTGTACTCAAATCTGATAAAGCTAGGCCAAGGCAATACAGCTAGAGCAGGTCAATAGTGGGCACCGTTTGCAAAAGCTCATTTGAGTTCATTATGGATTATCTTGGACTGAGGCTATTATGATGTTCCGTCTTTCTAAAAGGATGACGTCTGAATTCAGGGTTATAAAGACATCAAAATCAGAGTAGGTTAAACAACTTAATTGATAATGTAGTCATCATTTTTCAAAAGACATTAAAAAAAAGAACAAAAATGACATTTGTTATTACTATATAGGCCAAAAACATCATCACTGTCATTAAAATAGCAAACTGTTTGGAGAAGAAAAAGAAATACTGGTCAAGTCTGATAGAAAGGAACGGGAAAGAATGCAGACAGTGCAGTTTTTCCCCTCTTTCCACAGGTTTGGGCCCACAGTCCATCACATATAAAAACAAAGTGTGCGTGAAGGCTGCTTTCCCAGTAATGGGCCAGCAGCCTGACACAGCGCTGACAGTTCCTAGCCGCAGATCCGTCGAGAGGTAAAAGCTGCCGCGCTCCGAGGAGAAGGCAGAGAAAGAGACAGCAGAAACACACGCTTCTTTCCCTTGTAATCTCCTAAGATTAAACATGTTGTCTACCTGCAGGTGAAAAATGTGGCGAGAAGCGTCCCGTTGACACAGCGCCTCGGCACACTATCTCAGCGGTTGCCCTGCTAAATGCTAAGAGGGTCTGTTCCTACGGTTGAAAAGGATGAGTCGTGCGAGGCTACAAGGTCAGGGTAGCGTAAGCTTTGTTCTGACAGCACACTGAGCTCTGAGGAGGTTGTAAAGTACGCTTTTTAAGGATGTAAGCACAGAGATGGAGGAGCGAATGAAATATATTAGAGAAGTGATACAAAAGCAATCATGGCTTTCATGGGGAATTTCACAAAAACTGTTACTGCTGCAGCTCTATAAAGTCATCTCTATAAAATGTCATCTCGTTGTTCATTCTCTTTGCCACAGAGTTCAGTGATATGTCATTAATTAATTACAATGGAACTTAAAATGTATTGCATAGATATTACAGCAGAATGCTTGACTCTTGTTTAATGATTCAATTTCCATATTTGACTTGAATCCAGCTTTATAGTTAACATCTGACATATTTCCAGCTCGTGTAAAAAAGGTAGCTCTGCGAATACAATGCTCCTGGGGCACAAGTGAAGATTTGGCATGTGTTCTGCAGCATCATGCAGTGCTGATAAGGTAAGAATATGACTGCTATGATCTGTCTCCAGTATTGACTGGTGAGTCCCTCAAGGTTATGGCCATCATCATGTTAGAGCCATAATCAAAAATGCTGACAGCTTATTGGACAAGCTATTGATCACCCCGTATAGGCCTCTGCTATAATATTATGCAGCTGATAAAGCAGAGCTGGAATAATCTGCAGTTATAACAGGGAATAAAAACATCCCAGGGTCACAGGGTGTCAGGGGAGAGCAGGTCTTTAATGACCTAACCCCAGAATAATTATGGTATATGTGGCAAGCTGTCTATCTGTAACACTGTTGGTAAACATGGAAGGCGGGAGTGCAGTGCAAAATTCCCTAAATGAAGAGGAATTTTGCTCATCATGTTAACACCGTGTCACTAACTGATTTCATTTTCCCCATGAATGACATGTTCAACCTCAGCAATGAACCATACAATGAGCACGAGCCTACAACAATGTCAGAAACCCGCTTTAGCAACCCGTCACCCAAAAAAAATGCAAGCACATACCCGAATAAAAATGCAGATGACAAAGAAAAGTTGTTGGCATTTAGTTACCTTTTTGTTCCACTTCTATGATTAGGCATGAAGGGGAGAGAAAGACAGAAAAAAAAAAATAAAGAACAGATTATTGATGTGATAACTGGGAAAAGTCTTTGTTTTACGCAACAGTATACGAGCACGGGGTTAGTGGAACAGACACACAGAACATTCAATCAATCATAAGCTTTTAGGACGGAGGAAAAAACAAAAAGGCACTGCGTCACACATGAGCCTGCAGGAAAAAGACAGATTAGTCAGGTCTTGTATTGTACAAAATGTTTTGGTTTTTTTTGGTGTGTTCAGAATGTGTAAAACAGATGTACCGTACATGACTTTCTCACCACCATTAAATCATTCAAACATATGGCTGCTTACAGTCAAGCTTTTGAGTTTAGTGAGAAAAATACCCATCAAACTGCTTACATTTCACACTGTACACTGCTGTAGTCTCAAACTGATCATCATTTATGACCTAAACAGATGGATGAAGCTAGCATACTTTATAGTTACCTACCTAAATTATAGGACACTGCGAATGGTGAAACATAATTTTAAATGTCCTTGATACTGACTGAGATCTTTGTTTAAACCTGCATTCACTGCTATTTGGCCAGTACAACCAGCTAGTAAGGCTAACACATTAGCAAACTTCTGCACGTTTACGCATCTAGTGAATGCTGAACAACGCTAGCATTACTTTGAAGTCATGGCCACCTGAAGGATCTAAGCCTAAAGCTTAATAATCAATGTTTCAGCTCTGTTTTGGTCTCCACCAACTTCTACATAGAAAAATCTGGCTCTTTAGCCGGTAAATGCTAGTTTATGTTCACAAGCTAGCCGCTAACTTTGCTCGTCTGCTGTTTTGTGTTGTATGTATAGCGTTTAGTGAGTTCTTGACTAAAAAAACCTCTGGTTACTGCTGCTGAAGAAGAGATTTGACCAAAACTGTAATGTTGAAGGATATATACCCAAAACAACGAGCTAAAAGACTCGGATATGCTCTGTAGATCGAATCAATTTTCTCATCACACACTGTCATTTGATTTGTTGTTAATCCGAAAATATTGAATGATGTGCTTTAAAAATACTGCATGCACTTGTGTTTTAGAGATAACTGGCAAGAAAATAGCATTTTTTCGTGTATGACCTATTCCATTAAACAGGTATAGCTGCAGGTGTAAGTGAAATGTAAAAGCTGGATTCTACAGCTCAACAAGTATCCTGAAAGCCTGTTGAAAACTACTGTGGCTATTACATCTCAACTCTCTCCACACTATACGTATTACTTCCTCTCGCGGACAAGCTTTTTATGTCAGTCATGGCATTTTGCTGGTCCTGTCCCTTCCCCTCCAGTAATCCCGGTTCTAATAAGAGAGGATTAACCTCTGTTACCAGGGCTTACAAGAGTCCTCTCCTCCAAATGGAGAGTGCAACGGAGTGAGGTATGGAGGTCAGTGGGTAGGGGCGGGTGGGGTAAAGTTTGAAAGATGGGAAAGTTATTAGAGGAGAACAATATTAATGCAAGGCGGTGAGCCAATGGGAAAAAAAAGCGAGAGAGGCGGGGCCACGTCAGGCCGGGGTAAAGAGCTGAAAGAGAGAAAAATAATGGGGAGGGGAGAGGCTTTTCAACAAGTCGTCTGTGTTTGTCAGATCATAAAATTGCACACTGGTACGCCGTGGCACCTCATCAACAGCAAACACTCCAGCTGTCATTGAAACACGAAGTCCATACCGAGACTGAGCAACAATAGCTTTGGGCTACATCTGAATCATCATTACTGGCCACTCAAATTTGCCAATAACTCGGAACTGCACATGGACCCCATAGATCAAATCAAAGTAAACAGCCAAATGTCTCCAATCGAAGCCTCCTCGCCTCCCGTGAGCAACGGCCACACAAGGGGGACCGCAGGAGGCCGGCGTTTCTGATTGAGCGCTCGCTAACAGTGGCGAGGGGAGAGGGGGGTAATGATCTATAGAAAAAGGCATTAGCGGTCGGGATGTGAGAAGTGGTATACAACGCAATCGCCGGGGGAGATGGCGTGAGGAGGGGAGTAAAGGATTCGGATGAAATCCCTGACATGAAATATGCCACTCCCAGGGCTACTGTACAGTAACGCGGCCCTGTGGCTTTGACCAGAGGTTGCCGCTGGATGCAGCAAGGTCACCCCTCAGATCACTCAAACCAATTTGTTCCTGTGGCGTGGGCTCGTGTTTCACTGCAAATACAGCAAAGGCTGAGGTGCACCTGCGATAGGAGCCTCGGAGATCCACGTTTACGACGTCACAGATCCGAGCAGGGGAGCGAGGGGGAAAGCAGAGTGAGACGGAGAATTGATTCATTCGAAAAGCTTCTTTACTCCACCCCACCACCCCCATTGTGACCTTAATACGATTTTGGTCACGGCTGTCATTGAGTCACTAAAAAGCACTTAGCCCTCTCATCCTCTCATCCAATCCTTTTCTCTCCTTTCTCCTTGTCTTTCTCTCCGCCCCCCCTCTCTCATGTCTGAGGAGAGTGAAACTATCACAAAACATGCGCACAAAATAATACAAATTAAAAAACGAGGGTCCTTTTCGGAGCCACTCTTACCTCTGTGAAAGTGTTAACAACCCTCTTCCATCACACAAAATGGGCCTCTGAGTGCCTCATTCATAAGCTCTACACGGTAAAAAAAGGATCCTATGTCTTTAATTCTGCACCGAAGCACTTGACAAAGCCTTATCCTGATATTCAAGGACACCACATTTATTGGGTTATTTACTACTTACGGTCTAGCATGTCCCGCTGTGTTCTCTCTACTTATACATTATGTGTTTTCAGAACAGCTGAGGGCAAAAACAACAGCCCTTTAGCTGACGATCTGCTCATTCAGGGATCATCTGAAGGTATACGGAAAATGCAATTAATGGAGACACTTCACTAAATGGCGTTAATGATGTTGTTAATGGTAATTACACCACTCTCCAACACAACGTGCGTCAACGATATCAACTTTGAATGATGCAATGAGCCAATTATATGAATAAGAGATGATGAGCAACGAGTGGCCATTAAACTCTAAAGATATGGGATTGAGCAAATGTGAAAAAATTGACTTGTATTTCATGATGGGTCCAGCTGGGTTGGATTTAAAGTTCTTGACATCTCAGGAACATAAGGGGCATGTGTGGCTTGGATTGCCACTTGCACTTATAATTTGACGATTTAACTGCACCGATTTTGATGGATAAAGCAGCATAAGAAAATAGCTCATCATTCTGCTTTTGCAACGGGCAGGACAGTTGGATGTTTCATCAAGAAACACAAGTGTCTGGCACATTTTGCTCGAGGAGAAAAAAAAAAATGACCAGCTGTAATCACCCTTCCTTGGATGCCAAGGCAAACCAGACGGAAGAAATGCCACCATTGGCTAGGAGATAAAAAAAGAAAAAGAAAAAATCCCTTAAAGTTAACAGATCTCCTCGGCTTGCCAATTGACAAATGCTCTGTTATTGTACATCAGTTATCTCGGAGAGATTTGCTCTTTTTCACTAACACCCAGCTTCATAGAGTTGCACACCTGGAAGCAACCCAGTGCAAGCACTCTTATCTTCTGCCCACTGACAAAAAGTTTGCTCCAAGGCACTTCGATGCTGCTTACTTTATCTCAGGGTTAGACCAGGGATGGAAAACTGCTGCCGACACACATCTAGGATGCACTTGTGAATTAATACGTTTACATTTTAAATATATTTCTATCTATTGCGTCAGTTTGCTTTTATGACAATTATAGAAACATCCAATCGGACGAGGGTCGCTTGGTGCGGTCGGGGCAAATTCTGGCAACAGGTATCGGGGGGGAAAAAAACGATAACGCACTGAACCGTGGGCATGCAGCTTGGAAGGGTTTGGCTGCTGTATGGTCCAACCTGCCAAACACATAAAGCTGGAAAAACTCAACATGGCTGATTCTGCAGCATTCCTAATTGGCCAAGCTGTCGCACCAAATTCAATCAGCAGAACAGGCAACCTACATGTATGGCTTCCCTTTAAAATAACGTTGGTTTTTTTCATGGTCGTAAAATTATGATCATAATAAAAAAAAAAGCGTTTCTGCTCGCGTGACATGCAGACAATGCCGAGGCACTCCTCAGCTCAGCCATACCATATGCTATAAAATTCAATTATATTGCCACTGCATAATGCAGTCCATACTGTATTTGTTCAGGTAATGCATAATTTTGAAAATAATTTACACCGGAGAACTTGCCCTGCATACTTATCCCACTCGACTTCCTGCCTCAGACGCATGCCGAGCAGCTAACAGCGGGGACCTTTGGGCGACTGTGACCCTGTCGTGTGAGCGGCAGCTGTATGGATTTTCATTTGAATAATTAACGCTTCACGATTTCACGCTAATGGTTGAGAGGTATCAGAATGGTATCATTAGCGGCTAATAGAGATTCATGGTGGAATGGCTGCAATATTTTTTGCAATATCCCCCCCCCCTCTTTTTTTTAATTCCCTCTCTCTCTCTCTCTCTACCGAGGAGTTGCAGAGTGCAAACCCCTTAACTCCATCCCATCAGCTTTTTAATTAATGACACAAATTACGGGGCTTTGAATAGCATGTGCCTAAGGATGGGGGAGGACACGCAGGCTACCATCTCTCTTTCTCTCTATTCTCTCTTCATCTCCCTCATTTTTTTCTCCCCATCATTTCCCTCGGTCGGCGCTCATGAGTCTCCCATACGATCATTACAGGTTCCATTTCTCAACACCCCTCTTTTTCCTTCAACCACTTGTCTGCTCTCCTCGTGCTCCCTTCTCGTACTTATTCAATCTCCTTCTCTCTGTCTCCGTCGCGTTCTCGCTCCCTCCTACTGGGAAGCTGCTATGCTATCTTATAACCTTGACGGTGCAGGATGTGTGCGTGCCTGTGCTTGTTCTTCGGTCTGCGCGCGTGCACGTGTGTGTTTGTCTCTCTTTGAGGGACAGGTGCGAGGGCTTGGCGCTCAGCCAACCTGCTACCCATGTGGGACCGAGCAACAGAGGGAGGAAAAGACAAGTGCAGCCCAGGAAAAACAAAATTAAATACATTTTTTTGTGGAACGGAGCGGCAACTGGAGCAGAAATAACCTAATTGCACCTCCTAAAATATGTCTTGATTTTGAAGGACCTTGAAATTATGGAAGAGAACAGAAGGATTGGGGCAAATTGTGGGGGAAAGGAGAACGTGAAATGGAGTGTTTAGTCTGGCGTGTGGCTGGACCTGAACAAAGAAGGACAAGGAAATGGAGAAGGAGCTTTGATTAGTAGGGTGATCATTAAAAGGAGAGACCCCCTGAAGAGACCAATCTCTAATTAGTGCTGTATCCTCGACATTTGGCACCCCGACGAGCCTTTCAGACATGTGTGTGTGTGTGGGTAGCAGTCGGAGGAAACACTGAGATAAACGCTTTGCTTGTGTTACATAAATGGAAGTGTTTATGAACATTACGGGAAGCTTGTTCGGCGTGCAGGAGCATTTATTCCAATACGTCGGAGTGTGCATATTGTCGTCGCTCCGTGAAAAGGGAAGGATGATCCTGTATGTATGTATAATTGAGGAAAACAGAGGCAGAACAGAGCAAGAGCCTGATAGATTACAGCAGCTTATTCAGCTATTAGTGGGGGGAAACAGTTTCCACATGTCCAGATTCACCCCTTTCACACCACCATTTATCCACATTGGTAATCACAGCGTCCTCCAGCAATTATCTCGCCTCTCGACTGGGATTTCTGTCTGTAGAAGGACCATCGTTAATACTGCCTCCCAAGCTGCTTCTTCTTCTTTTTTTTCTTTTTTTTTTTACATTATTTATATTATGAAAATGTAATAGCAGATATTCAGCGTGTTTGTTATTCATAATTATTAAATTAGGGAGACTGACCTTTTATTTTCCATGTGATGATGGTTAACGTGTAGAGCAGGGTGATAATCAGTTATTACACCAAGGTGGTTATGTTTTTGCCTGTGTTGGTTGGTTGGTTGGTTTGTCAGCAGGATTACACAAAAACTAGCGGATTTCCACAAAACTTGGGACGGATCCATTATTTTTTCCATCTCTTTCTTTAACATTGCAAGATAGGGCATTTCTGTACATTCCTCAGGGAATAATGCATGGATCTTGATGAAAAAAAATGTGTAAAGGCGTACTTTTGGCTGGCATCTATGAGTGAGTAGACTTTGATGCAGATCCAAATAAAAATCCCAACAGTCCCCTTTAATTCCTTCAAGCCTAACCCAATATCAAACAAAACATTTTTAAATCTGCCACATCCTGATTTGTATTAGGATCTGCATGAAGTTGTACTAACTCATAGATACCAGCCACTTAAACATGCCTGATATTTTATCATCAAGGTCCATGCATCTTATCTTGCAATGTTAAAGACAGTGAGGAAAACAAAATACCAAAATACGTACCCAGTAGGGTATTTCTACTCTCATAGCTGCAGCCAATCAATTAATTCCATTTTAAAATCTATTTGTGGACATCTACCGATCTGCTACACAGGACAGCAGCAACGCACTTTAGCTTTCTAGCTAATGCACCCTCGTAATCTACAATCAAAGACCTGCTTGTTCCTGCACCTTAGCTTGTTGAATGGTCTACCAAACAAACATCCACTGTGGGAAAATGCACTGCTAATGTTTGTTTGTAGGCTAAATAGCCAATTAGCTAGTCAGTTGTACCAAAAGCAAATTAAACTGTTAAATCCTCTGAAGATCGGCCAGTGGAGATGCCGGGGTGCCTATTTCTGCTACCAAAATGCTGTCTGTCATTGGCTTAAAAGCTACAGATACCAGCACAGTGTTGACTTTTCTCTCCTGCAGCAAACGAGCCTTTTAACAAAACTGTCCATCAAGCGCCGACAAAGACACGCCCACTCAAGGGCTTAAGGGAAAGGGAGCATTTCTATTATTTCTGGCAAGACCTTTTTTTGCTCTTTCTGCAATAATATAAAAAATAAATTACATCATTTCTTCAATAAAGGATGCCTAGTTGTGATTCTAGTTGCGCTCTAACATATAAATCCCAGTAAAAACAGGACTTTTCTGCAAAGCACAGTTTCAAACCAATGCACGGTGACATGATCAATTCAGGCCACGACACCCGCGTGAATCTGCTGTGTGAGATATGTGACAGAAAGCCATAGTCATCAGAGCTTGCTGTTTGGGTTAGGGAGTGGTCAGCTGTCACTGAGTGATGCTCTGGCATTACAGGCCCCCGTCACACATGGCGAAAAAGTGGAGCTGGTCGCTCAGGTGGGGAGAAGAAAAGGAGGAGAGAAAAAGCTGTCCGAACAAGATGGCTAATGCTCAGTGGCATTTCAGCGGGGAGCGAGGAGGGTGTGGTTGTGTGATGCATCTGCTGTCACGCTGTCGACTCCCACACTAGACCTGATGAGCGTGGATCGGAGAGCTCAGGGGCAGAAAGCCACTGAACTCGCACACAATCTGCTTAGTAGATTTACCGATAGCATCAGACGGAGTGATCTACTCTTCAGGAAGCTTAAAAGTTGCTGCAAGATTATCAAGAGCAAAGAGAGCCGCCTCGGCGCTCGGAAGGTAGCCCGCCGATGATGTTTGAATACTGAGCCGATCTACAGATCTGCACTTGAACATCAGCTAAAAGAAACGTTTAGAGACAGTAAAACAATGGGCTGCCCTGACGGGACGCATAACCGATCACAGCTTCCACATTACAGCCGTGTGGAGTGCCATCCTGGTCACACAGGTGGTGTTTACCTTAGGCGTGACCACTGCATAATGGGCCCTGTAATCACACCACATTCTGCCCAAGCTGCATTGTAAGTGATAGCCATGTGTACAGCATCAATTTCACGGCCTCACCTGCCAACGCAGAAGGACAGAGATTGGTAGCAGGTGCTCGGTAAAACATGCCAAAACAATCTACTCCATTATTCGTTGAGGGCCCCCTGAACCCGTTAGGTGTGTTATTATTAGCAAAATGAATTAAAAACCAATTAGGCGAGTTGGAAAACAATAGAAGTCGACAAATTACATGGCAAGTTTCTGTGAGGTGCGAGCTCAGGATTACGGCGATCCGTTCAAAATTGGCGAATTGATTGCGTGATTATATGTCCTGGCTTAGCTTCCGAAGTGTGAGAAATATCTGACAGGGCTGAGCCGGATCCCACTGTGCAAGACAGGATTTTACATTGCCCTTATTAGCTACAAACAGTGGGGGGAACTAGTGGCTTATGTATAGCAAAAGACTGCCAGCAGGTTTTCTTCCTTTGTTCTCTCACTCTCTTCTTGTCTGTCGCTCCCCTCCACCTCATCTGCCATACACACCGAAGTGTCAATTCTGAGAAGTGAACTGAACAAAAAGGACGTGTAATTATCCCCTACCTCATTCTTTTTAGGATTAGGGGTATGACAGCTCGCCTGGACCCAATCAGTCAATTTGCCATGGAAACTGCACACTAAAGGTACATCTATTAACTGGAGGGAGGTGGCTGATGCTCGAGACAAGGACGACAACAGGAAGAGTCGTTCAGCGGCGGTGCAGGTCCGAACGCTTTCTTGTGTGACGACTCTGAGAATTTGAGGGGCCGCCGAGGGGATGTAAGCGCTTCATTACTGCCGAGGAAGAACACGGGGCGGGCAGGGGAGAGACACACACTTGCGTTGACCTCTCATGAGCTCGACCTTTGGGAGGAGCTGTTAAAGTGAAAGCTACACGGAGAGGAAGACGGAGCGAGCGAGGGAGAGCGGTTTTAATAAGGCGCTAAGAGAATAGACGCGCGTCTCTCCGCTGAACCGTGGACAGTCAAGGTGAGAGGGCGGGGCGGAGACGGATGTCAGCCGACGGAGCACAGTCATGTTTATGAGTCATCATGATGGGTCAGCGCATCACTTCAGCCGGAGGGTGGCCTTACTAATCTGTAAAGTGCATGTGGGAGCATGCACCAACTGCGCCACTACAAAGACGATGGCGTGCTTTGGCAGATGAAAAACTTGCCCTGATGTTCACAGGTCTCCTTAGGATTTATAGGGTGTAAATGCAAAATGAGTATTCAGTTCAGCTTTATGAATCCACTATGTATCAATTTCTTTTTTATTGTCTCACCTTTGATGCTATATCCCACAAGAAACACAGCTCATATCAAATAATTATCCAGACGGCAGCGCAAATGAAAATATGATGGATCGCCTTGTGCCATGGCACTGCCACACAGCACAGGCAAACACTGGCACTCTTAGTAGTAATTGTGGTAACATTTTTATTTTTTTTTTCCCATTACAGCTGATGGAGCGGATCAAATCGCAAATTAATAAAATCAATATTGCATCTGCGGCATGTGTCCATCGATTTAGCACACCCCTCCGCTGTTATTAACGGGCGGATCTGATTGTACAATCTCGCCGGCTTATACAGATATGGAGAAGAGAGCGGTAATTTATCTGAAAAGAAAAGAAGCTCCCCGAGCAGAATACAGATAAAAGCCCTCAGTGAAGGTGGTCGAGAACGCAGGGAGGGGCAGCTGGGATTGCGAGGTGAGGGAACAGAGGGGGGGAATAAAGGGATGTGAGGAGGGGGGAGCAGTGAGAGACTCTTAAGGACAAAATGTAAAAGGAAAGTGAGGGAGACTTGGAAGGAGGAAAAAAAGTGTTAGGACTGAGAGGGAGAACTCTTCTGTGGAATAGAGAGTCAAGACTTCACCGCTGAAGAGAGTTGGAGTCATGGGTGGCTGCTTTTCTTATTAGACACTCAAATTCTTCAGTCTGTCTCAGGAACTTGGTAAGGAGACTTGTGTTAAAAGCCCATCTGCAATTGAGCAGCCATGTCTCGAAGCGTACCCTGCTGCCGATGTAAACGCCTAATTATTTGTCACAAATGAATTAGCTAAAACAACCCTAACCCTAACCCTGTTCGGCCTTCACCATAAGGTTGTCGATTGATCTTCATGTACCTAAATGAGTCTCATTCACACCTAAAGGATCCGACTGCTTTATTCGGGCGGTAATAACAAAGTCCGCTGGGCTGTCACTGATGAATTGCATTCACACCCTGCAGTAAAAGTCCGTCTCCAGTGACCGTTTGTGATTTCACTTTGCTTCCCCGCTCAATATACAAATAAACGCCTACATGACTTCTGCAATGTTTACGCATTGCCAGCAGGTTTTTCAATCCTACGATGTCTCTGGGCACGATCCATAGTTGACTGTACGCCGCGCAAGGTGCCCCTGCCTTCCCTCCCTGGTGCACCCCTAACTGTGGCCCCTGTTACTGTTACTGGAACAAAGCAGCCAGGAGCAGTTTTCCAACAAGTCAGCAGACTGTTTTGTGTTGCAACTTGGCTTTGGTGAAGGGAGTTGAATATATTATTAAAAGAGAAGGCGGGCGGTGTGAGGCAGACGACTGACTGTGACTGCCATGGGTCCTGTGAGTCTCGTGACATTTCCGTTGGACTATTGGCTATTACATTGTTGATCGAGACAGAGTGGCAAAACCAAGCCTCTGCATCAGATGGGGGCCTTTATATACGGTGTCACAAGATGTCGATGATAAACATGAGTTCAGAAAAATTCAATCTTGAGCCCTAAAGGTCCAATTTCTAGGACAGTTAATTGTTGAGTCTCACCCCAACTCGCCAACCCAACTTTGGGTGTCAAATACCGATGTGTTGGGTTGGAGGCCGGGCCTACCTATCAACCCAAAGTATCAGTATCGGCCCAGCTGGCCCACTGCTCCTCCGGGATGGGTTAAATGCAGAAGAACCAGCTTTACTACATCGTATTATTGTATGTGATAAAAACAAAGATTCTGGAACAACGTCGGAGCAAAAGTCCATAAATGGCACGCAAAGCAAAACGCACCTTATGTTTAAGTACTGACAGGAACTCAGAAGGGCACTAAAAAATAGAGGGTTAATTAAAGTTGTGTTACTGCATTAACTTCAGTCGGGTCACTAGAAAGACAGTGACACTGGGTGGCTGAGATAGCAAAATGTGCAAATTGCAAAGAGTGAGGTATAAAAGAGCCATCTGCCAGCTCTGGATCACAGGTAGAAATGGTTTTTACTTCACAACATAAAAGCTCCTGTCAGGCGTACTAGTGAGGGCGCCATGTAAGGACATCAAATGTTGAAAAGACGGTTTTGATTTGAATTATTAGAGTTCGCTTGAACCCAGCAGCTGCAGACCACACAGATAAAATGACCAAATGTTTCCAGCTTCATATCATGTCGGCAGACGTAATTATGGCGGCTTTGGTGTTCCAATTCAAAAAGGTCATTATAACACAATACCTCAGGTCACGCAGCAATGTCCGAGCCACTTCCTCTGACCTCACCTGGACTTCCTCACTGGCGTGCTCATCCTGTCACCCCCATGCTGATTCTTCCATTCCCAGCCCGAATGTCTCCGCTCAAGTTATGTGCAGCCTGACCGTGTTTTTTCACCTGCTGCACTAATTAAATCCGTTTTTTATTTACTCCCTTCAGAGATGCCTCGCTGGGCTCGACATTAACTGGCGTCCACTGAGCTGAACTGAACCGAAAACAACAAGTATGTTTTCATTTTGATTAAAGTCAAACGGCCTTTTTCTTGCAGTTGTGCTAACGGTGACGTGACATGATCAGACATGATTTCCTCAAAGATATTAAAGTGCTGTGAACTGGGGGAGCTGACGGGAAGGCGCTGACAAGCACCAGCTAGAAAAGGAAAGTAGCTAACACTTTCTCTGACTGATGACATTTGCAGATGTGCAGTTTTGTTCTTTTTAGCATGTTGTTGACATAGCAGCACAAATGTCCCTGTTATACTATTTCTACAGTATATACCTACGAAATTACAACACTAATATCCCACGGAGGACATTATTTGTAACAACTGAGTGTAAGCCGGCACACTGTTGACATAATTGCTGCCATGCAAGATGAAGAAAATGAAGAAAAAAGCGTTATGCTCTTGTCAGTCGCAACAAAGGCTTTAACGTTTGATAAACAGCAGTATCACATCGATGGGTGAACATCACTCCACACTGATACGCTGTATCATCCTTCACATGTGAACGACACTGTCAATAATGTTTCCCTGTAGTCACGCAGGGCGCTGTGTTTTCCGGATCACAGGAATCATCCCTTCTCTTCGCATCCGCCGCTGCGTCTCAATCTGCTCGACAAAACCGGATGACACCTCTAGAGATATTTTTGAACATTTGGAACATTAAGAGCATGCATGTCGATCGGCTTCCTGCATGAGTCACTGCTGTAAAGAGGAAATAAGGAGGGCTGAGAAGAGCGTTAGGAGGTGGCTAAGAGTGTGAGAGAATGGAGGAGTACATACTGTAGGGTACACATTCATATTGGACCTCCAGGTATTTGTAGGTTCCCGGGCAGGGGTCAGGAAACACGTCTGGTCCAGCCACAACAGCACACTGGGTCCGGTTATTACATCTGAAAACAGAGAAAAAAGATCATCAGACAATCTTGTTCTTCTGAATGGCCACTTTACACAGCGGCACATTAGTCAGATGTTTAGTGTGTAGTTAATGAGGTTGAAAGTATTTAATTGTGTAGAGGAGATTATGACGATTATGAAGCTCCGCTGGAGATGAATCATCAAGTCGCTCTCCTTAAATATATACAAAGTGGGTATTTTTATATCCGGACACTTTAAAGGGACACTCTGTCATTTTTAAACATTAGATTAAGTTTAATTGCAGTCGGATTCTGAGTCATCTTATGAAAATAGATGTAAAATGTCTTCTGTGTCTCTCCAGAAATAAAACTGATGTTGTCACTGGGCTTAGAGTCGACACATTTACAACAGGAAGCCTGTATTACAAACTGGGATTGTGAGATTTGTCAGACATTGACGCTCAACAGGCCAGGAGGGTCTGCTGACAGCAGCTAGGACGTTGCATTATGTAAAGTGTAGGATTCAGTGGATCAGTGGGGAAAAAAAGCGTGGATACTTCAGCCTTTGCTGCTTTAATTTCGGTCATATTTACTTAAACATAACTCTTGTGAATCCCGCAACTGCACTGGAGGACTCGGGAAGGTTGATCGAAGACTAGATTTACATAATATAGCCTGAAACGCTGGTCGGAGTATTGAATGGCGTCTATGGGCATCTGTATTTTTCATGTGTTATCTTTCTATATAAGATTTCTATATAAGATACTGTATTTATAGTTATGGGGTCACATGGCTAAATAACTGATGGCATAGCGTAAGGAATCATGCAACAGTCTCACATGCTACCCTGATTAAGTCAGGGGAGTTTAAACATTAATAAGGCAATAAAGCATGATATATTGAAGCACAGTTATGATACGTTTCTAATCTTGAGGGATTCACTCTTCTTTTTAGGGTCAGGAAGCTCGGTCATGGCCAAATTAATTTCAGTTGAGGAGCATAGTTGGACGTCACGGACCTGCAACCAGGCTTTAAACCATGTGCAGGTTATATCGTTCCTACTACATGATGGATGGTAGTGGCGGTGGTGGAGAGGAGGCGGGGTAGACACAATCAACTGAGTGCGAAATCATCTCCAACGTGAAATGTAGGTCTTCATTAAAAAACACAATTATGGCTGCCGGTGGTGTTCTCATGTGTCATTTTGTTTTTGGCAGTCATCAATCAAAGCCCCACTTCATATGCACGGAGAGCCTCTCGCCACACATAATAGCAACACTTATCCCACAACATTAACTCTTAAGTGTTCTGACAGGTATTGATCTGTCCGTGCTCTGCATCCGTTTGCAAGACGCCACGCAAGAAAATACAGGGCGGTCCGGTTTCTGTTTGAGCACCCACTGCGTGTGTGATCCTCATGAGCGCTGCTGCTGCTGCGAGCTACAGTGTGCACGGGATCGCCGTCCGTCAAATCTATACTCATTTATGGTCTACCATTATCTCGCAATACATGAAAAGGTATTTATTCCCCAGCGTGGCCGTTCACAGTCCAAGTCTTGTGAAGGTCAAGGCGGGGTCTGACACAATGATTCATACGCCACAATTAAAGGATTCTCTACACCTTAATTAACATTGATTGGCTGCCGACTGATCAATCGAACCAGTGAGGGACAAGCAAAAAGGAGCCCATCTCATTTCAAGCCAACCCAGTAATGAGATATGGTCTGCCGAGTCTCTCCCATGCGAGCTTTATGGGTTCATGAACCCAGCGCCCACCCTCCCCCATCACCCTCTGCCACTCACTCACTCACTCAGCTGTCTGCGGCCTGTCCCTGCCCATGAACAGTTAATTCCCAGGCAGTAAATGGCAGTCAAATAAATAAGGGGTCAAGCCTATGAAACTGAGAAACAATTATAGGAGGTAGGCTCCTCATCTCTACACCCTTCCTCCTTACTACCATTTCTGGTTTAGATTCAACACCCGGGGTGGGGTTGTAGCCTAATCAGCGAGTGAGAACACAAGTTGAGATTAAGTGTCACACAGAGTTAAGAGTGAGATGGATAGAAGAGATGTAACAAGCTGGAGGTCGGAGCAGAGACACACACTTGCGTGAATGGACATGCACTTGTGCCCAACGTGGTTTTCTTTTTAAGCAACGTAAGATTAAATCGTCGGCTTGTTTCGTGGGTGGACGACGACGTGATGTTTTTGATTCAATAACGCTGCCCCGGAGGTCAAACAAGGACCAAATCTGGAATTTTAATCACGGTTTGTAATAACTTCCTCTTGAGGGATTAACCATCATAATGTGTATTTAACGTGGATTGCAGACTTAATCCCAGCCTTAACATTTATCTTGACCCATATACAAAATCCCTTTTATCACTGCTGTGCTGTGCATTTTTTTTTGCTTTTACCTCCACGAACACAAAAACCCCCTGGTCAGTTTTCCAGCAGCATCCAGAGGAAGATCCCCCATCTCGAAAGGGGATAAAATAAGGTGGAGGAATAATTGCAATTAAATGTATCAAGCGCAAATCAATGGCAGAGTAGGAGGGCGATCGATAGCGGGAGAAGCTGCCCACACCACGTGCCACACAGACTTCACAATTACCAATTAGAGGGGTAATTAGGATTTCATCAGACACTTGGCTCCGATGGAGCCCTTTGAACTACCAGGGAGAGAGGGAATTGGATTCGCTTTGACTGATGTATTCAAATATGTATAGAAATATGTGGTTGGCATATTCAGTATTGAAGGTAGAACAGCAGGTGGTTGGAAGCAGCCAGTACGCTCTAATAGGTGCCTTGCTGGAAGCTCGGCTTCTGCTGGCAAATGGTAAACAAAAGGTTGAAATTTCTTCTTTGAAGCACATACAACAGTAACAGATCATGTCCTAGGTGTTATCAGCTCTCCACGGGACACATAATGACAGATTAGATCTGGATATGACCCTCTATCAGGGCAAAGATTGTAAAAGAGGACACAAAAACTCAATTCTGCAATTTGGCCACCAACCGCCCCTTTTTATCCACATTCCCGCTTTTCCTCCCTTATAGCTTTATTCCTCCTGTTCCCTCGTCTGCTGTTTGTTATAACTGGCAGATTAGAGCTCAGACTGCCAGCTGACGAGGGGAGATGTGGCACAAAGCACAAGAGCCCTATGTAAGCACAAACTGTAATGACTGTAATCGCCGGCTGATCCTGCTGCTGCCTCTGATGTAAGAGGGGCTGAGTCCCCTCTAGTCTATTGACCACTGACATAGGACTAAAATAAATAAATAAACAAATAAATAAACGGGTGAATAAATGAATCAATGAAAGAAAGAGAAAGGAAATAAAAACAACTAGCCGGTCGTCTAAGACAAGGACGATGCAGCTGCTGACAAATCCAGACAGATATTCTGTCCATACTGGAAAGTAATGAAGGAGAAATGGTTTGCACCACTGTTCCCTTTCAGAGCTAAAGTGATTTATATCCAATGGAAAATACCAACCAAGTGGAAGAGGTAGAGAAAGGTTTGCCGTCTTTTTAAAAGTTGAGAAGGGGAAAAAAAGTAAATGATGCAATGCTTGCTTTGGAGGGATTTTCCATAGGACTCGTATCAAAGATGTTTGCTTGAGGTACGTCAAATAAGAATGGAGATGGTTCAGCTGGCGTTCTGCATCGAGGGGAGGTCTCTCCGTGGAGTTCTTCCGCAGTTCGTGTGTGTTTGATGAAAACGTTCCTGTCAGGGAGCGCAAACTCTCCCATTTGCTTTCAGTTAAAAAGAGCAAACACGTCCAAAGTGCCCCACCGCCGAGAAATTCACACACACACGCACATCGGTATTGGTTCATGTGTTAAGATGAGAAAAAGATGCACATGGTGCTTTAGGGACTTGGAGTGTGTGTGTGTGCAAAGACAAAGTGCATGTTGTCTGATTCATGTGTACACTGCAGTGTCTGTCTGTGTGTGGCAGGCTGTGTACACACTTGTGAGGGTTTGTATTTGTAAGACCAGAAGGGAGGGGAGCGGGGAGGGAAAAGTGACGGACGGGTCAATATCCCCGTCTCTCTGTTGGGACCCATTACGCTTTAGTGATGGTCTTCGCCACCCACGGTCGACTTCATTCATTATCTTTCCCAGCTGCACGCCGCAGCATCCATCTTTTCTTATTCAGCCTGTCTCCTGGCGCAGCACACGAAAAAAACAACCTTTAAAACTCCCATGAAAACCTAAAGGAAATGTTACAAGAGGGGAAGCGATGGCCTTGAGCCTGTGCGTTTAGCTCTCGAGGTAAACCGAGAAGTATTAAAAGGTATCTGTTTGAGCGTTGATTAGCGTAGCTCTTTTACAGGAAGAGGAATCATCAGTTTAAGTCCCTGTGGAGGCCAATCGTTCATATAGAGGAGCCTGTTAAAGAGCATAATGTATCAAATGTTCTGTTGTGGACCTGCTACAGAATAATGTATCTTTCATATGTTCTGATTATTTGGGCTTAATTCAAAGATATCCCAAACTGGGGATTATCAACCAAATCCTAACAACCACGCTACCCTAATTGCTGCTTCCACTTCTGCTTGGGAGGTTGGGTGTGTGTGATTGAACTCAGTCAGACTACACTGATTAGATTATCTCATCCACTGAAGTGCAGCGGAATTATTGCAAAGATATTTTACGTTTTGTTGTGGAAAGTGGCAAAATTATTCACATCTGTGAGGCATATATTGTAGTTTCAGAGGCGCTACAAAATGCTTCTGAACTGGTGAATCGGATGGTGCGTGCAAAGCGGCGAACGTTCGGTTGTGATGTCACAACTATGCAACCGCAGCCCCCCAGCAATGTCCCATGTCGGCGCGGCTGCGCTAGAGCTGATGCAGAAAACATGGTGGACAATTCCTACTCAGGCCTGTGAGAACTGACCAATCAGAGCAGACAGGGCCTTTTGGGAGTTGGGTCTTAAAGAGACAGGCACTAAAACGAAGCATTCAGACAGAGGGTGAATAGAGGTGCTGCAGCAAAAGACAGTATGTGAAAAATAATGTGTTTTTCAACATTAAAGCATACAAACATTAATATACACTGTACCTAAA
The DNA here is from genome assembly GCF_965226575.1 of Pagrus pagrus. NCBI lineage: Eukaryota > Metazoa > Chordata > Actinopteri > Spariformes > Sparidae > Pagrus > Pagrus pagrus. The sequence goes on along the minus strand of NC_140204.1, from coordinate 14,116,213 downwards.
TATAGGTATGGACTTGGAAATGAGCATGAAATGACCCCTTTAAAACTGTCTGTAGTGAATCCGACAATATTACAGAAGTGCAGTACTAGACTGGTTGAGTACACTTTAAGGCATCTGTGCTGCGTAAGTGCATACTTAAATTCTCCAAGTGTTTTGCACAGAAATGCAAATGAAAGGAGAAACACAAAAACAGCCATGGCGTTACAGCTGTTCCTATGAGCACCTATAATCATTGTCCCTATTTAATTCAATAAGGTACCTGTTTACCAACCAGCCTTTGATGCATGAGATGCCAGTCAGCCGGAAAGAGTTTGAATTTTTAAAAGATCGTATGATCGTTTTCTTTTCCCGCAAACAACAACAAAATGAGACAGCTGATTATATCTAAAACGGTGGTTTCTTTGTCTTTGTAGCATTTGATTTTATTATCACAACAACAGAGTCACTATATATTAATTATCCCAGAATAAATTATACATATTCATATGGCATCTGTGAACGAGAGAAATGCTTACCCCGTCATTTATTTGTTCCTTATATGTGTGCATATGTTTGTATTTTCCTGTCTTGACTGTCAATATATATGACCTATTTGCACTGAAAGCCCCTTGTGTTACACAGTATACATACAGTGTCGGGGGTTGAAGGTCCAATTTGGGAGTACATATCGACAACCCAGGTTGCATGTGCATCTGAATGGAGGATACTGAATGGAGGATTTGTCAATATTCAAACAACCTACACGCAGATCCCCTGCACACAAACACATACTGCATTCTATACATGCTGAGAATGATCTATAATGGCCCCGCTGTTGTTATTACTGCTAAAAGCAACTAAGTTTTCAAAACACCAAGCGAGCCACTCGACGCTGCTTTAAAAGCAGGAGAGGAAGATTGGGAATGAATGTATACAACGCAAACACAATGACTGAGTGTGGGCGTGGAGTATTGAAAGGAGCTCACTGTTCTCAAGTAGTTCACGCAGCGCGCCGCAAACACGGATAAACATCTGCACTCAAGAGCATACAAGCACCTACATATTCAACAGATGTTTGTCGATGTGATTCGTCACATATGGAGACAACCGAATGTCAGATTAACACATTGCGGTGGGGCCCGCTTACTCGGTGGCATTAGCATCGCGCTAAACGCGGAGAGAGAAAAAACATCAAGCTGTATCACACTGTTTGTACAAGCACTATGGTTGACAAAACATCAGCCATATTCATATTTTTATAGGATTAACTATGTGTAACTAAGCAGAAATGAATAAAGTGCCAAGTGGCTGTTCGGTATAGGGAAGATGGAGTGTTTGTGTGCATGAGCTATATGAATGACCTTTATCAGGCTCTATTAAGTATGGAATAAGAGTTTCATTAGGGGTGGTCAAACAAAGGTCGAGATTGATCAACTCTCATGAACTACTTCCACTGCTTACATAAATTCAATGCTACTTCTAAAAAAAAAAAGGGAAAGAGCATCTCGAGCTTGTTTTTTTCTCCTCCTGACAAGCATAATCCCTCTTAGCCATTCACACAGATTAGCAGCTTTCATAAGATTTTTACATCACACAGTTTTTCCCCCCCTCTCTAATATTGTATTTGGAAGATAAGCCGCACTTCATCCCAACGCAACAACAATCCGAGAAAAATACAGTTGCACTGAGGCACTGCGGCTGGATGTGGAGTGATGATCAGCCCGCAATACAGACTTCTTGAGTATTTTTACAAGTTCCTGCTGAGGCTTTATGGATGCAGGCTGTATATGGCGGTCCTGTGTTTGGAAGCGGTCCAAGAGCCTAAAGTGAGGCTTGATAAACACATGCTTTCGCTGTTTCGCCGTGTGCTCGGACGAGTGGGCACTTCCACCGAGGTGATGACTAAAACAATGTTCTGTAACTGAGAAGGGTGATTGGGCTTGTTTATAGCTCACGATGATGGATGAGACAAATATAAACACCGGTCAAAACATTTCTATCTCCGATTCGTTCTATTTGTACATTTCCCCCACTTACTGCGGCTCAAAGCAAGAAGAAATCCTTCCTCGTAATTCATTTTTTCTTTATAGTTCATGTGCTTTTTATTACCACTTAGTTTGGAGAAGGAAATGTATCCAGGGTTTGTTTTTGCTAACATATGTGGCATTGTGGTAACTGTGTATTCTAACAATGTTGACAGTATGGAAACAGTCTGTAGGGCGAAGACTTAAGTCCGCAACTGCTGTCAGGACAAGTTTAAGTTTGCCGATGTTCAGTCCTCCAGCAATATCGAGACCCATAATGCAGCATTTGTTTTTTTTTCGTATGTTGGTGTGTATATTTTGCTTATTTAAAAATACTAAACTACCCATTTACTAAAGTTTACTGCTCTTCTCTTCGCCGATTTCACATGCAAACCTGAAATAACATGAAACAATAATTAACAGATCTGAAACAACAAAATAAATCATGTAAAATATCAATTTATCCTTGTTTGAAATCAAATCCGTGCACATTTCTGTTTCGGCTGCAAGATAATTGTGTCTTTGGGGCCAAGTAAAAGGAAAACTGGAGAAAAACTAAGACTCGGTTGCAAAGACTTTTCCGGTCTGTTACTTTGTCAGACAACACATGGATTTAAGGTCGAGCCAGACAAAGGTTATCACCTCAGGGTATGCACTCCTCCCATGATGAGTATTGCTTCCGAGGAGGAATTTATTTACCTCGGGTCGGCTGCTGTTCTCAGTGAGGCTTAAACCATGGGATGTTTTGTGAGAGCACAGAGATCTGTGCTGACACCAAAGGCTAATCAGCCGTGGTAAACATTTTGTAGTCGGACGACTTTGGAAGAGGAATGCATTTCGTGTTTCTTTTTGCACTATTTCCTTGCACTAGTGGCTGCTACTAAATCTAAAACAACCCTTAAATCTGAGAAATTTTAGACGAACCTTTGAGCTCCGCAGAAGATGTTTTCTTCACCTTTAAGTCACCCTAACAGCTTGCTCCAAACCACTCTGTGGGGGAGAGCTAAAACAAAGGGAGATATTTTCTGCTGCGTGGTGAATGTGCATTAAAGCGGTTGTTGTCGTAAGAAAGTCTGAAGCTACAGCTATTCATCTAAACCCTGGGACACGGCAAACTCGAGAGTCTCTTTGACTTCTTTGCAAAAAAATTGTGAATACGCCTCTTGTTATTTTGAAGGAGAAGTAATCCGGCCGCGGACAGATCAAACTTGCTCAGCTCGCCTCTTGGAAATTAATCCATCTATTTCAGTGCCACAACAGGTATTAGGTGATGCAATTTCTCTCTCCACCTGAAAGGTCAATCCGTGATTCTGCACATGCTGTAGACATCTATCTGGCTGTGCACACCGAAATTCCATTAAAGTAGGAATGTGGCAGGCGCTGGAGGAGCTGAGGGAGTCCGACGCTTCCAAATTCAACATTAGGGAAGTCGAAGAAAGAGAATCCAAATAAATCCAGCGAAGCTGCTTTTATAGGAAGGGTGCAGCTAGAGTTTATACTGCGTGTATTGTTTGAATTAGACAATGAAAGCTTGGCCCTGTGTGATAATTCATTTAAATGGGTGACCTCATATTGCTGCAGTTCAATTGTATTCCTTCACTCAGTGGGAATATAGAACCATTATTTTAAGGACAATAGAGCTCATGTACTGAATTCCCCTTTGACACCACTGCTAGACCCATTTCATACATGCATTCACATGTACAGCTTATCTCTGCTTTCAAGGCAGGGACACAGCAAGTGGTCGTTTGGAGCACAGACACGAGTGTCTGAGTTCTATCTCGAAAGGGCAAAGATAAACTCAGCCGAATAATCCTCCTCAGCCGCTTTTCCTTGGATGTCAGGAGATACGCATCTTGAAAATTGCGTCGAGCTCAAAAAGAGAGCGAGGAACACTGTTTTGTTTAAACTTGATAGTGATTCCAAGTTCTGCCAATATTAGTTTAAATCTCTCTCTCACTCTCAGATACACACACACATAGATTGAACCGCAGCCTTGAAGCCAGAGTGGAGTGTCCGATAAATAATGCATTATCTGCGCTCTGTTTTCTTTGTTTTACCCGGTGCGTGAACCGGATCCACCGCTAATTCTCACTGAAATTATACATTTTCCATTCATCATCATTGCCCCTTTTATACTGCGGCCACCACTGGAGAAAAAAAGAAGGGTTGTATGCAAATGATATCATCATGCATGCAGAGATATGATTTACATGATGAAGAAGCCGTGCTGGTGGCTAATTAAAACACAAGCATGAGCTCTGCTGTCAATATTTCCCCCGACTGCTCTAAACACGGCAACTAGGATTTCTTTCATGGAGGACTGACAACTCAACATACAATTTGTGACACTTCACAAGCTACAGTATTATGTATGGGGTTGCTGTTTCACTATGTGAGCAGTAAGGAACATATCACTTGTCTCACGGTTGTCCAATCTGGATGGCATTTATTAGAGCAAAACAAATAGTTTTGAGAAACCGTAATGAAAGGTCTCAACCTGGAAACTGATATGAATTTAATTAGTATGCATGAAGTCATTAGAAGCAGCAGGCTTTATTATTTTGAGACTGGTTATTACTAAGTCAAATGGGATAAAAAGAAAAGTTATTTCCCCCTAGCTCGAGGAAACGAGTTAATTAAGACATGTTTTGAAATCCGTTGCTATGAGAAGAATAGGCATTGATTGGAAAAGCACTCCTACTCCACTTAGAGGCACCCACACTGCGAAGACTAACCTGCTGACACTGATATTCGTTACACAAGCCTAGTAACACATTTTTTTGATGCGTTTCTTCCATTACAAGTAAACAAATAAATAAAAAGCCGGGTGTATGATTTGAATATGTGCCACTCTGTCAAAAAACAAGAAGCGTCTAATCTCCGGGTATGTAAATCACAACGCCCACGGGGTCTCTCCAGGTGCCGGTAAGGAGGCAGAGAGGAGGATTGAAATGTGCAATAACTTCAAGAATCGATTTGTTTGGTGGGTGAGGCTTATTCACCGGGGCCTGCCTGTCTAATGATTTACGATTTCCGGGATGAATTTTTCTATTCTTGCCAACACATGATGCTGCTCCCTATCTTCCCGGTGACGCTTGATTTATCTTCCAGCGGCGGCCCTCGGGACTCTCAGCCCGTAGGCCCATTTTAGGCTAAGCCTCATTCCAGAGGGAACGTGTAAAAGTGAGGATTGGCTCATATTTTTTTTACAACCGCAGTCATATGAATATTAATGTGTCACATATTGAAGAAAAACGATAATTTGATGCGCAAGGTGCGAGGGGAGATTTCTGACGGGCATGTGCACACGTATGCGCATCTGTGGCTAAATTGAAGCGGTGTATGTATGAGCGTCTCTGCAGGCAGGCGACACGCACACACTCAATATACTCTTCCTACGGCATAAAGGAATCCATCCTGAAGGATTCCAGTGACAGGCCCCATTGAATTGCTGACCAGGGTTAGCCTTTTGAACCATTCCTGCTGAGATTCTAAGCCCATCTCAAGAGCATCTCTGCAAGCCTCAGATTCTTTGGCCAGATACCCAGGGGTGCCACTGCTGTGCTGGCCTTCTGACGGACAGACGGACGGACGGGGAATAAAAACAGAGAGACAGAGATGCCGCTTTGACTTTTTCAAGGCATCGAGTCCTGTTTGTTACGCACAAAGAGCTGCGTCTGCTGCTGGTTCGAGTCAAAGGAGCGCTTTGGAGGGGGCTTGTGTGGCTGTATGCACCGCACAGTGACAACAAAACAGATTCTAATCCTTCGCTTGGACCATTATTTAATCTCTATTTTGGAAAATTGGAAGAAATTCTGAGGCTTGTATGGATAAAGAATACCAACTCTACTCACACCAACACTCAAACTGAATTGCACTACATTCCCTGTATTTATAATCTACACATGAATCAATAAGCACACTGTATCCCTGATCCCCCCAATCTCTCTCACTCTCTCTCCCTTCCCTACACACACATACATACACACACACACACACACACACACACACCAAGGCCTGCCTTTAAGCACAGATTTTTCATTTCCAGTCGCTGTCACCATGGTAACTTCCAATGTCCGACTTGGGCCAGTATGTGCTTCCAGCACTTTCCTTCTTCAAAGCCCTTTTTCAAAGCCTAAAACCACATTGCTTCTCTAACGGTCACCCAGAGTGCTTAGCTTCTAGAAGGGGTGTTTGGCTGCTAATTACCTCATGTGACAAAGGGATGCACAGGTGCCTTTAATAACAAACCACTCTATCTATACAAGCCACAAGGTTTAGCAATAAACAAACCCTTCTCTACAGCTGCTGTTTCATAATCCTTAAAGTGAAAGGACAGAATTAAATCGGCCAAACATGACCTTGCAGGATTTTACCCAGCCGTTTCAAACCTATATGTTTTTGCTCACTCCAACCTTTTTCCACATTCAAAATGGCCACCTTTGTTATCACCAAGAGGAGTGTCTTGGCAGAGCCGCCCGAGCGACAATCAAATATTCCTGTGTTGACCGATCGATGAACGCCACCCCTTGACCTTCCTCATTCACATCTCAATAATGAAAGACGAGCAGGGGTTATGAGTAACCCCAGCGCTCTGTACAGGAGGGGTCAGGCGTCGATAGCTCGGCAAGGGTCCAGGCATGCATTGGCATGCAGGAAATCACCGCGGGTCTTAAGGAATTGTCCTGAAAGAAGCATGGTTGGGATTAAAAGCTTGGGCTTGACTGAACTCTCCTGTCTCCTCTGTGTCAATATGCCCGAGGTACTGTCACTCACGACTTAAGTCTGAGAGGAAAGTAATTTACTTGCACAACGGTGCTAATTCAGTACAAGGTGTATCAATTTTGTTGATGGTAGGATGGCAGCAGTGGCAAAAAACGACTTAGCTACATGAAAATGAGTTGAATTTGCTAAATATATTTTGAAAGGCTAACATTAATTATAAACCTGTAGAGGATGATTAAAAAGGACTGTTTATTTGGGCTGCAACTAATGATTCTTTTCATTATCAACTATGTTTCATAAATCAAATAACTGTTTCGTGCCGGATAAAACTGAGAGAACTGCAAACTGACTTATTTTTTTGTTTGTGTAATTTGGCAAATTGGCACCATTTTAAGTATGCCGAATTAGCTAGTACATCTTTTTCAGAGCGTACCCGTGGATGTACAGGCATCTATCAATTGATCGCTTCAATACTGAACACTTTTCCGTTCTTTTTTTGATGTTTTTTGTATTATTTTGGTATTGACATTGTAGAAAATGATAACCTCGAGAAGTCTAAGTCAGCCTTGATCTGACAACAAGTGTGTGTCTGTTCACAGTTAGGACTCGGAGAAAGACTATGAATTTGGATGCGAACCGTGGCTCACGCCTCATGTTTTTTTTCTGACAAAATCTCCAAACCAAAAGACATTTAATTAACAAAGACACACACAAAAAAAAAGAACATAGCAAATCTTCAATTTTGAGCTGGAACCAGCACAAGCATGGCATTTTGGCTCGAAAACAACAACTTAATCGACTCATTAAATGAATCCCCTCATTGTCAATGCAAATAGTCAATTTTCTGTTTTAAAAATGTGAAGAAGCATTACAGGTTCTTTACGTTAATAACATCTACTCTGGAGCTTTCATTCAGAGGCCAGGCTTCATGAACATGCTGTGACTGCTTCACACTTATTCAGAGCTCGTTTTTGACAGACCAGGAGAGCAAGTGAGGTGAATAAGGAAGGAACAAGAAGTACAAAGACTGATATAGTTCTGGCCCCTTCCTGGACTGGTAGAGGTGACAAGGCGTTCCTTGTATTTCACCCACGCAGCACCGCTGTCCCATTGAATTTGTCAAGGGAAGCCAAGACATTTAGCTGTCTTTTAACTTCTCTTCCATACCAACAGGTCTCCTGAGATACAGCCTGGGGAGGAGCGGAGTCGCATTCTGGTGGAAAACAAAGTCTAGAGTGTGTCATCCTGTCTGTTTGTTTCTGCTCGGCTTGTTTCCCAACTGCGGTATGTATTTGGTGTCGACGTCTGTCTGTAGCAGAAGATTTATTGCGAAAACACTTTGAAAAATGACAGATTTTTGGAGCGCACTTTGTTGTGCTGTTGTACCGAACATAAAATGTGTTATCCTCACCTAATTCCATCATTTATGGTATCTGTTATGACAAGAGGCCCGTCTGAAAAAGCAGGATTAGTGGGAAGGCGAGCTAACCCTCACTGTTTCTGACAAAGACGCGTCAAGTTCAAACTGAGCTCTGTTGCCATGGTTTCTAATGCCGCACACAAAATCCTCCAAGTAACTGCTTCTGTCCAGGCTCGTGGATAAATACGGCCACCTCCTAGCCCACTGAGCCACTACTTCAACGATTCTCCAGCAGTGACAGAAATACTGCATTCACATGGAAGGACACAGGGGCTGAGAGTGACGTATGTCCTGGTACTTGACATAAATGACACAATATTTGGAGAATTCTTGTAGATTTCGTGTATTTACTCATAAACTACACTTTTAAATGCTAAAATTGCTCTTCACTTCTTAAGTAAAGAGCAGAGCTTTAGGTCACCACATTAAATATTCCATTATCCTGCTTTTAATATTTAAACATTGGATTGTTTTCAACCTTTTTTATTGCTCGTATTCTATGTTTTAACTTTGCAGCATTTTATTATTTAATGCTGCAGCAGCAACCTAATTTCCCAACTGGAATCAACACTTCCATCATATATTTTATTAAATATGCTGCTGTCAAGCGACTGGCTGTCTGCACAGCCCGCACCTCTTTCAGGTGAACTTGCATCACGAGAAAGCCCCCAGACGCAACAGAGGAGGAGGTAATTGGAGTACTTTTTTGAAATGCTTCTGAGAAATGCTACAAAATAATAAGACAACAGTGGAAGGTCAAAGGTGGACGAGACAATGGCAAAACTTATAACGTTTAAATAAATAGACCATGACCGAGCCCATAAGAGAGATCTTTGTGAAGGCAAATTCAAGTTCCGATCTTGCAACTAATCAAACACCAACAGATGTCCAAGCTGCAAGTCAGCATTGTGAACAACATTTCAACTTCTCAAGGTGACAAGAGAAACTTGATTGTGTGGTGACACTATCAGCAGGCGAAAAGGAGAAAGGGTGCAGCGGAGCCTCAGATGAACCGTCTTTTTATCTCAGCCGCATCCCTCTCTGCCATTCTCCAACTTATGAAAACAGTCGCAGTTTCTCTCCCTCCTTCCAAAACTTTCTGAGCGTGTCCTTGAACCTCTTTGCTCCTCTGACACAAATACAGATTAAAGCCACAGTTTTAGATTCTTTAATCGTTTTCAAGTTGTTTTATAGTCAAGTCCTCCGAGTAAAAGAAGGCAGATAAAGGATTTTCTACCAGTGAATTGATGGACCAAAATTGCTTCCTTCCATCCATCATATATTACAGACAAAATCAAGTCATTTTATGACTCTTCCGTTCCGGAGCTTGCCAGAATGCAAAAATGGAGATACTTACAAGCCTGATTGGGAGCTCTAACCCTTGAAGTGGTCAGGGAGGGGTCTGTAAATGTTTTTCAGCCATTAATTTCGAAGTAGCCTCAAACTGCTTGAACGAATGGTAATTTGAAGAATTATATTAGATGTATCAATGAGAATGTCTTGATTAAACACAGGTCAAAAATATACTTGATTGAAAATAGCAGCTATAAACCCTTTGGTGCAACTACATTTTTTCTGATCCAATTGGTTGAACTACAGCCTTCTTTTGCAGTGTTGATAAGGTAAACACACACGCCCCAATGAGCATGTACATGAAAAAATTAGGCCCATGTCAGCACCCACAAAAGCCCCTCTCTTGCTTTATAAGCACCACTTTTCAACATGCTCGCAGCAAATGGCGAGAGGGCGGGGCTCCACGCCACACTCCTTTATGGGGTAGCATTTCTCTGCGGCGGCGACAAGCACTTCACTCAGAAACAGACTATAGCAAGGAACAACCACGGTCCAGTGGCTGAGGAGGCCATTGATGGAATTAAGGCTCATGAATAAGAATGCAGCGCGGGGCGAGTGAGAGCTCTCCCACTGTGTAATATTGACATGCTCCCCAGTCGGAAAATAGCCTGGCATAATTAGCTTTCAAAAGAGGCCAAAAAAAGGAGAGGCCACTCTAGACACAGACGAAGCCCTCGACAGGAACGTGCGAGCCACTGAAGATGGGCGAGCGGCAGGGTGAGGTGGTGGAGGACAATCAAAAGGCAGTTCTTTGCTGCAGAATTTATGGGGGTCAACTGATTTGCAAGTGGACTTGGAGAAGATTTTTGTGAAAATTACATTGGTATAATTATGATACGAGAACTAATGGCGCTTGAAATAGTCGAGTTTCATCAGAAACAAATCGAGATCATGTTATGTGGTGGAAAGCTCGAGAACTGCTATCAAATGAACCTTGAGATGAGATTGTTTTGCTGTTCGCAGCATGGATGAGAATCAGTAGGGATGCGTGGAGAAAAAATGGAAATTTGATCTACATTTTCAGGACAACTAGGCACCTGCTGATGAAGATGACGTGTTACAATCAAAAGCTCCAAAACGGCTAATAAATTGACCTTGAAGTGAATTAATCTGCTGTTAAATGCTTGAAATCTAAAGGAACAGCGCACTCAAATTCACATTACTGATTTAGATAACCTTATTCACCGGGGTCTCAGAATTTTGGAACATAAAAACGGGCCAGAAAAGGTTGAGGAACGTTGGCTACGATAACCGATTTATTTTCAGACTGAACATATAAGATCGCTGCCAAACACTGCTGTTAAATATTACTGAAACTTCTTTTTCCAAAAATAAAAACAAGAGAAAGTTTCATTTTCATTTTACGCATCATTTGAGCGCTCCAGACTTGACACTCGGTCTTGAGTCAGACTAAAGAACTAAAACCTGTGGATTTATTTGAGACTCCCTGAAACTTGAGATTAGACAATAGTATTATAAGGCTTTAAGTGAAACTCGCTTTGCAAAGACTTAAGACCCAGGACCTGACCCACAACATGTAAGAAAAAAAACTCTGGCAGTAGGTTGTGAGGGGCTCCAGTGCTGCTACAACAGTTTCAAAGACTAAAATCAGTAAAGGAAATGTGAAAAGTATCTCTAAATGCCATTAAATGAGGACACCCTTGATGATAAATGGCCGACTAGCCTGATGGTGCTTATTAGAACAATTTAGACCATGTCAGTCACTTGAGGGATGCCAAACCAAATGCATCTACTGTCATGAAATCTAAATGCATTGGAAGTCACACACAGCCAGCCGCTAAGTATTTCTATATGGATTACTGGATATGTATAGAGTTCAAGTGGTACAAACTCTATGAATATTCAGCTGCTTGGGCTTGATCAAAGTGAATTATGCAACCGCGCTATGAAACATTGATTACGAGAGTGTCATCAGTTTTAAGGCTTAAAGATTGATGCATTATGTTTTCGTTTTCCGCTGCATATTAACTATGCAGGTGCGTCCAGCAGCTGAGGATCAAACGGAGGGATAATTGCACCATTTTAATTAATTAGGATGTAAAGTTTCAGGCTCAGCCAAAAGTGCCCCCTTTCATTTAGCAGAAATACACAAGCACCACTATCGCATTTATCATGAAAGCAACATTTTTCAAACTGATATCAAACATAATCCTGGATATATACTTTCGCCCAAGCGGAGAAATGGAGAGCAGTGACCGTGGGTGAATGAGACCAGGCTAGTAAAACAGGCCCTTTGTGAGGTGCTAACTGTGTGTGGCCATCGGAGAGTCACGAAGGAAACAAGGTGAAACCGCTCCTTGTCTCGCTCCCTTGATTTCCAAGGTTAGAGGGCATGTGGCGTGAATGTAGATCCAACTCTCACTGCCTTCGCGAGTCTCCCGGCGCACGGAGAATTTGGATTGTGGAGACTCATTCATGCCCAGCGTAAGCCCATTAGAAAAAGGTTGATGTGACAAAGGCACAAAGAAAAGGGGAAACATTAAAGTGAAATAAAACAAACGGAGACATCGGAAGAGAAGCGCTAAGGAGGGCAAAAGGGATTAGGAGAGGAATGGTAATTGAGAGGACGGGGAAAGAGACAGAGAGAGGGGACGATAGCAGGATTAAGAGAGGTAGACAGTGTCCTGTGATGCTGGGCTGAGCAACGACTGGAGGAGTTTGAGCCATCCATCGTTTCAGTGGGAGTACGGCGCCTCGTCACAGAGATGAGTCGCTTTCAAGCAATGCTCAACGTCAACCGAGCCGAATGACAAACGTCACCCCTCACACAGAGGCGATAAAAATACAAAGAGCAACCGCCCATTATCCATGCCAAAGGCTGGGAATCAAGAATTGTTCTACAACAGCAAAATACGAGAAAGTCGTGCCCTCTTTTTGTGAGACTTGAAAGCATAACAGAAAGCTGCACAGTGCTTAGGAATGACTCAGTGCCCTAACATCAGTAGCAAATAATGAAGACTAATCGAAATGACAAAAAAAAACACAATCAAAGGACAACATGACTCATCAAAGTTATTTCGGATGCAACGAATTACTGAAGGTCACTACATAAAAAACAAGATCTAATTGATCGTTTCACACTGGAAATGCACATTTGACACTGGTCCACTGAGGCCTTACTGGTTGGGGAGTTGGTCCAATGACATTTAAAAGTCATTGACATGAAATTCAAATCCATAATAGAAAAACCTTTTTCACCAAAGCCCGGGTGCGTCTTACCTTAGGTTCACTGGTCGTGGTTCCCCCAAAGCATGCTGGGAAGATCATTTGATTGTCTGGGAGGTTAAGAGTGCCAAGGTGCGACTTCACAACACCAAAGGCAGGTAATGTGCCTTTGTGTTTGCAGACATACTTAAAGTTTAATTTGGCAACACAATCATCCCCAGCTGCACGCCGGCTCTGTCGTAAAATTAAATGAATTATGTATCACATTATTTTGATGTTTGCCTTTGTTTCACTTAAGTGATTAATAAGGTTGGATTCAATTAGATATGCTTACTTTTATATGCAACGATAATGCCACCGCTGCCAGAACCAAGACTGAAGCAGTTTGTTTAAGCTGTTTATGTGATTGCATAAACAGACAATTCCGCACAATAATCCTGTTTACATGGCGATCCACAGAGAGTTGTTGATGTTTTTGTTTTTTTCTCCTCAAAAGATAAATTGTCTGCTCACCGCCTATCATATTTCATCAAAACTCTTCCGATCATAACTCCATTGCATGGCATTATACTGCCGTTAAAAATGCATTTCAGCAATTATAAATGCAAGGCTAGTTGTGCCAGACAAGTTGAAAGGAAGGTGATGACTCACACAGCTGTGGCCCGTGGCAACCCAGGGTTTTTTGGATGAGAATACAGAGAGAAGACTGGTGGGAACAAACAGCCTCCAGATCATTCAGCAATGTGGAGGAAAGAGAGGAACTTTTAAATTGACTTAAGAGTTTTCACTTTGAACTGTATGTCCACTGATGCGTCCCTCAGGAAGTCGTCCTCTCCTAAAGCTGATCGTTTGTTATGCTTAAAATGTGAGAGTGCCGAGTCGGATAGGTGCACAGAATGATTAACGAGTGGTTATTCTGCAGCGGTCTGGTGTCGGTTGTATCTGAGCGAACTGAATCAGAATCTTTGCTAAATGACGAAAAAAAAAAGTTTTTAAAAAGGTCCCATATTGTAGAAAGTGAGTATCAAAACTCTGAATCCACGGAGAAATTCACACAACCTGTACTCAGAAACTGTGCCTTCAAACAAGCTGTCAGGACTTGTGATGTCACAACTTTACAGTCATCGCCCGCAACAAACAAAAACACTGTCAGAGCTGATACAGAAACACGGTGGGTGGTGCCTGCTCAGGCCTGTGGCAGCCGACCAATCAGAGCAAACTGGGCTTTTAGGGGCCTTAAAGAGACAGGCACTAAAACGGAGCATTCAGACAGAGGATGAATAGAGGCTCTGCAGCAATGGACGGTATGAGAAAACTAGTATGTTTTGCAAACATTAAAGCAGTCTGACATTTTCTGGTAGCAACCCAAAATAAAAAAACATGAACCTGCTAATTAGCATAATATTGGACCTTTAATGTTTATCTAATTGTGACGACATGTCGGAAAATGTCAACACCTCACTATATTTGCAAAGAACTTTAATTGCACTGCAACTTTTCTGCTGTCAAGCTGCCCAGAGCACCAAACTGCAAAGGAATATTCTTTTCATAAGTAGGTTATGTACACTGGATATGAATCACCACTAAGATTGACTTACGTTTGTTTACAGTCCTTCACGCTGGCGTTATTACTAATGATACCTTTATGCTTTTAGATCTTCAATTAATACACTATATCTCCACAATTGCAGATGTTAAGCTGCAGCAAAGACATCACAGGGAAGTTGTTTTTAAAGGCAAAAGTGGTCGACTGAAGGGATGAAAGAGCCACAAGAAGTTTTGGAACTCATTCCAATAATGAGCCATGAATCAGCATGAAAGGATGTTGTTTTTATCTTGAGGGAGAGATGATGAATAGCCAGGAAAGTTATTAAAGGTCAGAAGAAGTTGCATGCCCTCTCTATGTTGGAGAGAAAAAAAAAAATGGATCCAGCGCTTCAGGGCAGAAGGAAGAGATAGAGCAGTAGACATCAAATGTGTATGTTGCCAACTCCCACCTGCCAATTAAAAAAAAAAAGACGAAGAAGTAGAAAACTAGAAGAACAAGGATGAAAGACTATGGAGTGCAGAGAAGGGCAAATATCAGATAGAGGGAAGGAAAAAGCCTAGTGCGCTCCCTGCTCTCTGACTAACCACCTGCTCCTGTCTGAATTAGCCCTTTCTTTACTGTTTGCACTCATCCAAGTGAAACTCACTCCCCTAGCTGACAAATGGACTGATCCTAAACCCATGTTTAGTGAGCCACTACTGTGACGGCTATTAATCTGACACCAATGACCAGAGCGAGGCTTCCTGAGGGTAATATTAAAAGGGGCAGAGAATAACATTTCTTGTGAGAACTACCAAACTTCTGGATTCTTTGGCAAAGAGCTCAACTTATAGGGCCATAACAAAGTCTATGGGGCATTCAGCTCAGGAATCCAAAAATGGACTGCGTTACGGTCGATTCAAACCACTGGCTTGGTTGGAGTCAATCCTCTCTTCTTTTATCTCTATTTCCTGAGAGGTTCCCATCCGCCTCGTATGGGGGAGATGTCCTTAAACATTTCCCATTTGCCAACTCAGGCTTCCTTTTTCGTCTAATCACCACAGAGGCTTGTATGGCCTCGTCTGGAGACCCGGGCTGACCGGATAGGCTGCCAGCTCGAAATTTACAGCAGCTAATTGGCCAAAATTGAATGCGGCAGGTTCTTATCAAAGAGGATTGGAGTAGGGTTGGAGGCAGAACGGGCTGAAAAATGAGACAGGATAATGAATGTCAGGTGATGTCATCCAATGCAGGGACGGAGTAGAATGAGGAAGAAATAAACCTCTTTGATTTAGAAAGTCTTTACGGAGAGAGGGTGACGTGAGGGCAGGAGGCAAACATGCAGAGGAGAGGCGGTTTAAACTCCAACGGTAATCCAAAGAACTTGGAAAATGTGTTTATCACTTTGCAAGTTTGCTTTATAGCAAGCGGAGGTCTTTATCTTCTCTTTCTGTCAGAGAGCTTTTATTAATACCCTTTTGCATATTAACGCAGGCTGCTAAACCACCCACCATTCTCTATTTGTTCCTACTATTACAACAGGCAGTTGTCCCCCGCTGCGCTCATCGGTCATGTTTTTGTTCTGTAATTGTCAGGTGCTCAACACATAATTGTATCATGGAAAAACAGCCTCCAACCAAGAGTAAGCAAGACAAACCAGTGACTCTTGCATAAACAGAGAAGAAGAAAAAAAACACTCTGCTGGGTGATTGATGGACAACATGCTCACGCTATCATCTACTATGCTGTTAAGTGAATGGTTTCAGCAAATTGTTCGTACATATGTTTATCCCTGCGTATTGTATTTCTCGTTTGGGTGCCCTGTTGGAATCAAATTTCTTAAAGTAGTATCAGTGGTGGATCGTTCTATATAACAAAGTACTATAGAGTCTTTTATTGCCATCTGCCTAATGGAACCTTTAACTTAAAGCAGACCCTGCGTGATATTTGCACTTCAAACATTAAAGTCATGAATTAAATTATCTGAAATCTCATTGTTGGGGGAGTTAAATGTTTATGCAAACCTTGACTTTAACAAGGGAGTCACCTTCTGATAGGGTTAAGGGGGTCATGCATGAACAACGCTGGTATTCCTCTCACATGTGCTCAGCATGATAAAGTCTCTCTTAATGCCAATGGCAGCTGGCTATTTGCCTGTATTATAAGTAGTCGAGGCTACCCTAAGACTATGCATTGATGCCAGCTTTCTTTAATGCATTGTGGAAAGTGTCGGGGTAACGCGTTACAGTAATATATTTCTTTTAGCAGTAACGGAGTGACATAACGAGTTACTAATAATATTTCCGTAATGTATTTCTACACTTATATAACGTAACGCATCACAATCTGCGTGACCGACCGAAGTGAAGCACTTATTGTTGTTTTTTTAAGAACCCATCCACACCGCTCATGACCATATTAACATAGGGTATGCGTGTGTTTATTATAGCCGAGCCTGTAAGTCTCTGTGTGACTGAAATGAGCCTATTGATGAAGCCTAATCCTCCAAGTGCACTTGTCAATATGCCCATGCGTTCCTTGTTCTGTGGACTAATTTAAAAGGGATAGAAAAAGAGATTTTTGTCTTGTCATGTCATTACAGGCTACGTTATAGACGGTATAGGTCTGTGTTTCATATGACTAAGCCTACAATCAGACTTAGATTAGAATTACACTTCCAAAAAGCTGCGGGACCACCGTCGCACCTACACATCCAAACTTTTATTTGGGTCAACCTCAAACTACACTTTGATCCTTCGTGTCCCAAAATGCAACTCGATAGCATCTTTCATCGGATGTATGCTGCCTCCTTTTTATGCCCATCTCTCTCAAGGTTTAAAACATATTTTTTTAGCCACAGCCGAAACTGATGACATCATCACATTACATTATAAACTTGTTTTTCACAGGCTGGGTTGAGTGCACCTTTAAAAAGCTCATCTTTAAGGGCAACCGGTGTTTTAAATGAGTACATGCGAACAGCTGGATTATTTTTATGGTGACCTTCTATGAAGTAATTATTCATTGCCGATGAAACACTGTGATATCGTCGCTGATCTTTTTTTGTTCCCCCAACAAAGCAGCCATTTTAAAAATGCCAAGGTAAAATGATGTATTCTAGGCGCATTGAAGCACTATATAATGCTACACGCCATATCCAGACCAGGGATATGCGAGTATGAAGAAGATGTTCACGCTCTAAAACATGCCTAGCCACCCTCAGAGCTGAGGGCACGTCAGGACAGTTAGGCGTGTGTTTATGTTTTAAGTTGTTTAGAATTACATCATGTTTGCATTTGATATGTTTATTTGTATATCACGCCTACTGAAAATGCAAAATGAAATTGTTTGTAGTATTTTTCTCTTTGTTGCTTTTATAATAATGCTTCTTGCTCAACTTTTGATATTAAACAACACAAATTAATAGGATTTCGTAAATTACATTACATATATGTACGACTTAACCTCCCCATGACCGTCAAGCCCTAGTATTTTTGGCAGCAGGCAATGCACGGACGTCGGAATTTGTTTTCTTCCCGGAAAACCCATGACATCCTGATGGGGATTTAAATAAAGATGGGCAAAAAAAACCTGAGGGGATTCTTCAGTTAATCCTCCTCTCCTGCTAAAACAAATATCTCATCAAATCCTTCAACTCTGAAATAAGGTCAAAAGCCAAGGATAATGAGAACTGGAACGTATGGGCAAGATCATCAGCAAAGGAGGAAGGATCCTCCCATCTGCTTCTCTCTTCTTATCCCTCAATCATTCTTGTCCCTCTGTCAGCACATGTTTTCATCCATCGGGAGAGGAGCCATTCGTCTCATGCATTCCAGCCCGAGCGTCGTGAAGTAAATAATGGCCTGGAAGTATTTATTTCCAGCATAAACGTCATTAACAGGGGGGTTTGTCAAATGTCAACTGTCACGAGGCCAGCAGGTTCAAATCACAGGTTGCGCTAATTTAGTTTTATCGTCCTCAAGAGACTCGTCAAGCTGTGATATCTATTAACCTTCATCATTAGTGTCATGCCCATTATCACAAAATGCTGGTATACAAAATCATGTTTTGTTCCTTGAAATGACAAGCGTGATGACACAGCAGTGGAAAGAATTTTTAGAAAGGAAATTAAAGTGATACAAAACAGCAGAGTCAGGGCAGACAGGGACAAGGATGTGTGTGTGTGTGTGTGTGTGTGTGTGTGTGTGTGTGTTTGGGTGTTGTGTTTGGTGGGAGGGGGTGGTTTGCTCCTTCCTGACCTGCTTTTCTCCTTCAGGGGTCATGCACAGGCCTGCCACAATGCTATCAGCTGTCCCTTAAGGTGTCTGCTGAGCTCTACCGAGATATAAGGTGATATATAGCTTTGATATAGCCTGTAATTACTGGCCGTGAAGGCCACACCGCCTTGGGGAAAGGAAAAGGGGAACACAAAAAAAGGGAGGAGAAAGACACTGAGGCTCTGATGAGAAAAGGGTCACTGTTGTTTGATAGCACAAGTGCCCGGTCTCTCCAGCGATTTCACTCAATGGGAAATGGCACCGGATCTATACACGGTTTTGGAGAGAGGTAGATTCGAACAGACACCTCAGCGCCCAAACAATGAGCTCCAAAAATATCCCACCAGGGAAAAGCAACGATTTGCAAAAATCACAGGCTGCAGCGTGCGTGCACAGGCAAATGCAAATGGCCTCAAATTGTGCTAAATTAATCCTCGGTAGCATGGTGCAATTACAGCATCATTAGCCTCCGTCGTGCTTGCAATGCGACACCACCTATAGGTGACATGTTTATCCAGAGGCAGGGGATTCGGCACTGCCATGATGTTCACAGCACAAAGGGAGCAATAGCTAATGAAAGAGGGCCATTCATTTCATCCTGTCACAGCGTGGTGCGAGACAACCTTCATTTTGAGATGCATTACAGCACTCACAAGCTCAGCCGCGTGATATCACTCAGGTGCAGGGTGCTATTAGCTCTCGCTTAGAAGACTGTAATGGAACGAAACACCTTGCCGAAGTAGCCCAGTATACAGCTTTATAAGGGTGCTAAACTGGAAAAGGTAGCACTTGGGTTTGATAGCTGAATATCAATGGAGAGCTCTTAGAGGCTGGGGGAGCAGAGGGATTGAGCCGCCTAAATGTATATTGACAGCTTGCGAGAGCTGGTGACATGGCCGGGCATTTGCCGGTGATGGATGTGAGCCTGGCACAGAGACTAAGCTGGCAGCAGTGTGGCTCATCTTCAGACGGGATGTGAATGCTAACTACCACGCTTGCCAGTCACCGCGACTTAACCGGTGCCAGCAGGAGAGGCAGGTGGTACACAGGCTAGGGGGAGAAAAAAAGGGGGCCAGAAGTCCCACAAGAGGAAAATACTATCAGTGCATTCACAAGCATGTTAATTCGATTTCAAGGTAATGCTCAGATTATTACACGTTAACCAGTTTGTCTTTGTTGAATTAAGATTGAAATTGGGGTAAACATAATCAGATTAGATTAGTCGCCGGCGTGTTTGCCGACTCCGCTGTGTCCCAATTTCAGTTTGTATGCTTTTAGTTTTAGCAGTTGGAATACAAACAATCAGCATGCGTTAACATTTCATACTAACAGGAAATTAATGCGCTGATGCTGATTAAATGCCATAAAAAAGAAGCAAGAAGATGAGGTGACAAAATGTGTGACAAAACAGTCTTGTAATGAATATAATGCAGAGACGCCCTGGCCGACAAATCCAGTGTCGTACGGACCCCAACAAATGTCACATCATCATGATTTCAGTACTGTTTGTGATTGAAAATACAAACTGTGATGCAAAAATGATGACCCACTAATTGTAATCCGTCAAAATATTTTTTTTTACTGTATCGTGCAGGCCAAACTATTAACAACCTATTTGTTGTTTTTTATAAAAAAAAACTTTATAGGTAGCATCCTAATTACCTTGTTCTGACTCAAGCAATCACCAGAAACGCCATAGTAAACCAGATGCAAGTCAGTGTGTCTGGGCTGATATAAACCGCCAATAAGTAAGAAAAAACACTGCAGGAGAAAAACGCTGATGTAATTACGAGCATAAGCAAGTTTCTGCTTTTTAAACTCAAGCGTCTTTGTAAGTGTTAATTTTTGCCCCGATTCTTTTAAAAAACAGATTAAACCTAAAGCATCTATACACACACAGCGCTGTAATTATGCAAATTCACCACCACAAAGAACAAAACACATCAATGAATCCGTCCGTTTACCGTCTCCCGTTTGTTTGCTGTAGTCTGGAGCACATCCTTCCACACATTCGCCCTGTAATCAAACAACTCATGGAAACCACAAATTATTGGGGAAATCGGGTTACTGCGAACCACGTAAACGCTTTAATCACACTATTACAGTGTTCGGGGGTTGTTTTCAGTGATTGGGTTATAGTGCGCATGTAAACATCCTGCGTGATCAATACGCGAGGGGGGGGGGGGGGGGGGTTTCAGGAAAGTATGAGACGAGGGAATCAAACTCAGCTCAAATATTAATGAAAGACTGCTGATATTGACTCACGGGCGATTACAAAGTAGACAAGAGAGAGAAAAAAAAAGATTTTCTGTGGTGATAAATGTGAGAATTACTTAAAGATCGTGCTGACGGTGGCTCAGAGGCTGCAAATCTGATCCAAGCA
Source organism: Pagrus pagrus (assembly GCF_965226575.1). Classification (NCBI taxonomy): domain Eukaryota; kingdom Metazoa; phylum Chordata; class Actinopteri; order Spariformes; family Sparidae; genus Pagrus; species Pagrus pagrus. Next base: position 14,095,335 of record NC_140204.1, on the reverse strand, counting down.
AGTTAATTGTAATCTAAAAAGGGAAAGCAACACTATAAATTAAGCCTGTGACACTAATTTACAGTTCATTCTACTCACGCATCACACTGCCACATTATCCTCGCTGAAATCATACAGCACACATCTAGAAACCCAACATATCGAGTCACACCTCGGTGCCCCCGTTGTAACCTGGGCCTTATCGCAAGCCTTTGTAGACTTCCTCTCTTCAGATTGCTTGTTTCTGTTTTGTTCCCGTTTTCTTTTTAACCCTAATGAGCTTAGCCGCAGGTTCCTAGCAACGGCTCTGACAGCTCGACAATGAAATAGTCGGGGGTGGCGTTCGTTTGTTGTGCTAACCCTCCGCATGCTAATGTGCGGCTGTGTCGCGGCAGCCACAAATATCATTGAATCCTCTCGCCCCGTCCCTGCTTTGGCAACCTCCCTCCCCCACCCATTCCCGATTCAAAACCACCCACACCTTTCATCCACTTAGCGACTTCCTCTCCCAAGACAAAGTGCTCTGGCTCTGAAATCAGGTTGTGGTTACCTTTTAGCATAGTCGAAACGCCCCCAGTTGCGACGAGATGCTAAAAAGACTCGCTTTTCCCTGGCACTTTATGGTAGTTTTGTGTTCTTGACAGTGGCAGGACCCGTTGATTCATTCCTGCGGGGATTTTTAGTCTGAGTGGGCGGCTGGAGAACAAGGGAGCCACGGGGTGCATCAATTATCTGACAACATGTTTCAAACTGCCTCTTTTTACCATCAGCTGCTTTTCACACAGCTGATTATCTGAACTCTATGGCACCAAACGGAAAAAAAGCCAAGAGCAATTGTTTGATAAAGCCCCAAAGGTCCATTAGTATTCTCAAAGGGGTCCGTCTTATGTGGAACTAAAGCTTTGGACATAAAAAGAGTTGGACAAACGTTAACGCAGGCTCGCAATTTAGATTGAGTCCATGCCTTCTAAGTGCTGCAGTAAGTCAACAAAAGAGCTAAAACGGACTGCACATACATTCAGTCCACACTTGTCTTTAAGCGTACATTTTCTTGAATCCAGCCTACTTGGTTAAAACCCCCAGAAACTTGTGTATATATTACCTTAATGTTAGCAATCCATTACATCGCGAGAGCCACAGCACAGTAAGACTATACTCTGTCTGCCCTGACAAATAGGTCTCCATGTCCCGGTTTCTGCACAACAGGGTCATAACTCTGAAAAGAAGACTCACACGTGGCAGCAAAGCTCATCGAGCACATTTTTATTTTGACAAATAGCTGATAATGTTATTCATACTAGTTCAAATGAACATGGATTTGCGTCGGGACCGATTTATGACTGATATAGATTAGGAGCCAGGCATGGTGAGGTTACGTTTCTAACGTGTTAATGGCTTACTGGGACTCTTGACCCAATTAATCAATAACAGGGATATGTTACTAAACCATACACCACCCCACAGGAGGGCTTTTGTATTAATCTTCCAAAACCACTGGAAACTTTAAACACGGCTCTCATGTTTTTCTACTTTCTAACAAATCTCAAGGACCAGACCTCATATTTATCACACACATAAATCATGGACATACTGAGTCTGATACCGCGTACCAGTTTTTTCCGTAAAGCCACTAATTTCCATATTCTGAGGCGAGATCAATAAAAAACAGTTGTTTCATGAGGAAAAACACGTCCCGAGGAGAGCAGCATGTAATTCCATTTCGGCTGACCTCAGGTGTGAATTTACAGCATCTCTCATTAACTGGTAATTATGTTTTCCCCATTTTCTAACAAACACAGCTCCTTGAGTCGATTACTTAACGGCATGAAGCACATTTTGTTTGCCAGAGTGGCTGCATGTGTACATATGCATACATGCAAATATTCCTTTATTAAGAATGCGGCTAAGAACAAGCCCTTTTTGAATAGCTTGGAAAAAATCTTCTTCCAAATGCAGGTGATGCAGGAGTACATGCTGCAATCACCTTATCTTACCAATCATAAATGCAATTGATTTATTGAGCTTAGCCCAATTCATTTAGCACTAAGTACCTCATGTCCTAGAGGGAGATGCTCATGTCAAACATTTATCTATGTATTAAACGACAACACTCTCCTTTCACCACACCACCGATTTTGACTAAATCACTGACGGTTGCAGCTGAGCCAAAATATACACCTTCAAGGAACAAAAGCACAGTCCAGGTGCAGACTGCAGAAATAATTACATCCAACAAACCCGACTGCATATCACACATACTGAGAAGTTCCACTAATTATCTCCTCTGAAACTGCCAACATATTGTTCATCACACCAAAAGGTCAGAAAATGAGGTCGCACCATGTCAAAATATAAAGCTGATCGTCTCCACAGGCGACACCACACATCAGCTCTCTTTTGTCTCTCCCTCCCTCTCTCCCTCGCTCTCTGAATAGGACTACAACTTCCCCGTCTCTCCTCGGTCTGTTTAGTAAAACTTCTTTGTACAGTCTTAGCAGTTCTCAACATATTTGATCCGCTCTCTCCTCCATCTTAAGAGCTTATCCAACTATGGAGTACACACCCGCTGAAGCGCTCAACGATTTAAAAAGCCCGCTCCTCCCCTCCTCTCAGTTGATGTGTCTCATATATTGGCCATTGATGACTCCATAATGAAAATGACATGGTACTGTCGATTAAAGGTTGTACTAAACAAAGATTTTTAAAAAAAACGACCAAGTGTCTTCCCTAAAGTCCTCGAGGGTTGTCTTAAGGTGAGCATCGGGTAACAGGAAGGAAAACTGGGCTGAAAAACTGGCCAAACACACATCACAGTTAAATTCATTTTTTTTAACCTTAGCTACCTTTTAAGATATTTTAAGGATCCACAGATACCCTGATAAAACTATTTTTGGACAGGCCCATCTTTGTTGAAACTAAAAGATCTGCCATTAACTTCTGTAGCGGCTACTAGCTGCTGCTCTTCACAGGTAAGTGTTGTATCTAACTTAGCCATCTCTTTTAAACACGCTGGTTGACTGTGGATGTTGGCATTCAAAAGTGAAATATCTTGTTTTTGATTTCTTGGCAAAAATGAGACTCAATTTTAGTTTGAACATTTTGTGCATGTTTGAACAGTCCAATTAAATTCCCAGTCCATTTAGCAAAATCCATACAAAAATGTCAAAGTGATGAATCCAAACACGTCCCTACCTTTGAGACATGATCTTGTATGCATCTGGCAGGTAACACCGCGTGTTCTCCATCTGTGCCGGGTCGGCGTCACAGATCTTGTCATCGGTGCGGCCGTAGTTGGCGCTCTCAATCATGATGACGTCCGTGCCCGGGCAGCGCAGCTCTATGGGGTAGCTCTCGCAGGACAGCTCCCTCCTCACCACCGCCATGGGGATGGGCGCTCGACTGAAGGCTGCAGAGAAAAAGAGTGAGAGAGAGAGCGAGTAAGTATGACTTATTCTGATTCCTTCCCTTTTGCTTCACCGTGGTTAAAGGCTTTCCGCACTTTAGTGTGAATACAACTTCATCCTGGTGTCAGGGTTTGTAGAAAAAATAAATCTGTATATTCCTACAGGAAAATACAAGAACAGACGGGAGGACCTGCAATCAAAAGGTCTGACACTAAGACACATGAGAAGAGGTTGTCCACCCTGGTCTAGAGAGCGTGGGTGGACAGGACGCTGGTTGCTTGGAGTGGGCGGATGAGCAATACCACAGGGGCCCTTGAGAAGCCAGGGGTTGTGGAAAGAGAGAGCGCCAGATTGACACGGATCAAACACAAGGAAATAGACACGGTGTTTGCATTCGGCTGTGAGAAAATAAACATTCATTACTTGAGCATTCAACTGAGAAATTAGAGGACAGACAGACACGCAGAGACAAAGAAAAGCAGAGCGGAGTGCGTCTCATGTAAATTGGTACAATTTCCCTCAAGAGCAGAATCTATAAATCATAAGAGCTGCCTCATGCTTTGTCTTTTAAGGTGACACAATGCACTTCAGTTAAACTACACGCCGGCAGGAGGCAGCGGGTCAAAAGGTGCACGGTGCCTCAAGCCAAAGCCGAGAGTCTGTTTGGCGAAAAAAAAAAAAAAATCTGCTGTTTACCGCAGAGCCAAAATGGCCAGGAGGACTAGTGGGACCGAGCGGCGGCAGTTCGGAGGTTGCTGCCTTTTTTTTTTTCCCTCTCCTTGACACAGGCGCACGCACGCAAGCCCACGCACGTCTGTAGAGGCTCACACTCGCGCACGAGCGGGCATGTGCACAACAGACTGCAGGAGTTCTGTGTTTACAGCGAGAATAAAAAATGAGCGAGAAACGTAAACACTGGCCTGAGTGACTGCAGGAGGACTGTGGCAGTTATAGATTTTTATAAACATCCCTTCAGACGGGCGTCTGAGCTGCGAGAGCCACCGGCGGGCACGCACATTCATCACGAGGACAGAGAGAGAGAGAGAGAGACAGAAAAAAAACAGCACAGAGAAACTAGAGCTAGGCAATATCACCTGAAAGCGATATCATGATTAATTGTCACATTTACCTTTGTAGCAATAAATGAAGCAAACGTGTGCACAAGATTTTAATTTCCATTAAGTCGCGGGATTGGAAGCTCGGTAACGGCTGCAGAATGGACCTCGTATCAAATTAAAACGAGGCTCAATTTCATTTCGTGCAACAATCAAGATATCACAAATACTCGCACGCGGAACTTTGTTTTTGTACCTTGGGATCAGTTCGCTGAAATAATGTCACCTTCAGGTCCACTCACCGTTTTTTGTCTGAGCTGTTAATCTAAATGGAAACGACGTTTGTTATTATGTTTCTGTTATTTCAGTTAACGAAAAAAAAACTACCTTAACGGGGAATTACTTTGTCACGCATAATGGAATTTGAAAGACACATTTACGGCATCAATCATCTCATTCTTTCTGTTTGTTGCGGTGTATAAAATGGCAAATGCAAAGTAACGGACTGCTCTGTCTTAAAAAATTGTCTTGTTAGTGTGACATTTTCAGTCCTGACTCCTTTCTCAGCAGTGCAATCATCACATTATATAATATTGTTGTGATTCAGGTGATGGGAAAATTGCTCTTGTTTCATCTTGAAGCTGTGATAATGACTATTTTCTGACAGAAGTTGCGTTTAACTTTGTTCGTGTTGACTCACATGGCATTCTCCTTCTGTACCAGCTCATCCTGATTGTCTCGCTTTATCAAAAGAGCTACCGGCCATCTCTAGGGTAATTGCGTATCTTAAAGCAGCTGCAGCGGGCGCAATAATGTGGACGAGATTTAATCTACTCAGAATAAAAGGTAACAGGTAATGTGGAGATAATTTCCCCTCATCTCTGCATCTCCCTGCTACAAAGCATTTCGGCGTCTTTCAGCTAAGTGTTTCGGTTTTATAGCCTGCAACCTCACCTTAAAATTCACTGTCATCCCTCTTATTAGCATTTACAAAAGATAGCTAAAAGAGAGAGTGAATATTGGACTTGCTCGGTCATTTTGCCAAAGTGAGTTTGGGAATGTTTTTTACATATTTCTTCGCCCTTATTTAACCAAGGAAAAGTTTCAGCAAGATAAAAATGTTAGCATACCCGTGAAACACATTTCACATGAGCTATACGGGCATTTTGCGATATTTCATGTGAAATATAAGATATTTTACATCTTATAGCTTTTTTCATTAGGCTATAAAATGATCACTGCCATTTTCATATTTTCAAGTGTCATCCAGGTACTCCCTCTAAAATTTCCCTGACAATCAACAACAACAACAACAAAAACCTTTAAAAAAAGAGATACGGTGGGGTGAGACAACAAAAGAAGTCCCTCATTATCGTGTCATTTCATTTGGTTTCTTCAAAATCAGTCAAACCTCAACACGGTAAAGCGCACTTGCCACTGAAACATCACAGGTTGGAATAAATGTATTCATGCTGGTGATGAAAGCCATCAATTATCTCCCTCTTAATAGGATGATTTATTCCGCCCCCCTGAGAAGTTCTGGTCTGGATCACACCAAACTTCTCTGAAACTGACAACGGCAAAGAAAAAGGATAACATACGTCGGTTAACTTAGACAGGTGCGCTTAGATAAATGAACGAAGGAGACCAATATTGTGCTGATTATTGATCTTCTTTATTTTTTAGAGCTCTCTCCCAAAAAAAACACAAAAAGCCCAACATGGTTTCCATTATATAACCTTATGTGATGAATCTTGATCAGTTTAATCGATCTTCCAAGAAAGTTAAAAAAAAACACAGAATGATTCTTTTAAGCTTGCAAATGTGTAAAGGCTGCGGCTCGATTCAGGCCAGCGTCCCCCAAAAGAGGCATTAAAAAAACATCAGAGAGGAGTGACGCCGTCAACACGGGCATCAGCAATCCCCTAATGTAAGCAAGTGAATGCATGCCAGTGATGTCTCGGATTACCCGGCTAGTCAACAACTGTAGTGTAATTACATTTGTGCTCGGAGGCGGTGATTGATAGGGCTCATATTCCTCGGGTGCCAGAGCCAGCATCCTGCCCCACTCGCACGTACCACCGTCTACCTGTACACGTCATCGACAGAGCTATCGAGAACCGAAAATAGTCTTGTTGAAGCTCCGATCTAAGTTACCATGTTCTATTCAACTCACCTCTCTTCCCCCCTCTCCTGTTAATACTTCAGAGGAGTATTTATATGCACTTTATATTTCTTTTTTTCTCCACTGAAGATTCTCCGTGGATAATTCCTCTGACAAGTGCACTGCTGAATATGGTGGAGGGGTGAAGGAGTGGTAGTTCGGGGAAGGCAAACTGGAGGGGTCACGCTGGATACTTCCCATTACTTTCACACTGCAGAGCAGTGTTTTCAATCACGAAGCCTGCAAATGACATAACTCACAAATGAATATTTCAAAAACTGCAATTACTCACCAAAAAGGGCAGCAGAAAGGTCAGGGAGAGAATGTTCGTTTGGAAAATGTCGCACCCCCGCAGAGCTTTTAAAAACCACTCGGAGGGGGAAAAGCTTTGGAGTTTTGATTGTGGGTTTAATAGTGAGGAGGGAGGAATTCTGCTGTTTAAAATCGGAGCTCATTCTTCGGTCACTGATACAGAGCGAAGACCCATTACCTTCTCTGAACCACCGGGCATTGAAGTGCAGACGGAGCAGAGTAACAATGACATTTAAAAGTCATCATTAGTAACAAAACAGTGGCCTTGGGGAGCTTGTATTTCATTTCATCTCTCAAGGAAAAGTGTCAGGGAGAAGGAGTTAAGGTCAGCCACCATGAACAATTACAATGAGGCTGACTAAATGAGCCACCTTCACTCGGATAAACACATGTCGGGGACTTGTGACGGCTCACAACAAGAGAAACGTGGTTTTAGATCATTTCCAGGCTTCAGCTTAAGTGCGTAAGCTCAGGCACAGCGGAAAATATCCCGATAAATAATAATGCTCTCTGCAATTAGGCAGCCGGAAAGTCGGGCTAAGTGCCAAATACGTTCCGAGAAGAGGAGAAAAAAAATGTTTGGGCTATTAGAATGTGAAGATACAATATTTTATTCTTTAAAAAGAGGCTCCGACTCCGCAGCGGATGATACAAACTGAAAACTTAATGTGTGTGTGTTCGAGGGGGGGGGATGCTGCATTCAAATGAACTCTGACTTCATTGAATTAATGTAAGATGGATGGAAGAGGGAGGAGGAGACGGCAAGGGAGCTGATTCAACAGATCAAATGTCTCTTTTTCCACCGAGAATCGCTGGATGGGTTCGGCCCCCAGAGCTAGTGATTAATTAGCGCATGAATCTGGATACCGTTATTTGATTAGAACCGTCACACCCATTTCCTAGTTTGCGACGAATGACATTTTCTGGAGGGGGGCAAAAAATAAAATAAGTCATTCGCAAGACTACTTTGGAGCGAGGGGGGAGAAATCCTTGTGAACTGTGACTCGGGGTAAAAGTATCGCATTTTCAATAATGCATGAGGGATTATTTATCTCGAAGTGAGGAACAGTTCAGGCAAATTGTTCTCCCAAGTAAATTACGTTTACATATGGCCTGAGGCAGGCGAAGTCTCAAAGGCTTTTTTTGCGCGGAGTGCAAAATTATCCGAGAACTTAACTGTCAGAGAACTCTGCAGACAGAGCGTTTAAGAGAACACCATCGTTAAACAATGTTTATGCTGCGTGAGACGAATGTGTGGCTTGGAACCGGCGCAACCGCTCTCGCTTGCATCGCTAAAAGGGTCAAGGGCAAACTCAGAAAAAGTTCGACTGAATAAGCCGTTTCATCGAGGCACGCTGCCGGATGACAGATCGCACCTCAGCGGTGATGAATTCATGAGTCGACCGCGGGAACCATCGTGACAAACTTCTCAAACCTACTTGATGGCTTTTGACACTTTGACCAACGATGCTGCTACGCACAATTAGCATTACTCATTATGACAGGGCCCAGATATCCGTTCAGCACGGCGCATGATCGAGCCATTTGTTTTGCTTCCCCTCGCATCCGCTGACACACATTTGAACACATTAATTGGCAACACACCACGCACTTGCAAATTCCAGCAGAGGGGAAAGACTGATGGGGTGTTTTTTTGCCGGGTGGCAACGTACAAACGCGAGTTTCAAACCGTCAGTCAAACTGCCCATGATGCCTGGGGGGAAATTAGCTCTTCAGTGTTGACAAATTAGCTCTGAGGGAGGACCAGCTACAGTGCAGTCATAATAAACTACTGCAACTTACAGGATCGACCTCCTCACAGGGTGAATATTTGATCCGATTCTTCCGAGAGAAGCTGCACGCAACATCCTCCCTTGATGAAATCAAAAAGATGGTTGTCATGACGGGGCAGAGATGTACTGACACAGTGAAAGTTAATAACTGTGAAAGTTAATAAATTGGTTGCTAGACTGAGGGAAACCTGCAGAGCACAGCAGTTTCTCTTCCCTCCGTGATATACTCCCGGGAGACAGTAACCTCATGTTTGCACACACACGAGTAACAAATACAAAGTAGCATGCCATCTCTCCATAAAGGCTTGATTCACATACTCAGAACACAGGGGTGAAGTGTCTTTCCATCCAGCAAGCACTTTCTTTTAATTAATCACCACTTCAATTCATTAAGTGCATAGCCGTGGCAAGAAGGGGGGAAAAAATGAGGAAATGGGAAGTAAGTCTCCCATCAAGGTCTTATGTTTAAAACCACTTCCCTGTGCAAATTGCAACATTACTTTCTTAGGTCAAATCCACTCCAGCTTAGGATGCGTCAGTGATTCCCCTCACTGTGGCTCAAAATGTTTGTACATTTAAATGAGCTCAAATTGATCCGATTTAAATGGAACTTTTAGCATAGTTTGAAATGTATTAAAGTTTCCTTTGGTTTCGGTGCTAAATCAGCGCAAATGTTGGTCATTTTCCAATTTTCCTTTCCTTAGTGTACACACAACAGAGACGCGTGTCCTGCTTCCCATCAGCGAAGTGGCGTTTTGTCGAGCCGGAGGTGAGTCTGCGGCGCTGGCAGCTGCCTCCTGACAGCGAGCTGGGCTTTGTTCAGCTCTCGTCACGTCCGACATCGTTCTGCTATTTCCTCTCCTCTCATTGCCTTCTCCCTCCTTCCTGTAACCCACCCACATGTGCCGACATCACTCAGGGGAACATCTCAGCCAAGACTAATGCACCTTGGCCCCCACCTACTGTACGCTGCCTCCTAGGCTCAAGTGAACACAATCGCCGTCGCACATAGGAGATACACACACACAGCTCCCACAGCAGGCATGACTCAACATGCCCCTATAGTAACACGTGCCCTGATAGTAATTGAGGTCAAAGAAAAGAAACAACAGGCTGATTTTCGTCTTGCGTGAGGGGGAAGAGGTCTTTTCCTCGCTCCTCCTTTTAGCACACATTATCAGACGGGGATTGCCTAACAGCGGACTGGAGGGGAGAGCTCGGCAAAAGTTTAGCATTTTGAACCGAGACAAAATGCAGTGCAACCTCGCTAATCTGCACCTCTCAGGAAAAAGGAGGATATTCGGTGTTCAGAGCAGGAAAAACACTTAAGTACAGAGGGCAAGGAATAAAATGAAAACACGTGCTCACTTTGTAAAACATCCCTTCTTCTTTTTACTATTCTAACACAGCTCCTTATAGCTGTCTTTAATTGAAGGTTCAGCTTTAAATAATATATATATTCTATATAATGACACAGGCGTGTTGGAGCAGGGGCACGTCTAAAACATACAGGGTAGGGGCCCCAGGAACAGGATTGAAAAACACATAATCTATAACAGGCGTTGTTAGTTGATGATATGTATCGTACAAATTGTATCGAACCACACTTGAATAACTGTACTTAAAAGGAAACTTTCCAAAACTGGTAGCAGATGTTTTATTTTTCCTCCATTTACTGCGACGAGGACTTTGTGATGAATCTGTTTTTCGTAAGGCTGCTAAAATTAATATTTGACTAGCTTGTTTGTAACCACAGCCAACAAACAACACATCAAATAGACTCAAGTTACGGGCGGTGTGTTTTTAAAACCAGGGGGAATTCTAACTTGAGTTCTGCCTTTTGCTTCATTTTGTTTTAAATCACACTGTTTTATGTGACCATCTTTTGAAAATATTACATACTTAACACGCTGTCTAATGTAAAGTAAAGCTCTGTATCTCCTTTTATACTATAGCACTTCATGTGAACAACTGACTGCATTTCCTTTATTGCACTAGCAAGCCACAGTATTGTACAAGCTGCAGAGCTTCCTTTACATGAGATACAGATTAAACCGATGACAGAACACATAGAAAACACAATCTCTTGTAATGAATAGGAACAAGGCAATATCGCTGTCTGAATGGATCTCAAGGGCTCTACTCATCATTGTATTAATAGTGAGTGCATATTGAGTTGAACTCTCAGCTCTAACGTAGGGTTAGCGCCACCAGACTGGTAACACCGCTCTGCCTTGACAGAAGACGATGTGTGTGTCTGTTGATCGTGGCGATAGTAAAATCTGAGATGACCCCGATCGGTCGACGACAGCGAAATAATGAACACAGCTCCACATCTCATCAATCAAACACACAATAGCCAGTAATTTGTTGGAGGCTGATGAAAAAAAAATCATACAAATTTATTTTTCAAGTTGAAAAAAGCAGCCATTCAAGGAAAGCACATTGGTTGTTGATGAAATCTTGAGATAAAAATGTCCTTTTCTCTTTGTCATGAAGGCTGTATAAAACATTTGACCTTGTTTGGAATGGTGGATTATGCCAAAGTAAGGATGAGCATTTTTCAGTTTCTCGCCGTCTGATGACAAAAACAAGAAAATTGGAGCTCGCTCTCGGAGCGTCCTTGTTTAAACTTGTTTGCATTCTATTTTATCAGAAGTATCCTCGCCGAGGAGGACCGAGCGAACTCACTAAATTACGCTGTGGTGATTTGTTTTCCGCGGAAATAAACCTTGGCCAACTCTCTTTCCCGTTCTCCTGCGAGTGTAATTCTTTTTTACCGCAGTGTAATATCCGAGGGGCAAAAAGCATGAATTAATACCAATTAAAGCTCGGTGCTGTAATGTTTACTTACATAATGAAGAACAAGAAATTATTTAAATGACAAAATTAAAATGTGATTTCATGCATATGCATCTGTTTTCTTTTTAGGTTAACAAAGACATTACTTCACATTTCTCTAATTATTTGTGCCAGTGGAGCCACATTTATAATATCAAGCGCTGGCCAAAAAACAACATTATTACTCAGGCAGACAGTAAAAATGTAAAAAAGACTCTTATTTGAGTGTTATTGCAAATATTCCAGAGTTTTTCATACCCTCAGTGGATGATAAAACTAGTTTAAGCTAAATCCCTGAAAGGTTTATTTCAAAGGTATAGAATGAGTATAGATAACAGTGAGATGAAGTGGGGATTGGGGGTTGGGGTTGGGGGTTTGCCCTATATACTGTAATAACCCAAAGGGTGGTGCAATCTGATGTGGTGGGTGGCATCAGCAGATTAAAGGCTGTCTGTATCTGTACTTAAATGCAACCCACTTCTTTTGTTTCCTCCCCTGTGGATTGTTCATTCTTACATGTGTGTTTATGTGTGCCCACTCTAATACATTATGCATTGGGTGGGGGGTGTTTCTCCCTGGGGAGTCTTGCTATCTGGCGCGTACACCTACGCGCTCCGTACGTGACACCGTTCAAGGATGACAATTTTTAAATCGGGCCCCCTGCTTGCTCTGTTGTGCTGCCTCCTGCCTGAGCTACAACATCACTGGCAAGGTGTAGCGCTGATTCAATCTCATGTCGATCCTCTCCCGGCGCCGCAACCTGTCCCTGTGGGACGGTACGAGCCACCTCATAGGCCATTTCGTAAGAACATAGAGAGTTGTTTCAGAGGGGTTACAGTGGCTAAGGAGCTAGCTTGTAGCGAAGCTTAACGGTTACCACTGACATGCCGCCAGTCAATAAGTTGAAGCAGAGAAACGGGAATGAGGAAAGGGAATGTGTGGGTGACATTGTTGTAGAAGAAAGATAAAACAACAGGGGAAAAGTGAGATAAAAAAAGGTTGTGAGGAGAAGAAAGAGATGTCTTTGACACCGGATCCTATTGTTTGAAATGGAGGTAAATGTGAAAAAAAGTGATTCCTCAAACCACCCACAGAGTGGGGAGTAATCTCATTCCACATATATGCAATCAAGGCAGTGCTGCTGAAATTAGGCTGGGTGGCTACGCTACATCTGAGACACACGGCTATGATGATCTGCTTTGATCATCTTTTCTTCTGCATTCAAAATGACAGGTATCAGACACGGGGTTATTGTGCGGAGATAATGAGCGCTGAATATGTATGAAGCAACGTGTACGCGGTGCTCACCAATCAAATTCATCTGGCCGCAACTCTTAACATGTGGCGCGCTGGAATCCGACAACAAGCAGGAGAGGCACTAGATAGGAAGGAATGCGAGATTTCGGGCAAAACATGCCACACATGGTTTCACACAAGCAGGTGTCGAGCCGTAATGCGTGACACAGTATCACATCGAGGCAGGCTTGCACCTCAGAAAACAATTAATTTATCTGGCAGAGCTGCTACTGGAGAACTGAGAAGCTTCAGCGGTTGCATACATTAATTTAAGATTAAACTCTTGAATCTCAAGCAAACTTAGATGGGCTTGATAAAAGCGTGCTTAACGCCTTTGGATACTACAGTTTGCACCCATTCTTCTTACGGGATCATGGAAGGGTCAAAACATGCCTTAGGTAGGCCACGGCTTACAGTTCAGTTTGAAAGATACAAGTTCTAAGACACTTACTTGACTAGTTAGCCGTCTAGCTAGTGATCCAGACCAGAAGCTTGGAGTGGTATTACAAGATAGGATGGGCAGGGGCTAGCTGGTTAGCATGCTAACTTCTGTAGATATCTCTGCAATACATAACATTGACGTCTTTGGCAATAAGTCTTCGTCAATGAGTCTTGTATTTCTTAACATTCTGTTAATAAATCAGTACATTTTTTGAGTTATAAGAAGCATCTTATAACTTTAAAGTTGTACTCCGTGTATAATGTACTTGCATTCCATTTGACTCATTTACGACGCGGGAAACGGGTCAAAAAGCCACTATGGGTGAAATCCAGACCTCTGAGTTAAAGTGTGGCCCCTGTGAACTTCACTGTGACCCCGGTGCAAAATACCCACCATTGTACGCCGAGGGCCAACATGCAGCTGAGAAACATCTGCAGCCGGCCTATAAAAATGGCATGCCATATTGTTTGATGCCGTCGCATGCTGTGGAATGACATCGCTCGCTCTTGCCTCTCCAGTTTCAACCCTTTTCCTCCGTCCATCTCGTAGGCAAAGAAAGGAACGTATTATCAGAGTGAAAAAGGATCTCCCCCTAACCCCCTCCGCCTCCTCCCGCCACCAAATGAGGGGCCGTAATCGCAGAGGCAGAATGTGTGTGCGTGCTTGCAAGTGTTAATACTGTATGTGTGTGGAGTGTGAGAGGCAAGAGGGAGTGCACCACTGGGGAATGTGCACCTGCAATTTCTCTCATTTGACACACTTGGTCTTTTGTAGGGTCTCGGGCACAGGGAGATGTCTGAGAAAGTTATGGCCCCTGCCCCCAGCTCACCCCACAAAAGACATCTTCACTGTGGTATTCTCAGCCTTAGACTATGTCAAGAACAGGGGGAGCCGAACAGAAGCAACAGATACTCACACACACATCTCATCGGTCGAGAGCCATCAGATGTAAACAACTCTTGTTAACAAAGCTGCAGATCCATATGGGAGAAGAAAAACAAAGACAGCAGTGGAAAACGTAAAAATGAAACATATGGTTGGTTATAAAGAAAATAAATGAAGGTCATACTGAACACGTACATTTATTCATATAATTAATGGCTTTTGTATTTTTCTTTACACAAGATGTCGTTGGAACTTGGCAGATTCATTTATAATGAAGAAAAGGGAGTCATAGGGTAGAAATTACAGTTGAATTGAAGAAAAATGAGCATATGTTCAATTTAATATCGTAGCCGGGTTGCTGGGGACTAATTTAATTTTAAGTTGTACCGCCCCGAGTTAAGTGAAGAGAGTAGAAAGTCCACTTTATTAAAAAGGGGTATTATTTTTTGGTATTTCAGCCATCCTTTCTATCAGATATGCTAACTTTCTACTCACCAAATTTAGAGCTTCATCCATTAGTCGATCGAAAAAGAAACTGCTGACTGCTTTGATAATTGATTTATCGTCTCAGTTGTTTTTCAAGCATGAATATCAAACATTTGCTGCCAGATGTAAGTTGCTGCTTTTCTTTGTCGTTCATCATCGCAAACGAAGAGTCTTTTTTGGTTTTTAGCAATTTGAAGACGTCACTTTGGGCTCTGGGAAATTGTGCTGTGCATTTTATAGACTCAACAATGGGATTAATCAGGAAAATAATCAGTGCCCTAGGAAGGAATGTGGAATGTGGCGGTCCAACGGGGTAACAGCCCTGAGAGGTGAGAGGATTGTACAGGTTTTAAACAGACTGTCAGGTGAGCCAACACGCTGTCAACTTTGACTCTCTGTACACAGTTTTTTTTTGACTGCTTGTTTTCTTGCCCCATCAGACTTGTCACCCTGTTCCCAGATCACATAAATTACTTCAGAGAGTACAGTGTCATCTGAACTGATAAGACATGATGGCAAAAAGTATAAAAACATTTTTCCTTTAAGCAGAGAGTTACAGGCTCCTTTAGGGAGCATATTTGGTGATACATGGCCTAAACTGACGACTCCTCCCATGTCGGCTGTCAGCTGTGGTGTGAGACTGAGGCCAGGATGAGCCCCCCAGAGTCTTTATAATGTACATCTGTAGTGGAAGCAGTCAGGTCCGGTGAGGAAGATTTGTGTTCTTGTGTGTAGGAGGGCCTGAGAGGATGAAGATAAAGGAAGGGATGTGTGCTTACATCTGTGTGTACTGCACGTGCAGTACATAAAATACATAAACTACAGTGTATTTTCCATCCAGTGTAAAGCACCAGAACTGTAAACTACTTGACCCTGGCATGTGTCCAAACAAGAGGGCCATGCTGAAGAGCTACCATTACTCTGGTGCTATCCATTCCCCTCTCCCCTTCCTTTTATTTTAATGAGAGCACAATTAATAAGGAAA
The DNA here is from genome assembly GCF_965226575.1 of Pagrus pagrus. NCBI lineage: Eukaryota > Metazoa > Chordata > Actinopteri > Spariformes > Sparidae > Pagrus > Pagrus pagrus. The sequence goes on along the minus strand of NC_140204.1, from coordinate 14,079,693 downwards.
TGGAACGGCTTCCCAAAGGAGGCTGGTTCCTCCACAATGGAAGCCTTCTTTTGTCAATGGCTGTATTGAATTCCCCTACAAGGCCACTGGGCCATACTGAAGGCCATCTCCAGTATCGCCCCCCACCACCACCTCCCTTTTGCTCGCTCCCTTTCTCTCTTATCCTCAAGGTCTCATGGGCTAATCTGTGCCACAGTATCATTTGATCCCCCACCCCTCACCCCCACCCCTCTGCTCCAAATGCAGACTTTACAATACTTCATATTGATTCGCTGAGATGAAATCACCATTTACTGTGCATGCTTGGTTTGTTCAATGACAGAGCTGAGGGACGAGGGAGCTGGGTCACACACCATCTTGCCGATAATTGGCCCGCTGTGGTGGACTTGAGTTTGAGGGAAATGGTATCAGATCTTTAGTATCCTTTGTTTGTGTATGGACACATTCAAGTTCAACCTGATAGCTCGAGTGATACGTAAGAAAAAGAAATCAAAAGGAACAATAACTAATTAATCCTTTGCCCCTTCTGTTTCTCAATTATTCCTTCTTTTGGTCAAATAAAGGTTGTACCGCTTCACTCCATCTTCTCAATTGTACTTAAGAAGGCAGTTCTCTAATACCCTTGATTGCTCCAGCAACAGCGACAATGCTTCACACACTAAACAAAACAAGACTATTTATTTCAAGATTAGCCAGCAGTGTGCAAATGAAAGTAGAGAACTAGTTGTTTAGGTGCTCTGAACCAGCAACAGCACTTCACTGTTTGCTGCTGTGTAGCGATCAAGCCACATTGAAATAAGCTGTCGTAGGCATGCACAGGCTGTCAGAGCTTCCCTGGACATATGATCTGCATGTCTCAGTGTCAATGAACAATGCCAAAAACACTACAATGACATCAACAGTCCCGCTGATGTGAAAGATGGATGGACACAGATAGAGCTAGCTAACTAGATTGCTAGCTAGATATATAGAGTAGGAGTGAAGATCAACCAATTCTGAAAACCGATAAAAGAATCAGAGGTTAATACATATTCACAGTTCCGACCCAAAGTCTCTGCGACATTCAGAAAAAGTGTTGATGAGGCTGTCAACAACCTTTCTAAGTAACTCTTCTCTGCACTCTCCTGCTATCTGGCTACGTTCCCTCACCACATACCTGTCACATACCTGGACACATCCCTGGGCGACCTGGTAGTCCACTGGACAACCAGAGGGATGAAGGGAGGTCAATGGACTATGGTGGATTATTTATTCAATCACACCACAAAAGAGACGAGAATTGGCTAGCTAGAGTGCTTTTTCCTGACTGTATGTTCAGAGGTTGTCAGCAAAGGAGCCGATACAGCAGATTGTGAGCTGTAGTTTCCCCGGTAAACACACCGACATATTTTTCTGTTGCAGCTGGGCTAGTTAACAGACCAGTAGCAGGGTAGCCAAGCTTCGGTATTTGAAATAGAAACAAAGGAATTAAGTTTCGCCTAATTTTAACTGATCAAAAAAGTAAAGCTTTCACAGCTGTTTCAGATTGTATCAGATGGGCTTTGCACCGCAGTATATCATAGCATTACAAACTCAGCTGTGATCTTGGACCTAGACATGCATCTGAGAAGGAGGGACGCACATCATTAACAGATAGCCCCACAGCTTCTCTCCCACACAGAAAAGCAGAAAAAACATACACAAAAGATCTAATTATCAATGCATTTAAGTAGCAACATGTGCTTTAAAAGGCGGAGATCGTAATCTAAATAATTAGCAAACACGCATACAGTCAAGCCTTGAGGCAAACGTCATATGCTGCCGCAGTAACAATTCATCATGTGGGTGGGCAAGGGGACTTGACAGCCTCACTCACACACCCTCATACTGTCGACCATGATTGTGAAAGCCTTATGGTGGGAACAGAGCTTAGGGCGCCTATCCTACAAAGCTGATACATTTGCATATACAGCGCTATAGTGTCTTACATTGCAACATGCAATCATCTGCCCAGTCTTTCAGCACCTACTGCGTCATCAGAATGCAAATATGTCACATGTGCAAACAGCTACATGCATGTGTTGGATTTATATTTTACAGGCGAGGGATAAAAAGCATATGTCGCTCGTATAGATTTCACCGCGTGGCTCGGGAAGGAAAAAGTAATTAATTTCACGAACTGAGTAAAGCAAGGGTCGCCGCATTGTCTCTCTGCGTGGTTTCTGTTTGCCCTTCCTGCTCCTCACATTCCGCCCACACCCCAAATTACTGCCTGACCCCTGCTGTTCCGCAGTGTGGGAAACCCTGTGGTATCGCACGCCCACCATTTTTGCCCTGTGAGCTGGTCTGTGGGGTTACTAAGCGATTCTCTCTCCGCTGCGCCAGACACCACAAACATATACATGCACTACGCACGCGCGCCCATTATGCAGGCCTAATGTAAACCAGCATCCACTGCCACTTGACCTTGCTGTCAATATCTGTCCTCATTAAACACCATTCGGCCAGCTGCAAGTCCACTTTAAATGGCATCATTCAGCGCTTACCAAATTATGCCTGTGTAACTGGGCTGAATGAATGGGGAGTCGGGCTCATTTATTTGGAAGATATACACAGGTCCCACTGTGGACACCTATAAAACATGCAGAGGTATTTAACCCCACCCTGCCATTCTTAATGTTGCTGTCATTCATTCCTCTTCGGTTGCAAGTTCTGACAGCAATTTGGCAATGTCAAGCATTCGCTACGGAAGCCACGGGCAGCAAAGGCCATTCTTTTATTCCCCATATCAAGCAGGTATTGATTTTTCACTCATTACAGAAGAACATAAAAAGGGAAGGGGATTTCTGAGCACCATGCCAAATGCCACACAAAATGTTACTGGGGATATCAGGGAAGTGAGAACTGGAACGGAATACAAAAAAAGTGGATTTTTAAAAGCAGTTTATTTACTTTAAATTCGAGTAATTACTTTCATTTAACGTCTCGTGTCCTGACAACAAGAGACCCGGTAAAACTGCTATACAAAAAGCAAAAAACATTAGCATTCAGAAAGAGGCTATGGAATAAGCTGGCATCCAAATGACAGCTGTGGAGGCCACCCTAAGGGTAGGTATAAAATCGAAGTAATTTTTTCCATAAGTGCAACACTATTATCTATTTTCAGGAAGCCTTGTGTGGCTTACGGGAAAAGCATAATCCATTTGCAGGAATAAAGAGAGGCAACTAAAAAAGAAGATCTGTTGAAGCATTAAACCCGAGGCGTCTTTAAGAACATCATCAAAACCGTTTTCAAAGCGATCAAACTTTTATGTGGAAGTCAAATAACAAAATGATTTAACTGTACATGCTGCCAGCGATTAATTCCTCTATCATTAGATCAAAATCTGTGGATCTCTATGCAGAACACTCCTCCAGTGCTCAATACAATAAATAAAGCTATAGACTAAACTGAATTACGTTTATCATCATGTAAGGAGCTATAATTTCATGCCTGCACAGCTCAAGTGCAGTGACCGTGCACCAGGGACGCGCTAATGTCAACGGGTACGAGCTGTGTTCCTGCCTTTCGTCTGTTTAGTGCTTTTGTGGCCTTGCCTTGACATTTATTGCGCCGGTATGTGCAGAACACTCCACATTCCAAGCTCCGGTTTGAGGGATGTTGTACGCATTATCAAACCCTCATCTAGTTCGAATGAGGCGTACTATCTTGCACAACTAGCACTGAGCTCTAACAAAATAAACACACAAACGAGGCTGGAAATAAGAGTTTTTCGCCAGAGCGGTGCGGCTCTGGGAACGGCGATGTCAAGCGGTCCACCACTTTCGGTCCGGACGGAAATATCTCAAAAGCAATTGGCTGGATTTCCACGAGACCTAGCACACACATTCATGTCCCCCTCAGGATGAATTGTAGCAACTGTTCCTCTAGTGGCATCATTGGGTCAGACTTCAATTTGTCCAAAACTTTCATTTATGTCTCAATAATTGCATAATTAATGACATTCCAAGTACAACTAGTTGGTGGTTGATGCTAATTCACAAATGTAAACATGTTAACACATTAAAATAAACATTACCTGCTAAACATTAGCATGATAGCATTGATTCGTTGAAAAAAGTGGACAGTTAAACGTTTGTATATGAACATTCAGCTATTTATTTATTTATTTATTTTGTCTTATATGATTTTAAGCCACTGTCACACAGATATAGCACACCATGTGTTTTGTATGAAGTAATTTAGCAGTTAATTTTCTTAAATGTAAATATCATGCACTCTATGCGTATGCAGAATGCACACGCACCATTTGAGCACAATATCTGGCCATAACAATGCAAAACAAAAGACGGAGACTCGGTACGCTCATATGCAAAACAGATATGAACGGCGCATAATAGGTAAGAGATCTAAAAGAACTGAATACTGACCTGAAACACTTTAAACCTGCTGTGGTAATGACAAAATAGGTTTGCTATGTGATTGTGCTTAAAATTGGAGCTCAGCCTGACACCTGCCTACCACTAGGAACCATTATTTGACTAATTTGAGATTAAGTGCCTTGTTCAACTGCACCTCACCTGCAGTTACAGTGAGGGGGGAGTCGAGATCGGCACGCACTCGAAAAAGTTCTCTTGGCTCAACTTTAAGCCTTCCACCTCCCACTCGCTTTGCACCTCATGCTGCAACATACAAAAAGGCCTGTTTTCCTCTCATTGACAATTTGGCTGTACAAAACCTACAGTCGTTAAACTTGTTTTCTTGTTTACTTTCAGCGGAGAGAAAGAGCCATCATGCGGTAATCATCCTCTTTCCTCACCTTCATACAACACAGGCACTGTTCAAAGTTTCCTTAATCTCACGTCGCATGCAAATGCATACATAATTTACAAGCTGCACCGAGGCGCTGTGTCTGCCCGTACATTATGCCGCTGCAAATAAATGATTGACATCCACCCACTCCAAAGCCCACTTATTTTCAATGCTTCAAGAGGCATCTCACAGTCACAACAAAACAGTACATGCCTCAGTAGGCTCTACAAAGAACTTTCTCCCGCTTTGAAATATGAGCTCAAATAAATCATTTGTTTAATTAATTAAGCAAATTAGGCAAATCCAGGGATGCCTTGGCGGATGGAGTCTGTGCCCTGGCACAAGGAGATTAATTAAGTGGATCGCGTACGGGAACACTGAGACTGACATTGGAGTTTAATGCTCTTGTTTGGTTAGATAAGGCTAACCTTAGCATATTGATGCGGATGGCTCTACGTGAGCAACAGAAGGTGTTTGTGAGGTGCAAGTTGGCATGGATTCAACTTTGTGCAAGCTATTGGATTTTTGTGCTTCGTCTTCTTTTCTTTATATCGAATTTACTTTTTATTTTTTATCAGAATAGCTTTCCTGTAATGTGACCCACCTGATGGTATCTGTTCACTAATCACATTGGAAAGCTAATTTTCTTCATCATTTTTTTCTATCAGGCTCCGTGTCGCCTGTCCATTTTATTCATCTTCCCTTAAAACCGGGAAGCAAAACATGAAATCATGATTTCTTTTACAAACTAGGCATAACAACATAATAAGAATACTGTATGAAAGGAAAACGCAAGATGGACATTACATGTACCTGTTTGTGGTCCATTTTGTCTTGGTCCATTTTGCAGAATTGCTACTTACCTGGCATTGTTCAGAAAGCTCAAACAAACTACAAACACACACATATGCTGAGCAGATGTGTCGGCACACATCTGCCTGGCCGTCTCATCCATCCCTCATTACGTACCTATCCCACCCCGGCAGGACGTGATCTGCTTCCTGGCTTGATGTATGCACTAGTATCTGACCATGAAAAATATGTGTCAGACTTCACGCTTTCGTCTCCTGGATTGGTCCACGGGCCGCCATCCATTATAGCCGCTATGTCTCAGATTCCATGGGGTAGTATTAAGTGGAATGAATATAAAATCCTTCCTGGAGCATTTTACGTGCACAGAAACACATGATTAATGTGCCGCTCAGGCATGGCCTGAGTGTTTGGGACGTTGCTTCTCCATTGTTATTCACTGTTACCAAAGCAATGACAAGGATGCGTTTTACTTATTTGTCAACCCACTGACTGCATCTGTGATAGAACTTTTTATTAATCTTGCAAGACTTATACTTCCACACACACACACACACACACCACAAACAAAAGGAAACTTGAAGCCGATACACGAGCAAACACACAAACAAAACACACATACGTCCGCCCACACATCCCCCCACCGCTCCTTAGGCTGCATTCTATCATTGACTATTTTCATGTCGGTGCTGTGTCACTTGTCCAGAAATATTCCTCATGTTCCTCAGATGAGAGTAAAGTGTCAGACAGCTCGGTACGTGTTGACATACAAATAAAGACAAGAAAGGACAGGACGCCGTGAAGCTCCCAATGCAGGCTCTCAGCCCACACCACATGTGCATGTGCCTGCACACAAGTGATTATTAAATGGGAATATTGGCATGTGTGTCAACAGAAAGAGTGCTATTCCCTGTGTTTGAATCCATTCATCCGTGCATGCCTGTGCCTGATTTGTGTATAGACAAAAGGGGCTATATATCCCAAAGTAGGCCAGCATCCCCTGGAGTACGCATTTCCAACACTCTCAGGGAGAAACGTGCACAATGACACCGCAGTGGATATTCCCACTGCAGCTTCCCCAGCTGCAGAACAATTCACTGGTAACATCTGGCTGTGTCCACTTATAGCATCAGGGTTGGGTTGGGTGTTAAATGATTGCGTTTTATTAATAAAACTGCCATATCATTTACTCGGGGTGTCACATCCAAAACACTCTTCTTTCAGGGCATTACTTACAGCACTAAAAGCCACCGCTACTGGATGGTTTGTCAGTTCGATGTCACCTATTCCTGCGGGATCGATGAGTGATTGATTGTTTGGGTATGAGAAACTAAACAGAATGATTGATTTAAAGGACTTTGAAGCTGTTTTTGCACGTTTCAGCCCATTTGTAACAAATCACACATGCACTGCTGTATTGCTGACCATTTTCCAAAATTGATTGATACTTTTTCCTACTTTTTCATACCATACTGACATGAGCTAAACGCAACGGCAGTCTGGAAGATAGGAAAATGGCACCATAAATCCAGAAAACTACGGTACGCATGGAAAAAGCAATACTGCACTAATGTGAAGTGTATTAGATTTGTTGTAAATGGGCTCAAACATGCTAAAACACATCTTACGCCTTTAAATAAACCACAACGGTTACAGGGTGTCTATAGCGGACACGTTTCAGCCGCATTTCACAGACATATATCTTCTTTAAACCACTTCACATCCATCCCCCGTGACACTTTCTAATTGGCTGAGGCTGGTTGTCCTCCACTAAGAGTTTATCCAGCCAAATGGAGCATCGATATGCATCTCCCTAATCCAAAGACATGCTTGAGCACTTTTGGATTCGATGGTGTTTGTGGACAATAGATTTTTATTTAGAAGGCAGCGTATACCTCTTCAAAAACATTAGAAAAACGAGAGAATCATGTCTGAAAATGCAGCTGAACGTGCGCTGAAGACTCACATGGATAGGTCAGGAGATTCTGTGTGACTGACACGTCTGTTGTACACAGCACTTTAGAGTCAATGCTAATCAAATAGAAGGTCAAGAGGTTAAAACAATAAGGCTGTCTACTATATGGTTCCTGCATGGATGGGCCTGTGTGACAGTCCTGTGTACCTTGAAGGGTCACAGCAAATCTGTGTACATTTTGTAATAAATTGTACTGGTATGCAATAGATAGGTAAATATATAGGTTTAAAGTTTGTTTGGGTATGGGCACCACGTACCTCCATCTCACCTAGCAGTTTTGTAAGATTAATACTGTATGGATTTAAAGTGGATTGCCATGTGAAATCTCTCTCGCTTTCCAACAAAACTGCAGCAATGGTCTGTATTTTCAGGTTTTTGGAACGAGGATATAACTGCTTGAAAAGATTTTTGGCAGCGGGGGACTGATATTTGAGCTGAGTGTTGTGGCCTTCTATAGCTGCAAAAATTAGGCCAATACAAGATGGAGGTTGTCAACGATCCAACACAGCATTAGCTCACCATTATCAAAACTGTCCTTTTCCATTGAACATTTGGAAGGATGCATCGTGCTGTTTATTTTGTTTTAAAGCTAGGCTAACTAGCCTCCGTAAGGAAAGAGGAAACTGGTCAGCCTGGTTTGCCAACATTAGCACTGATTTCCAGAAGACTTTCATTTTTTTTTTTTCTCTCTCAAAAACAAAGGATGTCCACCACATTATAGAGAGGAGGGGCTCTAATTAGTTTTAGTTATAGGGTCCAGTTGGCAAATGACCTGACTCACAACAACGGGGAGCCTTGTGACCTCGGGCCTCCGTATGTTACTCCAGGGTTTCAATTAAGACACGGAATTAACGCGCAGAGGCTCGTTGGGAAGCACAGATGGGACTGCGGCACATAACATCAGTCCCCAGCTGGTTAACTGCCTGTGTAGCCATTGGAATTGAAGCATTATTATGAACAAAAAAGATATTGAACCAATCAAATTACCAGTAACCACATCGTCAGTCAGATCCAAATGCTAATAGGTTTGAGAACACTAATGTCGGTTCACAAGTCAGCCAAACACCAAGGATATTTGGTGGTTTCATGGCCAAAATTATTTCTTTATTCTCGTCCGAGTTTAAAAATGCAACCCTTACTCCTTATAGTCCTTCTTTGTAGCTCTTTTGGCTGACTAATATGAAATTAGCTTCTGCATAATGTCTCTGGTCAAAAGAGCTCTCTAAAGAAGATGTATGACATGTTGCTGTCCCCTGACCTCTTTGTATTGAGCATTAAGGCAAAACTAACGAGGCAGCAAAGTAAGCGTTCATTAGCACTGCATGGCGAGCCCAGTAGTCACCGTCCTGTAAAGATATCACAGCACAAAAACTATTCAATTAGCTTCAGATCTCCCATAATGATTTTACCCATATCAAATTAACACTTATGGATCCCACTCCCCACACTTCCTACATCTAAACCTTCATTGACTGTGACCAACCACCCCATCCGCACACATACACACGCGCACTTCTACGTACAAAGAAACCACCCGACCTCCACTACTGACGTCTTTTAATCTGAATTTAAATGACTTCATTTAGTTTGTTTTTCAAACAATCCACCAAAGGCCAAAAGAGAAGCGATGCAGAGCTACAGCGGTTTCCGTTTACAGAGACAAGGGAAAAGAAAGACTTTGCAACTTAATCTTAAGATCTTAATGCGTGAAATGATAAAAGATTTTTTCTTTCTCCTCCCGCTGCTCTCGCTATCCTAAACAAGGAAGCGCCACAAAGCCAAAGCAGTGTTAATGATTCTTTGAAAGTAATTTCGGTTCATTTCCAATCGCCAGAAGAGCAAGAGACTGAGACAAGAGAAAGAGGGACAGATCTAAAAATAGGTAGGAAATCAGAGAAAGAAACAGACAGAGAGTGCAAATAAGAAAAGTGTAGAAAAAAAAAGTTTCAGGGGGTTTGGAGAGTAAAAAACTGCTAATTAGCGAGAGGAGCAAGACAGACGCCGAAGAGAAGACTGACAAAAAAAAGTCAGAGGCTTTTATTGCAGTTGTCTGACAGACTCTGGCAGTTAAATAGCAAAAGGATGAAATTTTGATACGGCCTCAAACTAGTCACAAAACACAAGGTGTGTTTTTGCACCTTCATCTGCACACATCACATAGATACAAACACTGACGCACAGGCTCTAATGAGCCAAACTCACCCAGAGCGGCTGGTGCGAAGAGGCTGGCGAGGACAAGCAAGCGTGCGGTCCACATGGCCTCCTCCTCTTACCGCCCCGCTGCTGAAGGTCCCAATTGAGGTCAGTCTTTTGCTGGCGAATGCCCGAATCGGGTGCTTCCTTTATGGCACGGTTCCCTCCACCGCGCCACTCTTCCCACAGGACCACAAGTACAGTTGCTGTTGCAGATGCTGTCGAAAATCTGTGAGAAAAAAAACAAAAAAAACAAAAACCATACGTGTTAGCTGCGCAGAAGTTTTAGGTAAATGAGTTCTTTGTTCATTTACAGGAACAATGGGCGTCTTTTCCAGTAAAGAAACACAACAGATGGATGCACCACAGCTTTATCATCCTCATGCATGGTCCTTATGGCATCGTGGGTTTCAAGTTGTCATCAAGTGACTGGGTGCAAGTTGCTCAATCTCCAGTCATCTGAACTCATACCGGGTGCGATCAACCGAACACTAAGGCGGTGCGAACCACTGAATGTATTTTGGGATTTTCTGTGGTTGTTTGCTCATCAATGTGTTAACTCCCCCACCTTACCAACAAATCACTCCCACAGAGCGACAAGGAGAGAGCGATGAAGCACACGCTGCTTTGGGATTTTGAGAACTATGCATGTGTGTGGCGCATGACTCGTGTACGTCCTTGCACGCGCATATGTGCTCCAGACCTTGTGTGTGTTACTGCAAGACCCGATGGTAACTGACATAAGAATCTCTGCGGTGTTTTCCCCTTTCCTGCGGGCATGTACCATAATTTCACAGTTTGAGTCTTTGCACCTGTGTATGTACCCGCACGGGCTAAGAAACGACTACTGTGCTCACAGGCTTCGCTCCAAAATCCCTGTCAACAAAATGCCTAAACAGCTACGCTCTGAAGGGCTGAACGAGCCGCAGCTACCCTTGACCTCCTTTAAAGCTCGTGGGAGAGCCGTCAGCGGTGCACGCCTGACACTGGATGAAGTCATCGTTGAGATAAAATTAATTGCAGACATCGTATGTGATTTACGCGCTGTTGGCTTGTGACTGCTGCAAGGTTTACACTTTTGAATGTGTGGATTTAAAGGGGCACTATGTAATTTTTTCAAGACGAAATACAAACTCAGAAGTTTATAACATTAATGAGGTAAAAACACAAAATCAGAAATATCGATCTTTTCCATAAGTGAATAAACAAGCTGTTCTCAGATGAAATAAGGTCCCCAGCTAGAATGGTGGCAGGGTCCGCCAAATAAAAAACAAAGTAAAACAGGATGAAACTGTGTTGTCCTTTAAGGTCAGTTTGTTTATTTATTTAATCATGAAAACAAAGAGAGTTTATTTGTTTTGTTTGTTTATTTAAGCATAAAAGTGATTCAAATGTATTCCCAAAAAACTACATAGTGCCCCTTTAAAAAGAAAACAGCGTGCAGAAGTTTGCAACTCCACATCCCACAAGTGAAGGACGACTCAAACAGAAAAACACTGTCAGATGAGGAGAATTTTTCCTCCATCTATATTCTGATGAGATTATCCCCATCAAACCCGTATCATGATATTAAGGTTAAGTCTGCTTTAATGATTAGGCAATCCAAACCCCTCTATTATCCACTATCAACCATGATCTGCAGCAGAAATATAATCTCTGCAAAATGATACAAGCCAAAGAGCGCACACACAACGCTTATCCTTGCACATTAGGCATTCCGCACTGAGTTTAATATTGCAGGCGGTTAATTCCATTGTGGGATGCCAGAAAATCTGGTTACAAAAGGTCAAAACGTTAGCACTGCATCAAAGGACAAGCCACTGGGGGAAGCTGACTGACATCAAGATCTCAAATTATACCAACACTACATGTTAAATACACCTCCATCCTTTTTATCAGCCATTCCAGCATGTGAAGTTATGCGCGCTGAATTCTTTGGTGGCAGCGGCATTTCCCCCATCTCGAAAACTCTCGAGCTCTTAATCCCCTGTTTCGAAAAAAATCCTACATTAGAGTAATCAGATTTTTCTTCTCTTTTGAGCAGATATTAATGGGTTTAAGAGAAGGGCAGCAAGCCTATCATGAGACTCTGCATAAACAGACCATTTGGGCAATATTAGGAGGTTAAGGTCGGGGTGCTCATCAGTAAAGTCTTGGCAGGAGGCCATGAGCGAACAAAACTAGAGCCTTAAAAACTTGTCTGAACCACACATGATATATCGTTGACTTCATTCCTTGTATATATATTTATACATATGGTGACAGGCCTTTAAAGACATTAAAATAGCAGTGTAAGGGAGTGTATTTGATCAAAGAAATATCCTTGTGAGTAAACAGCACTTTTAATAAAACACTCTGACAGCTGCAGGAGAGCTGAATTAAATACATTATGACATCAAATGAGATACTTTGACTCCTTTGACAAAAAATATATATCATTCCAGGAGTAATCACATTCAAACACATTGTCCAAGAGGCAAATTGGACCTGAAGTTTATATTGTAGGACAAGTTTGAAATAAGTGGCAGACAAACGGACTAAAAGGAGGCACAACAATGTTGAAATATACTGTATATATATCAAACAAGACATTCTATCATCCATTCATGGAAGGATTGTTGGCATATGGGTTTTGTTTTGCAAGTTGGCACCCCCACTGTCACAAAAAAAAAAAAAATGAGAGAGATCAGGAAGTAGCGGGAGATGGAGGCTGTGAAGACAATGAGAATATATAGTCGGCAAGTAATGTGTATGTGTGAGAGTGAGACTCCAATGCGCCATATCTCACAGCGCAACCGTTAAAGCAGAAACTACTTGCACAGGTGTTACTTGGAAATTATCACATAAAAAGAAAAACACTTCGCTATCACAGTTGTTAATTTGTTCTCACAAAAAAAACACACGCAAAAAAAAAAAACTAAACGTGTGGGCTTAGGTACAGGGACCACAAAAAAAGAACAGAAAATGCATATTTATGAGAGGGGCTTGGACCCTGTTCAATGCTGAAAAAAAGAAAAAAAAAGAGGAAGTTAAGAAAGAAAAAAAAGACAGAGCAGTAGTCCGGCATTGCCAACTCGTCTTGTATTCCAGAAGGAGCCTTATGATACATTATGGTGCTGACGTTTCAAGGGTACTTGTTCTGAGGGGGATTTAGTATAACTCCCTTAGATAAGCTGGCCAACATTTAGCGGGCCCAGCAGCAGCGACCGCGGCTTCTGTTCTCAGCCACATCAAGGAGACTTCTTCATTACTGCCTCGCGGTTTCCTGCAACCTTTTTTCTAATCAGCGATGATGTTGTTTTTTTTTGTTATTTTAGCAATCCTGCGCGTGCCAACGGGGCCCAGATGAAACCTGACAGATTTAATTAATTGACTTTTCTATCTAGTTAAAGCAAAAAGGAGCCGGGTGATATAGAAGGTAACGTCAGTAGTTAAACACGGGGGGTGGGGGGGGGGATATGTTGTCTCGCAGCAATCATGTGACTCGGAGAAAGAGACAAATGGGAGGCAAAGAGCGTTGAGGGAAATGGAAGCTATTAGCTCGATCCAAAATTAAGTCTGCATTCAAAGAGCTTGTGAGTAATAGAGACAAAAAAATGCCAAACATATAGGATTTTTTTTCATACATGTGCTACAAGTTCAAATATAAATTCATTATTCACGCGTGGCGATGCTGGAGATGACAAAAACACCTTTCTGGAGAGGTGTTGAAGATGCCTGCATTAATATGAAAAGAAGATGTTTGGCTTCGCTGATTTACTACTAAACACCTCCCGCTACAGTATGTTGACACTGATAACGCTCCTGTGCTCCTCGGATTGGGTGAGAGTCAAACGTGTTATGTTGCAATTAGGTACGATGTGTGACTGTGCTATGTCAATGACACAACACCTGAAATACAAACCTCTGGAGGGCCAAGCTGGAGACCTAAATACATTCTACCTGAAAAACACCATATACATGGCCTTTTTTTCGCACTGCCTGCTACAGTGTAATTTCTCTCATGGAAAATTGTTGGAGGCCATTTTATATATTTTATATCAGCCTGGCCAGCCTGTAAATAGGCTTCCTTTTCTTTCTTTCTTTCTTTCTTTCTTTCTTTCTTTCTTTCTACCGAGTGCTCTACTGAGAGTTTGCCAGGAGTGAAATACAGTACGCCATTTGTTTTACATGCTTTTTACATATACTTTTCATACTTAAATACACAACTAGTAGTTTACATATGAGTCACTGTCTCTCCACTGTGATTGCCGAGCAGCATCGCTGAGCCCTGATCCATTCTGAAAAGATATGAAGATGTTTTAGAAGAACGAGGGGTCATTAAAAAAAAATTCCTGATATATCAACTGAAGTGCGTGAAATCCTAATAATTCAATTTGCTGGCTACAGCTTGTTAAACGTAAGGATTTGCTGCTGTTCTTTGTCACTTATGATAGCAAATGAAGAGGCTTTAGGTTTTGGACTGTTGGCTGGACAAATGAGTCAAGTTGTGATGAGCAGTTTTCACAGTTTTGACGTTTTATAGACTAAAATCGATAATGAAAACAATCATAGTTGCAACCCTACCATTGCTTATTGATTTGTAACACTGCCCACAATACAACCACATTTATTAAACAGGTAGATAACCCAAAAAACAGCCTAGTTTCTACTGCCTCACTCTGTATTTAATTATATTGCCCGATCATACCTGCAGCTATTTGCCAGTAAGTTTTCAGTATTACACTTTTCTGACCAACAGTCCAAAATCCACAATTCTTTGCTTTACAAAAACACCACACAAAGACGAGCAGCAAACACTGACAGCTGGGGAGCAGGAACAAGGGAAGGTTTGGCATTTTCGCTTAAAAAGTCACTGAATCAATTAACTGATTAGCAAAGATCTTGCTGAAGAAAGTCAATTGTACTCCAGCTTCTGCTTTACTGATATGATTTTAATGAAGAGGGTTTCATTCCGAGCCTGTGTGCGTCTCTAATGGTCGCTGAAATATATCTGAACACGTCTGAACATGTTTTTAATCAGCGCTCATCTTCTCATATAATGTCTGCTCCGACTATACATTTTCATATCAAGTCTTTTTAAGGATGGAGATGGATTTCTTCACATGCAGCACTCTCATTCCTGTTACTCTAATGTAAACAGTGAGATAGTCACCACACTGATGCACAGCTCCACCTCGGGGCATTTTCTCCATCTGTCACTTCCTGACCCGAGGAAACCAAAGATGATTTTCATTAATCCAGACGCGTTCCATACAATGCTTGTGAAACTAAGTGAAACTTGATCCTCTGTGTTATCTGATGGGGGCACAGTAAGTATGATGTTACTAGTCACGCCTGCTTTAAGCCCTCCCACGTAACACTATGCAATGAAGTGGGATCCTGTTTCCGGGTTAAGTACCATGTCTCAGATTTTCAACTGTTTCATGTCCAGATGCTTATCGCAGCAGCGGGGAGGACTTGGTAATTTTTATGAGACAGACAGTGTGTTCATGTAAATGAAGTGTCTCGTATAAAATGAATATTAATCAAGCACACTGTCTGCACACAGCTTGATTGACGAGCACTCACTCGGAAATCTTAGGAGATGAGCAGAGATGATTAAAAAAGCGAGATGATCCTTCCCTCCTAGGAGGTGAAGATTATTTTTTTCCGCATGGTCGAGCCTCCGAACCTTAAAATTGAGCGGTCAATTTTATAACGCTAAACAGCAGAAATGTGAAAATCATGCTTTTCTAATGCGAGTTGAAAGGTGTGAAAACCTGAAGGTAAATGGAGAGTGCTGCTCTTTAAAGGCACTGTGCGCATCCCTGGAGCTTGACAACGTGAGCTGCAAGGCATTCACTCATACAATTGGTTTTCCACGAGGGACCCCAACACAGCTAGCCAGTGACAGGCAGATAATAGCGCTAACTTTAGCCACCGCAGTCTCTGAATGGCCCTATATGATAGGCTTGTTGAGTGTGACTGATGGCTTGGGTTAAATAATGGGACCATCCCTCCTCCCTTCCATGCGCGCAAAGGCACTGCAACACCTCGTGAGACACAAAACACTTCCCAACTGCAAGACAATACAAACACAATCCATTAGAGGAAATTACTGGCACAAACAATTGTTACCATTACAAATATTTAACAGTACACAACCACACCATAGGAATGGGTTACACTCCCACAAGAGAGAAAAATAAAGGCAGAAAGTCCTGAGTGGACGTACAGCTGGGTGAATAAATGCAGATAGATGCGTCTTTTTAAAGCCTTGAGACAGTTCTCCATTATAATGCAAAGCTCAGACACTATCCATTTTCCACGTCTTCCTTCTCTCCATCCTCCCTCTCTCTTTCTCTCTCAGCGTATCTTGCCTAATGCAGCACAAATGGGTCCCAGACAAAGGACGAAAGAGAGGAAGAGGCGGGGTAAATAGGGAGGACAGGAAAGAGAGAGGGATGGACTCTCAAGAATTGGGAGGGGGGGGGACGGAGACGCAAGAGATTGAGGGATGGTAGATAAGAGAGTAGGAGGACAGAAGGAGAGAAAAGGAAAATCAGTGAGATGAATACAAAAGACGGATGAAATGGATGCGTAGACAGAGATGAAGATGTAGAGTAGAAGGGATATCAGCTGATATTTGAAGGTCACGAATTGCAGCGCGAGTGAATCCAACGTACAGCTTTCACCTCGGCTGCTGTTGCTATAGCGGCTCAGGTGGGCAGGTTACCATGACAACCTTACCTGTTGGCCATTAATCACCTACCTCGGAGCGATTGGAACGCTGTGCCCACAAACACTGCAAGTCACTCTGCGGCCAGGCTTGATTTTGGCGGCACATCACATGACTGCAGGGGACTAAAGAGCATTGTGCATGTTGCAGAAGTACTCACGGTTCTCACTGCCATATGACAAAGACAGAGATATGGGATATAGATTAAAAACACTGTGACCTCAAAGGTAAATCCAGCGATCTGTATGGATTTCCTTTTTAGACAGCTGTATCGATATATAACCAATGTATTATGCTGACAAGAACAATTTTTAACGATACAAGCTGGCGGTATTGGCAGGGTTATGGGTATGATGGAAACGTGATGAAAAAAGCATGACCTCATCTATAGTGCTCCAGTCTCAGCACAGTCCTGCAACTTTGGACCAGACCAGTACCATGGATTGCCATGAAATGAGGTTCCCTCATTCACAAAGTCAACTGACTTTAGTGAAGGCCTGATAGTTCGTTTTTTAGTAAAATATCTCCACAGTTATCGGGTTGATTGTCGTAATTTGATCAACGGTGGCTACAGGATGCTTCCTCACAGTGTGGGATAATGTGATCCCATTGCTTTTTATTGTACCCACACAGCAAAGTGTAATGGTACACCAAAAATATCCTTGTGACTTTTCCACCAGAGCCACCACGAGGGTCACTGGAATACTTGGAATTTGGTACATACATTTAGGGCTACAACTGATGACAATTTTCATCATCAATTAATCTGACGATTATTTTGACATTTATTTTATTAATTGAAAAACATGTTCAGAACAAATGCTCATCAAAAATTTCCCCAACGCCCAAAGTGTCTTAAGAAGCTAAAATCAGCAAATATTTGACATTTTTGCTGTAACAATAAACGAAACGATTGATTGATTATCAAAATAGTATGCTGTCATGCAGTATCATTGCTGTAGAGAGTGAAGAAACTCTGTTGAGGCTATAAATATATCTGATTGAGATGATAATTGCTTTCAGCGATTGGCTAGCAATTATATGGCCGTACTTCTAGTACAAACCTATTTACCAGTTTCAAAATGGACGCCATATGGCCAAAGGACGGTTGCAAACCACATGAAGCGCTGTATACACGAGCTCTACAGCACACAAAGAAACACAATACAGGCCGCACCCTTTCACACGTGAAACAAAGCCGAACCGAGCCATTTTTCTAATTACTGCTATCATTTTTCAGCACAGCCTGTGCCTAACTGAGCCACGTATGGAGGGCATCTGCTCGGAAAAACACCTCCATTTACTTTCTTTTTATTTGTATTTGACTCTTTCAGGTCTCAATTTCCCTCAAGTTTGTATTCCCACTAACTGTATTTGCATAATTTTCCAATAGACACTTCCCAATGCCCTGCCAGATTTGAGAAGGGAGGAAAAAAAAAAAATCTTGCACACACACACACACACACACACACACACACACACACACACCATAGACGCAAACAACAACAGCAATTTCAGCTCAGCCTCTGAATCAGAGGTACAGCAAATTCCAATGTCAATAACACTGATCCCAATGGCGCATGCATTTCAATATCATTATCTGATGCTGAGCCAAGTGCACAGAATATAATGAAATCTTAAAACATGAATTGCATAGCACCCCTGGCTAGCCTAATGTGCAATACATTATGTATCATGCAGCATGCACTTTCGACAGAGTTGATTACAATGTTAATTCCGCCTTCCATCTGGTCCTGCATATCTGTGCTCGTGTTTTTGACCACAAATTGCTACGGTGTGTTGAGGTGGCATAATGATTGCAGAGTGAGTGTTACCGATGGCAAGAATATGTTGTAAATGGTCTGGAAATGAGAGGTACGACTGTGTCACAAGGAACCCACAATGGTCACGACCAGAGGGAATTCAAATGGCTCCCACCTGGACTCCACTCACAGCTCAATTACAGGGAGAGGAGGGGGGGATATTCAGTGGTTTGAACAGAAGGCAGGTGTGTGTACATTTGCTTATGTATCAATCAATGTCTGGTATATGTTCAATTCATACATATAAAGTAATAGCTGAGGGGAAGTGGTGCACATTAGCAAAGCCATTGACCAAGGAAAGCAGGCAGGGAAGTCAAAAGCAGAGAAAACTGCAGAGGCAATTTAGATAATTCAGGAAGCTACCTCATTTATTGGGTATCATACTCACGCAACAAGCTATTACTTCTGGTGAACAGTAGCCACTGTGACAAATGACAATACTATTACAGGATAATATTAAATGTGAACAGGTAAAGCACATGCAGAGAATAGCCTATTATCCTGCAATTTCTATCTTAAGGCTGCTTTCACTAGCAAGCTAACATGAGCCACCGAAAGCTACTGCTCATACCAGAACAAATAAGGCCGTAGCAGCAAAACCCCTCCATACGTTGAATTGAGATCGATTTAGTTAATGAGAAATTATATGTAATATTTCTTTTGTTATAAATAATCTTCCTTTAAGTTTCAGAAAGTTTTGATTTTTTGATCTCAGGGAGATAATACAAAAACGGACTCCCTCTAAGGAACGTGGTGACAATTTGATTTGTGAACAAGTGGGAATAAGATTCACCGCTTCACTGCCAACACTTGAAGGGTCCTTTTATTGAGGCTTAACTGCTGACATTTCAGCCAAAACGTCTTTTGTTGGCACCTGCCCTGCATGTTATTGTGTGAAATGTCCTGGTCCGAGCAACCGTCCCAAATGTGCAAACATCAATATGAAAGCGCGAACAAATAATCGATGCTGCAATATATTGTGTTTTGTTGCAAGCCATTACTGATTCAATGGCGCCGATACTGAATACGTTCTTTTGTGATCTTTTCTTTGTCTTGCTTTTTACCTCTGGTGTCTCTGAAACTGAAAGCAGGTCAATATGAGAATTAATAAATACAATACATGAATTATTCTGGCTTTTTAGAAATTACTGTCATGGTCCACCCCTGTAGCTTCAGCATCTTTATTCCAAACATGATGTATCATTAATGAATCAAGTCTTGTACTGTGAGGTAACATTTACTCCCAACCCAAACCCTGCCAGCAAGACCTTTACATTTAAAAATAATACCAGTGTTCTGCAACTCTGCAAAAGATTGGTCTACATTCACCAACTTTTTTCTCTGCTGCTTTGACCTGGATGAGAGTAAATCAGCTCTGCCGGGAAAAAAAACACCTTAAATAACCTTTAAATGTACTCCATCTCTATGAAACAGTCAGAGAACGGGAAGAAAAGGATGAAAAATGCAGAGAAAAAACAGAGCAAACACTCTTGACTTGGTCTTTGTGGTCACCAATAGTCCATTTCCTTGTTGAATCACATGCTCCCATTCAACCACTGTTTAAAGGTAAGTAATCACCCAAAACATAGTTGACACAGAGGTCAAGGGTCATCGCGGTGAATTGCTTGAGTTGTCGAGCAGCTTTTTAGAGAGGGCTGGCTGAAATGTGAGAGAGCTTCTTTTGTCAAGACCCCGGTGACCTGGCTTAAGAGTGATCGATTTGCGGGCAAGAATAAACTTGTGAATGCCTGGTCAAACACTCGAGGACTAACTTTTCAACTAAAAGGATAAGAAGAATGTTGCTAATACTGGAAGGTATTCAGAGCAATAAAAGTTAAATTATCTTTATTATAAACTGTTTATCTTGGTGGTTCATACAGGCTGCACGGTCTGCCCACGCAGACCGCTGTGAAAAGAAACAACCTGCAACGGCTGCCAGCCCGGCCAAGATCCCATGAACCATTTCCGAATCATTATGGTTCAGGTCATCCCGAGGAGCCCTCCTGGTTGCCAACACTTCTTCCCCCTGTCTTCCTCGAGTCTAACTTATCACAAAATGCTCAGAGATAATGATCTATAATTAGGTATTTTGTTTTTTCGCAGCCACAGGGAAGAGGTGCTTGTCCATTTAAGTATGTAAGAAGTATATACAGCTCGCGGGCTGTGGGGTACCTCGGTTCTCACTCAGACTTGGATAGAATGGAGTTTGATGAAAGTCTGATTGGTCTGGGCAAACATCCTCATGGGGTATGTCTCTGGACAAAGGGAGCAATACTCTCCTCTCTTGTCGAGGCAAATGCTCTCAGGTCTGACAAATGGCTGGTCTCGAGGTGCCTGCTCTTACCACGAGTTCTAAAACTTGATGAGATAGCTGGGGCCCCCAGGGTTATATCAACCTCAATCTAAATGTCTACTGAATTTCAAGTAAGCTTCTTCTTCTCCCTCTCAATGTACTTTTTTCCCCCTGCAGCTCTCTACCAACATTATATGTGCTGTAAGGAAAAGTGAGACATGAGATTTGCAGACGTATTGCATAAACCATGACTCCAGCTAATGTAGCATTTGTGTAATAGACTCAGCAGCATGGACTCTCATGCTGAGCTGTCTGCAAAAAAAAGAAAAGAAAAAAAGAAGCTATTTAGGATGTACTGGTTTAATTTCACTAGATGCTGACTCTAATTAAGTCATTAAAGACTTAGTTTGAAGAACAAATCTGCAAACACAAGGGATTTAACGAAGTGGATTGGGGACCACAAAGAGAGAATCGCATTGACACCATGTTGATGCTATCAGTGTTCGTTCTATCCGCGGGAGGCGACTTAGTTAGATGTTTTACATGTCAAATCAAAATGAGAACGAGGAGAAGATGTAGTACGAAGGGGGGAGGGGGGAGGAGAGGACACTGTGTGACCTGTGTGTGCCTTTGTGTTTTTATGCATTCAGACACACTTCGGGGAGTGGCATGAAAACCCACACACAAACACACACACACAATTCAATGACCTTGCCCTGTGTTCTCTTGGCCGAGCGGCAGAATGTGTTTGGGTTGGACTCAGCAGGCAACCTTTCTAAATCTAAAAGCGGAGGTCTCCCGGGGTGAGGAAGCCACATAACAGTCGGGGATAGTTAGCGAATGTCAAAGTACAGGAACAGACTGTGAAAAAGGGCTATTACAGCGCTGTGATTGGAGCTTACACACATGTACACCCGCAGACACACATTGGATTGTTACAGGCAGTGACACTGGACAGTTTGTCACAGAAACAGCCTGCAGTCCAAGAATTAAAAATGCACAATATGGATTCAAATAAAGGGTTTGGATAGATGGACCTGGAAGGCCTGACAATTGTGGTATGATTGGACTGGAAAGCATAATAATAGGGTTTGCACCCAGATCCTCTGTAGAAAATGTAATAGCGTGTGTTTGTTGGCAGCTGGGATAGTGTGTTGAAGACGCAGCAAGTGCACACACACACACACTGTCTTATTCTACGACCAATACTACGCAGCTGCTGTGGTTTTCTCGGTCTCTCTACAACACACTTTAATTGACATAGCGTAGAATCATCACGACTTGTGATCCAGGTCCAAGTCCTAATTGTACTCTAGCGTAATGTTATTCGTCCACTTACGCCACAGCCACAAACACCATTCTGCGCCCTCCACGGAGCGGATGAAGGCAAGGAAGTCAGTAATTGCTTTTGACTTTCCAGAGTACCGCACCCCAAATAAGTGGAAATTTCGCAGACCCACTCGAAGCAAAGTCTTTTTAATGAGATTGCCTCCTGTTTATGCAGACGGGATAACAGAAGACTCTCGGTTGATGGCATTGGCCTTTCCCCAATCAATATCAAGCGCATCAATGCTGGGAGGTCTCTGGGCGCAACCTGTATTTCATTTGGCCAAAAAGATGGGCCCATGAGGTTCCTAAAGAGAAGTCGTCCAGCTGTTTTTTTTGTGCCAAAGTCTTTTTTTTTAACCCAATTAACAATCTTTACAGTGTCCCTGCAGCCAAATTAGATTAATAGTTAAACTTCTCTTTTATGAACTGGCTGCATGGCTCTATGGACGAGTCAGCTGTTTGAATAACTTGGTCCACACTGAAATATCTCAACAACTCTATGATGAATTATGCTGACATTTTCTGAAGACATTCATGGTTACAAGACGATGAATCCCCAACACTTTCCCACCGGTTTACAACCAAATACCTGCAGAGTTAATGACATTTACATCAGCCTCACTATTTATGTTGGATGCTAATTAGCATATGCTAACACAATGCACTAAGATAGTGAATGTGGTAAACATCCACTAATTAGTATGTCAGCATTGTGACCACGAGAATGTTAGCACGTTGGTGTTAGCATTTAGTGTGCTGTCTACTGTGGATCTAGATTCGGCGTCGCAGTCATAATTGCCACCTGCGCTCCCATTTGTTTCAAATTTAGAAAATCTGAGGGCTGTGTACTGACTCGTGGCGTCAGTGCCAAATCATTTTAACACTGGTGTCAATCTCACAGTGGCTCTTTTTGCATCACTGATGATCCTCTTTGATCAGAAACCTCACACCCTCTCAGACAGAACAATATTGACTCATTTCTGAGGAGTCCTGTCAGCCATCTCTACTTACAGCAGGGTGCCCAAAGCTCAAAAGCTGAAGTGGACTTTCCAATTCCAGCCATCCTTTCCCTTTTCATTCTCCTCATTTCATTTTTACACCAATACAACACTGGATTGTTATTCAACTCGCGCAACAGGCCATCAGAAGCATGTGGGGGACCACCTTTAAAGCGAACCCTGAAACTCTATCCTACCCACTACCTTTTGCAATCCACCTCCACCCTGAATCCCCAATGAAGCTAGCTGAGTCAAAGGAAATTTCTGTTTTACTTCTATATCATGTGTGCAGTGGAGTCCATTTCAATGCCATACTCTTTCTTTTGACTTGGACACAGACCAAAGACGGGTCTCTGGGACTCTCCACAAGTCTGGCATGCAATTCCTGGACCAGTTGGTTTCAGCACAGAGGGGAGTCTTGAGTAGGGGGAGGGGAGGACTCTGTTCTGACAGACGTCCAATACACACAGCTGATGCCTCAGGCTGGCAAGTCTAATAACATCATCTGTACTGGTGGATCTCATATTTATTACCCAATATGTCCATCGGGAGGAGGGTGGAAATATTGCAACAGCAGCCAACACCGCGATGCTCATGTCAAGAATTTCATAATGGATATAGTTAGGCAACTCTTGGCAATGCTGGGCATACAAATTGAGAAATGAGGAAAATGCCTCACAACTAGAATAATTATAGTTGTCTCTGATTAACAGATGACTAAGAACTCCCAGTGCAGGGGCTGCACTCCCTCTAAAAATCTGTTACCATCTTGAGTTTGAGAGGCTTCATCAAATTTGATGGATAATTCCAAACTGAGATTGAAAAATGAGTAATGGGATGCAGCCAATGGGGAGACTTAACATTATGTGAATGGTAGACCCGACTCACATCCATTTGAAACTCTAAAATGGTATTGCCTTGTCTAGGACTATACACATTGGGCCAATTTTACTTGGGAGGATTTCGTGAGCAAAGTTTTGCGTAATTCACTGTAAAAATTCAGATTAAGGGTCATTAAAACATTCAAAGCCAGGAGAAAGAAACTCCCAATGCCAAGCTGAAGTGTCTCTGTATTATCAAATTGCATATTTTGCTTGATTACAGTCACTGCATTTACATGAAATAAAAGAATAAGTGTTGATATTGCATATTTTTTCAACAAATTCCATGAAAAGGCCAAAATCAACAGTGATCTGATTCTCCTAATGAATAGTAAGTATTGCCTGTGTACCCAAACCTTGATCCAGCTTTATCAATTCTCCGAAAACGATTAAAAAACATCAAGGAATCACACCAGGCAACGTGTACTTTCATTACCATGCATGTCTGTTTTGAGTCCATCCCACATACACTGACATGTTGCTGCCAAAACTCACTACAGCACCAGACGTGCATTCATCCACAGCTGAAAATAGTCCCAGACAAATGCACCATCTACCCCTGCTTGGGTAAAAATATAATCTTATGTATCTAAATATGTCATATATATGTCAATTTACAAATTTGGAGTGTGGCGCAGGCAGGGTAGTAAAGCCAGAAAGTGTTTAAAAACTGACACTGATGGTTTTGATTTCATTTCCGAGGGTCACATAACCTGATTATGCTGCGTCTTTGTGCCCAAATAATTAAATTGAAGGTCTGACTGAATTGACTGGAGTGACACTAAACTAAAATTACAATTATTTATTAAAGTCAGACACAGTAATGAAAAACTGTCACTGTGCTTTCAGTTCAAATGCTGAAAAAGCAGCACCCTGTGAGGCGTCAGTAATGACTAATATCACCATCATTCATGATAAAAGTTGGCCTGTTTCAGTTCAAATGACACATGGTCATGGGTATATGAGAAATGTGATTGCTGACCATGTGCATGTACACACAACTGTTAGAGCAATCATTACAGTAAATGTGTTCTTCTGATTTCCTGCCTCCATGCCTGATTTCCCTTAATAACCTGG
This sequence comes from Pagrus pagrus, assembly GCF_965226575.1. Taxonomy (NCBI): domain Eukaryota; kingdom Metazoa; phylum Chordata; class Actinopteri; order Spariformes; family Sparidae; genus Pagrus; species Pagrus pagrus. Next base: position 14,054,801 of record NC_140204.1, on the reverse strand, counting down.
ATTCTGATGTGTATGTAAACACAGTCAGTGGGTCTGTGAGATGACATTCCCCACTGGTTCAGCTCCGATGGCATCACAGCATATCCTGAGCCTGAATTTTTTAACAGCCCTATCATTGCGAATCATGCCTTTCATCCTTTTGACACATCACAGCGACTGAGTCTCTTTGGTGATTGATGATGGCAACATGTACTGCTGTGCTCCTGTTTTCTGTTGTCTAAACAGCAGTGTGAAGAAAAAGCCCACGAGCAGGAATCGCAATCATTTCTGCTCCAATCGCTGCGGCCTTATCTGCATATAGTCGGCATCTGCTTTGACCTCGCTCATTGCCCAGAGCTGAATCAGACATCAGCCAAAAAATCATTCCCACAATGTGTGTTTTTGCATAGTGCACAAGAACTTTGCTTTAGCCGTAATGTGAACATTACGAAGATTTTGTCTGTATCATCGTGAAAATAAGGTCACAAAGACTAATGCAATTTCATGATGGAACAAAGATAATTTTACTCCTTTTAATAAAAATAACGATAAAGTGGATCTAATAGCGGAGGACAATGTCAAATACTTGGCACAGCTGACTGTGAAAGCCTGATTCAGACCACAACAACACACGGACTCATTCGAAAACTCGATTTCATTGCCCTTTGCCACTAATGTGTGAGAAAACGGAGCCAGAGGCATTTCTTCTCCTATTCTTTTCGTATTTGCAGACAGCATTTTTCTACACTGCCTTTCAATGACACATACTTTTTTAATTTACGTTCAGTAAGGACAACATCATATTTACACGTATTTCCCAGCAGATATCCTGTCGAATGCAGGGACCTGTCACCAGGATGGAAAGGGCGCATGTTAAGTGGAGTGACACGGAGAAATGTCCCCGGTTCAGTCTGACTCCGCAAATCATTATTCAGATTGAAGCACACCTCAGCGATCCCAGCCTGTATCCATGCACTAATGCTCGCCGCAAATGGCACCGATAACTCAGCGCATTTGAGTGATTTCCTCGGCGCGAGCTGATGCTGACAGTTTCTTTGACGATCCCTTAAAAATTCAAATGACTTGTGCGAGACGAGGCAGGGTGTGGGAGTGTGGGAATAAGGCGAGCCGAAGACAGTTGGCAATGTGCAATGTAAGCATTCATTCAGATTTAGTGGACCTAAAGTGATTATGATTTTATGACAGGTTTGATTAAGATTTGTTTTCATGCAATGTTGCCTCAGGTATTGTCACACAGGAACTCATGCTGCATTTGATATTTCTTGATTATAGTGTTATAATTCATATTAAACATTTCTTGTATGATTTCAGTCAGTCGCAATGCGGCCCGCACACGTCTGAAATCATGTCACCCTTCGCTAAACCCTTCCCCCTAACAGCAACAGTCCAATCACAGCATTAGCAAGCGGAGCCAAGCGTGGCAAATCTGTCGAGGTCTCTCATTGGCTGAGCGAGAAGGAAACCTAGCCTCTGAAATAAAGTGGTGTTTTTCTTTTCTCCTCTTCTTCACGGGGGATTCAAGTAGCTCAATTTACCTGCGGTGGTGTGTCAGAACTGTGCAGCTGCAACCAAAACACATGAGGTGTGCGCGCCAAAGTCAAAGTCTGTCTTCATTCACATGGAGCACATGCACATCGCACCGCGCTGACAGCGTGACCCGCACATTAAACACCAGAGCGCAGTTATTAAGCCGCGGTCCGAAACTTGGCTCACGTTTCAGACTAAATTGAGTGTGAGAAGCATGAATGCACATCTGTGTTCATACGGAGCCTGTGCATGACGGGAAACAAGTGTTAAGCACATACCTCGACCCAGTACGAATGCTCTGACTGATAATGTCTAAGCTGTGAGTCAGACTTGCATATGATATTTCCCACCAAATAAACACAGCAACACCCCGCAGGTCAAGAAAAAAAAAAACCACAGTCATTTAAATTTTAATAATGTGTCATATTTGAACGATTGAAAATGAAATTATTTAGCGCCTGCAGTCTTTCCCAGCACTCCTTTATTATACTTCTGCAAAGCAATTTATCCGTTATTGCTTTCTAATAGGGCAACATATCCTGGGTCACATCTTCAAACAGCTAGGAAAAATTGAAAACGTTGTGGTGTATTAGCAGAGGCAGGGCGTCGCAGTTTGTGGGTGTTAAATTGTTTAAATATGCATATAATGTCCCGTCTACCGTGTGAAGCTTGCCCTTCCGCTAAATGAATTATAAATACAACGGACCTCGTGCTAGTGTGAAAAATGAAGCACTTAGCACTTAGAGGACTGCACTTTGAGGGGTTCAGAGTGCCATATGGCTTCACATCCACTTTCAGCAGTGTTGTCTGTAAACTGACGGACAAAAGGATCAACTCGAGCTGTCTCTGGTAGCTGAAAAAAGACAGAAAAAGTATCTAGCTAAGTTCTTTTCTCCGAAAGGTCACAACAAACACTGGCCCCTCCATGCTTTATACTCTGAAGCAATTATCATTGTTTATCTTGAAGTGAGACTCGCTAAGAAATACAGTTTTAGTATTCAGCGTCCTCCATCACTGTCTCCACACGAGCTGTAATAAACGGTCAGGCTCAGATCTGACAACACAATAGATTGCACAGAGTAAGTGAGGATATCCGACAAGTCCTCTCTCGGCCCAATATTATTCCATGTTAATATGTATGTATTCAAATTCCACAGCTCTGGAGGTCAGGTTATGAAGTGAGACGCAGCAGACGTATTTGTCTGGCATCCTGAAATCTTGGCAAAAATCCTGGCTTTGGAGCTTCTTGTCACGGACGAGTAATGTATCCCGAGGGTCCCCTAACCAAGTGAAGCACATCGATCTGTTTTCCTTCAGAAAAAAAAAAAAAAGAGAGAGATTGGGCAAGAACACATACTTCTAAGCAATTTTCGCAATATTTCTGCACTGCTGAGCTCGTTTTTTTTTTCCTGTGCAGTCATTAAGCACAGTCAAAGTCACTGAATTTTGCTTTTATTTATTCTCCCTGAACAGATCTTTTTAAAGGTCAAAGGGCAAACCGCTCTCAAGCAACCTCCATCTCCAGTCCTTCCTTAGCTGCACTTTTTCTGTCATCTCCGCAGCAGTTACCATGCAAATAACACACTCTGCTGGGTTATTGATTGGCTCCACAGATGCAAGCAGCAGGTTTTAAATGGAAATGCTAAGTCTGCACGGAGGGGAAAGCGATGCGATCGGATGAGCTCGGTCTGCATGGAAACATAGCCCGTTTAATGTGTCTTTAAATCTTTACTGAAATGACTGTGGAGCAACAACATCTCATGAATCTTCAGCTTCTACAAATAAAAAATATTAGTGGGTAGGTACAAAGGGGACAGCCAAGCAGGAGTGACTAAATCTGTCAAATATGATGAGAATGATGTGGTTTCTCCAAATACAGCTTATGTAAGATTCATTTTAAAAATAGATTTCAAAAGCTATCTTCAAAGATCAGTACCGGGGAAAATATAACACCATAATCACATTTTTGGAGATTTGAGTAAGTACCTAGGAAATTCGTGTAGCAGATTTAAGAAGAGAACAGAGAAATGTACCATTTAATGTTCCTTTTTATACTCACATCACCAGACTGAAAGAACAAGCATAGGAGCCAAAAAGCTTATTATTCAATCTTGCAATTTACCTCCAGAATTCTGGATAATGGCTTCCTGTCCACTAAACATAGCCTATTTAGAAATTAAAGGACCAATGCCAAATTTCCGTCTTCGCAAGACGTCAAACAAAAGAGCCGGGAAAACATCCTTTCCCTGGTCTGGCAACGCAGATGGATTACAATGTCCAAGCCGTGGACAACTGAAATCCGAACCAGCGGACAATGCGGCGGAAAACATTTACAACCTGGATTAGGGAGAGAGGGATGGAAAGTGGGATGTATGGACAAGAAAAGAGGGACAGGTTAACAATAAAGGGGATTTATTTACATCACCTCAGTCTTCGTTAAAATAAATATAGAGCGCTTTCTCTCGGGATGTGGAACAACAAAGTTTCTTTTTCTCCGAGGACCTCTTCCTGAGAGCGATAGGCTGGAAATAACTCGAGTGTCCTCAGGTGAGAGCCCTCAGGGACACATCCAGAGGAAGTGGGCTGTATGTTATCATACCCGGCTCATCTCCGAATACTTTATCTGAGAAAATGGCAGAGAAGACGCCTCGCAAAGTATTATTTTTAAATTTTTCATACGCCGTAGTGGCGTTATCCCAATGGGAGAGAGCAGAGCAGGCTCAGGAGAACAAGTAAAATAAATTCACTTGAGCTGGACACAGCAAACCTAATATACTCTCTGAAGTCTGAATTGGTTCAAAGTTTAGGTAAAGATATAAATAAAGTTTTCTCTGTTCCGTGCGGTCGTTTTATGTCCAGGCTGGAGTGCATCTATTTAGTTAAAAGCACAAGAAAAGGCCGGGGCCGTTTTTCAAAAATTGATGACGGCCTTGCATAAATTATGCAAACTTTTGTCCTTGTGCCAAACAGTGCATCTACTGAATAATAATTACGAGAGGGACTTGGGGATATGAGTATGCAGAATATGAAACACATGCCAGCGTCCGCTGTCATCTGTGGCCAAATCAAGGGAAGGAGACGGGGCCGCAGAAGATAATGAAAGACAAAGACATGACGACAATGGACATAGCTTTTGATTCCTTTCTCTTCTCTCCCCTCAAACGTAAACGCCTCTAGCCTGCCCTTTTAAGAATTTTAAACCACAAATGCTCTAGCTGTCATATAGTTAACATCATCTGCAGGATCTGCACCAGTGAAGCCCTTAGCCCTGCATGTAAATTAACAATCCATTACTTTATTGTCATGTTTAGTGGCTTGGATCGCTGTCGGACATTTACAAGGATTCCATGTAAAATACTTTTTTTGCCGGAGATGCCTCGGCTTGATAACTCAATGAATGAGGCCGTTAAATAGTCACGCTGGGGACAACAGAGTTCAGCTGGATTTTATAAGTGGCAATGAATGAGAAATCTTGGAAATTGTACTTTTCAGTAGCCAATAGCCATTTAATAAAATGAATATTGGAATGTGTCCGTTTTTATATGCATGAAAGAAGCCAAAAACGGTATGTAGATGAATGCCTTTATAGTTCATTAATTATAATACTGATGATGTAAGACACTTTGATGGCTGAAAGGCTCTTCAATCAGACAGAGTATGAGGGGATACTACAGCCAAATCAAACTCCTGGCATGGACAAAGCAGCAGCAGGATAGTTGTTGGTGATTTGATATGCAAATGCCATTACTTTATTTGCTAATCCTGTGTCCCCTCCTCGGCTTTGGCAAGACAAAGATGTCAGATTTCAGGTGACTGGACAGCAGGACCGAAGAAACAGCTTCCTTTTGTTTGTTGGATATACTATGTGGTGTCTGACTGCGGTGAGATTTTGGCCTCTAGAAACACCATCTTGTGCTTTTCCAGCTATAAAGGACATGTTCGTACGTGTATTGGGTTTTTATTTTGCAGGCAGAGTGTCGTCCATGCAGCTCTGCAGTAAATATGAAACTAAAGCAGGCAGCCGGTTAGCTTGGACTAGCATAAGGTGTGGAAACATGGAACCAGCTAGCCTGTAACAAAATCCACCTATCACCAGTCGACTGTTTAACATGTTGTAGCCTATTCTGTTCAGTCAGACATCGGTTTCTACTTTACAAAACATGACATGGGAATTTGTAAGCTATGGGGGTCAAGCTAGCTGTTTCCCGTTGTTTTCAACACACAGGCTAACCGGGTTAGAGGTGCTAGCTTCATAGCTGGTGCACAGGAACAGGAGCGATATCAATCATCTCATCCAACTGTCAGAAAAAGAGCAAAAAAGCTTATTTTTAAAAAACATTTCTCAAATATTCGACAACTTGAATTAACAAATCAGATATTTCCTGTGGGTTTTATTGGTAAGTGCCTTTTTAATTCACATATTGACTGCACTTTTTTATTTTTGAAAACATCCCCTCATCAGCCGTCTCTTTGAATACCGAATGAATTTACCGGATGAATTAGTATGCGTGTTTTGTGCGGAGCTTTTTGTTGGCTTCCTTTGTTCAAGTGCTGACGATCCGTTTCATTGTGGAAGCGGCGGGGGGAAACGCTTGATTGATTTATGGAAATTCATTCTGTGCCTATGACATTTGTCAGGCTGTTATATCAATAGCAATGCTGACAGCAACAATGACCACTCCAACATCTCCGATAGATCCTACAAATAATAAAAAACACACAAGAAAGCGGCACACATGGGGAGATTTAATTATGTCGAAAGATTCCGCTAACAATGTGTATTTTTGCATTTGCGAGTCATCCTCGTCTTAATTTCCTTTTTAAAAAAAAAACAATAAAAAGACCGGATCACAAAGTAGATAGATTGACGTGCTTAAATACACACACGCGCGTGCGAGCATACACACTCCTGCACACATCTGCTCGTCAGCGAGCCTGTTGGAAACTGTCACATGCCTGGCAGGTTCTGTAACTTGGGCAGATGGTACAGCACAATTAGGCCCGCCGAATCTCTCAATCAATCTCCCGCATGCCATATGAAGAACGGGGTTCTCTGTGTCTGTTCAACCAACGTGCTTGTCCACTTTGTATTCCGGGGCCTAGTTTGCAAATTGCCTGCATTCTCACACACTACAAACCATTTCTGCTGCCTTGCTGTTCCTGAAAAGTGCTTTTACCTGCCTGCTTTTGCAGTTAATATTTTCTTTGCTTCCCTCGTTTTCTGCAAGCCACAATACCTGGAACTTTCTTTGTCATTTTCCTCACACACGGTTCTTTCTCTAACCATGTCCTCTCTTGATCCCTTTCACTTTGCAACAACGCCCCCCCCCCTCTCCTCCCACCCAGTTTTTCTCTACCCTTTTCTGCCTTCGCTCTTGGCTTGTTTAACCACTGGCCTGAATGCAAGACTATACTGGAGACAATAGGCGAGCGCAAGTGTTTCATTCACACCCAATTACTGTGAAAGGGATTTTTCTGGCCAGAAATTCGCTGAGGAGCACAATGAGAGTGTCACAGAGGAACAAGATATCCCTGGCGCTTCGGGTTCCGTCCCATGTTCCGCACACAACAGAGAAGAAAAGTGATCCTGTGTATTCAACGCTGGCGAGGGCCATTAGCCAGAGCTGGTTAAATAAGGATAGCTCCGACCGAGGCGCTAACAGAGACGGGGAACATCTGCTGCTCGCGCCGGGGCCCTTGTTGGCCCTCAGGATTCTGCCTTTGATCAGCGGCCCTCGCAACCACCTTCCTACAAGAGCCCAGATGAAACAGCCTCTCAAACACACCCGGAGAGTATGAGAGAAGCACACCCACACCGGGAGAAGTGCAAACACACAAACAAACAAGCAGGGCGACTCACATATATGCACACAAGCCGACCGATGCTACACGGATTCTGAGATTAAACAATCATCTTGCTTAAAAATCTTCAGTGGTTAATTCTTTTCTGGGCAGAGAAAAATAGAAACTTGCCCGACTCCTTTCCCTCTCCTGCATGAAGAAATATGACATATCCACATTTCCAGCGGAAGCAAGCCAAACACCTCACTCAACAGCGAGCCAGACGCCACCTTTGGACTGCCAATCCCGCTGTTGTATTTCCCCCACCTGTGACGGGAAGATGATTCACTAGGCCTGCCAGACTGCATCTAGGGACCGTGTGTACTGGGGCGTACTCACTGCCAGCACAGACAGAGGGGGGAAAAAAAACACCACCTTCTGACTACACTGCACTGTGACCTGCAAATGCGGTTGATAAAATAATGTGGCCTGTGAGCAGATGTATCATACTCTACCTACTCGGGGTGCAACAATTCACCAATTCGAATCAAGGCATCGAGCCAAATGATTATGATATAGCAGACGGGAGCAAAACTGGGCCTTATACATGGGGAGAATGTTAAATCATGAACACACCAGCTGCGGGAAAAGCAATATGAGAATTATAGATGAAATTGGATTTTATTTATTTATTTATTTTTAAGAGAGAGCATGTATATGTCATTTTTAGGCTCTGTATTTTTGGCACCCACGCTCCACCTGCGCTGCATTCCCCCCCGAAAGCACAAGCGGCACCGACACAGTTTTTGTTTTGACGATACAAATGGAATACGAGATATAACCAGGCAACACACATTTCACAAGGAATTTACAGCGAGGCGATGCTCAAAACTCCCCAAACAAAAGGCCGGATTTCTGCAGAACACATTTTCTTCTTGCTTTTCTTGCATTATCTCCAGACATATTTTTCTCGATTTCTATTTTCACCATGAATTTATGCCGGATACAGGTAGATATTTCGAATAGATGTGCGACACAATGAATTGCGGCGACTGAGAAAAGCGTGCTCGTGCTCTGCGGCAAACAATATAGCTGTGCAGCGATTCCTCTCAATAGGCTACTTGATAAATCGCTTAATGAAATCAAGGAATGACGCTTTACTGAAAGACTCATCAAATGATTAAATGATAGCAATTTAATTAATGTAAAGAGTGAAGATGAATTGGTTTGTAAAGGATTTCATTGGCACTGGGTAGCATTGCATCTATTCTAATCTGTGCTTAATAAATGTCAGTGCATCTCTAACTGTATTATACCCTATATCACATGACAAATAGGACTCCAATTTCTCCAGCCGCAGAACGTTGCCTTGTGTCTTTAAATTGTTCAAAAATGACTGAAAAAATACGAGAAGGACTGGAAAAAAAGGAGGAAAAAAAGGTGTGTAATTATAAAGGCCACAGGAGTTCAAAAGTCTTAATGGAATGACTTGTGCACGCGGCAAAGTAATTTTTTTTCTTCCCCGCTCTCGCTCCTCGCCATTTTCAGGTGTTCATTATTCAAGCCATGGAGAACATCCTGAGGGTCGTGCCATGTTCTAATTCCTAATTAACTGGCCAGAACAGAGATCGTGGTCGGCGGTGACCCTGACCGGCGAACAGGACTGGTTGGAGTCTCAGGGCATTACTCTTACTCAGGTTTGTACCTGCTCATTCCCAATAAACCCTCCGCCAACGTAGTTACTGTACCGTGTGTCATGGAACTGCAAGAACTGGGTCGCTCTTTAAGAAAGACAACCTGAAGCCCGCTGGAGGCTACGTGGTTTCGAGACATAGCACAATCGGAGACACCTGTGGACTTGTGGGTAACCGCTGTTAAAGATCCCGGTAGGATTCTGTTTGTTTATGTGCCGCCTATCTGTCAACCAGGATATAAAGAGGGGGCAAATCCAACAACTGAATAATTCCCGACTTCATGGCTAATCTCGGCTAAAGCTGCGTACCCATCACTGGCATGTTTCTACACTGTCTGTGAGATTAGTCATGTGTACACTCGCAGTGCACATACATATCGGGGCATTACCGGCACTCGCAGGGAATACAAAAGCGGCAGCGGTGACTGAATGTCTATGTTTGCTTTGGAGAGATCAGGCGTGCCCTTCGTGTTACAACACGGGCCACCTGCAGTCTGGGAAATAGGTTTCTGGGGGGAATTAGAGGATTCTGATGAATGAACAAGACAGACATGAGTAACCCGGCCCAATATACCGCTTATCTACAAGCTTATGTTGCACAAAGGAGGCAGATAAGCTCAGACATGCCAGCAGAATGAAGGAATGGAGAAATGAGTGGAAATGAGGCCGAGGGGGGGGTGAAGAAAACGTACCCGGGTCAAGATCTACAGGAGTGCGGTCAGTTGCGACGGAGCCTGGATGCTTTGAATTGCCGAACAACAGTTAACCATTGACTAGAGGGACTAGTCAAGCTACACAGCGCGGGATCCATGTCGTTCATGGTTATTCTATTCCAGACAAAACAAAGCATAAAGTCATTATTACGGCCTCTGCCTGCCCTGGGCAGTGAATGCAACACTAATCAATGAGAAAGAAAGGCATTGTGGTTGGTCTTAGAGGACAGGTGATATTATGTTGTGTGTGTTGGTCTGTGTGTGCACGGATGGATACGATTATCCTGTCTATTAGAGTTCCCTTTGAGGTAGGTGGTCTGGATGGCAGCAGCAAGCATCACGTTGCAACTGTTAATATGTGACAGTGAAAAGAAGGACGGAAATATTTCATCACGGCCTTTGTTCCTTACAGTTTCAATTATTAACTTTATTAACTTTGACTTCAACCTGTGGAATATGTTTACCCGCTAGGCGTCTGAAACTACTTCTACAAAAGAAATGGTTGGACTGATTTCTTATTCATTCCCCCACTCCTTAAATTAAAGCCCCCGTCTATAGTTTCCTTTATGTTGTTATTGTTTATTAAAAGGTTTTTTAATGGCCTTAGGTTTTGTGTGTATAGAAGGGAGAAAACGGCAATGAAAACTGGTGCACAATGTGCTTTGTTTCAGCTAATTTATTCTTCTTATGGTGCCTTTTTTCGACACTACGACTCAGAGTCAATAATCTCTCAAATCCTACCCGAAGGGGCTTTAAAATATTGTCAGCATCATGAGAGAAATACGTTTCTCTGTCTCACAAAGGAGATGATTATGTTGTCCAACACTCACACTCTGCTGTAGAGAGCATCAAAAAAAAAAGTTCCTGGCCAGCCTCACAACTTCCATCCTCACCACCTTCTACAGAGGGACCACAGAGAGCATCCTCTCCAGCTGTATCGCTGTCTGCTTTGGGAATCGCAGCACCGCGGACCAGAAATCTCTCAAGCTGAGAGTGAGGACAGCCGAGAAGATCATCGGAACCCCCCTAACACCATTCACTTAACTATATCACAGACAGCTGCACAGAGCATCCGGGCCAGGACTACCAGACTCTACAACAGCTTCTCCCCTCAGGCGGTAAGGTTCTTCAACTCCCTGCTGCGTCCTCCGTGACCCCAGTGCTGACCCACCCAACAGTACTGATGAATTCTTTTCAGTGAGGAGGTATCTGTAAATTAGGCTGAGAAGGATTTGAATAGTTACTTTTAAAAAGAAAAAGTTATATCAAAGGCTGTTTCATAAAGTTTTCTATCATTTGATCTGTACTCCTTCAAAGATAGTGTAATAAAGGGCTGAATGATTATACAGAATTTAGTTGGGGCTTTTTTAAATGAGGATTTCTTTGTTTCCTTGGCACCAAAGGGGGAATAAATAACCAAAATAAAATGGACAACAACACTGCTTTTTAAACTACAGCCTTTTGTTTCTTGCACTTTTATATGCGGCACAGATTTGTTCAGTTTCTATCCTACTTTTAATGTTGTAAACTAGTCTAGTGTTGACCTGTTTAACTGCAGGACCATAGGGAAATGGCATATCATCTCAAATGTATACTTGCACACGGATGGGTTGACCATAAAGAGAGTCCAAGTCTGATGTGTTCAAAATCCTTCTGCGACAACACTGACAATCAATTTATCGTTTGAGTCAGGTATCGAGTAAAAGCGCCACGTTTCCTGGTTCCAGTTTCCAAAATGTGACTCGCAGCTTTTTCTGTGCTGAAATCACTTTGCAACAAAATGACATTTTTTCATGCGGTGACAGAGAATTGAAACGCTGTTCTCATTTCTGATCAGTGTTTGCAATTGTCTGGTAAGTGAAAAGCCACATCCAGTTCCCCACAACCCTGTTTGAGCACTTCACAATAAGCCACAAGTGACAAAAATGAACTTCACTTGTCAAGTACCATAATTCCATCCCCGGTGTATATTACGCAATCATCCACGGTGCCAGGAAACAAATCCCATTGACTTGATTCATATTTAATTATTCTACTTGAAAATCCTTTCTGCTCTCTCCTTACTCTGAACCTGAGAAAGAAAAAAAAAGACAGAAATTGCTTTACCCATTAGAAAAAAAAAAAACATCCCTACCTATTCGAGAATTGCATTTCTTCCAGCTTGTCAGATTCCATTGGCGAGAAGCCACCTTCAACACTTATTTTATTTAAACCTGAGCAAATATGGCACGCAACACAATGGGGGTTTCGCTGAGGTAAAATAATTGCCTAAATACAGTGTGACAGGGGAGGCTGATTCATTCTGGAGAAAACGCTGCCTGTTGAGAGAAAGTGTTGAAAGAGTGGCAAGAGACGGTAAAAATGGAAGGAGAAAGACTGAAGAGCGGCGCGGACGGTTTCCGTCAGCAAACAAAACACTACATATTTCTTTGAAAGACAAAGTGTTAAGTTAGGCTACTCTGCACGCTGTCAATAGCAACGTTCATCATAGGGCCAGCCGCAGTCTATATATTGATTAAACCATCCATCACTTAAACTCTACAAGACATTATTTCTAATTAAAAAGTAAGTCATAAATTTTAAGCTTTATTGCCAAGCTGGGGCTGTAAATAAAAATCGAGGGAGGGCGGAAACAGATTGCAGCCCCTGTCCGCGGTTTAGAGCCACCGTAAAAAGGACAGACGGGTGCGATGGCACCTTTGGGATCCTCGCATCCAGACCGCCGGGCCTGACAGCAGGGAGGTGCTCGGCTTCCTCCCGGATAAACAGATGCAAATCAATAATTTCTCCGGTTGTGCTTTTATAAGACAGGCGTTCCCCTCAGAGGGGGCTGGATGGTAGGCCATGCATATGGAGAACAAATATGTAAATTCAATTTTCATAAACCACTTGGGAGTACGTGAAAGGAACAGCGCTCGGCGTACTTGAAAATGATGTGTAATCATAAGAGGTCATCACAGTGTATGAAAGCGTCCCATCTCACAACCGGGTTGGCCGGGTAGGCTGGCAGTGACGACAAGCTCCTATTATCCATCTCTGTCTCCATTTTCCTCTGCTAAACAACAACTTTGCTGCCAAATATGCAGTCGCAGGACATTATTTAGTGATCCCTGTTGATAAAGAGGCTATTAGTGCACCTACACTGTAGCCAAGGCTCGGGCGTTGGAGAGGCAAACACACAGCGCACCCTCCGTTGTGGAAGAGGACACTTCACGTTTGACAACTTCTGATTACCTCAGCGTGCACGCCGGTTGTATGGCGGCGAACTCCCCTGACAGCCAGCTGCAGAGTGTTGGTTATTTTTTGACGGGGCACAGAGGGATGTCTGATTTCACAGGTACTCGCCAAAGGGAGGGAGGAAATAGAGGGGAATTGCGGGGAAGAGAATGAAGAAAAGGCATGTCATGGGCTTCTCAGCCTCGACCGCCAACAAAAGAAAGCACGCGCAATCATTATTCATCTGTCTCCCTTTTCCTCTCACGGGCCGATTTTTTTCCCTCATACCTGCCAGAACGGGAGCAGCGCCGGCCACACAAGCGCCTCCCGACTGTGACTTGATAATGACGGAAAAGGCCGGGGATTCATATTTGGTTAGCCGATAGCCAGACAGGTTCCTCGCCGTAGTGAGGGAGGTGGCCGTGGTCTTGGTGAGAGACGGAAAGAGAGAATCGCCCTCCGGGGGGAAGCAAGAACTAATGAGTGAGCTAAAAAGGACAAGATGGAGTGATCCTCTATAAAAAGACCAGCAGTAATCTCTCCCTCTCCTCCCTCTCCTCTCCTCTCCCCTTAATGTCCTAAGAGATCTTGGCTCCTCCGTAAAGCCTGCTGCCTCCGCACATCAAACAGGGCTGATTAGAGCTGCACACCTTGCCGGTGCTGGAGCTTTGGACAGGGTGCAGACCAAGTTCAAGGGAGACTGAGTGTTAGAAAAACCAAAGAGGAAAAACTCTTCAAGTTAGTGGACATCTCTCTGGACTATACACATTTGAACAGCTTCCACTGAATCAGCATGCCCGACTTCAGTATCCACTTACCATATCTCTAACCCAATGCCTCGGAGCTCAAATAACAGCAGTGTCTTTCAAATTAGGGCCAGTGTGCTGCTTTGGATTCTTCTGTCATGTCAGATGATATCAGCGTAGCCCCCAGAGGTGCAAGCGGCGCTTGAATCTAATCGTCATCAACAGATCGTCCTGTTCATTCACATTAGCGCAAATGGTCACGGCGAGGAGGAGGATCGGGGGTGTTGGAGGGGAGGGGAAGTTGGCAGAAGATGATGGAGAGAGACCACTGAGCTGCTGTGTGAGTTCGCTGTCAAGGGTGTTGTTTTATTAAGACACCCAAACTGTCAGGGCAGGTATCAGGAGAGCAGCCGGCCACATGACAAGACACTTGTGCTAACATCCAGCTAACCCCTTCTCGGACAGAAATAGCTCCATCCAAATTCACCGGTGTCTCTGTCCAGACTGTGTAGGTGGGTTGTGACAGGTAATAAAAATGTGGGTTCGTGTGCGAGAGGCAACCAGACAAACTGATTAATAGATTATCAAAATGGTTTTGCTTTCAGTTTAATAGTTAACAACTAATTAATTCATCATTGCAGCTAGATAGATATAGCCTAAAAGTATTGCAACAGTATTTTAAGGTACGCTTTTTGCCATTGTTTTAAGCTAAGCTAACAAGATACTCACTGTAGCCATCTTCTCTTCAAACTTTTGAAGGGCAAGAAAAAAAGTTTCATTTCCCAAAATGTCAACCTCTTCCTTTGACCTCTTAACTTTGAAATTAACAGCAGCTGAACTATTGATTTTTACAGTTGTGTGAAAACCCCTCTTAGCACCGTTAGGTGTCTAAATATTCCCTCGTGAGATAGACAACATGGAGGGTTTAAACATGCACGGACGTATGCAGAAAATGAAGAAACTTGTGGTGTGATAATGCAGTTCCTGAGAGCGATGTAGGGCCACTGAAGGCATGAATATTGTATTGGGAGAGGTGGAGGGGGTGGACATGCACAGAGTCTCAGCAAAAAAACACATTTAAGCGGTGAATGCGCATTATGTGCACGCACATTTACCGCATGTATACACACCGGCTGACACGCACACTTGCTGATCAAGCATGACCACCACACACACACAGTTAAATATATCTCCTAAAGAAGAAGACAACACTGTGAATAATTAAGGTTACAGCTGCTTTAAGTTCAGAACATAAAAGGAAATAAATAAAGTGCGGTGTGCTGTGAGCTACACACACATGGCCTAAATAACACTACGCCTTAAAGAACACATAAAGGAATGTAGTTTGACGTTAAAGTCGACAATACACAAGCATTTTTGGCGTATCAACACATTCTTTTTCCACAATTTCATCTTTCAGTCCCAGTGTATAAGTGATGTTGAAATGACTAAGTGACATTTTCATGCAGCTGCACAAGTGTTCTCACATGAACTCTCCGGGCCTGTTGGGACAAAATGACCACAAACATGTCTGAGCAAATACATTTCCAGAACGTTGCTGTTGTCAAGACAACACCAATTTGCACGGAGGGTCAACAAATTTGTCATTATCAGCCGTGCACCACCATCGAGCAATGTGTGCCTTTTAAATAATTGGGTTGTTTAGAGGGCTTCGACGCTCTGCCCGGTATCCTTGAGCCGGGTTGCTTTGGTGCTGACCGTAGTTGCCCAAGTAACAGGACACAACAACAAAGACGTGCAAAGTCAACTATCTCTGGGCGGGATTCAAATTCAAGAACACTGCTGACATCGGCCAAAAGGATTTCGCTCCTTTTCCATTCAAATGACCTGTTTTGCATCATTTCAAGAAGTCCGGGCAGGATCGCGCTATGAAAACAAACGGCAGGGCTTTAAGATAACAGAACCAAAAACTTGGCAGGGCTAATGTCATCACAGGCCATTATGGTCAAACTAACTTGAATGGCTGATGCTATGGGCAACCGTGTTGGGTATGCAAAGCATTGTGGGAGGGTGCGGAGGTTCATACTCTCCAAACAAGGCTGAAAGGAGGTTTTGTAGTTGAACAGGTTTCCACATTTTCTTCAAATCAAAGATCTTGCATTAAAGGATAAGTTCACCCAAAAATGAATATTCAGTTATCATCTACTCACTCCATTGCTAATGGGAAGCTGGGTAAAGCTGCACAGTCCACAAAACATTTCTGGAGCTTCGCAGCAACTGAAGTAGATGAAGACTTGATACATGCAGCCTGTCCAGCATAATTCATGTCTCTGGAAGCTCAGAGATCCTAAATTGATTTGAAAGTCGATATTTACAACCTCGACTCGCGTTCCAGCCCGTGCACCCACATCAGACAGTGGTAGCTAAGGCTTTTAGCTAGGCAGCTACAGTAAAAACTACATAAAGGGGGCAAATGGGTTTTTAAGTCCCCATCTACTTCAGTTGTTTGGGAGAATGCTGCAATGTTGTTTTCCTGTGAAGTTCCAGAAATGTTTTGCCGACTCCTAAACTTTCCACGACATGGGGGTGAATAGATAAATGACCACATTTTCATTCATGGGTGGATTTAAATCCTAATTCCAAAAATCACAAGTCATCTGTAAACTCATGACAAAACATCGTGCTGTAAATTTTTGCCCTTCTAAGCCCTAAAAAATATCCTCGCAAAGACGATTAGACGTAATCCAAAGTGACCGCAAATTAGAAAAAAAAGAAGAAAAAGAAGGTGCATCAAATGAAGGTTGTAATTCCGCGTCGGGGGGCATTAGGATATTTATCATCAAAGCGATCCCCGGCTTTTAATTCATTTGACATCTTTCAGCACTAATACAGTATCTGATTTCTGAGAAGCACCAGTACACGGTCACACAGCGTGACATCTGGAGGAAAAGCAGCGGGTTGCCGGACAAGTTTGCTGAAGTGTGTTCCTACACAGAATAGAGACCATTATGTCTGTACCAGACGTACACTTCATATCTAAAAAGCACGAGCCAACACTGCGTTTAACTACCGCCTGCTGCTCTCAGTGTT
This sequence comes from Pagrus pagrus, assembly GCF_965226575.1. Taxonomy (NCBI): domain Eukaryota; kingdom Metazoa; phylum Chordata; class Actinopteri; order Spariformes; family Sparidae; genus Pagrus; species Pagrus pagrus. Next base: position 14,038,074 of record NC_140204.1, on the reverse strand, counting down.
ATTCAAATGACAGCACAATTCTATTTTCACCTTGCGACTAATGTGACCGTTCCTCCTATGTCAGCAACATTTACCGTCCTCTCTTTTGTGCCGGATATGCTGGCGAAGTGGCACATTAATTCTAAAAATGGGATTATCCTGGAATGTGCGTGGAGTCGCTGGGATTGAGCTTGAATGCGGTTTCCAATTACTCTCCTCTGAAATCTCCCATCCCATCAACTCATATTGGATGGGAGAAGATGAGCCCCTGAGGCCTTATCAAAAAGGTGGTGTGACATATTCTTTCACACTGCAAGTTCTTATGGCTTAATCTCGTTGAATAGGACGGCGTGAAATAACATAAAAACATCAACAGGGCCTCGAAAAGCAATGTCAACAATGTGCGCACACACAAAAAAACATGCACTGCCGCAGGGAGGTTGTTAGGAAAAGAGAAAAGGAGGGGCGGCCACATTGAGTTGGATGAAGGGGAATCGGGTTAGATGGATGTAGCAGGGTATGTTTGTGTGTGTAGGTGTGTGTGTGAGTGTGAGTGAAAGAGAGGAGGAGGGACGACAGCAAACCTATCATCCACGGAGCCCACCAGTAAACTCTGGAGGGCAAACAATCTCCCTAATTGAATTCAATCCAGGCTCACCACAGGAGGCACGGAGGCTGGTGGCTCCATTAAGTATGGAGAGGGTTGGTGGAGGCAGCGGCGGCGGCGGTGGCGGCGGAGGGGAAGTGTGCGCGTATCGAAGGGATGAGGGAGGGGGGGGGGGGAGGGCTTTAGCTGGCATGACAAGTGAGCGAGGAAAGGGGACGGAGATAAGTAGGAGAAGCAGAGAGCAAACAAGGGGTTGCAGAAGACAACAATGACAAACAGACAGGGAGAGGAGAAGGAGAAGGAGCTCGGTGCGTGAAGGTTTTGGGTGGTTGAGGGGTGGAGGGGTGGGGGGGGGGTGTGCAAGGAGCAAGAGACTAGAGGCGAAGAGAAATGGAAGCCAGCTGCGCTTTTGCATGATTACAGCGAAAACATCATTTGCATCGGGGAATGAAATCCAAACACGCTCGGTAGATAGCGACCAAAAAAGCCCTCCTTGTCGCTGGCGGCAGAAATTAAAGGCTTGCCGGTGATGTCCCACAGATTTGCATATGAAGATGAGTACCTATCCTGAATCATTTTAATAAACATCCCAGAGAACAAGCCCAATTGGCCCACATGAATGCTCTTCATTATTGGTGTGTTGTTGTGGAGGGGGGCTGCTTGTGCACTTGATCAGGAATCTATTGCGCACTCATGACATGTAATGACAGCCCACTTTGTCCGGCGCCGTCAGAAATGGTGATGAAACTGTACAGTACCTGAGCGTGAGAAGGAGCGTGATTCTTGAGTTTTCTCCGCACAAATCCTGCGTATCACATTCCAGATAATAAAACCATGTCCAGCCCTGTGAGGAAACAGAGAGAGGAAGCAGGTTAGGAGATGGAACAGGATAGTCTTGCGTCAGTAGAACAGTTTTTCTTTCAACATGAGGCGACAGGGGACATAATTAAAAAGTCCAGCAACTTTAAATGTCTGCCAACATGACTCCAAGTCACCGTGAACTGGTCTGTGCACACCCAGGACACTTACTTTGAAAAAACCCACTGAAAATAATTACTTTTCAATGCCAGAAGTGTTAGTTTGTCAAAGTTGCATCACACACAAACTCTATATTTCGGTCACTTCTGGGTCGACCCTCATTAATTGGCATCTTCATAAATTTTTCAGCTGTTGTCCGGCTCCTGCACTGGCGAGAGAGCTGGATCGCCGCTGTATGAAGTGCTATTCAGGTCACATCAGCTTTTAATGGCTGATTTATTAGGCCCCAACAGCGGCTTGGTGATGGGCCGCAGGACAAAGAGCCTGTTTTAAACTGCATTAACACTCTGCAGTAAATATCCCATGCAACATTAGCATTTTGATGACTGCCTCCTCCAGTCACCTTTCGCGCCGTCTCGTTTTCCCCCCTCGCACACATTTTCGGCTCCCCCGCTCTGCCTCTTCGCCTTTGTATCAGTCCGTCTTTCGCATGTGCCGCTTTCTCCCTGCTAGCCTCCGCGCCAGTCTGCTCATTGCGTTTTTCGCTCATTAAGTCCAATACAAACCTTTGTCGGGCCGATACCAGCGCGCGCAGGTGAAGTGGTTACATTTAATTATGGCTGAATTAATGAGCGACAGGAACAGTTTCACAGAGGTAAATTCAAATTGTATTCAGCGAAATTGGAAAGCTTGTTTCTTTCTCCCCCTCAAGCACTGAAAAACATGTCCCCTTACTCCTTTTCATTATTGTGATGCAAACTCTCTTTACATGATTCCTAATTAAATCTCACCTGCAATCATACAAGTGATAAAAGCTTTTCTTAATTGAGATGTCTACAACAGGTTAAGGTCTTGAATATTTAACAAAATTAAAAAGGATTCATCAGTAGTACTGTGTTTACTATGCAAATTAGGTAGATATTGGAAAACACAAAATAAAAAAGACTTTTTTTTTGCTCCTAACCTATTTGGGATGTCTATTAATATCGTTTATAAACACTGACACATGCTTTTAAAAGCCACAAACCAAGCACAGACATAAAAAATGATTGCAAAAGACGGAAGAAAATAAAGTCAATTATATCGCCAAACTTTCAAATATCGTCCGGGCACAATGGCTGTCCGATCTTGGCTTCCAAACAAGTGCGGGGGATTTGAAGCGTCAAATCTGCTGTCCATTATGTTTGATCAAATTTGAGACTATGGCAGACAAGGCAGCTGCCATAGGTCAATGCAGCTGAACCACTGAAGCTAGTTTGGTCAACAGAGCATCTGCCAGTCATTTAACAGGCCTGGAAGTGTTTGGAAAGAAACAAAATCACACCATACCGCAATGATCCTACCCACAAACTGCTGCATGAGAGGAGCGACCGAGTTCACAGACAACTGAAAATAAAATGAAAAAAATACTTGAATTTTACATCTTTACTGCTTATAAAATCCACATTCACTGCTCCTCTCCCTGAACGGCCTCGCTGAGCAGAAACACTGTCAGAGCCCAATTCAAGCCTCCTCTCTTATAATCATCAGTGTTAAAGCACTGCCTGTAGTTGGGAACTGAAGCCTCCAAAGTGTCTTCAAAGGGTTCTGGACCAGAGAAATTTACACCAGGCAGTTCCAGGCACTCAGGGCTATCTTGTACCATTACTTCTAGGATGCTCATTCCAAAGATATGCAGTTCTATTGAAGTACTACGCATGGATGACCCAATGCGACACTGTGAGAGATAGCTGCTTATTAACGCCAGGTTGCTCATTAATGAGAGCATAGCTTTGGAGTTGCTCAGGACTGTGTTAGTTTTACACTCCGACACCAGGAAGCTGGCATTAGGGCTTAATTTGTTATGAGAAAACTATTTAACTGCAATCTTTTACTCAGCCACTTAGAAAAAAAGTGGAATTAGACATAAACGGACAAAAACTGACCAATTTGGCTCATATTTATAAAGATGAGAAAAGCTGAGTAATTTATTTTACAATATAATCATGACTTTCAACAATGTTGTTATATTTACAGTTGCAGTTGTGAAATAGTATGACAATAATGACAAAGTTCTGCTAAGTCACACCTGACAATGTTACTGATGTTGAACAAACAGAAGCTAATGCTACTGTTGACAGCTCTGCACTGCTCGGGCTGCGCAATTAATCGCAAAATAATCAAAATCGCAATATGACTGAGTGCAATATTCAAATTGCAAGAACTGCAATTATTTCATGAAGGTAAAATGTGTCACAAAACAGTGTTTTAATTACATTTTGTAGAGCTGCAGAGGTGCTCGGGCCTACAAAGCCTGTTCTACACATGTAATAAAGCAGGTTTGTTTGACAGAGATCATCATGATTTTACTAATTCTTCAATGACAATGAAAATTGCGATGTCAAAATAATCGCAATGTCAGTTTTTGACCATATCGTGCAGCCCTAGTAGATGCTTAAGCTAACATTAACCTAAGTGTACGTCAACGTTCACTTAGCCCAGCTTCACAGACTGATAGGAGGAACTGCTGCATGGGTGTTTCAATTCAGCACAAACAATGATGCTTACAAAGGGTTAGTAAGTAAAAGATTCCAACAACTCATTTTCAGCTGTACATTTCATGCCCATCTCGGCATACTGACATTTGAGGGTTTTGTATTAAAATTTCCAAGTAAAAGGTCATTTAAAGTCAAAGCCAAAAACGTTTGGTTTCACGTCATCTTATTAACTTTTCAGTAACTTCTAAATATCACAGAGAGCAGAGTTGTGTTAAGCCAGCCAGGATCACCTGATATCTGTAAGGTGAATGATTCCCTCATTCCAGATAATTCCCCAAACCGAGAGGAGGCACTGCATTGAAGAGACTTTGTGGCATTAACACACACACACACAAAATGCTTCTTGGAAGGGCGTCTTAGGCCCTTTTCTTCCTCACATTATCTACTGTACTCCTGTTTTTCAGTTCCCATGGCGAGAGGAGTGTTTTTCTAAATTACAAAGTGATGAGACACAGGCCGACTGTGCTGCTTTCACTGCCATGAACTTCAACCGTAATTTGATTTCACACCCCCAAAGTGATTCATTGTGGTACAGTGTGCTGGACACCACTGTTCACTGAGTCTGGTCACAAGTGCAATGGACCGTATTGCTGGCCGCAGTAATGTTGGGTGGAACGTTGCCGTTTCTGCCAAGAAAGATGCAGAGTTTAATCCTTTGAAATGTTCTCTTCAACAAAAGCACCGAAACGGGTTGAAAAAGGAGAGCCATCGTGGGTTTACAACAGGCTGCTGTCGAGTAACAATCCGAACGATGATCAGCATTTCCCTCAAAGCGTGACGAACTGTTTTGAATTAATCAAAAGACGCTGGAGCTGGCCACTGTGGACTTCCATTCATGTACATATCTAAATAAGTACATAAAGCAGCTGAATGCAAGCACACTGTGTTTAATCAGTACAAGCACTGAAACAAAAGCATACAAAATAATCAGTGTTTTGGGGTTTTTTCTATATACAACTACTTACAGGGGGAAAAAAGGAAAACCAGCATCAGGGTAATAAAACTCCACTTAAGAGTGACAATGAGAAAGAGATTGGATTAAACACTTAATGTAGCTGCTTTTCACATCACATGGAGGGTAACACGAGGTAACAAACAAGACTAAAACCACAATGAGCAACATCAATTTTTAATTTTTCTCGGGGGGGTGGGGGGGATTGGCCGCACCCACCGTCTGCCACTCTACAGCCTGTGATGGCTTTGCAGCTGTTGGCTACCACGCCCTCAGGCTTCATGCTGTTTCAAGGTAGACAACTAATCATGATGACTAGTACATGGACATGAGTTTGACCAACTGAAGAGAAAACAAGGCAGGATTGACTCCATATTGTTCCACATTCTAGTTTAAAAAGGCATCCTCGAAATATATTAGCGGCTCTAGCACCAGCTTCTCACTGTGTGTCAAAAAAATAAGAGAAAATCAGGAGACAAAGGAACATATGAGAAAGCTGTGGACGCATGCAGCCACTGTATGACTGATCCAAGTCGACAGCCTGTGGTGTGTCTCTATAAAAGCATTTACTGAGGCACGGCACCGTGGCCTGCCGAAAGCTCATCAAAGAGTGGCTTATTTTATCAGCCAAGTGGAAAATGTGCTGAGAAAGAGAGGGAGAGGCAATAGTGAGGAAGTCAGCGAGAGTAACTAAGCTATTGTGCCCATCGCTGACCCAAACACCCGCGTTACAGTAGTCACGGCTGCTCACAACAAAAGCCCTAATCGGCGGAGCAGGGCTTTAAATTAAATGACCCAGTCGTCGTGACACTGTAACTGACAAGCCGGCCTGTGCACACTGAGGCCAAAGGCAAAGGAGATATGGCTAATGGACAGAAAATGTATTGAAATGGTGGCATCCTTTACAAGTAGAGTCAGCCTTGAGTAACCTACATGCTCCTGTGTGTGCAATATGCACTGTCTGTACTTATTCGACGACTCGCAGCTATTTCATAGATTATACAGACTTTCAAATGAGCTGCTCTCAGAGACAGAAATAACCAGGCTTCATAAAGATTTAGCTTGCACCCTCAGGTAAACGCACTTCTAGTATAACATACCATGACTTTCACCAAATGTAACTATTACACCTCTCACACATGGAGGAAGAGTCTGTATATACCGAGGGTATCTGCTAATCCAAAAAAGGTAAAGGCATAGGAGAACAATCCATCGCTGCATTAAAGTTTGAAATACAAACAAAGCTGCCTGTTTATGAGATGTGACTTGTACGAATTATGCTGTGCTGCTACAATCAGTTGAGTAATCATAGCCAGCCAGGGATTGCTCATTCAGAAGGGAGGAAAGGCCTACCAGCTGGAGTCAATGGGCAGCATTTATAATGCATGGGCAGCATCCTCACCCCCAAGGGTCACATTAAATTCAAGCAAGCTGATAACAATTGACTGAGGTTTCTGGCAACTGCAGGAAGATGATGTATACTCACATGCCTGCTTTCTCATTGTTTAGCCTCTCTGTAATTCTCTGCCTCGTCGCTTTCTCAGCATCCACTCGTCTCGTGGACACTTTCTCTCACATTTCTTCTCCCTTCATCTATCATTATGTTTTTTTTCCTCTGTCCCTACTTCTATCTCACACTCTGTGCTGGCATACCAATGAGAAGAGGTGATGGGGGATGTACAACACCAAACTACAGTCCTTCCCCCCGAAGACTTCCTTTTACACGGGCCTTAATTGGCCTTAATTGGAAAGGGATGAACCGTGGGATATGAGTCTGTAGGTTACTATGCACTGTATGCCTGAGCGTGTTCTCGACTGTGTCCATTTGTGTGTGTCTGTGCGAAAACGCACAAACGACAGAAGTGACGAGCACGCACAGCCTCCAGAATAATGCATTCAGCCAAAGTGGTACACAGCACCTCCGTTTTGAATTTTTATTCCTGGATGTGTGCAAGCTCATGGGCTTGAATATTTATGTAAATATCATGTTTTTGTAGTCCTCGAGCGCTAGATTGCTTCTTAAGCCCAGACGAGATTCATGTTATCACATGATGTCACCACCAATCCCAGCTCAGAGATGATTCTTAAAAGGCTTTGATGTCTACGGCGCCCGATGCTAAATGCATGAAATGTATCGTCAAAAATAAGCTGTCAAAATCCCATACATTCGCATTGACGTTTTCCCCCCCCATCTAAGAGAGCTGTTTACCTTAGCATGGGAATATCATTATGATAATCACGCATGTCATACATACATATTCTCCCCACGATGACCAACCTTGCAGCAGAACATAAAAGTCAATAGAGGGGAAAATTGTGTGGGTGACACTTGTGGGACTTGACACCAGAGGTCCTTCAGCACTGTGCACGTTGTGTGCATGTACAATCAGCCATTTAGCATTTTTCTGTGATGGTAATGCCACATGGAGAGGCACATTTGCTCTATGGCGGGTTACCGGCCACTCAAAGGGGGACAAGGAGGATGTACTTGAGATGAGTGCTGCAAGACATCAAAAATGAGGATTACCTTCAATGGGTCATGAGTTATATAGTGCTCTCAAAATGTGTCATGCCACTAAAAATAATGTCTTTTTGAAACCAGGGCTGCAACTAATTTATTTGCATTTTTAATTAATCTGTCCATCATTTTTCAGATAAATCAAGCAGTTGTTTAGTCCATTAAATGAAAGATAAAAAAGGAGACTGTAAGCTTATTTTGGCTGAAAAACTGTTAAAACGTCAAAGGGATTTGGTTTAAAGCGATAAAAAAAGAGAGAAGAAGAAGCTATTACATCTCACATTGGCGAAGCAGCAACCTAGATAAGGTAATTTAGGGATGTAACTAACAATTATTTTAAGATCAATTAATGTGCCGGTTATTTTTCGCAGATAGTGGCTTGATCGTTTTAGCTATAAAATGCAATGAAATAGTGAAAAACATACATAGTAATTTCGCCCAAAATGACATCTTAACATGTCTTAATTGTCCAACCAAAGGTCCAAAACCATCACCATGTTCACTTTATTACCATAGAAGACTATGCAAGATGTTTGGCATTTTGTTCTTAAAAAGACTTCAACAAATATTGTTTTCGGTCATTGAACTTATCGATTAATTAGCGAATCATTTCAGCTCTAAAAGGATTAATCAATTATAAATATTACTGATTTTCTTTCAGTGGTTGCAGCACTAATGTAAACCACACATATTGCTATATGGAGGTAAAGGACACTATGTCCCCCGGTGGTTCCCCCTCAGCTCAAAAACAGAAAACCTGCAACTGATTGAGGCAGTGGATCGAGTTACGAGTAGTTTACTTCTGAATCCTGTTTCCATGTGCGAGCGTGTGCGCCTCAACCAGCCTTCTGTGCCCTTGCCCTCCCCACCCTGACAAATATGGAACTTGACCCTTTCTGAATTCGGAGGCCGACCTACACTGAATATAACCTTAGCATACGCGAGGGGAGCGAGGTGTGTTTCCAATAAAGTCGAGTCTTTGAGTGTATGTGTGTTGCAGTGTGTGACAGACCATGTATGCATACTCTGTGTTTATGTGAAATTCAATTGTGTGTGTCTCTGTATACATGTCTGTGACTTCATAGAGGTCTGCCTAACCACATGTGTTTATTTGTTCATATACGGCTGCTTTAAGGTGTGTGTATATGTGTGTTTGCATGGTTGTGCGGGGGTTCAATAACCATGTGTGCAGCAGGGGGGCTCTGGAGTGTCTCAGCACCCAAGGCGCCAAGGACATGGCTTGACAGGTGTGTGTGGAGGACCTAGTGGTCTGCAGAGCAGCAGCGGGCAGCAGCACAATGTGCCCATTCAGGCCTGGAAGGAGACAACCGAGATATCGCAGGACCCCTGTGAGGAGGGGGCGGTCATCTGGGGGCATGTCAACCTTTCACTGTGACTACAAAGAAAGACATAACTATAACTGCATCAAGACGGTAATGGGCTGTGGGACCCCGTGCTGGCTAGCTGTCTACTGGTTTGTGACGGATTTAGGTTGTCGAAAATGTCTACGGTAGACAGAGTCTGCTGAAATATCTCTGACTATTAAGGCCAAAAATTGGGTTTGATGTGGAACTATAGGTCTTGAACAGTGAATAGTGACATTAAGAGTGGAAACGCTTGGGAGACTTGTCAGGATTGATTATTATGGTATGTGCTGTATACTATTATGTAGCACAGTCTGTTTTTATTCCATTTATCCCCAGTATGTGCCAAATCTGTCAAAGGAAAGCAAGCTATTGAAAGGAGATTAAATACATTTTCCTGTTTCTAAACATCACTTAAAAAACAATTTTCACCAGACATTCAGCAAAAATTAAATATCCCTACGACAAATGTAACTGGATTGATTAATTTCCAATTTTGAATTCATTCCCTGTTTTAAAAGAATGAACAAAGTGACCATTCAGGTGCTGAAAGTTTTTATTATCTCTGAAATTAATAACCGCTGGAGTGGGGGGGTGGTCTGGTAATTTGAGTCATTTAACTACTAAGACATGCATGTGCACGGTCTCCTTTTATGGTTTCAAATTCAGCTCAGTGCACACACAGATACACCAACACAAACGCACACTGACACACTAGACCAAAAGAAGCCGCGTGACAAATCATCGTGATACACAAGCTAATGGCAGGATGTGACAGAAATGGCCGGTGTCTGGAAGAATTACTTGGCTGTGCTGTCCATACGTCCTTAACGCACATCTGACGAGAGCTTTTAAAGCACATACAATGCCACCAGCACTGCTATCCATGCAGAAAATAGGACAGCCATCCTTCAGCTCCGACATAAATCTGTGGGGCAGCAACACGCATCGAGGAGCAATATTGTATGAAACGAGTCTCTGCTGAAACCAAAAAGTAATTGAATCGAGGATGAATATAGACAGGGCGGGATGAGATTTGAAGGAAAACATGTGGCAAAGATTCGATGCTCTGCGAGAGGATGCTTTCAGGAAATGTGCAGGAGGAATGAGTCCGCTCAAAGGGGATAAACAACAAATTATCACTGAAGAAAGAAAAACTGCTGAAAATCATGAAATAATCTGGAAAGTTTTGTTCCCTGTGTTGTTGCCCTTGTTGGTGAAGATAGAGGTCTTGACATTCAAGTCTTCTGTATGAATCCCTCCGCTATATCCGGTTCCACAACATATCCAACATGAGAAAGATAACCTTAACCTACATACGTTGTTGCCATACACTACACAGCAGAGGTCCATGCAGCAGCAACCCCTGAGTCCCAAGGCTATCTGCCCACTAAATCACATTTGTAGGGTCATATTAAACACATTGCCCTGAGGAGAGTAAAAGCTCAGCAAAGAATGATAGGCATCTTTCTATCACTGAAAAACCTGCACTGCATTATTCCATGCAAGTGGCTACGGCGATAGCATGTGGCAATCGACTGCTTTAATGTTACAATATGGACTGAGGGAAACGTGTTCAATTCGTCCTAGGCACAGGGGGAGATAAGGGCCATGTTCTCATCAGCTCACCTGCAATGAGAAAATGTGACTGAACTGAATGGATGGGAAAAGAAACAATGGCTGGGCTGGTTAATGCATGGCCACGATGTGAGGGAAAACGGTGTGTTCGTTCTTATAATTACAAGAAAGGACCGTATAGAAAAAGAGAGGAATGAAACACTTGGATGTTCTATGGTAGGTGCATTTGCTGGCAGTATAGAACAAGCTATACATAACCTTTACACTACACTGTGAAGGCACCCGTAAAGCCTCCCAAATCCCACCTCCAACCGGAAATGTTAAATTTAGTCGTCTGAGCAGAGATGCAACTGCCATGCGAGACAAAGAAAAGGTGTGGTGGCGGTGGGGGAGGAAACCAGAAACAATCAAACTGGTGAGCAGCAATGTGCTGTGGTTACCAAAGCTCAATGCTCAACTGAAAGGAGAGCTGCATGATAATGGAAACACGGCTCTTTGAAGCAGCTAGCATATTCTCAGCATTCTCCTGCTGGTACTGTCTTATTGGATATATTCCAAGTACATATCCACAACTGTCTAACTCAGCCCAGCATCCTCGGAATTGCATCGATATTAGACGGTTTCTTACCCTGTGAGGCAGCTAGATTGACAATATCCCTCTCTCACGTGATCTGGCAAATCCATCTAGCCAGGGTTCACGCAATGGGCTTGTGGCTGAACAGGCGTTAAACCAATCAGCATCCTATGAGGAACTACTGGCAGCTATCGGCTAGGTTTGGGTGTGACAACCAGCAAGAGAAGCGAATGCTGGTTTGATAACAACAATAGCAGCTCCTTAGGGGTTAGTGTAGCTGTTGTAGCATCAGTTATATCAGGGGTATAATATATATCAGGGTATAATTAATTGAAAGAACTGCACAAGGCTTTCTCACTGAAAAGTTTGTTTTCGCCCTTTTTAAGTTTGATTTACCAACTGGCTTTGCTGGTGCTAGCGCTCTCCTAGTATCTGACTGGTTGATTGACGGTGATAGACAGATGGTTCGTCCAATCACCTGCTGAGTATTTTTTGAACGGGCCTGCCCTTTTCCAAATTTTTCCAGATGGTTCTGTGTAACAAACCATCTGGCATGTCAGGTTACGATTAACAAAATTAACATCCAATGCAGTCCAATGGAAAACCTGCCAAAAGCTGCCACCCTGCCACAGTCAATCATTTTTAATTAACTGCAATCTTGTCCTTTAAATTGTCTAACTTTAACCATGCCCTAACCATAGCCAAGTGTATTAGTTGCCTTTGGCTATAACCTCACCTTTCCGTAATCATTTCCATACTATAATTGCAGCTAGCAAGAATTTAAGAAATGTGGCTTTGGATGCCAGGGAATGGCAGAACAGTCCAATATTGATGTTCTTGTCTAGCAGTAGGGTTGGTTTAATTACTCACCTTGCTCTATTGCGTTTAAGTATTCTGATCAGTATGCACTAGTTTTCATATCGTCAGTTGACTTGGTGAAATGGAGAAATGGCTCCTGAATTTGGTATCAGTTCCCAGAGCAGTAAGAGCGATCCCTCTGACCTCATTGCTTTTGACTTCTTATGGTTTGGCATCTTGTTTTTGTTAGGTCATCTAGGAATCAGGTAGGGGAGGTCAAATTTAATTTTAACTGGGCAGAATAATTCATCCCAGCTATCCAGTGGAGGTAACATTATAGCGGGGCACCAAATGGCAAACCTTTCCGGCAGTCTCTCAGAAACTATATATGTTGACAGTCAGTATATTTTCTGGTTTCTGTTACTTGGGTCATGTATAGGTCGAGAGCGAGATTTTAGAATGAGGTTCGGAGGTCATGATATTGGTTCTGCATATTTTGCATGCCATTAAAGCTGTATATGGGTAATGGGTACGAAAACAAACTGCCGGTGGATGGTAACAGACACAAGAAGACAGATGGCTGCCGGAGTGGGGTTTCTTTATGCATGATGAATTGTCGCATCTGCTGGTGTGAGTGTGCAATGCACACGGTCAGGGGAAGTTCTCAAGAAAACAGGAGGAAGCGTGATCTCAAAAACAAGCAAACAAAAGCCAGGCTGTCATCTGTTTCCAAAGTAACTGATCTTTTTATAGTCCGGAGTCATCCGCAGTAGCCGAGTCAGGCAGGAATCCTGTGGGGACCTGAGGGCAATCAAGGTGGCAGTCACTCTCCCGGTACCCAGGTGAGGTGACATTCTGCCAAAATAAAGGCTTAAGATTACTGGAAACACCACCTGAAATGGGCATAAATCCTGAGGGGAAAGCCGTAGAAAGAGCTCAAAGGATCCATCTGCAGGCCTTGCCACACCTTGTCATCCAAGTCACAAAAATCCACACTGAACCTTGGCCAAAGTTTGTCAGATATCAAAACAGATCACAAAAAAACCATCAAAACTCTATCAAGGTAAAGTGCTTGTGTGGCCCTTGTCCAGACCTGCCCGAGTTCCTTTTCCATTCAATGGCATTTCCTAATTAGATGAGAAGGATGGTTTGATGTTCATGCTCTCATTGTATTAAAAATAAAGCAAAAAAAAAAAAAAAAAAACCCAGCCTATGCATGGAGCCCCCCTTGTTTGCCTGCAGTGCAGCGATAGGGAAGGTTACAATTGTCTCTCCCTCTCTCCAGTGCGTCCACAGATGCAGAGAAAAATCGATGCACAAAAAGCACTTCATTCCTGCTCAATTTCATCCTTTACTGCCAGTATAATTAAAAGTGGCTGCTACCGACTTTCCAATCCAAATTTCCCCATCAGCTGGAGGTGGCCCGCTCAAAGTCATCCACGCTGAGTTCAGGGTAAAAGGCCTCTCTTGGGACTGTCACGGCATCACGTATGCAGAACTTGATTGCATGGAAGGCTAGGTTATTGGCATCTACTCTGTGGCAATTCACTGGATGAGCATGGGCACTGTACACCATACAGCTGAAAACAGCCGAGCCAACAAGGGGGAAATTGTGAAGGCACTTACTTTAAGATTTCAGGGGGTCATGTTTAATTATTGTACTATCACAATTGATTTCCCCCCCTTAACGATACAATCGAGCACTATGAAATTGCGACAGCAGGCACAAAAAACCAAACAGAAGCTTCTTTTGCACAAGTTGTTTGCCCCGCTTAATTACAAGTTCCACCAAAGCAACATGAAGAGAATTAATCATTTTCATGCGCTCTTTCCGAAAACCACAGCTTCCTGCGCTGGTAATACCAGCTGAGAGACAGAAATTAGCAAATTACCTGTGTGTCATGGCTGCATCCAAGTTGCTGGACCAATTATTTCTGCTCTGTTGCAATTGTAGAGGCCTCTCCAGCTGTGTTTGACACAAAGCTGGCTTAGGGAGGCTTACTACTGACCAAAAACATAAACAAGATTACAGGAGCCTGACCTTTCACAGCGCTCACGAGCGACAACAGAACCCCTGCTAAACGGCCTTTCAGTCGCCAAAAGAAGTCGGATGTCTCTGTACCACGTTCGATATTTCTTTGGGAGAGAGTCAACTGATAAGAAATTGTGGAACAAAGCAATCCTTGTTGTCTATACCAATCAATAAAGGGCTGCTCATTACTATAGACTGCCCTGCACATGAAATTAACAGAAGAGGAGGAACAATGCACTAAGAAAGGGAAATCCTAGAGACGGGTGTAATGAAACCGGATTACAGCTCAGCTCCAGCATTCCACTGATGACTTCCTAGGCAATAACTACACCTACCTTATTAATCATTATGGGCAGAAATTCCATAACGGGTTGACCTACGTTGACCTGAGTGAGCTCATTGTCTGATGGCATGCCGCAGTTGTTTATTTTCCATGTGGAACTAGCATGCTACTGTGTTAAGCTATTTGCACTATGTCAGCCTGACTTTTAGCTACATTTATTATGTATGAGAGAGTAAAAGGGGTCCATGAGAAGATTATAAAAGCTTAACATTTTGATGAGATTAATCTTGCTATCAATCTGTGCATGCATACAGTAGTGAACCAATTATAACGTGGCAGTCGATGAACAAATAACATTTATATCTCTGCGACTGTATGATCTGAGCTGCTTGAGAACCTTAAAAAACATTAATTAGAAGCAGAATTATTCCTGCGCTATTCGCGAGAAATTTATATCACGAGCATGTCAAGTACACCAGCAAGGTGCTGAAGCGGGAGGATTGCCTCTATCAATGCAGCCTCTGTCAGAAGATAGAGTATCACTGTGGAGAACAGGAAGGGAGTGGATGTCAGTTGCCTGGAGAGGACGATCCGACATCTCAACTCCCACTGTCTGTCATTCTGTCTTCCCAGTGATGTATGGATGTTATACGGCACCGCTCACCCAGCAGACCCAGTCAATACCACCATGCAGAGGAATGCTATTGCGAGACAATGGCAGACTGTGACCCTTGTTATGGAATGACAAAACTCGATGAGGGTGGGGGGGAAAGGAATGGGGCTTAAAAGGGGGAGGGTTTTCTTTTATGCAATATCACAAGCTCAGCAGTCCTGTGGGGGCACTTGAATTATTAGACATTGCAAGAAAATATATCTTTACAAATATCGAAAAAAGCTCATTTAGATCCACCTATGGCAAGATATAAGTAGAGCTGCAACAAGAAATCAATTAGTTGTCAACTTTAAAATTAATCTACTGAGTCTGAGTAAATTTTAAAGGAAAAAATAAGTAAAAATTCTCTGATTCCAGCTTGTAAGATGTGAATATTTTCATTCAATATTTTTTTATCTTTGGGTTGTGGACAAAACAAGACATTTGAGGACGTTTATCTTGGTTATCTCATCGACATTTTTCACCACTTTCTGACATTTTGTAGATCAAACAACTAATCCATTCAAAGAATATAATCCTGGATGAAATCGACATTGAAAATATTTGTTGGTTGCAGCCCTACGAGTTACAACCTTTATCAAGACAGAGACATGCTTTCATAATACATTTTAGAAAACAGCAACTAAAAAAGTGAAAAATGTAATCGTATCAGCAAAAAAGGGCCTTTTTTTCTACAATGTTGAGGATGGAAAGTATAATGGACATCCAAAAGAGAAAATTATTGAAGTAATACACAAAAATCACGTTAATAAAAATACATTCTATTAAGAAATAGTCATTTCAGCATTTACTTTTGTCGTGCTTGCAACCGTTAGACAAAAAATCTGCAATAACTGGTCGGGATTATTTTCTCAAATGACCCCACACATTCCCCGTTAGCCTCTCAAGGCGTGTTTTCCATTAGGGAGGGCTCTGAACAACAGTCGAAATTTTCTGTGTATGAAAGGCTCAGTCCAGCCCTTGAACCAAGGTGACGTCCCTGCGTAGGCAGACGAGAGGAACGGGCCCCCCGTTTTCTCGCTCGCCTGCGGGGGCTCTGTTCCTGCCTGCACGCCAGCGCCGTTATCTGCTGCTTATTATTTGGCTGAATGAGCTGGAGCTGGGCTCACGGGGCTCGCTTCTGACATAATGACTGATTACAGTCTTGTGGCTCCCCTCTAAGAAATCCCACAGTTGCCACTATTGCGCCGTGGCGGCACAGCATCACAGGCAAGACCAACGTATGACGAGGTGAGGGGGTTGTAGCTGGCCTTTTCCAATGACAGCGTAACTGCTACCCAGTCCTCGAGCTGTCACGACTGAAAGAGACGCCAGTGGACACCTGGGTCATCAACCTACTTGTCTCAGGCACCTTGTTAACGACTGCTTCTTCTCACTAAAAGGCTGAAATAGGAATAACGCAAGACATTTCCAACAAACGTGACAAAGTAACGATCCATATATTAATTCACCCTCGAATAATACGGAGCACATTTGCCTCTTCTCCTCCCTGCAGAAATGCGATGCATACTAATGCATACAGACATTAAGCCCATTAGGAGTAATACATGTCACATGAACCATTCATAATGCACAGCCTTATGAAGACACCAGCTATCGTTACTCATGAATGTGGTATACAGCTGCATGCAGGTGTGACAGCAAGTCTGAAAACAACACAGAACAGGCTCCGTCAATAGCTACCGTTTCCAAACAACAAGGGAAGTCACTCTGTCAGCACTTTTCAAACGCCAGCTTTCAGGCAGTCAATTAAGTTCAAGGTGAGACAAAAATGTGTTGTCATTTAAACCGTTTTGCTCCACTGGGGCGGTGCATCAATTCAGTCATCTCCATTCCAGAGGTGACAAAGGGCTGGCAGGGAAGTTTATATTTGCCAGTAGACGCACAGTTCTGCTGTCATTATACCAACCTGAGATGAAGCGGGATAGCAGGAAAGCACCAAGAATTATAATTCACCGTTCCCCATGAACAGGGCTCATAAAGACGGGAACAAACAAGGGACTACTCCTGAGGAGCCTGCTGGCTGAGGCAGGCGGTCCTGCCAGATCCTACCCCCTACTCCCACACTCCTAAATCCAATCCTATGCTATCGATTAGGAAAATCAATTTGGTCTAAGTCACAAGCACGGAGGGAGATGCTGAAATGCTGCAATACATTTTGAAGACACAAGTGGAATCAGATTCTGATCAACTCAACCAGTACACCCTGATTTAATGCATGATGAATATTCTTCCCCTTAATTGACAAAAAGAGGAAACGACCTCACATGATAGCAGCATAAATCCTTCATTGTGGAGTTATCCAACTGTGTGGAAATACTTTAATTATCCACCTGCAAAAATGCTTCTACCCTCTGTAAATCTTATCAAGTATGAATGGGGAAATGGTATTTTAATTTAAAAAGATTCAGCAGGATATTGTAATCAACATTTCTGCAAGGCATTCATGCTTTGAGTTCCATTACAAGCTCTTTTGAAGTGGAAGGCAGAAAATATGGCAGAGTTTAAAAAAAAAGAAGGTTGTAATAGAATTTTTATCCAAACACAATATTAACACTATTAAACTTTATGTTCTTCAGTGTGCAGCCATGTTTTGAAGATGTCAAATTGCTGAGGAGCATGGATGGATTACTGAACGTGTACGGAGGCTCATGGAGACTGTTAACATTTCTTGTTGGAAAGTCAATCAAACGACAACAAATGATACAAAACAACTACAAAGAGAAACAAAATGACAACAGAGATACAAAGCTGCGAGACAGAGACACAATGACTACAAAGGGACACAAAATGATGATGGACAAGCGCAACAACTACAAAGACAAAATGACAGCAAAGATACAAAACTACAAAGGGACAACAAAGATAAAAAACTGGGATAAAGACACACAAAATGCCTACAAAAGGGACACAAAATGATGACAAAGACAAACAAAACAACTATACAGAGATAAAAAAAAAAACTACAAAGAGATGCAAAATGGCAACAAAGAGATGCAAAATGACAACAAAAACATGCAAAATGGCAACAAAGAGATGTAAAACAACTACAAAGAGGCAAAACGACCACATTACTTCATATTACACATATCAGGTTTGTGTTGCTTTACGATATATTGAAGGTGCCCTCTTAGATAACTGATGCATAATTTGGGTATGCAAAGTTGCTATGCGCAGATGTGCACCTGATATTTGCAGATACAGCAGCCTGTAAACAAGGAAGCTATCTTCATTTCTCTTTGCTGGCCAATTAGTGGTCAGATCAGGAGGTCCCAATAGTTTAGAGAGGCGTAAATACTAACCGTCATTTCCATTCATTTGTATGCGGCTGCAGGTGCACTACCTTATTATGTATTCAAGCCCAAACCTGCCTCCCAAACAGGCCATAAATTAACTTCTTTTAGAGCTTCGGTCTCAGAGAAGCATTGCATCTTTGTTTGAATCCTCTTCACTGGTCCAAAGTTCACGAGGGAAAAAAAACCTCGGAACAAAGGAAGGCCATCAATATTGTTGCAAAAAACTTGGTGTCATACTGTAAAATGCACATAGACAAATGTATCCGATTTTACACAGTAGTAAAGAGGTTGATGTACTGCGGCTCTGTCAGGCTTTGTCAGTTTCATAGCTTTTGGGCACCTTTTAACACCACCAACAGAGTCGTAAGAGTGGCTTGGATTGCTTTAAATGCTAAGTTGACATTTTTGGGTCCATATCTGTACTCCAGCCGAGATGTATCTTTTACACTTGGAGCCATTCATTGGGTTCACTGGGCCAGTTGTGTCTTGGAAGGGCTAGGGCTAACACAGTTATACAACAGACTGCTTTTCCAGAATACAGATGTAATTGATAAAAAACAGCACTGCAGATTTCAACAGGGGGCAACTGATTTGATCACTAAACTGTTCACTGGTCAGATATACTGCAGTGCCTCTTATCTGCAAGCAACGTTCTTATAAGAATCATTGCTGCATTACACAGATGGTATCTCCACCTCCACTTGTACAATAAATGCATATCTGCGTCTGCATATGCTAGCTAATGCTTTGCGCTTACATCCCCTTGGCATGCAGTCTTTGTGTCTCTGCCTGCAGAAGTTGCGACGTGTTAAAATGTAACTGCTAAGTGTTTTGACCCCCCTAGGGACAACTTAACTATGTGTCAGATTGAGGGGGGGAAGGGTGCCTTGCAGATAATAGAAACTGCAAACTATGACATGATGATTTCTTTAAAGCACGCCGTCACTGGTCATGCTAACATGTACACTTGAGCTTGACAGTGTACCAGCCTTGCAGGCCTTTATTAAAATTAAAAGCATAAATTAAAATGGCGTGCTGGTGGAATTCAAAATACAGCCGAGGCGGAGTGTGTTTTGTGAATGTAACTGTAAAAAAATGGCATTTAGTCTCAACTGTTTATATCCACCTTTGTTTTCTTATTCATTGTCATGACTTCGAGTTAGAGGTATAACCAGCGCAATGTTTCCAAGGCCCCATCCTTCCCTCCACACAGCACAGGCTCACTGGAGTGGTACAAAATCCCTGCAAATCCGTTAGTGATTTAAAGAGGCTCATCAATACGCCACACAACCTTTCTCTCTTATCCGAACTGCTTTTTTTTGGTTGTAAACCAGCCACAGAGAAAGGGTCTGGGATTAATTTGATAATCCCCATCATCATGCTGGTTAATAACAGGTGTACTGGTGGAAAAAAAACAGTTGGGTTTACACAGCCAGGGAGATGAACAGACTCTTGATTTTTCTCTTTATCTCGACAGAGGGGGTGCATTTGTACTTTTTTTTCGTCTTTCTTTTCTTGAGTGTGATAAATGTACAAAGGAATGTGCCAAACTCTCAAATTGTTCCACGAAAAGCTGTGCTTAAAATATATATTCAAGAGTCTAGTCATCTGCTGCTTTCTTCGACTTTTACACTTCAAATGATCCCAAACATTGGAGTCAGTCTTCACAGAGCCATACAGAATCAGGAAACTAATTGTCTGCTCTTTCCATCAAGCACCAGCTGAAATCTCCATCTCAACTGTAACCCCCATTTCCTGCTGGGGGGTTGTGAAAGCTTGTGTCAAAACCTTTGTGTCCATGCTCTTTATGAGACAGGACAGCTAAAGTGTTGAGAGGCGTAGACCTTGAGGACCTTTCCTCGGCCGCGTGCTTTCCTTTTTTTATTTTCAGCTTTCGCTTTTCTTCTTTTGTGACATTCCTGCCAGAGAAAGGGCCCCAGCAGACCAACCTGTCTCACTCCTAACAGCATGATAACTCCGGTCTTTGGGACCTTACAAAAACCAAGGGCCTCACTGTAGCCGTGGGTGAGCTTTAGCCCAGAGGAATGTGAATGCATTACGGCAGGTGGCCAGCCTGAAATTATTTGCCACTAGTTTAGGTATTATGTACATATATATATACATATACATAGTATATATAAAGGATATAAACTAGTATAGTTACCCTGTATATGGGGTTACAATGGAGATTGAGCCCCCTATTATTCAAAAATCACAGGAGAAAAAGAAAATCAGCCAAAAAATACAAACCACCATCTCCCCTCTCTGAAGATGATCCCGTGATGCTTAACATGTCAGCATCCAGCCGCGGGGATAAACAATCATTCAACTGCAAAATAAGTTTTAAAATCCATCATTTAGACAGCCTGTGTGAGAATTCAGAAAGCTATTCTTCTGTGGTGCTTTTATTTTCTAACACGTCCAGGATCTCATACAGTGCTGCCTTTGATAAAGAAAAAAAAAAAAACTTCTAATCTTTGGAGGGCAGTCATGTTTTGTGCAGGGAGATTTAACAAAGTTTTTTTTCCATGTAAGAGATCTAGGAATGCTGGAAACCATGGCCTTGAGTTACCACAGCAATTTGTAGCCTGGTAGCGTAATATTTCACAAAATAAGGCGATGGCACTTTGTCAGAATAATGCCTGACAGTACTTCTATTGCAACACGTCCTCATACCTAAACGACTAAATACATCAATTGCCATATATTGCTATCGTATATGACCATTGGGCAGTACCAGCGTACAAAAAGCAGTCTCCTGAGTGAAAGTCTGGTTGTGTGTGAGCCATCAAACCACCACACTTTGTCACTCATTATACTACGTCACCTGGTTTCCACCTTTGCTCCCGTCATAATTACAACAGCCATTTGAGGAGATAAATGTAAATATGGGTCATCATAAGCTACCTGCACCGACGACCTTTTCGGCAGTTTTTCTGATGAGGACGTGCTGTTCTATTGGCCGACAATGGATTAGCAAATAGAAGTTTCAGAACAGTGAAATTCACAGTATCACACCAATACAAGAAACTATCGCTGCAACTAGGGACTACTGATTATTTTCTTGACATGTGTGGTCTTCAAAACATAAGGGGGGAAAAAGGCAAATCATAAAAAGGAAACTCAAGAATATTCAGTTTACATTTGAGAGGCTGGGAACAGTTGATTTTATCAAGTAATCGTGTAAGCTCTACAGGAAACACATGCCGTTGTACTAGCTTCAATTGAAGTGAATGGGAAAACAAGTGACCTTATATTAATGTAAGTACTGAAGCCAGCAATGTTGCTGATTCCATTTAAGAAAGAGGCTAATGATTGGTAGCCATGAAGACCATCACCTTTGAATTGCACTGCAATCTATCTGTAATGAGCTTTTGTCATCTGTACCTCGACTGAACTACTTTTCTGCCTTAGATGGATAAAAACACTTAAAATAATTAACTTCCCTCATTGGTGCTAATGTACAGGGCAGACAGGAGAAATATAAAAACTAAATTGCAACCAGTCCGCAGCATGTGATCCCAAGAGAGACAACTGTTCATTCAGTGCGAGAAAATCTGATTCAAACATCTGAAAAAGTGTGAGCTGTACTACATGACCTCGAGCATGGCATTTGGTCTTACAGCGGCACGCCAGATCACTACGGACACAGCAGTTAGATAAAGACATAAAAAGGAATTCATTCACTCAGAGATTGTGCTGTGCCGCTCTTCAGACCAGAGTAGATTCATATTTGCGCATAGTTGTTAGAGCTGGTTTTAAATTGCGTGGACAGCATTAGGACAGTGCAGGGTCACTTCAGAGTCTCCACAGCTAAGAGCTACAACAGATGCCTCTCATTGCAAAAATAAAAAATCCAATTCACCCCATTCACTTTAAATTTGTAGCACAAAAGATATCGACAGGAAACGTCTAAACGTTCTTCAAATGCTACTCCGTGAAGAGCGGTTATACAAATTGATACACCAGTGAGAGCCCACACTGTACATAATACGGGCCATGACGCTGTACCCCACAAAAGCTAACCTAATGAAGAAAATCGGAGGCCATGTCTCCATTCATACCGCGACGACAAATTGGATTCCTCCTGGCTTGCAATCATGTCCAAAAGGGGGGAGGAAAAAAAAATCAAATCAAATAAATGGGACTGCCAATGGAAAGAAATCCACCGCCTGAAACACTACACTGCATCAACGAGTCTAAAAAAGGAAAACGGGAACATCACAGAGATACTTCAGAGGATTGATACGACTGACCAAATGAAGGAAAAGCACGCTTCTCGACGAGAGCAACAAATTAACCCATATTGGTGTAAGACACTACATCAGGAAGAAATATGTGCCGGCACAAAGTGTTGGATTAACACTGTTAAAAAAAAAAAAATAAAAAATAAAAAAAAAGATAGAATGAGTCACTAACAGACAAAAGAGAGAGTGACTAACACTCCTTAAAGTGCTTGAATGAATCCAAAATGTTAAGTGTTTTTTAAGTTTAACTGAAAAAGTTATGGTGAAAAAGAAAAAAAAAAAGCTCAAATACTTTGGATCAGTGCATGTTTTCTACCACGCATCACCTCCATCTCAATGTGATTCTTTACCCAAGACGACCAGTCGAATCAATATGTAGCACAGTGTCTCCTATTTCAGCAAACAGTCTTCCTATAATAGACTGCAACAAAACAACAGCTTCAAGTCAAGCAAGGGAACAATTATTTTATTTTCATACAGCGCCATCCCATCAGGTTTCACACCAGATGCTGGGTTCAACCGCTGTTATATTAAATGCAACCTAGATTATATTCCAGGAGGAGCATTTAGCTGAATCAGAATGGATGAGACCGACGAAAACAAAGTGCAGGTTGGCATAACCGTTTAGTCAGAAGGCATCAAATGTCCTCTTGAGTTTCCCCTGGAGGAGAAAGTCAAGGTTTTTACTGTTCGTAGAGAAAACTGTGTGTGTGTGTGTGTGTTAGTGTGTGTGAGGGAGAGAGAGCAGTGTGTGTCTGTGTGTCATCTGCTTGAGGGCTCTTCTACCAATGCAGATTATATGACAGATGGCACTGCAGTCCTGGCCATAATGAATGTAATTGTCAAATAAGGATACAACCAACAATAATGTTAATGATATGCTGAGACACAGCACGGAAGTTAGTGTCACATCTGAATCACAACTCAAGTCAACCCCCCCCCCCCCCCCCCCCGCCTTCCCTGGATGGAAAAACTGCTAATGACAGATCTCCAAGTGCACAGCTATTATGTTACTTGGGATAAAAATCCAGCAAAGATCGAAGCACGAATTGGAAACGAAGGGGCATCACTGTGCAGTGATGAGAAAACTTCAGATGCGATTCAAAGTGATAGGCTCGGTTACCTTTCCCACTTTGATTCTGATGTTGAAAGACAGTGTGATGTCCTCACATCAAAGCATGCGGGGTGCAGCGGCCCTTGGACCCTGCACTTCTCTCAGACACAGGGCAGAATGTCTTCCTCAGCAGCCATCCCTTCTTTTCCTATGTGTGCAATAAATAATGGTACGTGTTGTGCAGTGTGTTTTTTTTCTGACTGCAATGGATGTTCTGCCAAAAAGCCAAGAAATGGAAATGAGTGCACTGGCTGAGAGAGGATATTCAGTGAAATATATATGATTTCCCCCCCCCCACACACAGCCAATACCAATAACTTGCATATTCCATTCCTAACAGAAATTCAACCTTTCATGAAAAATGCAGACGCTCACAGCACTGCATCCATCCTCACACTCCAGCAGAAAGAAGCTGCAACAGAAAACACAGGCCTCCTTCATTGAATCACGTTTGAAAGACACACAATTTATGCTTTACAGCCAGCCACCGTCTTAGCTCTAGCCTATGGACGCGACCTATTGAATTCAAAATTCAAAAAAACTCAGATGCAACTAAACGGCGTGACTTTCGATTGCACAAACTTCACTCATAGGTGCGAATCCAATATGCAACTTCTTTTGCAGAGCACATTGTTTCAAGCGCCATGTGAATGGCACACAATTCACGGGACACATTGGATCACAATCCGACCTTTTTTATAACAGAACGGATGAATCGGCGCGACAGACGATTGGAATTTCATATCGCCTATCAATATGTTGCGCGTTTGATCGGCGCTGATTACACCTGAACGCATCGATAGCCCAGTTTAAAGTAATTAAGAGTGGAGTGCATGCCGAGACTGACATTACAGAGCACGTAAACACCGCTGCGGGGACTCATCCATGGGCATTATTATCGCCCTGAGCTGGATCATGCAGATAATTGAGGATATTGCGCACAGGCGGGATGGATGTGTGCGATCTTGTGGAGGAAAGTCACACTTACCGCGGCTTTTTTTTTTAAAGAAATGACTGGTGAGAAGCAGCTATAGCCCACGTCCTTCCATTCAAACCATTCCCCCTTCGGAACTGTCTCTCAGGCGTCGGGCACCGTCCTTTACGCGAGGATTGGACTTGATGATAGAAGGGTCGAGGAGCGAGAGACAACAACGAATCCCAAATAGTTGCCTCCTGTCGCTGCGTTCAAATATCCTCGTAAAAAAAAACAACAACAACAAAAAAAAAAAAACACAACAAAATCGCATCGGTTGAAATCTGCCGTGCGTCCACAATCCCGAGTCCCCGGCGATGGTGATGGTGATGATGAGAAAACAGCGTTGTATCCACGGTGCTGTCACCCCCCGAACACACACACACACCTTTACATCCCTTTAACGGCACAAGGCGTCCTTCTGTGCGGGGGCTACATCACGTCCCGTACAGCTGAAGAGGCGAAACGCCAGCAGCACCTCGCCGCTCACGCACACAAACGCACGCGAAAAAAAAAAAGAAGAAGAAAAAAAGAGTATCCAGAAGAATTTGACAAGGAGGAGAGGAAGGGGGGGGAGGGAATCTTGTGAGAAAAGCTCCGCAGGGGGAAGAGGAGGAAAAAAGAGGGAGTCTAAGTTGTTTGGGTCCAGAAACTGAGCTCTCTGCGACTATGACAAACCAATTGTGCGCACTGGCTGGGAGTAAATCTGTATGGAGACCGAGGGTTTGGAGAGCCAGTGAAAGGTGAGAGGAAAAACTCGGATGTGGATTGCCGCTCTCGCCGTATACTCGGGCTCCACCTAGCAGCAAACAGGAGATAACATGCTCCAAACCCAGAGCCTCTCTACCTACAGTATATCTTTGCCCGAGGCTGGCAAGGAGAGCTATGTTATATTACATTCTGTCTGTGCGCCTGTGACTGCAATATCCACGCGAAACCCACCGATTCTCCCTCTCAGGAGATGTCTCGAGAATGCAGCTAGTGTAAGAACTGATCATCTGACAGTTCAAGTGAATGTAGACAGGAGATTGTTAGTGAATGACTAAGTCAAGCCTTCTTTCCTTTAGGGAAAAGAGACGTATGCATGTTTTTTTCTACTGTACGCCCTTAAAGAGGAGTTCATGGTGCTCTCCCTCTCCCGCTCTTGCTGGAAACCTATTAATCACACAGATCAATGTGCTGAAGGCTGTTGTGGAGCTCCATGTTTTTATCCCACTATAATCCCAGCTGTTCCTTTAACTGCATTTGCAGCTGGACATGCCATAAAACACAAGTTAAAAATGGCCTCACGTAATTGTACCCTAAATCTACAGGCCACGCGCAGTTTGACGAAATGTAACGATCAAAAAAATAAAAACCACAAACTCAAAATATAATTTTTTTTTTCTGATGGCCTTTGTATGCTGCACCAGCTGCACATCTCCAGCTGGGGCAAGCCACCACTCAACCCCTCAATCATGCTATAGCCTATTAATCACTTTAATAATCCTTATTGCAATCAAACAATAACAAGTAATCATCCAATCACTCACCCGGAGCTCCGCTAATGAGCCCACGTGAGCACAGGCCTGGTAAAGCACATTTTTGCACTTGTTTCCTGTCTTAGAAACACCTTGAACTCCTGAACGCCCCCCCGATGAAAATGAAAAATAACCCAGGCCTGCCTGCGTTTGAAAGAGATGCAGCGTTATCTCTCCCTGGCACTGCTTTCCATGCACACCCACCCAACCCCCCCACCCCGATGCAAATGGATTTCTCCAGGTAGAGCACTGACCAAAGCTGCCTGCCATTATGCTTGCATAAACCAGGTAGCTTCAAAGCAATACCTTAAGTGCCATGCACCACACTGCTGCCATCTTGACTACATAAAATATACAAGGACTACAAAATAACAGCCTTCACATTAGCAGTAACATGACTACTACACCAATATCAGAGATGCAGATGCCTAGAGACTAATAGAATACTAGTCAGATTCAGATCAGTTCCTTTTTATCTCCTGAATAACACACTCTTCGTGATTAAAGTATAAACAGCTTTGCACATCCTCCACTGAAATGGAAAAGCATTTCAAAAACATGGAAATGAAGGCAAGTGAGACTCTAGTATATCTAGTTTTACTGCAGAAAAAGACAGAAAATCATGAAAGAGATTGGAAAACGTCCCTGAACTGCACAAATATATTGCGGTTTCCTATTTGCAAAGTGAAAAGAGGAGGTTGGCGAAAAACTCTAAATCAAAAAATGAACCGAGAATGAATGGCTTTACTATTCAATACTTGTGATTAGGAACTCTTATTCAAAGTTGTAGAACAAAGAAACAGCTCTGGTCTGAGTACAGTTTAATGACGATGAATAATCAGACATGTTGGATTTTATGCCTCTAAAATATCCTCTTTAGAGGCATTAAAATACCTTATATTCTATTAATGCCAGTCGAGCATTTACAGTGAGCGGATCAGCTCAGAGATTTGTTCCTGACTTCATGCTGGAAGAGATTTCTTCACGTTAATTCTAAACCAAGTGTCCTCTAGACAGAGATAACATTACTGCTGTCAGATAAAAAATTTAAAAAAAAACCTTTTCAATTCAAATGAAGTATCCTTCCAGGAATTAAAAGAAAAACAAAATTAAAAATACAGCCATTTTCAGATGCCTCTTCTAAATTGCAAAATTAGAATGGGTTCAATTTTTGAGGTGAAGTGTTTTTATTGAATCAAATTCAACACCCACACGCTCATCGTGATACAAACATCATCATTAGAATTCAGATTATAAACAGGAAAACAGAGGGTTTGAGACCTATTTCATCGCAGTAACCTAAACCAGACAACAGAGCGATAAAACGTTTTCCATGAGCTGAACCCTGCGCTGATTTACCACTTTTTACGCCGCTGCAATCAATATTTTTATACAAGGGAGTTGATCACATGACTGCTTGTATGTGAAAAGCGTTATTCAGAGAGATGAAACCACAGATAACTATCACCTGACTCTGCAGTTACCCCTCAGCTGTATTTGAGCATATTTCAGTTCATTGTTTTGTAGTTCGGACCCACATTTTTACTGTTTTTGTCTCACTCTGACAGCTCGTGTCGGCACCATTTGTCAGCAGCAGGCAGCTGTCTTACTGACAAAGCTTCCAAAACCATCTATACTCTACCTGCCCAGCGCCGATCTGCCAAGAGACAGTTAGCAACTAAGACCAGTCGCCAGAATAAAATAACGGCATTGTACAATTGTGCAAAACACGTACACGTTAACATTGTACGTATAACAATACGTATCTAACATGTGTATCTACAATATGTATCATATTGCTAAAGATTGCATGTATGTGAGCTGACTTTCACGTCAAGTTGAGGAGGGGCCTCTGCTGGCACGAGCAAGGTGGCCAGAAACATGACCCCATGTAAATCCTAATATTAACGAAGGATGGATGTTTGCCAAATCAACTTGTAAAGCCTTTAAAAATCCATTAGGTATCAAAAGACTGCACAAAAGATTTTTATAAGACAATTGTAGTATTTTCCAGTTTAATGATGGCAAAGGCCGTGGATAAAATGCATTTAATGACATATTGTAATGGCTTTTTGTTGGATGTTTGATTACTCATCTCAATAAAAAGACTGTTGGAGCAGTTTTGATTCTCTGGCACACATTCAGTATCAAAGCTTAATTCACTTACACCAAAAAAGGGAGCACTCACTGTGTCTTACTGGGTGCTGAAAACACAATATGCATACTAGAGCATTAACTACAGGATGTAGTGGTCACAGAATAAGTGTGCCAAGTTAAAGTGGAATGAAATAAAACATATTCATAAAGCCGGATGAAAATATTTGATGTTTATTTTATGTAATTGTATTTTAGTAGGCCGCGAGCTACCGACTATATAATGTTGATGAATAAAGAAATGCCAAAGTAAAGGGAGGAAAATGTAACAAACGCAGCTTCTGAGCCAAGCCATTTGTATAATGACAATCTCATTGCAATGTCTATTTCCTTGTAAACACCAACATTTCAGCTCTATGGCAATATGTATAATTGCATACGTAACATGCTAATGCTAAATTTCCAGCTGCCAACAATGGATTTACTAAATACGGAGAGTTAAGCACCTGAGACACAGTCATAATTGAACACCATAAAGTGATGCACGACACCATAAAACCTCTGTACAGCCACTCACCATGCTGTTGCAAGAAACTCCTGCCAAATATAAAGCTGTTCAGGAAAATTAAGGCTTATGGGGACAGTTGTTGTGCAAAGTGAATCCAATAATGCAGAAGCCATTTTCCCTGTTTATCCATGCTAGCAAGCCTAGGAATTATCATCTCCACAGTGCTGACACTTACATATGCAGCAGTGCTTAAAGTGCTTAGCCAACTAGACACTCTCCTTCGGTTGTTTGTGAGGAACTGTGTGGATGTGCACTCGGTTTAGGAGAGTGTGCTACAGAAAACAAGTGTTTGTGATATTAGGGAGTAAAAGTACAACAATTAGTGCTACAGGTACGAGTTTAACATATCGGTGACATAGTCCACGTGAGAATACAACACATGTCGGACTGTTCTTGACCTTTTGATCCCATCACACTTCACTTTCACAAGGAAATGACATCGTGGTAAGGTTTAGGAAAAGATGGTGGTCCGGGTAACGTTACGTACCTGGCGTAGGTTAAGCTTGTTACATAATTAAAAATAAGTCAGTTTTCTGGGTGCTTTCGAGCTGCCCTTCGCCCCACCTCCTCCATATGTGGCCTTTGTCATGCTTGATTCGACATCGTCTGACTACCTCCTTTGCTCCCGTCATAATTTCGATCCCCTAGAGGTAACCGCCTAACAATAAATGTAAATATAGGCCGTACAGGCTGCTTGCACAGACGACCAAATGGCATTTTTTCGGCCTCAACATGCACTTTTGTGGGCCTTTGAACAGAAAAAGAGCTTCATATGAAACAGGAAAGCAACAAGAAAAAAGGGCCTTCCATTTTTGTCTTCATCAGATATGAATGACGGTCTGATGAATTTCCTGAGCCTGAAGTGCCCTTTGTTACTTGAATAAATAAGACGCAGGTTTATCTGAGGGAAGACTGCTGAGACATCGACGCAGGTGAATCAATGCATTCTGATGTTCACTACAAACTAATGGGAGTCTTAGTGTCGGCCTCGAAAAGCTGCAGTCTTTTCAGTTCAGAAATCCCGACACACGGCGAAGTTAACAGCATTGCATTTATTAAATTCATGGCATTGTTAAACCTATTGTGTATGCGCTTCTTTACATGTTCAATAGTTTGTGTTAAACTTCGGTGCGTGCAGGCACATGGACTACCCACGGTCAGTGGGCACAAAACCTGCCTACATCTAACGTTACATCAGCGGCAATAAACTTCACCAAGCAACACCTACATTTGTTTCACCCACTGCAGCCTTAATTCTTCGACAAGGGAATGCTCCAATTTCTTTGCAGAAAGCCTCGGCAACAATAGAAACTCAAGCTGCCACATTCAAGAACTAGTCACGGTGAAAAGAAATGTCAAACTTAACGCGGCGGAATGTAGAATAAGTCGACTCACAGCTGACTAAAATGAATGTCAAAGGCGGTCCGGTCACGAGTCAGTTACCACAGTGCAGTCCAACAGGCCGCTGGTGATTGATTGCATTTATGTGTGCGTGTCTGTGGGTGTCCGCGCAGCCTCCTTTTGGATCAAGGTGAATCTTTCTCTTTTAAATCGTATTCACATGATGACTAAGACATATTGGAGCCAGCTCTAATAGAATTTTTCTAGCGGCGTAATCGACGACAACATTCCTCCCATCACAATATCGGCTGCTATCCACTTCAGATTAATTTTGCGTCCTAATGAATAGTGGTGGAACGATTTCGACAGAAACTCTAAAAAATGGGCGTATAATTCAATGCGCTGAAATTAAAAGCCGGATCGATGACTCCCTCTCTCCTCCGTTGGACGAGCGGGAGCGCGTCTGTATGTCTGCAGTGAGAGTGTGTGGGAGCATCTGGGCTGGATGCACACAACTACTGTCATGTAGGCAAAGGTTGTGTGAGGAAAACAAGAAAGTAAGGATGAAGATGTGAGTGTCTGTGTTGGATATGTGTCAAAAATGGCAACAATATGAGCGCTAATAATAGTGGAATATACACCCACAGTGTATCTGTGTATTCCTGGAGATTTGGATTTGACCTTTGCTGTGTTTAAACCTCCACATGACTGAAAAGTCAATGCAGCAGAAAAAAACAACACTGCAGCACATATAGAGAGATACCACAAAAGGAAAAGACTGGAGCTTTGTGCTAAAAAGAGTCTTCCTCAACCCACAGGGCAGAGTTTCAGAACAGTTACTGCTACTTGAGTTTTTTTTTTTTTTGCACACTTGTTAAAACGTTCATTTTGAAAAATTACATTGATTTTTTAAAACAATACTACTTCTGTTTGTGTTATTTAAATTCAAACAGACACAAAAGTGATGTACACGTCATACTTCTACCTCTACTGTTTCACAGTTCTCAATGGTAGACTGGATTACCGAAGTGGAATGCAGCCATCATTAAAGCTTGAAATTTCACCTGTTTTAGCCAGTCAAAATGTCTGCCGTGAAAAGTGTCTATTAGCTTAATTTAGCATAGAGCTAGAGAGAAACAGCTAGAGCTAGGCTAGCTGTTTCCCCTGCCTTCATGGGCTAGACTTAGCCTAGGCTTATTGTTATAAATGTTTTATATGCTTACACTTTGAAAGAAAACCAAAAAGGTTGTTTCCAAAATGCCCAACTATTCCTCCAACTATACCTTAGCACTAGCTTTGATTTTATTAGCCGCTGAACGAAGATAAACATCTCCTGTGTTCTGCGGTTGAATTTGAATTCAAGGGCAATTTTCTGTGCAAGCTAAACATTCTGTTATAAACACAAGCTACCTGCAGTTGACTAGCAGACGCCACAGACAACGTTAGCAACAACCTGGTGAACTTACGGGAGTATTCGTGGGTTGAACAGCCAGATATTTCCCTCTGGAGCTGGAGACCAAAACAAACCTAAAAGAAGAATGAATATTGGACACATTAAGGCAGCAAGACACATAATTTGAAATGCTTATATTACTTTATCTCTGCTGGACGTGTATCCTAATTAACCAACTGTTTGCTAACAGCTTTGCCGTTACAGCTTTATAAGCTGAAAATATGCTAATGCGGTGTCTACGCTGAGTTGTCCAGAATGCTAACTAGCTGGTTTTAGCTAGCTTAACAAAAATTGCCATGGTAGAAACTGAAACAACAGCTAATTATATTAACTCGGTGCTGTAAATTTAGAAAGAACCTTGGCTAATATGGTTCAGAAAGCTGCACATGAATGAAATATGTCAGAAATGCAGTTGACAAATAACTTGTGTCCGTCTTTATAAACTTAGGCCTATGTACGTGGTGCTTTATGTTTTAAGATTGAGTTAACCAAACCATGAACCACAACAAAAAGGCTGTAATTGTATTCATGTCTCTTTCTTCAACTTTCTGACCATCTCAGCAAAAAACAAGGATGCATAAAGGACCGTGGTGCGTGTTAGCAATCATTTAGTGTGTCTCTATCAGTTCTAAATTCAACTGCCTGTCTAGAAATGCTCATCGCCCACCAGTATGCAGGTGGTCATGTGTATCACTACACGAAACATCAGTCAGCTTTTGCAGAGATTCTTCGCAGCACTTTTTTCCACCCTGTCACACATACAGTGTGGCAGTCACTTCATCAGCAATTAAAAAGGCAGTCCCACAAACAACACTACATTATTTATCATCACGACAGGCGTCCGCAACTTTTCCTTACTTTAAAGTCCGCTGTGAAAATGTTGACAAGGAGAGTCACAGTCACATTACATTATTGTAAGCTTGTCTAAAATTGTCTGGGAAATATCCAAATGCCTGTAGCCGCGAGCGTTCTGAATAATTACCAGAAAAAACAACTTTCTCTTTCTTGGATACGCTGTGTTGTCATCCTGTCAGTTCAGAATGACAAAAGCATAATTATAAAGACAAACAAATGAACATTTATTTCTACAAATGTGCAAAAGTAAGGCATTGAATGCATCCTTTAAAAAGTTTAATTACTGGCTGAGAAAGAGGAAGAAGGGAAATTGTATTAATGCCTAACATTGTAAAGAGCATCAAAACAAAACAAACAATGTTACTGCACATGTGCATCCTGTTAGCCATGTGGAACACAAAGCTAAGTACAAAGTTAGCAACTTAGCAAGGACAGCTAAAGTAGCACCGTTACACTTTCATGTCCCCCTGCAATTAGTTTTAAAATGTACATTTGTCCAACACTTTAATTTATGACCAAATGCATTGCAAAACAAATGACATTCCCAATGAACACTTTGTTTGCTAACGTGCAAATATAGAGCCTACAGGCTCACAGGGCTGCTAGCATGGCTGTGTGCTTGTCTTTTTAACTTTCTCCAAGTGATATCTTTGCTTTTCTTTGCCATTAACCAAAGAAAGATGGCAGCAGGAAGTGATGTCACCCTGCTCGCTTTGTACAAGAACAATTTAAAAATGTTATTTAAGTAATTCACCAATCTTAAGATATATTAGAATAGACAAATGAACCTGAAAAGATAACTCTTGAATTTACTTAATAAGGTGGAGATAACACTTAAAGCTACCATCTTCTGAGAACAAGAACTGGGATTTGGAAAACTGTCCGCGCACCTTTTTGGATCTATCTTGCAGCTCATAGACGGATTACTGCATGGGCAAAGCGGGCATGTGCCCCAGAGCCAATAGGAGCCCTTGGCCTTCAGAGTTGTTCTTTTTTTTATTTTTTTGGTACAATTTAAAAAAAATATTGGAATGAATGTGGTTTTGAAAATGTAGTATAATGATAATAAAATCATTTGAATGTTTTAGAAATTATAAGATTAAATCAGTAATGCGTGATGACACAATGACGTACTACGTACGCCGGGGGTCAAACGTACAGTGCGTTTTCAAAGTGGAGAAGCGGGCGCTCAGTGGATCAGCTAACCGAAAACAAGGGACAGAAAAAGACGCCAAAGATGCAGCTTTGGTGCAGCAAATTCCTTCCATCTCAACATTTTTCACCAGAAAAGTGAGGCAAGATGATGGTACTCATAGCAGCGGTGCCAGTACTACAACTCACCGGGACGACCTGCAGGATGCTAACGCTGCTAGCGCAAGTTCACCGGAGGCGTTTGGTGGTGGTGGAGCGGCGCGGCCTCCTACGGACGCCGTAGCGGACAATGCTAGCAGCACCACGGCGGGCAGCAGCCGGGCGGCCGAGCCAGGTCAGCCTGAGCGAAGTCCTCTCACATCGCCAGCGGAGGATGAGATGTGCCGTACAGCAGAGGGATGATGATAAAGAAGACTCCTGGTGTGCGAGGGAGAACGGTCATTTTCTCAAATGGCCAGGATAAAAAATGAACTTCGGACAAAAATGACGCAAGACGCCTTTACAGTTTGTCGGGAAAAAGCCGGTGGTTTAGGTGAGTATTGTGGTTTCACTGTGGTTTTGTGTGGTCTTAGCTGTGGCTCTTTACTGGTGTTCATTCATGTTGCCTTTATTACTTTCACGATTTGTTTTAGGTGGTTATATTTCAATTAAGGTGTGTTTTAAGGCGTGTTACTCCATGTTTGCGTGTGTAGGCAGGGGCCCCGTGGCGAGTTTGTGTCCAGGGCCCGTGGTCACGATAATCCGTCTATGTTGCAGCTCACTGAATATAATTTTTTGCAGCTTGATACGAGAGACTTTGAGGAACCAGAATATGTCTTTAAAACGGCAGTAAGTGCACTGACTGGCTCGCAATTCCTCTTTGAGAGAAACTCTGTGACTCAAATGCAAGCATCAGTGCAGTCAATGTATATAGCCAGTGATTAGATGAGAGGCACAAAGTGGTGCTGTATAATGTAAAATGACCGTTTTCCTCCTCAGCACCAACCAATGCCTGCACTTAAAGAATAAGTGGACATTTCATTCATCCATCCATTCATTCATTCATTCATTAGGTTTTGTGCCTCACCTCACCTGTTGGGACTCAGGATACATCCTGTCTTAATGGGACATTCAGAGCATTGAATATTTACTATAGGGGCCTTAATTTCAGCTGTCAGATATACTGAAGTCGGATACTGTGGAGGTATGGGTCAGATAACAGCCCTAAAAGCTTTTTTGAATGATGCCAGTTGTAATATCCTGGAAGCGTAATGTTACAGACACTTGAAAAGAAGATGGAGGCAATAAATTGTCCAAACTAACCTATCACGCCAGGTTAGCAATCAGCGACCTCCAGCAGCAAGTAATAGCACAGCTGCCAACTCTCACACACTGACTGCAATTGATCCTAATCACATTTAATCGCACCACACTTTATATCTATCAAGGTGAAGGTCTGAAATGTTATTTTTTGCTCATTGTTTTCACTGCTCAAATTGTATAGCTTTCTGTGTTAATGTGTGACTCTGAAGAGGGAACCGCTCTTGGTTTTAAAAGGAAAAGAGAATACTCTTGTTGCATTAGCGCCAGAATATTTTCAAGAAGCCTTTTAGAGGACTTTTGTTGAGCAAACCCAGCGTTCGTACTCCAGTCAAGGATCCGGCCTAAAAGCCAGAAAAACTGAAGGTTACAGTTCAGTTGTTATCGCTGAATGTGTGCTATTGATTTTGGTTTTATGCCTGAATTGGCGTGACATTCAGTGTGCACATTCGCGCTCCAAAGATTTATTTTAACCAAACTAATGCCCTCGCCTTGGAACCGAACCCCTCCATCAAACTTTTTCTCGTGGCTGACAAAGCCGCTCACGGCCTTCAAATCCCAAAAGTCGCTGCTAAATTGGCATTCAGCTTCATCTGCACACTCCCAACAGGAACAGACCTATTGATTAGCTGTGACCTGTGTGACCTCTGCTCTACAACATCATGAGGCCAAACTTTCAATTTTCAACCCTCTGACCCTGACGACTTACTATCACAAAGCAAGAATTCCCGAAAGGACCACCATCCGGATTGCCTTCCAGTTTTTAAACTCTTAAACTAAACTCTGCTAAACCTGTAGTTGTTCTTTCTTGTTCAAGGCCATTTAGTGCCACTGACCCGGCACATTCAGATCAGACCTGTAGACAGGAAACTACTTTGCAAATTCTATCATTTAATCAGCTCTATCTATCCCCGTGGTATGAAAATGACAGTCATTATGTCTGATTCTTTCCCCGGACCCCTTCATCATATGGGAATGTTAGACTTTCAAAGGCTTTTCTGAATGTTGATGGATTTATTGGCAATAAATCAAGACAGGCAGACAATGCCAGCTCTCAGTCTGCCAATACGGCTCAGTCATTGGATTTGCGATTCCTTCAGGGTATCTCCTATGACTTCAAACACCTAGCTAAGCTAGTATCTAATAAAGGATGACACCCGAGAGGTTCCTTCAAAGAAAATGTGTGGTCTCCGCTCAGTGATGTCATTTTGACTGCAGGTTTATAGGTTGACATTTTACTGCCAAATTGTTGTGACCTTGAATGACCACCTCCACCATTAATCCCCACGCTAAACTGCAATCAGGCAGCGTCAGCCATGTGAACATGACTGGCACCAAGTCCTGTATGTCATCTATCGACAGACCGGTCACACAGCGGGTCAAACAACAAGTGGTTCAAACGGTATCAATCAGCATGCTGCGCCTTCGTTAATGTTATTAGATGCACCTGTAGTCATGGAGACCATCTCACACTGGCCATCATTAATTAGTTTAAAGCTGCAATATGTAGTTCAGGGGAAGACTGAGGGACAACACAGTTTCATACTGTTTTAATTTGTTTATAAGTGGCAGCCCCTGCCACCTTTCTAGCTTCAGGCAGTGTTCTGGGGACCTCATTTTCCTCTGAGAACAGCTTGTTTACTCAATTATGGTAAAAATAAATATTTTTTTTATTGTTACCTCATTAATATTGTAAATATTAAAATCCTGGGTTTAAATTTGAGTTGTTCTATTTAGAAATTGTATGAATTTTTATGAAACGAACAAAGAAACGTTGCCCTAAAAGAGAGGAAATTCAAGGGGTGGGAAAAAAAACACTGAACATTGGGACCCAACAACCACATATCACGGTCTCAAACGACAACTGCCGCTGAGGGCCGGTGATAGGCAGGTATAAAAATACAAAATGCTGAATCTGAGATGTTTTTCATTCCTTCATTTCTGTCTTGCTTCAGTCTCTTGTCTTTTCCAGTGTTTGGCTGAGTCAGACCTCCCACAGAAAAGTGGCTTATTGTCAAAGTGAGATGGGAGTTATTGGCTGGATAAGAGGGAGCTAGAAGTAAAGATATAAACGGTGGAGGGATTTAGTCTGTATCAGCTCTCTGAAAGCAGCTCGGATCCCTCTCCCCTCCTTGTTGAAAATGACTTCTTACAGAGTGACCCTGCTGCCTATTCCTGCTCTCCGTCTGAGACTCGACCCACGGAAACTAAAAAGTTTTAAAGTTTGCAGTTTGGAGGTTAAAGGGCAGACACCTGGCCAGTCCCTTCTCTTTCCTTTACAATGAAAGGGAACAATGCAAATATAATCAGAGTGTTGCTATTTTGGTGCCGGTCGATCTGAGTCATGAGTTAACAGGCAACAGCTTCTATCCCGGCGGGCATTTTGATACATTTCATTTCGAGTAACTGCTCATATCAAATTTGATAAGCATGGTGCATCACTGCCTGAAATGGAGAGCGTAATCCCATAAACAGGACACAGACAGAGAATTCAGGTTTTATCAGCAAGCTGTGTCCTTTTCCAAGGTGCTTCCTGGGCCTACTTTATCTTTTCCCTCATAATCAAGATCACTCCAAATATTTTCTCTTGTGTGCTTATAAGTCAAAAACATTCAGTATGCGGGTGTATTAATAATATCCTACTCGGACAGAGTGTACGACAGACAGATAAGCTAAATGTGCATCATGCCTTATTAGCTGAAATGAGCCGTACTGTTCTCGCCTGACCGATGTCCCTGAAAATTGTTTATAGTAGCAAAAACACAAGAGGCATAATCAGACACTGATGAGGGCTGAATCATAGCACGAGTTTGTGTCCGTTCTGCCAAGAATGGATCCCCTGCAGCAATGTTAGTAGTAGGCCTTCATTAAGAATTTAGGTCTGGATTCTCACTTCTTTTGTTCTACAAGGAATTCAATATGTCTACAAAGAATGACTGCAGTGTTATTATTCTGCACTTACATGCATTTGATAAAAAAGATGCTGAGCATTGAAAAGCTTGCTTGATCAAGGTCTGAGAATCCCATTTGTAGCTCACGCGCCTGTGATCTATAAATCTATATCAACTGGGATTGACAGAACCTGCCTGCCTTCTCTGCTAATTCCCCACACCTTTAATTGCTAATTCCTATTATATTGCTCATAAAGCTAAAGGTCAAAGTAAGGTTTTATAAATATCTACTTACACACATTTTCTGCCCAAGTCGTAATTCGGTGTGTAGCAGCCTGTAAGAACTACCGTTAATCTAATAAGTGCCAATAACAGAATTTGACTTTAATGTAATAACTTATCAATAATGTAATTAAATTGTTTGAACCATAAATGTAATGGCTTTTGGGACATTATTTAATAAGTTTGATTTTAATAACTGTATTTATTAGCTTGTCTGCCCTCGTCAGGATATCTGTGGGGATGTATTATTGTGTTTAGGGACTGCACGCTGCAGTGACTTATATCATTTTGACTTGTCAAGCTCAGCCTTTAAAGGGCCAATGCAGCTCAATTAAACAAATCTCACTGCACCTGGATGATAAAAGTTGGCAACCCTGTTCTTTTCAGTCTAAGCTGCACTCTGTCAGGTTTATACTAGCCTCAGCAGTGTTTCTGAGCTGAACGTTAACGCTAGCATGCTAACGTGTACGTTTTTATTCCTCGTTTGCACGACATGAAACATCACGTTGTCAGGAAAGCAACTGGAATTCTGACTGATGGTTTGTATCGGATGTTATGCAAATTATGTGACATTATATTTTGGGGATTTTTAATATGCATAAATCTTACAATCTCCCCCACAGAGACGTCCAAGACCAAAATATTCAGCACCTGAAAAAGCCTTTACTTTATACGGTTCAATAAAATCAATATTGAACACTTCCTGGTCCTCCTGCGCAGGTGTTTCCACCTGCCTGATTAGACTTCTCCTCAGGAACACAGTGTTCTCTCCTGTTGGATTTGTACATGCACTTTTTTCAAACTTTTATATTCTTTTTTAAGTATGTGGAGTTTGGGAATTTCTCATTCTCTGTGCCTCTGAGTCTGAAACATGGAGGGTTTGGGAGATACTCAAGTTTCTTCAGCTCAAGAAATAAAACTTCTGTGGAAATTCTTGAGAAATCTTCCACTTATTTTTGATAGCACACACATCAGGGGGTGTTACCAGAATTCAAGCTGTGAAAATGTCTGTGAGTCCTGATTGTAAGGTGACGCGTGACACTACTATGTCCATGCAGGTAGAGGACATGGCAGCACTTGAAAGACAGAGAGAGGTGCAGAAGCCTGAGAAGGTGCAGTTAATCTATTCACAGAAAAAGGATGTGAAGCCTGAGTTTATGATAAAACGGACACAAATTATTATGAATTACATATAATATTCATATTAAACGTTGATATAAACTGCTGTAATGCTGATCAAGATATAAACATAGCTCTATCTAGAATACAGTTTTTGCCTTCACTGCAGTTGTTTGACAGTTTTGGTGTTGAAGATTTATTTTGCTTCTCAATTTGAGAAAAAACAAACAATTTACAAAGAGGAAAAATGGGCCCTCAAGGATGCTCAAAAAGGTTTGTTACTGTTCCACCATGAATGCATCAGGACTTTCTCCTGATGCCCGACTGCATGCAGCCGGTGCCCTTTACGTTTCTCTCACCCCTGCAGCTAAGAGTTCACCACTGGCCCCAGCATGGGCTATGAGGCCATGGGGCTGTTGCCCGATTGGTGAACCGTCAGCCTTGCTGATAGGTAAAAAATATGTATTTCATTTTATTTCTTCATTTCTGCGATATCCTGCTAATGCTTAAACTGGGCCTTTAAAAAATAAGGACCCAGGGACACATGAGTTAGAAAGGTAAAGATGCTGAGATTTATGATGAGTCTGTACTAAAGGGGGAATGATGACATTGTAAAAGGCATTAAAAAAAAGTAAAGAAATCATGTTAAAATATTACTTTGGTAGAAGTGAGAGTCGCCCATGTGAATAGTAGGCTGCATGAGTAAAAGTCCCAAAGTATCTGATATTAAATAAAGTCCAGTAACAAAAGTTTAATATAAATGTAATAAGTAAAAGGTACAATATTTTGCTCAAGTAAAAATACCTCAAGTTTGTCCTTGATTACAGTATTTGAGTAGGCCCAAATGTCCCATCACAGGTGCTGACATGGGTGCAGCACAGTTAATCCACTTTTTACAAGGGGGCACCTGCAGCTCCAAGACTTACACACTGGGACAGGAACCATTCATATTCTCCCCCCTCAATGTTTAACGTGGACCTCTGCTCTTGGCACTGAAATAACACACTGTCGAGTGTCAGCACTTCATCTCAGGGAGCCTGGCCTGACATGTCAGGCCTTGGCGTGAGGGCAACCAGCAAGCGGCGCTTCAGCCCCGGCTCGACTCTCGGCGCCGCTGTCGCTGAAAATGTCCACAGAGGATCGGGTTACGCTACGCCCCATCTTTAAGCCCCAGTCAGTGCGCCGTTAGCCGCAGGACAACACAGGATAGGCTCGGATACTGGCCGCCGGGGACGTAAAGGGCTCCTCACTCATGTAAGTGGCATTTTTCTGACAAGTTACACTCGAGGAAAAGCGTTAGCGCGCATTTAGAGACGTGCTTTTAACTTCAGCTTTGGTTTTTAGGGGGAAGAGTCGCCTTTGTTCGCTACGTTATCGCTTAATGAGACGCCTGTTGTCGCGGTGGGTCACTAAGCGAGAAAGACGGGATTTAAATGGCCTTTAGCGCCTCTTCTTTTTTTAAAGTTTAAAGTGTTTTATGTGTGCTGTAAATAGCCTGTACTGTTTTTGCTCAAAACAAGCGTCTCAAGCTAACTTCTTCACCGCCTCCTTGTCGGAAGCCTGTTGCTTTCCTGCTCCATGGATGAGATGGGGAAGGAGGAGGAGGAGTTGAGAAAAGCGGATTGTCCCAAGTGCC
The DNA here is from genome assembly GCF_965226575.1 of Pagrus pagrus. Lineage (NCBI taxonomy): Eukaryota > Metazoa > Chordata > Actinopteri > Spariformes > Sparidae > Pagrus > Pagrus pagrus. The sequence goes on along the minus strand of NC_140204.1, from coordinate 13,997,361 downwards.
TTGACGACTACTATATTCAAAATACAAGCAAACCATGACATTATTACCAACAATTCACACTTACCTGTTTTAGGCAACGCTTTATTAAGATACGCAAATTGATATCAAACGGAGACGTGGGCTGCCTGACCGACATTTTGCTCCTATTTTCAACTGCACGGCAAAATGACAACCTGTCGTTATTAGCTAATTGTGGTCACGGAAAAATCCCTGATTTTTAATTAATTTCGAAGGCAAATGGCAGCTTTAAAGCTCCCACGGTATGGGTTGAAGTGTAACTGTAGCTAATGAGTTCCTCGGGCCTTCAATGAATCATTACAATCCACTAGATATGTGCAACACTGTGAGTAAAAGTAGGGTCTACATATCTCCAATACATTTGGGAGTCCCTGAAAGCAGCACCTATATGTCACTATAGCCACAATACAGTGATATCATAAGAAAACAAGGCAAACTAACTGTCTACTGTATTGGAATATTATTTAACTCTATATTTATTAAATCTGAAAAGTATACAATTGTTTGAATCGTTTAGGTGGTCATACATGTAAAGGAGCTCCACAAGCCTAAGTAGATTTATGCAGAGCTCATATCTTTTCCTGCAGTTGTTCATTAGTAGGCCACAGACAGTCAGACCTACTCAAAAGTAAGTTTAATTAAAAAGAATCATTTTCAAGTATAAGATGAAAAAAATAAAAAGCACAACAGCCACATACTGTATTAGAAAGCTTATTAGAAAGTTGTAAAACACATAGTGGAGGAAGCAAATTAAATGAACGTAAACAAACCAGTGCTGTGGTGATCCTCCCTCACATGCACTGTAGCTATTCTAAGAGCCTATATAGGGCTTTTAATTATCCCACCAATCTCCTTTAATCGTGTAATGTCTCCCTGAGTCGTGTCATGCTCGTAACAAAGCCACTTCTAAAGTCAAGTATGACGTTCCTGAGATGGGAGCTGACAGCCATCACGCCATTAATCAACCGCATTAGTCAAATATACGAGACGTAACCATATGTTCACAAGTTGCCATCAGGTTTTTAAATAGAGACATGTCAAGGCGTTCACTGGCTGTGTTTACACAGTAGGATTGTTTCCCCCCCAAATAGTTTGTTTTTTGTGGTTCAAGCAGCCTGTGACAAACATGTATCACATGTTTGTCACAGGCTGCTTGGATGGCAAGATGTTGATTGTGAAAGATTTTATAAAAGGATGTATTTAGCTTTACAGTAGGTCATGAAAGAATGAGGAATTTCAGTACATCCTTTTTAGCGGAGGAGCCCATGTAAACTGAGAAAAATCTATGCACAAAAAAGAAACTATTTTGATTACTGATCAATCGTCTCAGTTCAAGCTTCTCAAACGAGAGGATTTGCTTTACTATATATAATAATAGACTGACTATCTTTGGGTATTGGTTGGTTTGTCCAACAGCAAATGCTTTCGCAAGAGATAACCTTTGGCTGTGGGAAATTTCAGGCATTTTTTAAACTATTTGTTTGACATTTATAGACAAAAGTCATTAATTAAAACTACCAAGAAAATAACTGGTGGATAAATACATGATAAAAATATCTGTTCTAATGTAAGCAGGGTGTTGCCAGTTTCAGAATGACTGCTAAGACTGAATGTGATTATTAGTCATCATCAGAATGTTGTTTCATGAAGAAATGTGGCTATATTTATCTCATTGTAGTAAAATGGATAATCATATTTAATGCTGGCTGCCATGCTGCCAAAGTGTAGTGGAGTCCCAGGAAGGGTGAGAATCTCTAGACACCTTACGATTTGGTTCTAATTCAGAGGCTATGGTTTAATAATAAAACAATCATCAATGCGTTTTGATGCATCAAAATGTTTGATTCGTCCAGATATTTTGTTTTCTGTCACTGTGTCATTATTTACTAAAACAGCGCATTTGTGATGATTCATTATTGAAACTAGACTGGCACTCAGTAGAGTGCATACCTGCGGCAAGGCCCAACAGTCCCCTTTAAGTCAATCAAGCCTAATCCAAATAACACATATTTAAATCTGCTAAATCTGGATTTCTACTACTATCTGCATCAAATTGTTCTCACTGATAGATACCAGCCACCTTGTTATACCAGATGTTTTTTATCAAGAGTGACGCATTGTGCCCTAAAAAAACTTGTCGAAAACAATGTTAAAGAAAGTGAGAAAAAATTCTTGGATACGTCTCTTTATCTGGGTCTGCACCAAATGTTAAAGGGGGGTCTATTCTGGGCTGAGACGCATTAAATTATCTTTGCTCAGCCATCTTCACCAAAACTCAGTAAACAGGACTCACATGTTTACTTCCCTTATGTTTCACCATCCAATTTTTTCAGCCCTAAGGACAGACATAGCCCAGTCTTACAAGCCAGAATTCTGTGTCAAGAATTGGCTTTTAGATTTCTGATTATTGACTTTGCTGTATCAAAGTCAATAATTCCCCCCCCCCCCCCCCCCCCCCCCCCAGCTTGAGTCCCAGACATGTGAATCACCAGGTGTTAATCCATCATTAAAAACATAAGTCAAATATAAGGGCCCTAACTACTTCCAGTATATGTGTGCTCAAACTGACACATTGCACAATTGCACTAGGGACTGAGTAAAGAGCCTGCAGTTCTTCAGCACAATGGTTACTCTCTGATGTTATGGTGAAGCATTCTTAAGAGATAAATATGGCCCCCCAACTGAAGGGAAATAAATCCATTTTCCCTTTCATGTTGACCTTTTGAAAAAGAGAGCGGAGAAAGAGCCTTTCCAGCTCTTACTTTCTGTTTGCATAGATTGTGGAAGTTTAAAAAATATGTGTGCCCTGATATTCAGTCCTCTGTTTGTCAAGTGAAAGACATAACACGTGATGTTGTTCTCTGCAGGCCTTGAAAAAGGGAAGAGTTTGGAATAGCTGTTAATGGGGAGAAATCAGATTCACCTGGAGTTGTTAAAATGATAGAAACAATGGGTAAGTAATCTTTTATTATTTTATGGCAACCAGATGCAAGTGATTGAACCATTCTGTTGTCTTTGTGTTGTGTGGCTTTGTATCCACTGTATCAATCAATTGTTCTTTTCTGTCCTTCCTCTGTCACTAATTTAACCGGCCAAGCTTTAGTGGCTGCGATATCAAATAGTCGGTTTAATTACGATTCAATACTACCATAATAAATAAGACAAAACAAGAAATATTGCCTGTTTTTATTTTTTTGATCATTTCTAAAATGAGCATTTTTTGCAAAGGGGTTTGGTCTAGTCAGTCGGGTGACCGTCTTTGCTGGCACTGCATCCGTATTTGGCTCCCACTGTGAGTTTCTCTCAACCAGTGTAAGAGGCCCTGGATTTAGTTCAAGGCTCGCGGACTGCCAATGTTGCCATATCTGATAATGTTGCCATATACTTGATTGTTTGTTTGTCCCCATAGAGATTTATTTGTCCAACTGTCAAGCATGTAGCCAAATTGGGGCTGCCTGCTTCTTTCTTTAAGGCCGCAATCTGTGGTCACTCTCAAGACTGGCATGTTGACTGTGTACTTATGTACTGTCAACCGTAACATGCCTGTGCCAATGAGAAGTGAGGCTTAAATAATTCCAATTTTACCTCATTGAATTTGAAAGTACAGACTTCGACATCAAATGTGATTCATTCTCAATGGAATCAAACTAGTGCTGCACTTTTGACTATTTTAATCGTCTGCCCAAGCAACACACACAAACGCCAACAGACAGACGCACATACACGTACCACTCTGGCGGGACTCCTCATTATGCACACTGAGGCGAGGGCACTGAAAATGATACACTTACCTGCGTAGGACGAGTGGCGAACAGGAAAAAAAAAAATCCACCGAGGCTCCAGCGTTATTGGCTTGTTTACAACCTTTGTTCAAACAACAAAGCATCTAAGCGCAAAAAAGTGCTTTGGACCTTGTGCACGCCCTATTAGGTGTTAGTCACAGTTGGTGAGCCTCGGAAATTGCTTCATTTTTGTCCAGATGACGTTGGGCTGGCCCATCCTCACTAACAAGCCACTCTGGAGCTGCTCGATTGTAGGGCTTATGCAGGGTCCAGCAAGCAAACTGTGGAAGGCCGTCTTCCTTTATCTTTTCCTCCTGATACCCCGTTCTATGCTCCTGTGCAACCCACCATTGACCCTAAAGGCAGAAAAGGAAACATTGCTATTCCGCATTCAAACGGCATGTTGAAAATTGAGTTTTTTTTCTGTGGGTGCAAAAGCTGATTCTACGTGATTTCGATATAGTAAGGTCTGTTGAGCACCAGTCAGCTTTCACTAAGCCTACAGGTTTAGATATGTGGCCCTCTCCATCCTTCCCCAGTGCTTTATTTACACGTCACTGTTGAACATATGGAGGAAGTTAAAGCCAACTAACAGTCAATAGCCAACTGGCTATAGAATATTATATGTTTTTAAAAGGCATATTTCATTGCTTAAATGGGGCCACATCAGAACACCCCTCCCAGTCTCACTATATCTCCCCATGCGCTGATAAAGCCTCTGTCCTCATCACCTCTCTCCACCCTCTATCTCTCCCACACGCCTCTCCTCCTCCTCCTCTGGCCGGCGCTGTCAATGAAATATGCGACGGCTTGCAGATACACAGCGTGCCTTGCAGGCGGTCGAGCGTCTCCAGGCCAAACTGAAGGAGCGGGGGGAGGTGCCCACCGAGGAGAAGCTCAGCCTGCTCAAATCGGTGCTCCAGAGCCCCCTCTTCCACCAGATCCTGGCCTTGCAGAAGTCTGTCCAGCATCTCAGAGACCAGGTAAACTCACGGTATCCACTTTAAGTCATTGTTAAACAATTATTGAAAGAGTTTGTTTTCATTTACATGTACTCAACGCAGCACTCATTATTGGTAGTCTAATTGGGCCTGTGAGTCTATGAACATGTTAATTTAGAATTACAGTGCTTCATGCAAATGAGTGATGAAGGGCTCGCACAGTGCTCGGGCACCATGGGAGGTCATGAAGAGATCACAAGGTTATAGTCATGCATTATTTGTGTATGAGCATAAACAGCACAGTGGTTGCTTCATATTATGTTTTAGTGCAGAAGTAATAGAGTAGTTCTGGTTTCTTTCCTCCTTAATGACAGTAAGTAAGTAACATTTTCCACAATTTTTTGACATTTCATAGACCAAAAAACTAATGAGTTAATGATGCAATATGTAAGAATTGGCCACCTATCGGACTCAGACTCAAAACATCTGAGGGGCAGCATATCACCAGAGTAACCGCTAACTGATGCCTTGAGCTAGTTTGCGCAGACAGCTCAGTTAGCTTAGCAACTAGTAGTCAGAACTGGGAGCTCGGGGCACCGGGGGAGTGTTGGTGTTTACATCACCAGTATTGGAGCTTTGGACCGGGATGGGGCAGGGCTAGGTGCTTAGCATGCTAACTTCAGTAGATATCTCTGCAACACAGCACAGATACAATAAGTCAAAATTGTATTTCTACAATGTATTTTATTGCCAATTTATTTAAATTTTGAACGTTTTCAACTTAATTCTTACATACTGCATCTTTAATCTGAAAAATCATTGAAAGATTAATCAACAATGAAAATGATCATTGGTTGCAGCCCTAGTTGAGACCTTAACTAGCCTTCAGGCATCACCCAGACCCAAGTTTTTCTTACGCTGATACCAGCATGCCCATATTTACACTGAAATAGGAATTGGTTACTGTAATCATTCCTTCTGTTCATACTGGGGGAATTTCGCACTACAAAGACTGTGACCCCGGGAAGATACCCACTTAATTAGACTAACTCATACTGCTAAAGGCTCATATTGGCTTTGGCTGAACATTAGAATGCATTTTTGCACATAAAGAGGACTGTTGAGTTAAATGAGGAAGGGAGCTCTTAACAGCTGGTATGGACAAGCGAAACAACTGCAGCGAGCGCTAATGCCTTTGATGAACATATGGGCATGTAGGTATTGTTGTAAAATGTTGTCTTTCTGTCATTATAATCACAACATCACGCAGAAGAAGGCTAAATTGAAACTTCTGCATTACCTGTATGTCAGGTTAGAATACTTTCCATATCCATTCTCTCCACTACTGCCTTTATCACCACAGTTCCCTGGGTGACCTCACAGATTCTGCTTTTGGCTCGTGTCAGGACACACGCCCCCACCCCTGTCTCAATCCCCATCCCCAATAGTGTTGCTGCTATGGCCAAATTGCTGTCAGGGTTCACACGAGCCAGATATAATATGGCTACATGAGCAGAGATAGTTGGTCTAAGTCAGGAACCCTTTTTCAAGCTGATTCCCTCCGTTGAGAATTGAACATCTGAGTGGAAAGGAAAAGAGCTCTTAAGTCGCAGTGGAAAGGGGCCAGGGCAAGCATTTGAGAAATAGAGACGAAAATATGTGAGCTATGCAGTGGGAGGCAGGGATGCTCGAGCTTTTTTACCCCTTGTGGAATTTAGATTATAAAAGCCCTGCTGGCATTTTTGTGTTCTGGCGATTTAGCTTATTTCAAAAGAGGTACATTCCTATGTGTGTGTGTGTCTGTGCTGACGCATGTGCGTTTGTTTTACTAAGCAAAATTTATCAGGCAGCCATTCATCGTAAAGTCCCTCTCGGATCTTAAAGTGGACCCATTCCACCTTGTAACAATAGTAAATACACGCATTTCACAAACTGCAACAAGTCTGTGTTATGTTTTAATAGAGCTTCCAAACCCAACTGCACTTGTTTGCCCCCCTTAAGCAGACCCAATTTGGAGAGACGGTGCGTTTTGATGTTTTGTTGTGAGACAAAAGCCGGACACATAAACACACACACTGTCCTTCTTCTGGCTCTGCTAGTTAGGCCTTGCGCGGGCCCACGTAGCTATGGCGACAAGGCCCTGCTCTCCAATGAGAAAGAGGCCGCTGTGTGAAGTGGGGCAGAAACAATTTCTTAAATGTGCAAGAACCAGACTGGAACTTTAATCCTCTTAGCCAGGCCCCAGCTAACAAAGCTCATGCATGAGGACAGCAACTTAGCAGCATGCTACGCTAACTTAGCCCAGCCCATAGGGTTTTGTTTGCTGTGTGCGGCACTAATGTGTACCGTCCAATGGAGTTTTGTTTCTCTGGACTAATCTGGGACTGTGTATAAAGGAGGCATAATTTACAGTACATGTTTCCGGGGTTCGGAAAGTTGTGCAGTCAACTTCCTAGTTCACAAGGACAGCTTAACTTGGCAATGCCATATGCCAAATGGAGTGTTTATGAAATTATTGCTGTGTATTATGTCCGTCCTTTTGAATTCAACTCAGATGGTCGTAAACATTATGCCCTTTGGCTAATGAAATCGGGAAAACACTGTTTTATGTAGTTGTCGCTTTCATGTAATTCATCTGTCACACAAGTAAAGTCATTGCAGTAATTAAAACCCAAGCATATTAAGGCATCCAGATGGCCAGTGATGCTTTTCCCCCACCATGATAGAAATATTGTATTTGGAGCCTCGTGATTGTTGGAACATCAGCTAAGAGCCATTATCTCCTGAAGGATTAGGCTGCCATAGATCCAGCTAATCATGGTGGGATAACAAACTATCTGGCATCCCCAGGGTTTCAGACACCCAGACTTCAGGGTTTTGGTGACTAAAATTAAATTTGATAAATGTTTTTACGTTCACAGTTGGAATATGTCATGATGTTTTTTTGTTCCAGTTTTTAATTGTTTTTGGTTGGATTAGCGCCAGTAATTGCTGTTCTCTGTGGGATCATTTTGTAGAAGTTCAAAGCTGTTTTGTAGACAACAACACAACTTTTTATAAAAGTTCAATAGTTTTTTGTTTGATCTGATCAATGAGTTCCTCCAACCAAGTGTTGTTTTACCCACGTGTTTAAGTGAAAATGCATACCAGAATAAAACCTGTCATGTACATTTACTTTTTCCAGGGGAGTGTCCCGGTGCCACGTGGGAGTGACGCTGGCGAACAAGTCAATGCAGTCAAGCCCAACGGCGGCCATGTTTCCTACTCAGACACATCAGCTGCTACACAGGTCAATGGCAAGACATCATCTGAAGAATTTGATCACATTATTCACTCCATGGCACAGGTAAAGTCAAAGTCAAAATCAATCAGAATCAGAAATCCTTTATTTGTCCCGCAAATGGGGAAATTTCGTAGTCACAGCAGCCAAAGGATAGTGTCACACTAAACAATAATAAAAAGTAAAAATAAACAATATAATAAGAAGATAAGAAATAGAATTAACTCGTATATACATAGTATTTACAATATGAACTTAGTATTTACAATATGACATAGTATTTATAATATGAACAGTGTAAGTAAGGCAGTCATTGTGCTGTTTGTATGCTGCTTGAGTTCAATGTCAGTGTTGTAACATAGTTAAAATAGTGACATTCCCAGTAGATATCTTTTCACATTTTTTGTTTACTTAAACATACTCACAAAAATCATCTTACCAGCACCTCGTCTGTAAACAGGTAGATCGCCTTGAATTGTTCTGTTTTAACTCAAACCAAATATTCAAAGATAGTCTAAGACGGGAATCGCAGACTGCATGCTGCGTTCTTTTCTCTTGAGGCACTTCAAATAGACTTCTAAAGGCAGCCTGTGGCTTTGATGCAATAGTGAATTAGCACAGAGCAACAGTGTGTATATATATATATATATATATAGACGGGTGACAAATTAAACAAACCTGAATAAGTGAGTGGAGAAACATAGCAAGTTGCATAAAAACTTCCATACATGTTCACTCCATCTAGTCATGCTCTGTCTGCGGATAAATGCTGAGCAGGCCTAGTTGACTGATGTTGGATCGAGATGGGAAGAAGAAAAGATTTAAGTGACTTCGAAAGAGGGTTCATTGTAGGGGCACGGATGGCAGGAGCTGCAGTCACAAAGACTGCTCAGCCAACTAGTGTTTTAATAGGAACGGTGTCTACAGTGACGTCTGCGTTTAGATCTATGATAAAGACATCAGCAAATGTGGTCGCAAAAATTTTGATGACTGTGATGCTCATGCATTAGACAGTGCTCTTCACCACCATCATCAAAAAATAAAGTAAATAAACCAAATAAAGGAATATCTTTTGAAAGATTGGCGTTCCATCTCTCCAGTTCTTGCGGCATGTGGTGTTCCAACACCTTATGGGACACTTTATGATGTAATCTCCTTTGTTACCCATCTGCATATACGTGTGTATGATCCAGGGGCGCATCGTGACCCACGCAGAGCTGGAGAAGCCGACTTCAGGAGGTCTCGGCTTCAGCGTGGTGGGCCTAAAGAGCGAGAACCGCGGAGAGCTCGGCATCTTCATCCAGGAAATTCAACCGGGAAGCGTGGCTCACAGGTATCTAAGAATAAACACACCATCATTCAAAGAGCAATGAGAATAATGAGACTTCAACACTGATTAAAATCTTATCACAACAAAGTCGACATACCAGAAAGTTTTATAATATTTGGCAGAATGCTGCATTTGAATTTAACAGAGAATTTTGACAAAATCTGGCAAAAAATGTAAAAACAAATGTCAAAGTTAAACAGTGAATAAGTATTTTACATACTATGTGTGAAATGAGGAAACAAGTGACAATAATAACTTGATCACATGCAGATGTAGTCAGGCCCTGAAGCCATTTGACATCACGATGACAATCCTTGCTTCTTTCTCCATCAGTGACGGGAAGCTCAAAGAAGCTGATCAGATCTTAGCCATCAATGGCCAGCCCCTGGACCAGACGGTGACCCACCAGCAGGCTATAGGCATCCTGCAGAGTGCTTCAGAGAGGGTGCAGCTCACGGTGGCAAGAGGACCAATCCCTCACCTGCCCAGTCCTGTCGTGTCCCGCACACCCTCTGCTGCAAGTACACTGTCAGCCAACTCCAGCGCGGTATAGAAACATTCTCACACTAACATCATGAATGAAAGGGCAGAACAATAAAACACCATCTGCACTATGAAGCTTTTTGAATTCTCTTAAGTTTATGGCTGCATAAACAAAACTGTTTTTGTTCTAAAGTTGATTTATTCTTTAACCATACTTAGTGGCAGCATGTGGAGACAATTGAGCTGGTCAACGATGGCACTGGTCTCGGCTTCGGTATTGTGGGAGGAAAGACCACTGGGGTTATTGTGAAAACCATCCTTCCTGGAGGCATAGCTGATCAGGTAATGTCTGCTTTCTTTTGGAATTGGCTTTCAAAGAGTTTAGCATTGTTTATACAGTGATTATCATAAAAAAGTTTATTTTATGACACTTTAAGAGAGGACTCCTGTCAGTTAGGTATAATGAGAATGAGTTCATTGCAGACAAGCACAGAATTAACTGTCACTCTGTCTTTTGTTTGTTACCAATAGTGTCATTATAGGTTTGATTTCTACTGAAGCTAAACAGACTTTTTTCCACCACAGGATGGCCGCCTGCGCAGTGGGGACCATATTCTAAGAATCGGAGAGACTGATCTGTACGGCATGGGCAGTGAACAGGTGGCCCAGGTCCTCAGGCAGTGTGGGAACAGGGTGAAGCTGGTGGTCACCAGGGGTCCTGTGGATGAGACCCCCTCCGTCTCAGCTATCATGCCTGTGGTGCTGCCTACTGTCAATGAACACCAGGTGAGAAGGGGCTGTTTCACTCTAAATTACTACTTTGACAGAAATTTGATATATATTCTAACAATAAGGAAATGTAATACATTAAAATTCATTTCATGATTTGGAGCATCATCATAAGAAAGTAGTCTCTCTATAGAAAATCATCAAGATGATAATTGATTACCATTTACAACACACGCTCAGAGTTATTCACCTTTATCAAAACACTTCAGATCTACAGTTTAGCTCTTTCATATCCAATTTTATCCTTTTATAGTCTTGACAGGCCAGGATAAATGGAATTAAAGAAAATAGCAGGTTGACTCACCTGTGACTCACACTTTGGAGAGCACATATAGCTGTATCTTCTCAGAAACAGCGCTTACAAATAACAATTCCATGGTTGTTTTCGACACTCAGCCCCGTTTAGGCATGAATGAATTTATGTGACTCATATGAATGACGAACATATCCTGTTGATTGTGCAAATTACCTGTGGTTTTTTTTATCGCCGCCTGGTTTAGAGTACTCATTATCAACGCAGAACATGTTTTCTTGGTGACCATGTGAAGTGCCATTACGTTCTACCTGCTTTTCTACTGTTGTCAAAAGAATAATTCTTTACTTGTATTTGGTTGATTTTTACCTGTGATTCACATAAATCTGTTCACAGGACTATGAGGAAGAGGAGGCTGACGCATTTGATGTGAACCTTACCAAGAACACCCAGGGACTGGGAATCACTATTGCTGGCTATGTTGGAGACAAAAATTCTGGTAAGCAATGGCAGAATAGAAGAACATTTAAATGTGTGTGTGTGTCACATTTATGTTTGACTAAACATACATTTAAGTTGCCATGATTTATATTTTCCTAGCCTATAAACCATGAATGAAATATGTAAAACGAAACCTGTTAGAACACCAAATGGTGTTCTAACCGGTTAGCTCGGAGCACGCAGCATCTAAACTGTTATTTCCTCACATTCTGTATATGATTTATGATGATTTGTGATATGAAATATGCCGAATAACATAGAATTTTAACATCAAACTGAAACGTCCATTGCTCCTCTCCTGGGGTCTTATGATTCATATGTTCCTTATCTCTTTAATCTTTTTTTTTCCACTTTTCACTCACTCCTCAGAACCCTCTGGCATTTTTGTTAAGAGCATAACAAAAGACAGTGCTGTAGATCAAGATGGCCGCGTTCATGTTGGAGACCAGATAATAGCTGTAAGTACCCAAATTATGCTCTTTCTCGCTATTACTGTTTTCTCAGTCTTCACTGGCATGAGGTAAAATATGCAGCGAATGTTTTATATAATCTGTTATAATGATCGCATTTACTCATTTAGTCAATGGAGGGAAATTATCATGAATAATGAATAACTCACAATTAACTGATAGTTCATTAAGTTTTTAGTTTCATCACTGCAGGACATTAACACCGAAGTAGAACTGTGTAATTTCGTGCATCATTTGAACAGGTTTTCCGGGGATTCTTAAAAGTTTGTGGAAAAAAATCAGCCCTTGAAACGTTTTGGAAACAGAGTTAAATAGACACAAGATATTTAACGTGTTTTCCTGCAAGAATGGAAATGTCTATTTCTTCTGTGAAGCCTGCTAGTTCTCATTATAAACATTCTATGTGTTGGTCCTTGAATCTGAAGGAAATTGGCCTGGAAATTCATCAAAAAGTCCTTAAATTGTATTCACGTAACATTAGTTAATGCTGCCCTCTGTTTTCTTAGGTCCTCACAAACTCATGTTTTGTTCTGTTGTGTGTGTGTGTGTGTGTGTGTGTGTGTGTGTGTGTGTGTGTGTGTGTGTGTGTGTGTGTGTGTGTGTGTGTGTGTGTGTGTGTGTGTGTGTGTGTGTGTGTGTGTGTGTGTGTGTGTGTGTGTGTGTGTGTGTGTGTGCTTGATTGAGCTTGAGTGTAAATGATGATGTGCTTTGGGACCCAACTTAAGAGCTTAATAAAACACTTAAATGACTGTGAGTTAAAACGCGTGCAGTGTTTACCTGTCCGAAATGATCCAAACAAATAAAGTCAGTGCTTTAAATATATTGTAATACTCAAGTGCAGCACTCTGTTTCTATGCCTGCTTGTGTTTTGAATCATTTTGACCGATCCTATCTCATTTCACCTCTGTCAAACAAGAATACAGATGGCAATTCAGCACACAGTGTCCCTTGTTTAATCCATGGACTCACAAATGATCGCCCTCTGCAGGTCGATGGTGTTAACATCCAGGGATACACCAATCAACAGGCAGTGGAGGTGCTCAGACACACAGGCCAGACAGTCCATCTTAAGCTGATCCGGCGGGGCTTCAGGCCTGACGAGATCCCCCCCGCCGTGGCCCCCAGCGTCACCGTCTTGCCCCCTTACACCACCATCCCCACCACCACCACCGTCATGAGGGAGCTAGAGCTGGAGAGGAAGAAGGCTGAGGAAGCTGCTCAAGGTAGGAGGGATAAAGTGAGAGGAATTTAATGAGGATAGACAAAAACACATTCCTTGTTACTGTCAAAAAAGGTGTCATTTGATGTGTAAATGTGACTCAGACAGGAGTTTTTATAATGCAGTGACAAGTGACTCCAAATGGAAATTTAGCTGTTATTAATATATTTAAAATACAGAACAAGAACTTTATCCAGCTGCATAAGAAAAACACTAACTCGAGTTATACTCAAATACAGTCCAAATATGGACATCATGATACACTGAGAATGAGAAAGGTGGCCCTTTGTTACATATCTAGTAGGTGTATCCTGCTAGAGAAGGATTTGTTACATTTTTTGCAAACACTTAACACTCGTCTGAATATTGAAAAATTAATTACTTTTTTGCCTGTTAAAAAATATCACATACACCCACATTACTGGCCATCTTTCTCTAATAAGAGAGAAAATGCACTCATTATTAATAATCAATGACAAAGGCCACAAAATATTTTCTCAGACATGTAAATAAAGTTACACACAATTTCTGTAAAGCACTACCCTTTTTGTTGATTATTATATTGCACTGCTTGAATAATGCACTGCCTGGCCTGACCCAACCACCACACTATGGAAATTACCCAGAGCTTTCCATCATGTTGTTTAGACCCTGAATTATATTCAGTAGTGAATCATCCTCATGCCCAACATTTGACAGGAAATCCACACAACTAAGAAACTGACAACTGAGTTACAGCTAAGGCCTGCACGCATGTGCTTGTATCTGTGATGTACTCTCTGTTTTTAAATAACTGTTGTCGTTTTTATTATTCAACATCATAAATGACACCGCATCAAACAAGATAAACTGAGAGCAAACAGAAAGATTCTGGTCTCCAGCTGTACTGACAGGACCTCTGGGCTATTGCAAAAGCAAGAAAAGCAACTTGCATGAGTTGTCAATAGTGATAGATGGAGCTTGAAAGTGATTCGATTTGGCAACAGGAAGTTATAGCCCAGAAACCTGCAGAAAAAAACTAGCAGTAGGCAGACAGAAGAGGCCAGTTTTTTTTCTTGGCTGCTTTAAAATCTGTCAGAAACAAAACAATTACAGATTATAAATGAAGAGGAAAGAGTCCACATCTGTGTATCTCCCTGAACTGTGCGCCATTAGTCGATGAAATGTTGCTTCCCTTCCTTGCTTGTCGGCACCAGAAATACTAGTAAGTCAAACTTACTGTATACACACTTAGATATTGCAAATTGCATAATTAGAACTTAAATGTTAAAACTTTTTATAAAAAGCCTGCAAAAACATAGGTTAACAGTTGTGTCTAAGATGTTATACAGCCCTGACTGTAGCTGTTGTTACAGTGTTAGCTCAGTTAACCATGCAGCTGACTACTGGAACCCAACACAGGAGCATTGGACCACTGGGAGAAAGAGGTTTCTTATGCCCGGGTAGATATCTCTGCAACACAATGCATAGCCGTCTTTGACATAACTTCAAAACTGATATGTCATCACATTCTGTCGATAATTTTAGTTAAATTGTGCTTGATTTGGGCTTTTTTAAGTATTTTCTTCCTTTACTTTACACTATTCCAGTTAAGTTGTCTGGGAAATTAGCCATTAAGAACATTCCTATTGTACAAAGTTGTAATTGGTTATTTAATGGCTGAGACTATAGAAAGAAATTTAACTACTCACTTAAATTGTTGTCAAGTCAGTGTTGGGGTTTGTTGAGTTCCTTTTCAGCATACCACACCAGCTAGTATTAGTTTTATGTTAGCACTTAAAAGTTGTTGTTTTACAGTGTAGACTATGGCTTGCTTGGGTGCGTGGGTAGTAATTTCATGGGTGACTAGTTTGGTGCCCTGTGGAACTCCAAAAACATTAATGAAGTTGTAAAAAAAAAAGTACTGGGTTCATTAAACAGATATTTGAAGTTAAGACAGACCAATTGGGAAATGAGATAGATCTGTCTTCTAAAGTGAAAGTGTATGTTCCAACTATTTGGTGGAAATAAGCAGTAGAGCATCACATAAGAAGACACTTTCCCAAATAAATTCAGCATGTTTATTTGTGTTTTTGGCATGTGTGTGTGCTGTTAGAGGAGACTAGGTGACTTTTTTTCCAGTGGCTATGTGCCTACACTGTCGTGTGTTTGTGCCGCTGCCTGCTTCCGTCCGTCTCACTGCGTGTCTCATTGTGTGTTTACAGTCACCACAGATGAAAAGCCGCTCCAGACAAAGAGTGAAGGATCTGATGTCAGCCCAGCCACGGATCAGCTAACAGAAGACAAACATGGTAGGAGGCTGGGATTCCTCTTTAAGCACACCAGCAGAGATACTGGGCGCACATCTGACAGATAAGGGTCATTGTTGTCAGGACCACACAGACCGGCAAAACACTCTGTAAGGGCAGACTGATGGGTGCTGTTGGACGCTTCACAAATAGTGCAGTAGTTTTAGAATTTCTAATAGGTGCTGATGTTTTTTTTCTTCAAACATTAGAAACTTGCAAATTGTTAGAAATGTGTGTTGCGTTGCTGGGTGTGAATGATTTATAGCAAAAATCAGCTTTTATGTTGTTTTGTATATTGACACAAGTACTTTGTAATGTGTTTTTCAAGCGATGAAGCTAACGCCCTTTGAAGAGGAAGAACTAATGAAGAAGTGGCAAGAAATTCTGGGTCCAAGTAATGAAGTTGTAGTAAGTTTCTTTTTCAAAGGGAATTCCTTTCACTCATGCATCACATTATGCGTAGCAAAACTTGCTTCCTAGGCATTTGCTTTACAATGATTAACAGCTCAAAATTGGTATCTTTAAAGGGAGAATGATGTGAGTCATCAAACAAAAGAGAGTGTTCGTTATAATAATCTCTTATCGTGGCCATACATTCCACATAATTCCTGAGATGTGAGTCCTTGTTTCCATGGCAGGTGGCTCAGGTGGAGAAGTTCAGTGAGAACAGTGGCCTGGGCATCAGTCTGGAAGCCAACAGTGGGCATCATTACATCCGCTCTGTTCTACCTGAGGGACCTGTGGGTCGCTGTGGCAAGCTGTTCAGTGGAGATGAACTGCTCGAGGTATGTGCTCCCATATTTAATTAGCCACAGCTTTGTGTGTTTGATTTCCTATCTTGCCTTTAATACTTGCAGAGGTTCAACTTCCTACATGTATTTAGAAGGGGTTTTTTTTATGGGGCAGTCATGGACAAGCTGTTTTGATATACTATATATGCACAAACTTCAATGTGCATAGATTGTCTATCATAGGGCCTCAGTGATTAGCCACAAAGCAAAAACAGTATGTTAGGTGTCAGGATGTTGAATTTCAGCCACCAGAACTGATTGAATTTAACTATAACACCCTGTCCTAACTACATGTGAGTGTCCAACAAACCCAACTCTGCGGTCCCAGTTTTTCTCAGTTTGTGTCTTTTCATTTTCCAAAACTTTACTGCTCCGCTGAACAACTCTTAAAGGCCACTGTACGTTACCTGCCAAACACTGAAATGGCAAATAGACAAAGTTAACAACTAGTGGGTGTACATAGTGGAACATTTAGCAGGTAATGAGCCAGGTAGATCCCTCAGGAGTTAGTGGAGACCAGACCAGAGCTAATGGGAGAGTTGAATATTGGACTTTTCAGGTGGCCAGAGACAAGACTCAAAATAAAAACGATGTGCTAACACATTTGTCACCACAACTTTATAACATGAAAATATGTCAGTGTTGAGTTTACAACTTGTTCCAGTGACCTTACTGGAAAATTCACAAGAAATCAGGTAACGCTGCTTTAACATTTTCTGTCACAGGTCAATGGTATATCCCTAATTGGTGAGACCCACAAGGAAGTAGTCAGAATCTTGAAGGAGCTTCCACTGTGTGTATACATGACATGCTGTAGGCCAGCCCCTCACCTGCAGACTGACATGGATGCAGTTCAACCAGAGTCAGAGGCTTTGGTCACAGCACCTGAATTAAAGGTACTACATTTGCATTGCTATACATTAGAATATTCAGATTTTAGCTAGATTTCTTTGATTATAGTATACAATATACGTTTTTCTTGAATGTATCTTCTCCTCCTAGGCTAAAAACAGCCGGGCAGTAGCACTTTCAGAGCATTGCAGCAGATGATGCATATGAGTACAGTCAGACTCCCTCCATCTCTTTGACATGCAGTAATGAATCATGAAAATGTTTCCCCGCCCCTGCATATAAGCAAGGGAATATGATTGGAGAGCAATACTCTTTAGTTCCTCCTCCTCCTTTATAGCCCATCAACCGCTATTAGCTTAGCCCCGGCTGTCAATCGCTCCATTGGCTTTCCATGTTGCCAACCATGATGGATTAAGACTTAGCGATAAGCAGGGGAGTCGGAAAGTTTATTAAGACCAATTCTGGTAATACCTCAGCAGCAGTAGCCAACAACATTTGCTCGAGATATGAGACATCAAAAGCAGCTTCCCTTTGGGGGAAAGGGATTTCATCTCTCCAGCTTTATCTATGATAATGTAATAAGGCCCCAGCATCCCAAAGATTTTCCCCTTTTATCCGCTGCCAGAAAACCGAGCCAGAAACACAACTGGAGGGAAGCAGCCTCTGGGTTGGGAGTAAAAGCGAGGAAGGCATACTGTTACATAGAGATTTTGGGTTTTTCCTCCTCAGAAACAAATAGACCTGAGCGGCGTACTGGTTGCTGAAGACTCAGAGGTGAACACAGCAACAGCGACACAGGATAATGTGACAGAGGAAGCGATAGGATCCCCTTTGGCGATGTGGGAGTTGGAGATCCAGAATATCGAGCTTGAAAAGGGAGAAGGGGGATTGGGATTCAGCATTCTGGACTACCAGGTGGGAAATCTTCCTCGGACTTTATAATGAATTAGACAACTGTTTTTGTTATTCTTAACGGTAATGTATTTGTACTTTTATAGATGTTGTTACAGTTTATTTCTATCATAAACTTATGAGGCAGTAAGTTATGTTGCCATGAAAGCCGTACTTAACATTCATAGTTAAAATCTGATACATTTTTCGCATATTGTTTTTTTCCATCTGCATTTGATATTATTTCCACAAAAATTAAGCCTTTGATTTTTATATTAGTCTAAGTTTACCTGCTGACCTCTTCTCACTGAATTTTACTGGACTGTCTCCGCCATAGGACCCACTGGACCCTGCCAAGACAGTGATCGTGATTCGCTCTCTGGTCCCCAACGGCGTAGCGGAGCAGGATGGCAGACTGCTGCCAGGAGACCGACTCATGTACGTTAACGCCACCAACCTGGAGAATGCCAGCCTGGAGGATGCTGTCCAGGCCTTGAAGGGGGCCATGCTCGGCAAGGTCCAGATAGGAGTAGCCAAACCTCTGCCTGTAAGCATGAGAATAAGTATTCTTGCTTTCTTTCTTTGCCTTGAACCTGTGAATATTAAAGGTAGATTCTGAATTGAGCTGGGGTTAGGTTTTACTAAGCGTTTTATACGTACTGCTTTGGAAATGTGTTCAGCATGTCAGGCATTTGTCACTGCATGTGTGTGAGGTTGCGAGTCAGACGATCTTCATGTCATGTGTCTCAGTTTCCATTCATGAGGGTTCAGCTTACGAGGGCTTGAATTTTTCATGCGGGAAAAAGAGTGGAGGTAGCCTGGATGGTTTAGCATTCCACCCAATGTTCTTTCAGAGGAGGCGACCTGCCTAAAATACTCTGTGCCCTTTGTTTCATATTATTATATTATTGAATTTTCCACAAGCGCAGACCCCTTTGAACATTTAAACACATCAGGGCACCTGTCAAAATATTGGGTCCATCCATGGGTTCATCGCTCCAGGCACCTGTACTCTTTGTACAGGACATTTCTCTCTGCAAAACTGCTCCGCATTCTTTCGGCTTTAGAGATGCTTTTCTCTTGTATTGAATCTGCCGTTGGATTACACAGTGAGACCTCTGGGCTGCCAAGGTTAGCTGGATTACAGAGCTGTAGGAAGCCTCTGTGGAGTTATCCAACTCTCCTGCAGGACGAGAATTGTTCTTCTGAGGGGTATTTTGTTGTATTGCTTCACAAAATTGAGTCTGACAAGTGTAATCCTCCAATATGCCTTCATGCTTTTCTAAGACCGGTCTCGGCTGCGTGCTACACAAAATCAATATCGGGAGCTCTTACTAAAGAATAAACGTGTGAAATGTGAGGGAGATGTTCTGTTAATTCTAAAAAAGTCATGAATCTGCCTTTTTGAGGAATTTCTCTGCTTGAACGCTTTTGCACCAAGATCAATATTTAACTCTAGAATAGTATCTTAAAAAGTCTCAATAACTCCTAACATCTTTTCCTATTCCATACTAATTTATTTGTACTTGATTTGGTCACAAACAATAAATCAAGAAAAGAAATTCACATAAAGCTGGAGACACTGAAAGAATTTCTCCACTTTCCTAGGGAATATGTGGATATTCCCACTCTCCACACCCATATGGTGAGCAGGAAATAACTCCATCATCCACCATCCATTCATTTGACTTCAACAGTATTTTGGTTGAAGAAGGCGAGGAAGAAGGACTGACTGAGGGCATCGTTTACCGAGCAGAGCCTGCATTGGTCAGTTAGCTTTTGGGAAAAACTGAAAAATCAACCAGAACATCCTGAAAAATGGAAACAAATTGTACATCAGATGTTATATTTTGCTCATGTCTAATTTTACCAACAGAGGTCTGTTGTTTGTAATCATGCAGCAGTTGTAAATAGACGCAATTAAGTAAGGGTTATGTTCTTGTTATATCTGCAGTACGGACGCCCTGAGAGGAAAGTGACACAAGGAAATGGTTTATCCTGAGTGTTTGTCTTTGTAATACCCACTTGGGCCACCAAAGGCTAAAATGCAGCAATACCCCATTTCTAAATAGTGTTTAGACATTTTTCCATTTGCCTCTCATGGCTTCCGTACCGCAGTATTTTGTAGTTAGATAAGCTTACCATTAGAGACGCTAGGGTCATAGAATATCTTTGTAAATTCAACTATCTGTCAGTGGATAGGACAAAACTGCTCAACAATAAAGGCACGCTTTATGTCCCAGTTGGTCATACTACTTCCATTTATTATCACAGATTGACACCAGCGAAGCAGACCTGTCTGATGAAAAGGTGTTAGATCACACTTTCTCTGGGATGGAGGACGACACTTTCCAGGCGTCCATGATTGCTCTTCACGGAAGCACCTGCAGCGCCGACCTGGATTACCTGCACTCATCTACACCCAAGGTAAGCAACCTTTTTTCATTATATGGCAACAATCAAAACCAAAAATGACTCCCTCATTTTATTAAACATTACTGCAACACTAACTGCTCTTTGTCACAACCAGCTGTACAGCATGTAGTCATTGTTCTTTGTCTTTTGTTATCGAGAGCCAAAATGTCATGAGAAATGTTTGTTATTCTTTGTTGAGGCAGTAACATTACTAACTCATATGAAGATTGTAGCTGCGGCTGCTTTTGTTGCTCAGGGTGCCTCAAGAACAGCAATTCCCCAAATGGATATTAAATTATAAGGAAAATAAACAAAGAAGAGCAAGGGGCACACAAGCTGTTTTCTTAGGGGTATGTGTGTGCTTCCAGTTTCCCCAGAGGTCACAGCTGACCTTATTTGTTGGGCCTTCCTAAGAAATTCATGTTATAATAGGCAGCCGAGAGGGACAGACATGCGCCCGTTTAACTTGGGGGCCTTCCTAGTGAGGGATTTCACAAAACAGATTTCAAATGTTTGTTTGAGGTCAGACAGCTCGTTCTTTTCATGATGATGAACACATTTTCCCCCAAAGCTTAGAAAGAGGCAACAAGTGTGTTGATAAATCTCAGATCTGCTTTAGTGACATTAAATGCCGGAGCAGCTTTTCAGACTTGCGGAGCAGTATCTAAGATGGTATTTTTTAAGGAGCATGGTTGTGATGGTTTAGTCTTTCTGATCCACACCTGTTTATGGAACTACAACATGAAGGTCAACTGGGTGTTGGGTCCACCAAGACAACCTTCCAAGCCACTGTCAATGAAGCAGTGACGGCTCTTTTTCTCATGCGCATCGCTTATGGATTACAGTTGTGCTTGCACTGTCCAAAACCAGACCAAAATATATTGAATTCCTTTTTTTTGGCACTTTAATGGTATCTCTGCACTAAGGAGGACTGTGCCCTTTTGAAGTAATATGACCAATTAGATGAATTCACCAGACCAAACCAGGCCAACATTATCATTTATTGCTATGAAATAGATACAAAGTTTCCTTCATGGCATCTTGAGCTTAATTCTGCTATGCCTGGAGCGTGACAGTTAAAGTTTAATATTTGATATTTGCGTTTATGATGATGGTTTAATGTCATATGAAATAAATTTTAACAGACGCCAAAGGAGTGTTTTAGAAAACTGCCACATTCTGCCCTCATATAAAAAGAAGAAAACCTTTTGTTTGTATCGTCTACCTCTCTCATAATCTCTGCACGCCATAATAGTGACTTTTTACAACTGTCTAATGGTGTGAATTTACTATAGACATACCATATAATATAGATATTATACCATAATATACTGTTGTCTTAAAACATACAGAAATATATGACAAACTATGACTTTTTATAGTATAGTGTAGGCACCCTGCCTTCCTTTGTAAAGAGTCCAGTTCAAGCCATATTTGTTACCTTATTAGAATGAAACCTCCTTTTTCTTGCTTTACTCTTCTCCTCTTGTCTGCTTCCTGAGTCCCACTTGTACCACATATTAGCATATTTTAACTTTTTTTTTTACTAAAGATTTAGACTTCTGTTCTGGCTCCCAAAGGGAGATTCATCACTACTCAGTCTGGTTCTAATAATGTCTTAAATGCTGTTATAATAAAACTATATCTGTGCATGGCAAGCTCAAGATCACCAGTAATTCTTGCTGTCCTCTATTGGCCACTGATGGCTTTTCTATGGCTCATTACAAGGAGGGCAGGATGGCGACTGAGCAAGATGAATCCCCCCGTTGGGCAATTGTCTCACTAACAGAGTGGAACGTTCATTCAGCTGCTGTGCTTTGTTTTACCGCAGCTGACAGCTCGCCTGGACTTGCTGGAGGAACATCCCCACTTTGCGACACCATCCGGCCTCACTGACAACACTGAAGCAATCTCTCCGGAGAAGTCTTTCACTCCTTCGAGTTTTAGAGGTCACGTCCCGGATTTTAATGCCATACTGAGCAGTTCTGATCAGTACCTGGCAGAGCACTCGACCAAGGAGGAACCAGTGGAGAGCTCAAACTCGTACAGCCCGTTTGCAGAATTAGGGACCCGATCAAATATCCCAGAAGAACCTGTGGAATCTCTCCACTATCAGAAGGAGCCGGCCTTGTCTTTTGGAGATATTGGAGACATAAAGATTTTGATGAAGGTAAAATAAGCAAGCTACTAACAAACCATAGATCTTGAGTATTTAACATATTATTAATCCGTGGAAGTATAAGATGAGCAATGAGTATTAGTGACTGGCATACAGTGAACAACATCAAGGTGAATTATGACAACTAGAAAAAATCATCATCCTTGAACTTCTTCTAGAATTTCTGAAGATAATTTCTAACCTCTCTCCCTTCTGTTGTGAGACTCCTTTCAAATTTTATACAAAGTTCGAAGCATATTTGTATTGAATTCCCACAACCCATTCACGGCCCCCACATTTTCTCGAGAGACCACTGCTTTGTTTGGAATCCTGCCTTGTATTTTCATTTACTTTCACAAATAACTGTGTTGAATTATCGCCCTGAAGGACGAGGACGCTGGTGTGAAAGAATCCGCAGAAGACGGTGACAAGGAAGCGCTGACCTCAGGGAGCAATTTTGAAAGGACTATCACAGTTGTCAAGGGCAACTCCAGCCTTGGTTCGTGTTAATTTCTTAACATTCTTTTATTTGTTTTTTATTTATTTATGCATTTTCGCCATAGCCTTCACAGAAGTGTAAATGAGTTTGCGGTACTGAAAGGCGTGTTGGCCTTTCACTTCTGTGTCATGTTTTATGAATGCCAGATTTGAAGTGAAATGATAGAAAAGATTTTTTGGCTGTTTTCCAGTTTGAAAGGGTAATTTCATTGCTATACCGGGTATTTGCATTTCAAAACCTGCCCATGGGACTGCAGTTGAGCTCAGAGAATACCAAGTTTTAACTTCTAAAAAAAAATAGGTGTTATGAATTGTAATCCTGAGTGCCACATTGAAAATGAAACTACCTCATTTTGCTTTTTTAGGCACCCTTTGAAGGGTTCCATTTCCTGTGTGATTCAAAAATTCCGCTAAATACGTTTGGGTCTTCCAAAGACGAACACACTGATGTGATTTTTATGATCTTTGCAAAAGAACCCCTGTACACTGTGCTGTAAGAGAGTAGAGCGTTTTAGATTTATTATCTATGAATATATTATGCCACACTCTGAAGTTATTCCCTTGAGAATGAAGTGAACACCAAATCTGCGAATACTGTGAGAGTTTGCTGTTCTGAACTGATTTATTTAAGGTTGAATTTATCAGTGAAACTATATAGTTCTGTCGCATTTTATTTAGAATAGAGTTTAGGTTTTGTTCTTTTAATTGAGGGGTTCAGTTTTAAGTCTTCAGTGATTGCCCTTAAATGTTAAGGCAAGGCAAGGCAAGGCAAGTTTATTTGTATAGCACAATTCAGACACAAGGCAACTCAAAGTACTATACAGGCGCATAAGAATTACATTAAAAGCATTTTAAAACAGGTTGAGAAATAGGAAAGTAGGCTAAAATGGAAACATTACATTAAAAGCATTTAAAATACATTAAAACAAAACATGTGCAGTTCAAAGCCTTAAAATTGCTTCAGTGAAAGGCAGTGGCAAACAGAAAGGTTTTCAGCCTTGATTTAAAAGAGGTGAGAGTTGGAGCAGACCTGCAGTTTTCTGGAAGTTTGTTCCAAATATGTGGCGCATAATAACTGAACGCTGCTTCTCCATGTCTAGTTTTGACTCTAAGGACTGAAAAAGGTTTAAACTGTTATTAATTCAATTCAAAAGCCCCAATTAGTGTGTTTCAAGTGTTT
The DNA here is from genome assembly GCF_965226575.1 of Pagrus pagrus. NCBI lineage: Eukaryota > Metazoa > Chordata > Actinopteri > Spariformes > Sparidae > Pagrus > Pagrus pagrus. The sequence continues at coordinate 13,973,222 of NC_140204.1, read as the reverse complement.
CTTATAATCTACCACAAAGGGATGACAGTGAGCGCCATGAAAGATGGTCTGGGAATGCTGATCCGCAGTATAATCCATGGTGGGTCGATAAGCCGTGATGGACGTCTTGGTGTCGGTGATCTCATCCTGGCCATCAATGGGGAGCCCACAGCCAACCTGACCAACGCTCAGGCTCGGGCCATGCTTAGAAGACACTCGCTCATTGGTCCAGACCTGGGGTAAGATACTGTGATTGGACAGCAATAACCTAGAGCTGGTAGAAGTAGTATTAGGAGTGAGAATCTCAAGGCAGCTCATAACTTGATTTGAATTCAGAGGGCTACAATGGCCTAAATCTTTTATTTCCACTTCTCTCACTGTGTGATTACTTGCTACTAGCATATTCGCAATGATCAATAATTAAAATAAATGAATTCACTTTTATTATCTTTGTTCCCGCTCAGCCATCCTCACAAACTCAAGAGGCAGCCTGGCTTCGGACTGTAACATGATCAATTTGTTTTTAAATTTTGTTTCTATTGCGTGAGACATTCCTCCTCACAGTGTAGTTGTTTAACACCATTCTGAAGATAAATAACATTCCAGTTCGCATTAGCAATTATACATTGAGAAGAATTTGGGTCATTAGTTGTATAGCTGTGTTTTCGGATTCTTTCTTATACAGACATAATTTGGATTTCTATACCAAGGTCTTTTGATATTGTTTATGCTATTCAAAAAATGAATGGTGGTGAGATATTCAGAATTTCTTAGCGTAACTATGGAAACAAGCTGAGCTGCCTTGTATCTTTGCAAGTCACGGCCGAGGGGTGTACCACAAGGTCCTACCTCAGTGACATCCGGATTGCTTAAATGCAAACAATATTTGTTTATGTATTCTATGTATCAAATCTTTGTTTTGAAGCATTTAATATTAGTATTTGTACTTCTAATGTTCATAATGTTTTGAGTTTTGTTTGTTTTTTATAAGGAGGAGAAGTTGTAATTTAACTAAACCTTGAAAGCTTTTCTAAACCCCAATCAGATCAAATCTAAAGTGGTATTAAGTGATTCTAAAAGCAAAATAAGCCAACAGTAAGTGAATTCTGTTATTGCTGCCAAAGTCATGTTTAATTAAAGGAGTCACCATTACTTCCACCATTTAAGGGAAAATTGGTTGTGGTATTTCACAAGTTCTGCTTGCTGATCTAAACTTGGCAGTTTGTTAGCTTCTGTGCATAAAAGCCAACTCTCCAAATTCTAGATCTGCTTGTGCACCTGAGGACGATCTGTGCCCATTTTATGTGTGAGTATGACTAACTTCCACGCCGGCGGTGTTTTTTCGGCAAGAAGCTGCCACCTCGTTTTTCCCTTCCTCTCGTTCCCTCCATCTGCTGCCGAGGCTTCATCGCAGTCTGTTTGAGAGCTTTATCCAGACACAGAATTAGAAAGTCGGATTAATTTAGTCACGTCTCAGACCAATGATAACAGCAAAATATAAAGGTTTTTGGAATTTAATTGGTGAAGATGCTGTTCTTAATATCATTCAGATGCCTTGATTAACATTATAATTATGCCGTGACACTGCACTCCATTAACCAACACATTTTAAATTTGCCTAGTCGCAACAAAACTTAAAATGGTGTCAGTACATCTCCTAATACACATGGTAAAATAATATCTGGATAAACCTTGGCTGACTGCATCACTTACTGACTGTTCTTACACTTGCTGCAACTTCTTTCTTTTAATTCTGTGACTAACATCTTCAATTATCACCTGGATTTTCATACCATTTACATCCCACTTTTCTAACTCACTGTTTTCACATGAATCGTTGGTATTTAAGCGCCATCATGTCTCTCACTGCATGTTGTCATGTCCTTAATGATCCCACTCATCCATTTCATTATTTCACAGGAATTCTTTTTCCTCTCTTCCTGCATGTGTATAAACCAAATCAACCCATCTGTTGGGGATCTGTCAGCTCCACTCGAATGTGTTATTGTGCCCTTCAGAAACAACTTCACTGTGAATTGTTTGGAAGTGGGGCTTTAAGTGGGTGTCAGCGAGCCTTCGGTTCATTTCTCAACATGAATTAGTAACCAGCTCATGAATCAAATGATTGATACGGCCCTCAGATTTGTCACATGTTCATCACAAAGTAGCTGATAGAAGACTTGATTTGCTCAGACATTTATGAAGGCAAACATCTGTTTTGATCAATCAGACGTGAAGGGCCTATATTGAAAAATAGCATCTGACCTTGGCCTGGAAAATGCATTTCAGATATTACAGCTCAGTGTTGCTCCAGTCTTGTGCTTGCTTACAGGTATATTTGCTAGATAAAAAAACATGCTTTGAATTTAAAACAGCAGATTTAAAAGAAGGTCTTTTTTAATGAAAAGTGACGACTATCAAACCTGTTTGCATCCACAAGCCAGTTCTTCTCTGTTTTTTGGTAAATGATCATGCGAGTTCATAGTGAGCAGGAACATAATTACCACTGAGGTGGGAAATTGAGTTTCTAAAAATAAGGAACGCCAAATAGTTTGCGTCAAGAAGTGTTTGACTCATTTCCGTGCTTGTGTGTGTGTGTGTGTGTGTGTGTGTGTGTCTAGCATTACATATGTTCCAGCAGAGTATCTGGAGGAGTACAAGGCCAGCTTGGAGCAGACTAAAGATGATGTCTTTCCAGAGACGGCTCCAGTCCCAGTCCCAATCGCAGTTCCAGTCCTAAAGTAAGTCCTCGCATTCTGCCACTTACTTTTGTCCTGTAATAACACTTACTGACAAGTGATTGCCCTGTTGAGGTTCCTTGTAAACAAACCAGTTATGTTTGCATTCAGTGTATCTCACCAAAACACACTGTGTATCTGTGACGTCTTGCAAACATGTATTTTCTCTCAGAAAACACTGCACAGCTGTGGTTGTGGATTTTCTGCGCTTCTTGTGTCCAAATATATTTTGTGCCCACCAGCGTTTTTTTTCCCAGTTGTGCCCAATGAGTAGACATTGTATGCGGCAGCAAGTGGCTGCCTAGAGAAAAAGCTCAGAGCGCTTCCAGTTGAAAATATATGAACTTCTCAGAAAGGCGCTGGGTAGTAGCTGGGGCAGAACTCGTTATCCGTCACCCTGGTAACCAAGAAATGAGAGGAGAAGCTTGCATTATCTCTCCTGCCTCCTCTTGTGTTGTAAGCTTTGTGTTAGCTGTGTAGTCAACCCTCTGTAAACACAGCATTAAGTTACCCAGCTAATTTTTTTTTCTTCTATATTTATCTATTTAGAGATATTCCTAACCTGCCTGAACGGGAAGATGGAGAGGGAGAGGAGAGTGCCACCTACAGCAACTGGAACCAACCCAGGAAGTGAGTACACCTTGTATCTATGCTTCTAATCTAATTTCGTCAATGTGTCCATGACAGACATGGTTTGAAAAACTTATATGTTCTGTCCAGCATGCAATAAAAGTTATAAGGGACTTGCAGTATCAGATCAGGAACAGAATCACAGCTCTGAGGTGAAGAATGTCCAAATCAAACATGCTGATGTTAGTGCCCTCCTCAGAGTGGAGCTCTTCCGAGCGACAGGCAAGTCCCTGGGTATCAGCATTGTCGGGGGTCGAGGGATGGGCAGCCGGCTGAGCAATGGAGAGGTGATGAGGGGCATTTTTATCAAGCACATCCTGGAGGACAGTCCTGCCGGACAGAACGGGACCCTGAAGACCGGAGACAGGATCGTAGAGGTGAGGGAACACGTCAGATCACAGACATGTTTTTGTGCAAGGTTTTAATTAATCAGAAGACTCCTTTTCAGACTAATAGCTTAATCCAGTGTTATTTTATCTGAGTCTGATTTTCTGAAAGATTTTAGATGCCTGACAGTCTTTCCTCTGATATCTCCCTGACAGGTGGATGGAGTAGACCTAAGAGATGCTAGTCACGAGGAGGCTGTCGAGGCCATACGCAGGGCAGGCAACCCTGTCTCCTTCTTAGTCCAGAGTATTATCCACAGGCCCAGGGTAAGTCTGTATTACTGTCAAACCAATTGCTAGTAAATACCTTATCACCTAAAGGTCACAATTTCCTCACCTCAAGTAAAAGTTTAGTGTATCTGCACAGGCCATTCAGGGCACTTTCAAAAACTAAACTGTACGATACACAACCCCTGTACTATCTGGTTTGCTTTTGAACATTGAAAGAAAGTCATTTTGAAATCTTTCCTGAGAGCAACATCAAACCCAGCGTGGCATATTAAATATATTAGCAAGTTTTAACCTCTAAGTGCGACACTCATTGAAAATCACTGTATCGACAACATCGTTTGTTGTTTGAAAGTGCCCTCAGGCTTTTAAAGCATGACTAAGTAGTTTCCTGCTGGGGCTGCTACTGGCTTGGCTCCAGTGTTAGATCTCTCATAGTCAGTGACTTTTCATGCATTGTTATCTGTGAGATATTCCCACATGCTTTCCTGAACGTTGTGGTTACTCATTAAGCCTCGTAGCAACTCATAATGTAATGTAGCACAAGCAGGGGAAGGACACGATGAGGGGCAAGAAGTCATGTTTTTGGAGCATCACTCTGAAATATCCTGACGTATCATAGATTATAATTCAATATTTTTAAAACTACATAGGGTTGTCTCAGTCACATAAATCCCAACATGGCGTCTAAAATCCATTGTATGCCAAACGCCCCGCACCAGACAACAGACAGACAAAGTTACCAATTAGCTGCTAGTAGCTTAACTTTAGCCAGGAGTGGATGAAGACCAATAACAGAGCTTGATTGAGAGACCCCTAGCAACAGAAATGACATACTTTGCATTGAAGCTAACCATCTGCTGCTGGCTGTAGCTTCACATATAGCATACAAACTAATTAGCAATATTTTTCCAAAATGTCCAAAAAATGTCCCCATGTTTGTTTAGCTTCATTTTTAACTACAGTTACTGCATTATGAGTTGCCTCAAAACCTGCATCTCTGTTCCTCTGCACGCACTGCTCTCCCAGCCTGAGTCAATATATAGCCCAGCTCCATCACCTGGTGTTCAGACACACACCACCGCTTTCACATGCATGCCACATCCCACCTGTCAGGTAATCTGTCTTTCCCTTTTTGTCTCTCTCATTTCTATTGCATCAGCTATCCATCACAGTTAATCTCGGTTGCATTATCTCTCCTGACTCCTCTTTCTTTCTGTCTCTCACACTGTTTGCTGAGTCTTTCTTCTTAACTGCATCTTTGACTTTGACGTACACATAATGTGCGTATTGACGGAAATGAAGACAAACTGGAATCGGAGATTCCTTCTGGGAGAAGAAAAGAACTGAGGCTTTATTTTGATATCCAGACAATCTCAGTCTATTTTCTGCAACCGTAACAATGACGTGACCTACAATGATGTGTTTAATCAAAAGGTTCAGCGAATGGTTAAATCAATTTTGTCACCAGCACTACCGAGTATTTTAGAAGACGTCTCTGCTGAAGCTGTGCTAGGCTGACATTCAATACACATCCAGACTAGACTCTTAATGTAATTTAACCACGGGGTTATTGAAATGTCTTTGCTGTATCTAATAAAAGAACTCATCAAATAAACAATAGGAAAACAAATAAGGAAATCATTCGTACCTCTGTGGCTACACAGCTGTCAAAATATACTCCAGACTGCTTCTACCCAGCAGAGTGGAACAGGTAAACATTAGAAAGAAGACATGTTTTCAGTTTACTATAACATCTATGATATTGAGTTGCAGCTCCGCTAAAATTCTAAGAATGGACTGAATAGTTTCAAAAACATTATTTTGATTGGCTGATATATTTCTAAGTGCTCTAGGCAGGTCAGTCATGCCGTTTTTAAATGCAGCCACCTAGAGAGTATAATAGCACATCCTTGCTGTTTCCCTTTAAGTTTCAAATCCTTCTCTTGTAAGCGGTGAATAATCTCCAGCTAGCCTGGAGGAATCTTTGAAACATTTTGTTAAAATATTTCAGAGAAAGAGGCTTTGCTGTGATTTTTTTCTCTCTCGTTTTTGATGTAGAGGGAACCGGCTGTCCTAAAGGAAGCGGTTTGCTTTAATGGTTCCTCATTTGAATAAAACCTGAGGTGCCTCTGTCCTCCACACACAGTCCCCCCCTCTTTCATTCCTCTCCCAGACGGCCTCCGATTCAATTTTGTCAGAAATGCTCAGCCGTCATATTAAATATTCGTCATGTTGTCAGCTTGTTGGTCCTGTGTGTTGCTTTTAGAAGCCGCCCCTGCCCTTTCCGCAGCTAAAAAGCCACCGCGGGTCAAGCCTCTGCTGCACTAATCAAACCTGCTTAGCGCCTGCCCTCCCTCAGGTTAGAGAAGCTACCCTGTGTTTTTGTCTGCCTGCTCGTGTAGGAGTGTCTTTCACTTGACCCTCTGACTTGTACAAATTGTGTTAACGATGACATGAGTGAAGGAGATGGTGAAAGAAAGTCTGCATGCGTTTGTGCGGAGTGTTGGGTTAAAGATTGAAAATGAATTGGCTTCATTCTGCATGCAGGTTTGCCACATATTATTCAGAGTCAAGAGGGGGCAATGTGTAAGATATGGTCTGACATAAAAACGTGTATGCGAGGAGCGAGTTTGCTGCTTAGAACAACAAGTACAAAATGTCAAAAAAGGAAATGTTTTCATGACGAAACAGAAAAATACAACCATATGCCTTCTGATCGCAAGACAAGCTTAACTGCCTTTTTAAGGCATCAGAAAACACACTTCAAACTTGACATAAAACTCACCAAAGGTCTTGATTTGTCTTTACACAGTCACCTCTGGATTTGGTCCAAATAAATCCTCAATCTGCCAAGTTAGATCTGAAAATATTTCTGCTCTACACACCATTTTTTACCCACTGCTGAGGCCCGACTCTTTGGCTCCACTGCTGCTTCACCTCTCCCCTGTCCCCGCCTACAGTGTCTTGTCCGCTGTATAGCACCTCTTTTGCCTACGCTGACAAAGACTGACTCTATAGAGTTAATACTGTAGGGCCACTAGCTCCACGGCTAATGGAGCAAGTTAGCTAACAGCAGCTAGCTGGGGAGTTTTGCTGTAGTCAAAGATAGCTACAACAAAGACTCTGCTGATGTGCTCCCCAGCCATATCTTAAACGTTGCCCCTTTAATTGTTCCAGATACCAAAACTTTATTTTCCTTTATGGTTAATCTCTATTGTCACACAGTTAAGTTATTATCCTTACCTTTGAGCTCTCTTTTGTCTTCTGTATACGTGTGTGCTGTACGTCTATATTGAATCTATACTTTTCCCTCATCTATGAGCATGTATCACCTTATTTATTTCTCTCCTCCTGTGCTTTGCTGCGTCCCTCTGTCGCACCAAACAAGAAGTAAAATCATAGCAGAGGCTTTTACTTTAAGTGCATTTTATTTTCCTCCTGTCCTCGGCTTTGAAAGCCCAATTTTCCCAATTATCCCTCAAACGTTGTCCCGAGTGCCTCACTGCCAATGTAAACAAGACAACTTGATGCGACAGTCGGCACTCAACACAGACACTCACACTTTCTGGCGAAATCTTTAAGGCTCGATCGTTGCAGATAAATGGTCGAGCTTGGATCGGGATGTGGTGGTGGACACCCTTTTTCAGTCTCCACATAAATGTGTTGGCGTGGTTGCACGTGTGTGTGTGTGCGCCTTTGTTCTGAGTCTGGCTTAGCCAAGCGTCAAGTTAATTGAAGAAAACTAATCTTTTCTGTATTTAAGAATGTGGATTTTTCCTCAGTTGCAACATTTATAAACAGATGGTTTTCCAAGATACAGCATATGGTGCGTGAGAGCGGTTTTTGCCATTCAGAACACTTGTGACTTTGTATGAACTTATTAATATTTATGGGATTACTGGATTATGATACACTATCTTGGTGACACTGAGGTGAATATTATGAATTTGTTCCCTCATTTGTGAGTGATTGACCTTCATGTCCGTCTTATACGAAGCAGTCATCGATAACAGACTCCAGCGAGGAGAGAGCCGCGGCCATGACTAAGGACAGCAAGGACAAGGTTGGTGTTTCCAATTACCCTCCACCGCAACTTGTACTAGTGCTTTGTATTTGTCGTCTTCTCACAGTCAACTTTCAAAAAGCGTTACTCACCGCAGGAGGAGTTTGAAATAAACAGTTTTTAACATTTTCACCATGAACACCATGAGATATGTTATCAAACGCACCACTGGCATATGTCTGTCAATAGATGTGGGTGTCAGAAATGTGTTGTCTTCTAAAGTTGTTGGCCTTTGTCTCTTCTCTGTAGGAGGGTGACAGTCACAGTAGACTTTTCCTCCGCCTCTCCCCAACTAACCCTTTCACTCCTACCCCGTTTAAGGTTTGTGGGTCTCTGTGTTGTGCCTTCCACTTCCCGCTCTGTGTGTGCTTGTACAGATACGTCGATATAAACTGCGATGCAGTTCAAGTATTGAGAATACAATACATGCTGTACCTGCACACACTTTACACGTCCTAACATCTCCTTCATCCGTCTGCAATCCTTGGTGTGTTTTTGTGAAATCATATTTTGTCTTTTGCTTTTTGTCACTAAAAATAACAGAATCCCTTTAATGGTCCACAAAAGCAAATTTGAGATTTTTTGTCTAATCTGTTGTTTGTACATGTATTTAAAAATAAATTTGTTGCGCTTGATTTTCAGGTAAGTGTTCATATGAATGTCTTATGGGTGATTTGATTTTAAGTACTAATTTAATGATATGTAATTACATTATTTTCGAGTCTGTCAGCAGCATTTGTCTGTAACGCAAGGCTGCATCGAAAGAAGGCTGATTGACCTAGTTTTTCGAGCCACCGGCATTGTTATGGAACCATAATTATTTCTGAGCCTAAAACTAACATATCCTGCTAAAACAGATGAAGTTGTTAGCGCAAACCAAGCATATGCCTTCTGTTGATCACTTCAGCTCTCATGTGCCTTCCTTTGTCTATTCACACTTACATCAAGTTGATTCAAGCATTAACGCGCAGATACCGCCTTCGTCTTTCTAATAAACTATTTTCAAACTCCATCTGTGGCGTGACAGCTAGCGAAGCGTGAAGCGGCGAAGGCATCTCCCACCAGCACTGTCCTCCTCCTGCCAGTGGTGCCCCATGTGGGAGAGACTGATACAGACACGCTGACAGAGATTCCTGGCAGACCTGCTGAGGCGGAGGAGGAGGTGGTGGAGGAGGAGGAGGAGGTGGAGGATGAGTTTGGATACAGCTGGAGTGAGTTCATGTTTCTCTATTTCTACAGGGCACAATTATATATTCTGTTAGAAACAATGGTAAAATATTTATTTTGTAGTATTTTTTGTGATTGGTTTGTTGAATTTCTCACGGGCCTGAGTATATTCTGGCAGTACATACTCCTGGAAGATCCCCTTAATAGAATCAATTCATAGCAGGGTATCAGCAGATCTTCAAAATGTCTTTACAGGCCTTGTTCTCAGAGGAAAAGTAGGTCCCCAGAACACTGTTTGAAGCTAGAAAGGTGGCAGGGTCCGCCATATATAAACAAAGTAAAACAGTATGAAATTGTGTCCTTTAAGTTCAGTTTGTTTATTCAGTTCATTAAGTCATGAAAACAGAGAGAAATATATGTAGATATATATTCAAATTATAATTGACTTAAAAAAATTACACCCAGCCCTAATCTGCATCTTTCCTGCTGCGTTTCTTTTTTGAGGTTTTAAAAGTGGGATTTTTTAAAAGACTATATGTATGTATACTATATATTCATGCCCTGACTGTAGCGTGCTTTATCCCCTAACTGCCACTAGAGGTCCCCCAAGTTGCATGTTGGTCTCCCTTGCTCATAAATCCACCCCGAGCCTGCAATAAAAGAGCACTGATTCACATGCTCGAGGTGGTCGCACCTCAGCAGAACCTGAAGGACTCAGTGTCCCAATTAAGCCATTAGTATCCTGTAGATGTCAACTGTAGGATCGGCTCCACGTGCAAGGAGAACAAGGTCACATTCAGTCAGTCACATTTAGCTCAGGGAACCAGCATAAAGGACAGACTTCCAGCCTGCAAACACCTGGGACTGTGGTGAATATATATGTGTGTGTGTGTGTGTGTGTTAGAGAGTGTGCCCGTCCTGCGGGGATAAGATTGATGAGGCTGGGCCCGGGAAGGTGAGTTGTGGAGATTAGTACAGGACTGATGGTTCAACAATGGCAGGGCGCCCAGAACAACAGGAGCCCATTGGTCTGAACAGCGGCTATCTAACACACCAGAGACAGGAGAGGTGGATGGAGAAATAGAGGGGGACTGGAGTGAGGAGAAGAGGGATAACAATAGAGACAAGATTGAGACAAAGAGATAGAAGGTGACGCTGGAAATAAAAAGTCAGCAGTGTGACATTTAAAACTTTTACCTTCCGTGACCATGCATCCTACCGAATCCAAATACCTGCCCCTTTTGGAGCATCACGGTGACATGGAGGCGCAGGCTCAAGACAAATCTGGCACTTTTCTGCAGTATTGTCAGCTTACATCTGTCTGCCTTGCCTCTCACCTGCCTCTTTTCAGAGAACATAATCCAGCGCTATGGCAGCCTCCCAGGTGTCCTGCACATGATCGAGCTGGAGAAAGGCAAGACGGGTCTGGGCCTCAGCCTGGCGGGGAACAGGGACCGCTCACGCATGAGCGTGTTCGTGGTGGGAATAGACCCCAACGGGGCGGCCGGCAGAGACGGACGTATGGTGGTGGGGGACGAGCTGCTGGAGGTGAGATGTGTATTGATCACGCTGTTTCTGGACTCAACTAAACAGAGTTGACAGGATATTTGTAATTCTATATTTTTGTATCCTTTCAGATCAATGGGCAGGTCCTTTACGGCCACAGTCACCAGAATGCATCCTCCATTATTAAGAGCTCACCTTCCAAAGTCAAAATCATCTTTATCAGGTACAAAAACATGTTTTTAAATTAATTTTAAAGTTTTCATGAACACAGTTTCATGACAGAAGGAACTTCCTTTTTATAGTTAGAGCTTATGATGAAAACTGACATGAGATTTTCAAGTATATTGTAATGTTAGAGAAAAGCCAATAGAGGGAGCTATTGTAATTCAACAGAAGCATGCACTTGAAGGTGAAGTGGTGTATGTGATCCATATGCAGTGATGACTAACAGATTCTTCCTCATGCATACATCAAAAAAGAAAAGTATTTATTAAAATGATTAATCCACTGTAGTCTTCCAGTAATTTGTTAAGTGTATATTATAAATATTTTGAAAACCTTAGTCTAGGGTGACATTAGACTATGAAATCAGTGATTTACCCCCCACTGTAGCTCTAAATCCACACTAAATAAATAATAAATAAATAGTTCTGACAAGGTTTTGTGCATGTAATGTAGTTAATAAAGTATGTCCTGTACTTTAGACATCACTGCTGATCTATGCTGTTCTCACAATGCAATCAGAGCTGCAACAAATGATTATTTTCATCGTTGTGTAATCTGCTGATTATTTTCATGATTAATCAGTCAATCGTTTAGTCTTTTAAATGACAAAATTGTGAAGAATGCTCATCACAATGAGTCCAAAACCCAAAGACTCTTCATTTACTTTCAGACATGGCAGAGAAAAGCAGCAAATCGTAACATTTAAGAGGCTGAAACCAGCAAGTGTATATTTTTGCTCAAAAACAGAGTCAGGCCCGTATGACCCTTGACCCTCCTTCGAACAGCCTCTGCCAGGATCACTCTACTTAACCCTCTACTTAACTCACATCCTTTTCCTGACCTCCCTAAAAAGAGACACTGTGATCAGAGAGAGTAAATCACAGCTCTGCTGTCACGAAGCAGAGGAGCGACGATTTATGTGAGTTATGACTCTTTGGAACAGGAACACGGAGGCGCTGAACCAGATGGCCGTGGGACCGGTGAAAGAGCACGAGGGAGACACAGTGGAGCCCCACGCTGAGGTACGACTGTGGCCACACACACATTGCACACATGCACAAGCTCTACAAAGCTGTGACGCACACACCCAAACCATTATTAGTGCTTGACTCAACTCTATTTATAACCTTGTGTCATTTTCCTGAGTTGTTTTCATGTATGTTTGCCTCCTAAAACTCTCTTTGTGTGGTCCTGGAGATCCCAACCTCCCATGCCTCTGAGTAACTCCCAAGACAGCCAGAAACCACAAACACTCAACACTGTACTCCCACCAGCACACAAGTTTCAGCTATTTACTTCATACTGTACCAACTTTTTCCTCCCAGCTCGAAACAACGGCTGCTAACGGCGACGCCGATGCTTCAAAACACGTGCATCACATCATAAAGCTGAAGGTGAGGCACACCGGACCCCCCAAATGCACATCTCGCACACATAATAATCCTTTTGAAACACCAAAATAAAGACAATAATAGAGGGAAAGTGGGAAGCAGTGCAATAATGAGGGAGGTGTACACAAAAAAAGTCAATGAGGTATGACAGAGGGAGAGGCAGAGCACACAGGAGCAGTCGAGTCTGACAAGCTGCCAGAGAAGAGAAAAGAGACAGAGCATTGTCAGATAAAAGGGTGAATACACTCAGCAACAAGTGAATGGAAGAAGAGCAGTTCCAAAGGGATGTAAAGGCTCAGTTCACCCACATAATCAAAAGAGGAACTGAGTTCTTTCTTACTTTTTTAGTCATGCAGATATTTCCATCACATGATATCACATCTGAAAGACTCAGCAGCAGAAAAATAGTCAACACTGAAAGTCTGCTTATTATGTTGAGTGTTGAGTTGAAAAAGTGCTTTGTGATTTTTTTGAACCGACCCTTTAAAACGAAGTGAGAGTAGGCAAATATTTATTGTGTTTCTATGTTGTCAATGTTGTCCAATAGGAGGACGGCGGACTCGGCATCACCTTTGAGGAAGGCGACACTGAGAGCGGAGTTGAGATTCAGAGTATCTCTGAAGTGAAAGGACATGAAGGAAAAGTATGTAATGCATACTGCAGCAAATGCTTTCTGTTCATTATAAAGCTGATTTCTGATTAAAATCATGATGTGCTTCATGCAGGAGGGCTGCATGAAACCGGGGGACAAACTCTTAGCTGTGAATGGCGAATCAGTGCTTGGCTACACCACTGAAAAGGTACACCGTCAGTGGAAATAAAGTGCAGTCATCATATTGTATTTCCTTTCAAAACAAGGATTTGTCTCATGCAATAAAGTTTAAACAATCAGACTGTTTGGAAAATAGCATTCAGGATGTAAACCAAGAGTCTGATTAGTAATTGTACTCTGTTTTAGGTCAATTCTCTACTGAGAAAAGCCAAAGGTCCAGTGAAGCTAACCTTCTCTACAAATGAGACCCCCTCCTCCTTCTCCTCTCCCCAGCCAACCTGCGACGACATTGGCTGCTCGGATGACGTCCTTGCGAGCCTGCCCAGCGTGCCGAGTGCCACCACGACTACTTTGAGTCAACCAGAGGCGGAGGCCGGCACAAGTGAGGCCGCTTACAATCATAGGATCGATTTTTTGACTTCTTATTCATCGAGATAAATAATAAATCCCCTCAATACTTCACTTCTCTTGCTTCCTCTATTCAAGGTCCGAGCCGCTCGTCCACTCCTTCCACTCTGACCTGCGACCCGACGACCTGTCCCATCATCCCCGGCTGTGAGACCACCATCGACATCTCCAAGGGCCGCACCGGCCTGGGCCTTAGCATCGTGGGAGGCTGTGACACCCTGCTGGTAGGAAACAAAACACATGACTCTGCTAATGAGGCTATATCACTTCAGAGAGACAAACAGTGTTGGTGTTGAGTATGTCCAAGGAAAGATACTGTGCATTTGTAGTATCTTGAAAAAGTTCTGTGATTGTACTTTTATGCCACCCACTTAGAATCTTTGGTGGTATAACTCAGGTTCGAAATAGCCGTGGCGGCTCAGGAATGTAGGAAATGATGTTGTCACAGCCTTCCTCCTCCTCCTCCTCCTGCCGTCCTCTCCTCAGACCCATCTATTTTGTCTGCTCAGTCAGGCTTGGGGGAGGCGGGTGAGGTGAGGGGGGGCAGCTCTTTGTCTGGCCTCGGCCGCAGCAGACAATATCCAGCCCTGGAATGTAACCTCTGAACCCCAAATGACACTCACACTGGAACGCAGAGAAAACACACTTGAAGTCAGGAGTGCGCACACACACACACTGACACACACTCACGCTCTCAGAATGAGCATCAAATGTGAAAAAAATCCCAACCACATCGTTTTTGAAACCGTTCTTTTTTTACCTCCTCAGTTTCCTGTTCACCTTCTCCTCCTCTTCAGTATTTATTTTCCCTCTTCTCTGCTTTTTCTCCAGGGCGCCATCATTATCCATGAAGTCTATGAGGAAGGGGCAGCCTCCAAGGATGGCAGGCTTTGGGCAGGAGACCAAATCTTAGAGGTGCGGCACACACTGTAATGAACATTGCATGGCTGAGATGAAAAGAGGCTGGCCTGTAACATGAAAGCTGCGGTCTCCATAGTCTGACTATAAACGTGTGTGTGATAAATTCCTTTATATATAAAATCTCAAACATTAAAGCACGAGCATGAATCCATGTCTGTATTACGTGGAGAGACGAGTGAAGTATCCCAGCTCAACTTGGATTTGCCCTCCGTTCGACCTCATGCTTTGTCACAGAGGGAGGGGCAGGGGTGGAGCTCAGGAGTTTAGTTATGCTAGCTCAATCAGTAGACCTGAATTGAAAGGCACACATGCACACACACACACACACACACACACGTTATGACTTAATTGCCCTCTACAATTCCTTTCTGTCCCTGGGCCAAGCTGCTGTGTTTAGAAAACAGGGTCAGAGAGGAGAAGTGAAAAGAGCCGTTTCCCAGTCCGCAACCATGCTGTCAGCTGGGAAAAATGCTTTGCACGTCCATGGAGGAAGCTAATGGGGTATTTCCCCCCTTTAATGTGGCAGAGTTGGACGTCAGTCCTTAAACTGACCACTCGAGCTTCTCAGAGACTTCTTGAGGGAAGGCTGCTTTCCTTTGGTGAGATCTCAGTGTTGTGAAACCACCCTGTGATTTTCACATTATGATCCGGTGTTTGGATATCTCAGCAGTTTGGGTTTCTAGAGAGGGAATGTGACCTCATAGGTTATTTGATTATTATTTATTGTTTAATTTCATTTCATTTGATTTAATTTAATTTAATTTAATTTGGTTTTAGGTTTAAATTAGACCTCTGCTTCCCTGGCTTCCTTTTTGTGTTTGAAATGAACCTCTAACAAAGCGTAGCAGATATCTTTTTTTAGTACAGTACAGTTCAGCACACTTTTGTAAATAAATCGAACAATAGTTATGATTTTAAAGACATTTGAGTGTTGAAATCAGCTGTTTTCTTCTTTCTTAAAGATGCTAATTGTCACTGCAATAGGACTTGCCCACGTTTCTGGAGCACACAACCCAACCTCCCCTTTCTCTCGTCGCAGGTAAATGGAATCGACCTGCGTGAAGCCAGCCACGATGAAGCCATCAATGTGCTGCGGCAGACCCCACACAGAGTCCGACTGGTGGTCTACAGGGACGAGGCCCAGTACAAGGAGGAGGACTTGTGGGACTCGTTCACCATAGAGCTCCACAAGAAGCCGGGCCAGGGCCTGGGCCTGAGCATTGTAGGGAGGAGGTGGGGGAGATTTGTTATTAGTGCTCCTTCTTAGATATTAAAATAGCTGCATTTTCAGAGCTCTACAGTTAGCTTTAAAAGGTGACCAAAAGAGTTATCCTTTTAGAAAGAGCAATTCATAGCACAAACGGCAAAACTACAACGGTAACTGTGTGAATTTTCTTTTTTAATGCAGATCCCGGGACCAGAGGTAATCGTTGTTAAAATACCTGTAATTTTAAATAGTGTGTAGTCTGTAGAGAGTTGGAGAAACATTATACATCCATAAAACAAAGATTTGTTAGAACTCCTCGTGGTCACAAATAAGTGAAACGCATCAGGACTAAAAGAGGGTTTTTAAATCTCATTTTATGGTTCAGTAACTGTTCATATCCCTGGGTTTAGCCATCAGATCATTTTCAGTAGCACTAGTGGTGATCGTGACTCAGGTGTATCGACGAACGTTGCTACTTTTGTTCCTGTGAGGGCCGTCGAGGAAGATTTACTCGGACGTGAGCTGGCAAACTGCAGACCGTCTCACACAAACTCAACACAGGCTTCTATTCACGCAGTAGCATTTACGGCTTCAGGCACATGTGGGAAAAGGCCTGCTGGTCCACACGCCGACAGTCTGTTGCTGTCAGGTGTGTGTGGAGTGTGGTGATTGATCTCACCTCTGGGATCACCCTCAGGAATGGCTTACACAGACCATACTTGAATATGCACTGCAGATTATGTGTGTGTATCTGCTTTTTTTTTTAAACAGCTGCCGGGTAAAGGGCTTAATTTTAAGGTCATGGGTTGATGGTTTAGACGGCAGCCGTCAGATCAACTTTTAATGTAGTTGTAAATCTTTGTCTCAGTGGTTTTTCTACACAAATGGAAAAAACAACTAAAATGCTCAATCGGATGGAAAAGACAGCAACAGAGAGACAACCTAAAACCCTCAGCTAAAACGGAAAGTGCAAGCTAGCAGTTAGTGGTGAGGAGCTGTGACAGCCAAGTGTCTCTGGCACTGGGGATTGAGCGGGATCGAGTTGCCGAGCTTCACAGCTTCTGCTTGTGTTAGTTTTATCCACGTGGAGATTGGCACTTCAGATATGCAAAATCCGCAGAAGGGATGTGCTTTTGGAAAAAAGGACACAGGCCGGGGATTCATCATCATCTTCTCTGCAGTTAACTTAATTTCCAAGATGTCAGCGCTCAGAGCAACAAGATCTATCGATAATAATGACCTCTGACTGTAGACAAACAAGGACGTACTGTATTTTCCTGTGACAACACCAACTGGTTTATGAAAGGATACGTTCATAGCAAACCTACCAAAGCTGACCTTGGTAGGTTTAAACACCTGTCATTCAAGCAAACAAACCCCAAAACATGCTTCTAATATCTCCTTAGAGTTTTAAACATGTCATTAATAATTGTATGAGAGGGAATACCCTAAATTGTGTTGTAAAATGAAAACGAGCAAAGCTAGAATGTTTTCTGTTATAGCTTTTTGTGTTTGGCTGCAAAATGTTCACAAGTGAGCATAAGCAGGATTCAAGATGGAAAACACATCTATTGAGGTCACAGTCGGGGGGTAAACACACTCTTTGCTATTAAATATTCCATCCTACCAGCTGTTTGCCTGCCACTTCCCAAGGAGCGTAAGCCACATTTGTGCAGAGGACCACTGGAAAAATGTGAAATTGCTGGATCAATAGTAGACTATCAATTACATGCTCAACAACAGCCGTCAGCAGTATGACACGATTAAGGTCAACTAGTAGAGAAAAATACTGTATGACTCTTGCCAACATGAACACAGATACAGTAAAAGATGTTACCTGACTGTCTTTTCTTTGTTTTTCCCAAAGGAATGACACAGGAGTATTTGTGTCTGACATTGTGAAGGGAGGTTTGGTGGACACTGACGGCCAACTGATGCAGGGCGACCAGATCCTGTCAGTCAACGGCGAGGATGTCAGGTCGGCCACTCAGGAGGCCACGGCTGCACTACTCAAGGTTCGTCTGGCCCTCAGGAGCAAGTGAATGACAAGTCAGCTTTAAACTTTGTTGGATGACCACATTAAAAATAATGTTCCCTGTGTTGCAGTGCTGCGTGGGGCCTATAAAAATGGAAGTAGGGAGGTTCAAGGCAGGCCCCTTCCACTCTGAAAGGAGGCTGTCTCAAAGTAGTCAGGTAATTAACTGGAATTATGAACGTTGAATAGAAATCGCTATCATCTAGTCCTTGAAAGCCAGGAACACAAACACTGAATGTCTTTGTTTCAGATGGAGGAAACAGGCAACTCCAAGGTGGCCTCGCAGTGTTCAGAGTCTGGAAACCTCCCCGATGACCCTGACACACAAAGCAGGAGACCAGATTGTAAGTAGCCTCAGAACTGAGATAAATCCATGAAGCATACGAGTTAGGCAGCTGTAGGAAACATATAAATAAGCATTTTTGGAGAAGGCATCTACAGAATTCTGGCAATCAAGTTTTTTTTTTTTTTAAGTTTTGGCAGATGTCTTTTATTTTCCAGATCAATTTTAAAGTTTGTACCACAGGTGCACCACTACCCTTTGTTCTAAACAGGAGTAAATGCATGTATTGTTTCTCCACCTGCAGCTTTTTTCTCCTGCCAAAACATTTCCTTGCGCCCGTTGTCACAGATCAAAAACAAAGAAAAGAAAAATAGAAAATGGATCACTACATTCACTGTTTTCTCACTTTCCTCTCAAGGCCTCCATAGACATCCTGACAATTTGCACGTTTGCTTCCTTACAGCTCCGGAGAATCAGGACACCAGAACAGTCGAATTCACTAAAGGTCCCAATGAATCTCTGGGTATCAGTATAGCAGGTGGCGTTGGGAGTCCTCTGGGTGACATACCCATCTTTATCGCCATGATGAATCCCGTCGGCGTGGCTGCTCAGACCCAGAAGCTCAAGGTATGAGATTTACGCTCCCTCTCAGTAACGTCAATGCGAAAATTTGCATAGCAGCAGTTCTTTTGTGGGATTTGATATGAATCTCACTTATTCTTCACAGTGATGTCATTCCCACTCACTCGATTCAGATTGTGAATCTCAAGTCCTCCAAAAGGTCAAGAGCCTACAGCCTTTAGCAGTGACCTTCGCAGTAAAACAACAATTGTAGCTCTGTGTGACGCAGACTGGAGGAGGACAATAGCCATTGCTAACATGGGATAATAAATCTCCCACTCCTGCATTCAGATCATTAAGCCTACAGAAGGGCTCATTGAAATGAATAGGGTGGGAGTCTTGAATAGTATATTCACGCTGCTTTATCTTTTCAGCCGGAATGAAAGATGAGAACGCGGCTTAATGAAATTACTCAGCTGAACACGAGCATGGTCTTTACTTTTGTATGGTGCTTGGGATTAAATTTTCTAATAGTATTAGCCAGTGTCTCACATCCTGTTATCCTGCAGACTTCCTCCAGACTTTGTGAAGTAACACTGAAAACCTTTCAGAGTATCTCTGCTCTGCATCTGTTTCTGAACTTTTCGCTGCTGAAATAGTTTTTTTTTTACTGAACTTTCACTTTTCCAGATTGGGGACCGCATTGTCAGCATCTGTGGAACCTCTGCTGAAGGGATGAGCCACTCACAGGCTGTCAACCTGCTGAAGAACGCCACGGGCACAATACAGCTGCAGGTTGAGAAAACACACATACAAACACACACTTGTTCTCTCACCCTTTGTGTCCTCATTAGATAAACCCAGAGACACAGTTAGATAATCTGCAGTGGAACATGTACTCCATTCTTTACTTTATCTGCGTACAAGGTTTTACCTGAAAAGAACAGTCGAAGGCTGCCAGCGGCAGACTTTGAAGTAACATAAAACTCGGTTCCCTCATCCACCACTACCACCATGCTATCAGTCTTTATCTTGCAAGTGTAGCATGCCATAAAAGTGTTGCCATGCACCTGTAGGTGGTTGCGGGCGGTGACGCCACAGTGACGGGTCCCTCCCAGGAGCAGCAGGCAGCTGGAGGTCTTACACCCAGCTGCATCTTCCAGGATGACATCGGGTACGAACTGGTTGCTTTTGTTGTGTCTTAGCACTGTAACGTTGCATTCAATCAATGAAAGTGTAAAAGAGACGGTTTCCGTCAGTCAGAGTACATATTTTTCTTTACCTATAGTGCTATTCATCCATTTGGTGTGAGTTTGTGAGATATCAGCCGCAGAGATGTCTGTCAGCTCTCCAATATAATAGAGCTAGATGGCACTCGGCTTGTGGTGCTCGTCCATGAGTATACGCACGCTTCCTTCTGCGTTATGATACAGTGTAGGTTGTAGAAAGAAAATAGTTCCTACGTGAAACTGCTCACAACAAGGTATGTGGATTTTCTTGAGAAACCATGCCATGACTTTTGAATGCAGACAGGCAGACATCTCTACGGGTGATATCTCCAAAACAATCTAGATTGATGAATAGTGCTCTGATAAGAGGAAAAAGGTAAGAACAAAAAAAGAAAAATCAGTCCCTAACTGTCTCTGTCTTCCACCAGCCCTCCTCAGTATAAGACCATCACTCTTGGAAGAGGGCCAGACGGACTGGGTTTCAGTATAGTCGGAGGGTACGGCAGCCCACATGGAGACCTGCCTATCTACGTCAAAACAGTTTTTGGAAAGGTATGTGACAGATTGCTGCATTTTATATTTACACAATTAACCACATTGTGTGTTATTAACCCCTTCCTTGCATGTGTGTGTGTGTGCTTAGGGGGCAGCAGCAGAGGATGGCCGTCTGAAGAGAGGAGACCAGATCATGGCCGTTAACGGGCAGACTTTAGAAGGTGTCACACACGAAGAAGCTGTTGGCATCCTGAAGAGGACCAAAGGAACCGTCACACTCACTGTGCTATCATAGTCACACATATGCAAACACCCACAAAACACACACTGTCTTCACTACTTTTCTTACACTTTGTTGCACCCCACATCTATACAGACTGAAACTTTGAAGGAGAAACACACCTCGCAGGTGTGACCAGCGATATTTCACAACTAGAAAACTGTGCACACAACCATACACTGATAATCATGAAGAAACTTATTGCTCAATGTAGCTTTGAACACTGTGATTAAGCCGACGGCTGAAAGGAACTTTTCTCACTGAAACGATAAACTGAAAATAGTATGTCAGGAAGATATATGAATTCACGATTTTCAGTTTTAACTAGTTAGGCTATATGAATCTCAAAGAGGTTGTAAATAGTGTTAGAAACCATAGCTCAACTCACATACATTCCATTGCTATGGTATGAAGTATTCACGCAACATTGTCGCTCAAGTATTTAGCTGTTTCCTGTATTGAAATGAATGGATTTTCAGATCATTATTTCATTAGTATTTTACAACAGACAACTCTCCAAACCCATTTCTGAATATTTCCACAGAACAGAGGCCTATTTTTCAAGGTTTTTTTACAGTCTGGGGTCTACTTACATGTATCTACTTAGATGATATGGCATGGAAATGCCCTTGAGGCAATTGGCAGATTAGTAGGATTTAGCTAATGGCCATATTAGCTGACAAAAGCATTATTTTGTCTTTTTCATTGCACTGCTGTTGGCAAGTCACCATACTGATTTTCCTGAGAAGCTGATGCTGCTGTAACTGGTGTTAGTCAACTTTTATCATGAAGTCACTGTTGTTTTAGCAAAATTGGCCAAGAGAGCATTTTTTAAGTGCTAAGGGCTAGAAGTCTGATATTGTAAATACACAGTGTGTTAACACTTCCCTGAAGGGAAAGATGTGAAATCCTTGATGTCTTGGTCCTTAATCGAAGAAGTGTGGTGAGTTCACACTTGACTGGATGAGGGAGTGTGTATGTGTGTGTGAAATCTTGTGTGAAATGCTGGACCCCATTACGTAAACCATTACATTTTAGGGTGAAGACTTAGGTTAGGGTGAGTGTATTGGATAGAAGTGGTTAGGATTTGGCTCTAGGAAATGAATGGAAGTCTATGTAGTGTCCCCAAAACTGATGAAAACAAGGGTGTGTGTGTGTGGAGGTGTGTGTGTCCTACTCACTGAAAAATAGTGCTGCTAAAGCCGATATACGTATAAGGTATTATGTCACAGTATTTTAATTTTTTAAAGTGTTAATTCCCGTTCACTTGATGAAAGTGAATGGCAAAGTAAATCACCTCCTTTTCTGTCTGGAATGGATGAGTAGTTTAACTTGTCAGGTGATTATATAATGGACCTGAGCTCAGTCTGACCTCATTATTTACCCAGATTGAAGGCATCAACAGTAATGTGTAGTTTCCAAAGTCATTAGGCGTGTTTTGTTTGGTCTAGTTTCAGAAAGTTGTCTGTTCTCTGTCTTATCACCTTAAATATGTTGCTCTAGTACTGTCAAAGTGACAGTATTGAATTTATTCACACTGAATTAAATAAAAGTGACCTTTGGATTCAATAAACGTGCATTCGCTTGTGCTTTATTGCTACTTGTATTCCTAAACCAGACAGCATTATTATTTCACCATTCTCTTCCAGTAATTGACACGAGTATGAGTTAAGCACATAATTAAATCCAGCCAGAAAAAATGTCTTGTTGAACCTCAGCAGAGCGACTATAAACTTGGATATAAAAATATAATGTTCTTAAATGAAATGCAGGGCAACTTTCCAAATGCACCAGCTGTTAGTCAATCTAACTGCTCCTTACTGAACACTAGGTCTGTTGTACAGTATACATCACATCTGCCATACATCACCTAAATACATTTTCTATCTGGGAGATAAAAGCAATTTACTGTCGCCGGAGGTCACATTTAACTGAAAAGGCGAGCGGATCTAAATCAGAGGCTACAACAAGTCGAAATGAAATGTACATGAACAAAGATTTATAGAGAAAGGATAATTTGGCGATGTGGAACAGCAGCGTATGCTCTTTCTTCAATAGACTCTCTGTTGTCACTTGAGACTTAATAAAGCCTGGATTGAGAGAGGCAGAGCTCTCCATTAAAATATGGCATCCCATCTGTCTGTTCACTGACAAGCACAGCTGCTTCACAGGCTGTCACATGGTTTGTGTTGAGTCCTGCGCATGAAGTCGATTTCTTAAGTCGGTTTACAGCAAAACATCGGGGCTCCCAATTAATCACATGAGTCACACAAGACCTTTGAAGTCCTGTCTAATGAGGTCTGATGATGGTTCAAATTCACTGGGCTACATATGCTCAACTGTTGGGTGACTCTTTAACCCTGAGGCCAAGACCCAACACAGTTACCTGCAGCTGCTGCTAGCAGCTAGCCCTTGCCTGCGCCTGACAGCTGAGCTCCCCTCAAGCACCTGTTGTTTTAATGGCCCCAGTGGGTTTAAAGGTTACCCAGCCTCCCTCCCCATGGTTCAGGAGACGCTGGTTGGTTTACCTAAGGCTTGTCTGCACAAGCCTTTCAGATGCGAGATCAGATGTTACCATCGTGCCACGCTTGGCTTGAATGCGGGGAAATGGTGTAACGTTTCCGCAACAGTGGCGCCAAAGCTGAATCCCTTTAAAAGACTGAATTATCAAGATAGCAACCAAGCCTCTATGTACATTTTCAAGGGATTTTCCCATGAATGAGACTTCCTTTTTGACCTCATAAAGAAGAGTTATAACAAAGACACTTTTTATGTCCTGCTGCACACAAAATGTCAACTGCGTAACTAATGCGTTTGACCACGCAGCTTGATGCAGCCCATGAAATCAGCCTGTCGCCGCCTGTTCAAACATTTCAGAGCTCAGTATCGTCATGACTCATGCTAGCTCCACACTGGCCACTAAGAGGTTAAGCAAACAGAAACCTTTAGTTGATGATTGGGCCGTGATGACTCGGCAAACATACCTATATGGGACACCATCATGGCGGTCTAAATGTTAAAAAGAGGTTCTACTAAATTTTTTGATCAGGGAAAATAAGGACAAGGTAGTGGAGATTATTTATCATTCCAATCAGTTCAAGCAGATTTGGTTCAGGCTTGAAAGCAGGGAATTTCTTTGGAAATGCAAGAATTTCTCACGAGTTATCATCCAAGAAATTTGGCCACAAACTTGTGCTAGACCCGCAAACCATCAACGACATGCTTAAAGTGGGTTTCTATCATCCATTCCGTGTTAGCGTATCAACAAACATCAGTGTAACTAATACTTTGATAAGGGTTCAAATATATTATGAGAACAAATGAAGCAGAGCACTAAAGTCACGCTTGTTTTGGCATCGGATGTTTCTTAAATGTTTCACAATCACTGGCTCGTTCACACTTGCTGCCGCAGATCCCTCCAACAGCCAACCTCCTCCACATGTGGTATTATGATTTGTTGATATGACAGACAGTATTGTTTATCTGTGTTTATTAGCGGGATTAGCTCTTTCAGCAGAATTTTAAGCCATTCGGAAATGTCACTTGCTTGACACCACTTTCTCTGATGGAGGAGTGTTTGGGTCTTGCTACAGATAAAATTGGACCTGACAGAAAAATCCCCTCATTTATAGACATGCTAGCGGCAATCTAGGGATGGAAATGTCAGTCAATCCAAGACTTACATCCAGATTGAACATATCTCGACCCATACTAAAAGGGATGGCAAGAAATTCCGTACAGACATTCATGGTCCCCAGAGAATAAACCTCACTGACTTACAAATATCCATGATGCCCAGAGGATTAACCCTTAAGACTTTGGAGATCCCCTGACTTTTCCAGCCTGTCATAGATTTTGACTTATTCTTGAAATAATCTCTACAGCTACTGGACATTAGTGCAACATTTTGTAAAAACCTTCATGGTCCCAAGAGGATGAATCACACTGACTTTTGTGATCCCTTGACTGTTTGTCTAACAACACCAGCAGATTGACATTTCTGCTTTTTAGTGACCTGTCTTGCCAGCTATTGGGTGGATTGTCTTAAAGTTTGATACAAATGTCCTTGATGCCCTGAGGATGAACCATTGAGACTTAGGTGACCCCCTTACTTTTCCTGTAGCTGTAGCTGTAAAGATTTTGACTTATTATTTAAATGAATCTACTGGACAGATGGGTAAAACATTCATGGTCCCCAGAGGGTGAACGCTTTGGTGATCCCCTGACTTTTCCCAAGTGAAACCATTAGAATTACATTTTGGGTTTTTTTTGGTGAAATCTCAACAGGAATTGGATGGTTGCCATATTTTTTTTTTTTTTTTTACACATATTCATGTCCCCCTCAGGATGACCTAAAATGACTTTTTGTCTTGCTCAAAACTGGCAGCTCACAGAGGCAAGTCCTCACTTGACGGTATGAGGAAAGTGAGTATTTTCACAAGTTGTTTTTCTTACAGGTGCTAAAATCATTTTGCCATTCTCAAACCTGCCCTGACAAATCAAACTGTCACAAAGAACCCACACATCATTGAGCAGATGCGCTTGACACAACAACATCATTCATCTCCTGTATCTGATCCACCTTGTGGTCTCTTCAACGTCACGGAAAAAAGCCAGCTACCTTTTGATCGGACATCTCCTTTACATGGCGTGTGTCCGTTTGTCTTGGAGAACAGAGGGCGCCGAAAGGTCATCTTTCCCAGCTTGCCCTCACAATGATGCACTCATGCATGCGCAAACTAGCAAACGTAATTAAATTTCCACTGCGGCGGTGAGTGTAAAATTGCTGCTGGATGTAGACGCTGCTCTTTCCCTTCAGCAGCTTTGAAGGAAGGAGCTATTCAAACAGGTTTCTGAGGCAATCATTTGACCTTTCTGCACGGTGACTCTGTTGCCTCAAGTCTTTACTTAGCTGTCAGAAAGATTAGCACATCACAGGCGAGCACAATCCTCTGCATTGTTTGAGTCAGCAGACATTAGTTGCTCTTTAACACACCTTCCTCAGCGCAGCGGTGTAACTGCAAACAGATTGGGTGCGAGTGTTTGTGGTAACCGAATCTGGAGACAAATGTGACATATCTCATTGAACGTATCAGTATCATTTAATGACTAATTAAGATTGGAATGAGGGGAACCAACTCATCGTGCAAGTTCCTTGTTTTTATAAGATTAGTATGCGCGATAAAACTTTATTAAAGTGACAACAGCAGTCGATGAAGGAAATTTTCCTCCAGACTGATAAACAAGTCTCACAACTTAAACTGGGGATGAGGAATTATTGTTGGGAGGATTATAGGTAGCGAGGCAAAAAAACATTTTGCATGACAAGTTGTTTCCACCCCTGCTTATATGAGCTTTTCATTTGTTTACTCTGCTTTTACATATCTCACTCCGGTGTCTTGTTTCTAGAACAAACAAAAAGATATAACCATCCTCCTGTATTTAGACAGTAACCATCCTATTTTTCTGAGTAAACAGTCGAGATGCAAACAAACACATACTTTCCTCCCTCTTCCATAACCCCAAATTATCCCAGAGTCATACTTTGCAAGCAGGAAGCTGGATGTTATCGTGATTTACAGTGGGGTTTTCCTCATCGCAAGGAAAGCTGCAGCTCGGCACACAGTCTTCGCTCCTTTTTAAAATAAAGCTGGGAGTTAACCGATGACATCATGCGAGATCGGATTTCCTCCTCACCTTTGGCGTGTTTGCACAAAGTGGAGCGTGAAGGCTGAGGACCGTGTTTACACAGACAACAGAGCACATGTTCAATAAGGGAACACCAAACACTAACATTAACTGTTTGACGTTGAACCTTTAAACTGCAGTTATTACATGTTAGCAATACAAACAGTCGACTCAGCTCAGACACTTGACAGCACAGCAGACGAGACGTTAACGACCCGTCTCATACAGTAAACTACACTCCATCTGACCGTCCGTCTGATAACAGGAGGCTGCTGCTGCATCAGGCCACCGCTTCTCTTGCGTGTCTCTCCTGGTATGTTTGCATTTCAGTTACAGCTACGAATTACATCACCTCGGCTGAGGCCTGATAAGGCAGGAGTGTGTAATCATCCTTTTATGAGCTGTGTGTAAAGTAATGCAGTGACACAGCCGCTGGGAAATGTTTGCAGAGCTGAGGGTGGACTCACCAATGTTTGCCTGTGTGAGGTGCACATGTCTGACCTTGCGGAAGGACGCGGCTGCGAGGCTGTTGAACCAGCATTCACGGACGCATCAATAAGAGCAGCATTCCCTCATTTTAAAGGTCCAGTGCGTGGGATTTGGGAGGATCTGTTGGCAGAAATAGAAGTCAAGTAGAGAGTACAATCACCTGAAACTAATTATCGTGTTTTTATATCATCAGATATACAGATACACTAAAGCCAGTCCACAGCCATGCTAGCGTCTCTATATGCCTGAAGTACTGTGGTGCTTTCAGCTAAATGCTACAAACATAATCACAATGACAGTGCTATCACGATAATGTTTATGTGATATAATTTTGACATGGCCGCCATCTTTGTAGTTGTTCAGACCAAAAAGGACACATTTAAATAAGAGAAGGCGTTTGCATTGGTGGGCATATTACTAGGTAGCTACGTGGCTAGGTCGCTGAAATACGATCCAGGAAGTCAAGTTTGTGAAACTGTTTTATGGGTTCAAGACTTACCAGACACCTACGCACTATAAAGTATTTTATAATACTCTGAAGTGAGATTTTACAACTCTAGAAAGTTATCACCACAGCAGTTAGACTATTGTATCTTACCTAAATTACTTAAGCTTTGCAAGAGTTTTGTCATAAACCATGAGAAACGTGTTGACTAGTGGTGGCACCAGACAGACGATCAGGAGATCATCGAAGTCACTATTCATTCAGTTAATTCTGTCTGAAACGTAAAACATGTGCATGAAATTTCACTGTAATCCATTCAGTGTTGGTTAAGGCATTTTTTTTTATGGTGGCGCTAGAGAAAAAATCTTGGGATTACCAAAATCTATAGGGTTCTTCCTCTGGGAACCATGAATATCTGAATGAAATTTCATGATAATCCGTCCAATATTTGTAAGTTATTTCCCACAAACCCGCAACCTTACGGCGGCTCCATAGGAAAAGTGTTGGGATCACCAGTCACCATCAGTAGGGATCTTCCTCTGGGAACCATTAAAGTAAATGCATTGGCGATCCATAGTTGTCGAGATGTATCTATGTGAACTAAAGTGTTCAGACTGACAGACATCATCCAGTGTGGCTAAAAACACAGGACTGTAACCTACACGAAGGTCTCGCAAACACACTGCACTGTGCTCGTTCCACATTCATTATTGGTCCATATTGACTGCCGTCTCTCTGCATCGCTGGTTAAAAAACAGAGGCCCCCTATTGATTTTAAGGCAGGATGGAAAAATGAGCCAGCGATGAAAGCCCATTTACGCCTCTGGGCACCGCTGCTGTTCGAGCCCATTTTCCATCTTCGTTCAGCAAACCTGCCCCTGCCATTACACCGAAACGAGTGTCAAATCAAGTGAAGCACCGTATATAAGCTTTTCTCAAAGTGCTACTTGCTCAGGTTCAGACTTGAATGTGTAACTTTTGATTCATGCCGAGCTCCCTTTATTATTCTGCGGATGACACTTTGAGAGCTCCTGTTATCAAACCCACAATTACATGTCAGGCTTTAACCCCTATTTATGACTGGGGTCACAGTCGCTGTGAATTTTAAAGTGAGGTGGGAGGGTGAGACATACGTCATCTGAGGCTGTCGACTGTTGAAAAATTAGAAAATTACTCTGTCATATTCAAACATGTCGTCCCAGAGAGCTCTCTGACGTGTTTGATCTGGCACGTTACCAAGCCATTACTTGCATCATGCAACCATTATCTCACCTGAGCCTATAATTGTCCTCAGCCTGGAACAAAGGCGTTATAAAGCCATAAATCCAGCCTCAGTGGACTTATTGAGCAGTTTATCCCTTTAAAGCTTGAAAGGTATATTTGCGCCTCTCTATTATCATCACCTTATCTGTTTAGGTGGGGCTTCAGTGATGGTTGAAGATGCCAAACAATGCTGGTGAGGTGTAAACAACTAACAACATGTACTGCAAGAGCACGTTTCATGAAGTAAGCGTTAAGAAGACACTGCTTCAAAATGCATTACAAGCTTTAAAGGATCACAGTTAGGAAGCTTCCAAACTCGACTGTGACTCGACAATATGTTTTCCTTTCTGTCCAACAGAAGCAATAAATTAAGCTGCCATGTGCCGAAACATACCACTGCTGTGACAGTACTTAAGGCGCTGCACTTTACATCCAGCTCTCCTGCTCCTCTGCTTGATTTATGAGGACTTCCACCTGCCCCCCGAAACGAGAACCACAACAGGCCGAGCGCAGACCTCAGCAGCGCTTTAAGACATGTTTAAATGACCCTGCAGGTGAACGTGTCCCCGCGGTTCATGTCTGGTTCGTGCTGGTAAAGTGTTTGCTGCCGCTGCACATTGTTTCTCCTCTTTGAGATCACAGATGCCAGATAGCTCAGTTGGCTGACTGGCTTTTTTATTATTTTCTTTTACTTCCTGAGTGGATTCCAAGCTTTAAACAGGTGTAACCATGTCCTCTAGTCATTGTAAAAATCAGGCAAAGAGGGAACAGAAGCGTGTTCACTCTGCACAGGCTTTCATCTACCCTGCTGCACATTTGAAGAAACAGCCAAAGGTGCTGCGATGGTTTAATCTCAGACTGGCTGTGTGCCGTGCCTCTGGTGCCACTGTCACATGAGCGATAAAGAAGGAAATGCAACTGGGTGACAATGCTGCACTCCTTTAAAGATCAGGACACATGCTTGAGTTTGGCTTATTCTGCAAATGCACCTCAGGGGAAAATATTTTAAAAAGGCTCTTAAAAATGTGTACGCATGACGAGAACATGGAACGGCGAAGCTTGGAATTTTAAAATGAACACCTGTCAAGTCAAAAACAATATAAGGAACGCTGCCGTGTATGCATACATGCTTATTAAAGCGCCGTATATCATTCTCACATCCATATGCAGCTCTCCTGCAACGCTAGTGTCAAATATCTGCATGTGAACAGTTACTCTCAAGCTCTCCTGAACAATAAAATGGCCCTCAGCTACAGCTCAGCTACTTCTGGAGCACTCCCAGTTGTTTGATCGAGAGCAGATTCACTCAGCGTACACCTGAGAAAATGTCAAAAGCCCAAGTGTCGGCCGCCTACGTTCATGTTCATCGCACCGAAGCTGTAGGGTATTCAAGAAAAAGCTTTCTATCAGACCTGCATGAACCTGTCATTCGCAGGCACCTGAGCTGATTTGTGCATTCCTGATATGTTGCTGTGTTGAGCTACTCTCCTGCGGGCAAATCAAACGACGGAGTTGTTTAACGACAATGCCGATCTGATTAGTTTTGGATAAATTCCCACCTTACTTGGAAGATTTACTCATTGAGTTCCAGGACAAACACAGACACTGGCCCAGTCAGTGTTGCTGTTGTGAGAGCGATAAAGTCAGCACATTTTTGTTTGGTGCGAGCCGACAACAGACATGGCTGCGGGGGCCTCGCGAACACATGACATCATTAGCGGGCTTGTTAACACGACTGGACAAGCTTCGTTTCACCGGGGCAAGGTCATCGACATATGTTTACATCCTTTAGTATGTGCAGTTTACAGGTAGAAAATCAAAAAATTGTCACAGATACCTCGTTGCAGTGGCGGACTCAGGATGTTTGAAGGTCAGGGGCGGAAACATAATAAGGGCACCAGCGCGCAAAAACTGCACTGAAAGGGCACCCTGGAGGGCACTTTCACAGCAGTTTTGCCTTTGGTTTCTTGTCATTTTTGACTTTCAGCTAGACTCCTTGTTGCAAATTTATGTTGAGAAATGAGCATTTCCCTTAGTAATGACTTGTGATTTGCATAATGTGTTGTCTTTCTGTGAATAGCTTGTGTAAAACTCGTCTTTTTTTCATGTAAATGCCAACGTGCCCAGGGACGAGTGGTCTTTGTAATTCAGACCATTTTGCTCCACTTCAATCAGCATTCAGAAAACGCCTTTATTCAGCTCCTTTGCATCAATTTAGCAAAATGCGGGCGGTAAAATGTTGTAGCTGTGTGCACTTGTTTATCGCGGGAAAACAGATTTACGGAGCTCCAGCATGTTCATGCTGAGGTAACCTCCGCATTCATGTACAGCGCTACGAAGTGTTTTCATCTGAAGATGGAATGTCAGCGTCTCTGCAACAAAAGAGAAATATTTTTGCAAAGCCTCGCAGCCATGCATCCATCCTCCCACTGTTTTCAGAAGTGGGCTGGAGAGGAATCCCTGCAATGTCGCATGGCTTGCCAAGACCTGGAGATTCCCCATGAATTTCAATTTTCAACACTTCATGGAGAAAGAGCCAGACGTTGCAATATACATTCTGACTTCAAATCAACATTGGGATAAGTTTAAAGGTGCAATATGTGAAGAATTGGACACCTGTCAAATTCAAAACAAACAGGGGTCAGCATGTTGCTAACTGTAGCTGCCTTTAGCTGTTTAGCTCAGTTAGCCATGCAGCTAGCGGTCTGGACCAGGGCTAGCTGGTTAGCATGCTAACTTCAGCAGTGTCTCTGCGACACAATACATAGACACCATAACATCAAAACTGAAATTTCTGCACCTTTATCACAGAAAACAGGAGCAGTTTGTAAATTGGGGTCATGGCAGCCAAATTCCTCTTTGATGCCATCAGGAAGGATTCGCTGGATCTCTGCAGGATTATAATAATGTGAAAGGTTTGGAACTTTTCCTATGCAAGTGTAAATGGATGAGGAAATGTTCCTTAGAGCCATTAGCAAAGTAATTCACAGCCGAATGGATTCACAGTTTTACAGGCCAGGGAAATCTATCTTGCTCTTCAAGCACTTTCACCCTATCAGCAATCTGCTCGATCGTTTGTCTTCATTAGTCTGTTACAACACCCTCACCTATGTGGCTGCGGCACTCGAGAGGGAAGGTGCGGAAGGAGGGGGGGGCAGAACATCCAGTCATCTGACTACATAAGCTGTCAGTGTGTCGTGCACCGGTGATTCAAATGATGATCTGTGCAGAGGCAATCATTAACGCAAACTGCCAGCAGCAGGGGCAGTTATCAGTCTCTGCAGCAGTTGCTACACACTGCGTTTTAAAGCTGGTGTCACCTTGGCCGGCCTGCACTGTACTATCGACTGCACTGATCAACACGGGCCCACTCGAAACTTAAACTTTATAAAACTGTATCTGCAGCGCTGGCGATTTAAAAAAAGACAGTAGGTGAACCACGTCACTGTAATACACTGCCCTGACAGCAGCAATCTCCTGAGTCCTATCAGTAACAGCCTGCTAAGAGGCTTTACTCCCCCCCCCCAGCACAAAGAGCTGTCTGTTAGGCCAGAGAGGCATCCCAGGAGTCGGAGGAGACAGGTGGCTATCCCCACAGGGTATGTATGTGGGGGCTGGGAGGCTGAATGCTGGAGTAATCAGAGACAAGTCAAGACAAAAGCACGGCGTTATTTCAGCGGTGTGGGTTTCCAACTGTTGAATGTCTGGGTTAAATGTTTTGGTGGAGAGGAAAGGCACAGCAAAGGATTCTTTATCATTTAAGCTCAGCGTGGCGCACTGGGCTCAGTTAGTAGCAGTTTGATAGCAGTAATCACATTTGCTGAGCATCAATGAGAATATTTACCATTTTGTTATGTTCCTCATACATTTGACAGTTGCTAACTACATTCCCCAACATGAATGTAGCTTTTGTGCACATTAACAAATCAACGTCTTTGGTTGATTATCATGGCACCAATTAAGGGGATGAAAATTGTGGACGTGCTTCAGACTGGAACTCAAACTCAAATGTCACATGGTTCCTAACTCACCACGAGGAAACTCTCTGCCGCTGTTCCTGCAGATTTACACCCTGACTTTTCTTCTTGCATGCTAACTCTCAGGTAGATGGGTTCCTGACGGTAATTCAAACCTTCCGTTATTACACTGTGCGGTGGAGACCATCCAAATCCTGCTCGAGTAGAAATGATCTTGTGTTTTCACTGAAGCTCTCGATTTGAATGAGGGGGCTTTAAGAGGTTGCCAAGGAAGCCCTGCCAGTTTTGCATCCTAATCCCCAAAGATATTAGAGGTCCTTTACCTCTTAGACCAAAGCACTTGAGCGAAAACTTCAAGGTCCAGTTACACCACTTTTGAGATGCAGAGGGGGGGTTTTAGTGACAAGTTTCGAGGTTTGAACTTGGATGGCCCTGGTAGCTTTTTGTTCACCCACCAGTGACAACAGGCAAGAAAAAGAGGATTTTATTTATTTCTCAGAAGTGAATGGCGAATCCCAATTTGTGCCAAATTCTAGCACATCAGGGCTGAAAGGACTGACAAGACGCATCGTGGTGATCAGATAGAAACATTCAGAAGACAGAGAATGAGCGGAAACACCGCAAATTACTGTGTGATACAAAAACCAGATGACAGCGAAGAATGTGTCTTGTTAGGCCACAGTAGGATTATAAAACAACTGTGGATTCTATTGATTGGCCCCAAAATGGTAATATAAGATAAATAGCTGGGCTGTAAGTTTTAGATTATACGACTAATTTCCCAACAG
Source organism: Pagrus pagrus (assembly GCF_965226575.1). NCBI lineage: Eukaryota > Metazoa > Chordata > Actinopteri > Spariformes > Sparidae > Pagrus > Pagrus pagrus. The sequence continues at coordinate 13,940,065 of NC_140204.1, read as the reverse complement.
GACATCACACAACAGCGCAGTGCCACGAGAGGACCATGGGAAGGTTTTGTTGCTTTGTAGGACAGTTTCGGGGGGGTTTCGCAATTTGCCCCTTCCCAAGAGGATCACGTCTCTTTCCCAGGGAGGATGACACCTCATAAGAGAGTGCAGACAGAGCGACATAATGACAAGAATGTTGCGATACTCTCGTGAAGACAGACGCGCAAATTCAGAGAAAGGGTCAGAACTCATGGGTGGAAAATAGCAAATTGATGGAAGGACTGCACAGCCTTGTTCTGACTAAAGAGCTTAAGGGTACGGTAACTGTATTATGAAATTCCTCAGCAGAATTCTTAACGAGAAGTACCTCTAGTAAACACAATAAACATGAGTCATCAGTCAAGTCATGCTTCTTGACCCCTAAGGGTCAATTGATTGTGACGCTTTCCTGTTGACCCCAAACTGCCCTCAGTTGACCTGAATGAGTGTCCAGGGAATTACAAAGCAGCCATCCACAGGGAAACATTATGATCAAGCATGTTTGCCAACCAAAGGGTAGCCCCAGCCGTGCTGCTTTAACGGCACAGGGTCATCTTGTTGCCAAGAAACGCTTGAAAAGATTGTTGACACTTTGGCTTTATGCTGCCTGTTGCAGGGAGGGTTTCCCATCCGCACGGGTTGAGGAAATAATCTTAACAGGCTGTGTCCAGCTTTCTAACTACCTTATTTCACTTTTCATAATGCCACAACTTCTGTAGCTTTCAAAGCAACCGTGATGACATATTTCGCTCAGTCTCTTTCATGGCTCACTACTTTGCTGTCAGAGAGTAGCAAAGTTCAAAAGCTCTGGCAGGGTCAGTGCCTTCTGTAGAAGCCCCTTTGATTCCTAATATAGCCACGGAAAAGGCTTCCTGGCCCGGATAGAAAGAGAAAAAGGGAGTGAAAAAAGGGGGATCAAATGGGATAGAGGTTTGTTTTGTTCTCTCCTCTCTATCTGTTGAAGTATCCTGGCTGATGTAGCCTGCTGTTTAATCTCAGCTGGCTCGACGGCTCGTCCTGCGGTGGTGTGGTCAGGAAAAGGCAGACATAGCGTACTTTTATAATCCAACCTGCTGTACGACTGTGCATGAATTATTACCAGTTTACAGAGTGGCTGTGATGCCTTCTGAAAGCACTGTTCAGGTGGAAATATGATGTTGGCTCTGAGCAGAGTGAAGGTGAAACTTGCTGATATTCAGAGTAGATGTGATTCTCTTTTAGTGACTATTGGTGACTAAGTAGCCAATCCTTACTTCTGAACATAAAGGACAGGAAATGGATTTCATGGGAATACATCGCAGTTGTTGGGAAATATGTTGACATTAGCAGTGGTCACAGTGTGCAGCTGGTCCCACCAGTTTGTCAAAGTGCTTTCACAAGCAGCCAGTGACTGTGTCTGCATCACAGCATAATTACTGTAAATGAAAAGTCTGGTTTGGTGGAGCGTCTGGGTGTTTAAATATCTTCAAGTCTAAGAAGGGTTTCCTATGTTGTCCTTCTTACTTGTATCAAGATTCGGTTGCAGGAGCTTTATTTGTAAACCAATTACTTTTTGTGTGTTTAGTTCTTAGTATTACTTAACAACAATATCACCTTTTATGTCGATAAGGCAAAATTGTAAGCAAATAGTTGCTTGTTTTACACTTCTAGCAGTTATGGAGCAACATTAGCATACATTTGGAGTTGTGTTTCTGTCCACTTAGTGTCCAATAGTCACTCGCTTTTAGCTCTGTGTTTGGTCTCCACCAACTCCACGGGGAATTATCTGTCTTTTTGGCTGCTAAATGCTCCACTATCCTCACCAGCTAGTCTTTAGCTAGGGGTTATCATCATGAGTGTCATTTGATATGCTATTATAAAAATATTAATTCTATTATTTCTTTTCTGTCTTTGTACTGTGTTGTAGAGATACCTGCTGAAGTTAGCATGGTAGTCAGCTAGCCCCAGCTCGTCTCGGTCCAAAGCTTGTGGGCTAGCAGTGTTAACACCAACACCCTCCCGGTTCTGCTGAACTGCACCGCTAACTGAGCTAACTAGCTAGTTAACAGCAGTCAGCAGTTACCCCAGTGATATGCTGCCTCCATTTGTACTTTGTATGAATCGACAGGTGGCCAATTCTCACATACTGCACCTTTAAGATTCACTGAGCCACTGACACTAAAGACTGTAGAGATTCACATGTAGTCCGTTTCATCCCAAGACATTCCAAAGCACTAGAGGAAAAATGGCCCAGAGTGTCTCATGTGCTGATTTGTAATCTTTATAACTGTAACTAAATCTGATAAATAATCAAGTGCTGCTTGTGTTTATGGTGATTTAAAATAACCCCATGAACTATGCATGGCATGCAGCCTGACCAGCCTGGAGAATCTTATGCTCTCAGACTGGCCACTCTTTGTGTTTGGGTTTCCCAGATGTTTGTGGTGTGATGTTTAGAGAAGCTTCCAACGGGTGTTTTTTCTAAATCTCAGCTGAGACAATTTATGAGAGCAGAGGCACTGGCCATTGTTAATGTCTAATATTTGCACTGAGGGAAGCAGTGCGTTTGGTAACAGCGGTTCCCAGGAGCAGAGAAGTTTCACGAGGTTGTTGGGCAGTGACTCACAGATCCACAGCTGGGCATAGGGCCAATCAAGAGACTCTTGCCTTCCCAAAAAAGACATATTTCTCACATACAAGGCAGACATATATGACTTCCACTTATGTAATAATCTAATCACCATGAAATATTGACTTGGTCTGAAGTTGAACGCCATCAGCAGTGCATAAAGTCTCCTGTGAAGCACCGCATTAGGGTTGTGGTTAACCTTGACATTCATTAAGTATTTTTCCTAGACGAAACAAGATATTCATGCTATGGGACAGGCCGTATTGAGTTTTCCACATCTTCATAAATCTCCCAACATGGAGCTCCTCACGTCTGGAAATGTAATAAGGCTGACATAGTTGATTTAACGTGCTAGATCCATCACAAGTATGAGCTCGACTGCGTAGCACACAGAGCCATCACAAACATTCACTCTGAAGACTTGCATTATCTTTAATTCAGCAGTGATGTTTATAGGGTTCTCTAGTCTATTTAAAGCTGCATGGAAAGTAACAGCACTTGAGAACCCAATGACAGCAAACCTAATTAAACCAGAATTAAGTAACCTGACAATTGTGTATATTTACTTGGTATCTGTGGCTTCCTGTCTCAGGGGTCCGCTGTATCTCTGGCTCTTTTGATCCCCCCTCTAAAACCTACTCCAGTAACCCATATCCTGTATCCTCATTTGGTAGCATGGTGACAGTTTCCCAGATACCAGACGGTATTGGTTTCCCTTCATCCTGTGGCAGAGGCCCAACCCCAGTGTCTAATTTGCTAATGGATCCCTGCTGGAAGCCGCTGTCTCGACTGTACGCAAGTGTAATTATTTGCGCTCAAGTGAAGGAACCGGGGACTAACTAGGAGAATGAATAAATCATTGTTTTGCACTCTGCACCCAAACCCAGGCGAGACTGCAGCTGATTTTGTGTTTGTTTGCTTCCCACAAAGCCTGAATGTCATTCACCCCCAGAGTAGGCTGGCTATAATTGCTGACAGAAGACAAACTTTGAGGGACTTTTCTTTCGCTCTCACTTTCTGAGGGAAACAATTAAATGGAAATACTTTGCTTAGACTGAGATAAAATGTAAGTTTAAGCTTACCACTTCCATTTTCTCAAATGTAACTAGATAATTTGGTGAGAGACAGCACTTTCATGTGGGAAATGCACACGTATAAGGCCAAGGAAAGGCAACTTCTGTTTATGTGTAGTGTACCATGTAGCCCTGAGGAATTTTGACTCAGACGTATTACAACATAAAACTTGCAGGACCTGTTCTGTATGTCCAATTACTTCAAGGCCACTGGCTGAGGTCTCAACATTTTCCCCTGAGGGATATTAGTCATGACATGGCTACATTTGTTAAGACATGAATGTTTGAGGAAGTTGAGAAGAGAACTTTTTGTGATTTTAATTGAATCGCTGACAAGGAAGTCATGCTGCCATTCACTCGGCTCTTTGGTTTAGTGGACTCAGCTTGGTTCAGCTTGACAGGGAGCTTAAGCTTTTTAAAGCCTCTGGGAGGTAGAGATAAGGAAAGGCAGCATAAAACCAAATAAAGCTGCTTTGCACTTGGAGTGAGACAAAGTTACAAGAACGCTTAATGTGCCCAGGATAAAGTGATTATATCTGTCTGGAACTAATGTAACATTAAAAGTATCCAATCTTGTTATTTTGTGTATTTAGTATTATGCAACAAGACTGTCACGCTTTCAGAAAACATCCACAAAGATCCTTCATAAATAGTACTTCAAAATAAGATGAGATCCTATCATGCGACAAAGTGAATAATTGAAGACTAATCCAACAAGGCGGCATTTCCAAAGCCAAGTCCTGATGTCAGCTCCCAGTCTGAGAGCTACTGAAGTACTGTGGCCTATGGCCACTCATTCATTTGCAAACCAAAGAGAGCGAGGTTCTCATCTTTCCTATAATGACTTTCCCTGTATAGTCTGTCTGGAACTTCAATTATCTCATGAAAGATAAGAAGCTAGAAAGATGCTTATAAATGAAAATAACAGAGTGGACTATCAAACAATCTGCATGGCTGGCATTTCAAATCCAATTCTCTTTTATTTTTGATTGGTGTTATTTTCAGTCCCAGCACTGCACTCATGAGCTTTTGGTAACATGACTCCCATCTACGATAATACTAAGTACAGTATGCCGCCCTAAATAATATCCCAAGTGGCATTCCTCTGCTAATAGCTTGGGAACTTTGAAGGGCATAAATAAGCAGCAATTTGCCAAATTTAGAATCTTCTTCCTGGTTTTGTGTTTTATCGAGGGACGTCACAAAGTGAATTAATGAGGGTCATTTTCCACACCACATTAACACAGGGCAACACAATGCCCCACCTCGTTATTAAGAATAAACGATTAACTTAAATTTTCCAAGAAGGAAACCTCCATAATGTTCACTTTCCATCTCATTTAAGATCCCATCATGGGTTCAGTGAACCGTTTCTGGTTTCTAAAAATTGAGAATGACCAAACAGCAACATTAAAACACTTAGACAATCTGAGCAAGAGGAAAATCACAATATATTATCTCATTTCCATGACAAAAATTAACAGCAATCAATAAAAACGTATTTCTTTTAAAAACAGGCAAAGAAATGTCAAAAAAATCAACACGAGGAGTTTAAAGCCAAAACGACAAAATGAATGTACAGCAATGTATAGCTCTCGTTAAACCTACTGTTTTGGCAACGGAGAATTAAAATGAGCCCACAAAGCAAACATGTGTTTCACATATGTCCACCATCAGCAAATCTCCCATCCATCTGGTGTTAACAGGCTCTTGCCTCAGGCCTAAATTATCTATAAGACAATCAAATTGCTTTGGTTTTCAGTCAAGCATCTGTGCTTTGAATGTGCTACTAATCTCGTGTGTGTACTGTACATGTAAGTTCCACTATTGCAGAGGGGGGTTTAGTTTAACCATCAGTCAAAACATGTAAGTAAAAAATAATTAAAAGCTTAACATTTACAGTAGGTGGTGCTCAGAATTTGGCGTTGAAGCAAATTGCACTTGCTGAAACACTTACCACTTTGCCACGTTAAAGAGTTTAGCCTCTTGAATCACTCAGCATGAAATGTCCAATTTTCCAAATGGCTGCTAAATCCTAATCTACTCCTTTACTTAGATCAGCTGATTGTGGTTGACCTAACACAAAGTCGAATTTCCCACAGATAAGAGTTTGCTGTTCAGCTGATGTTGCTACTTTTATTCACTCCAGGCTAGGAAGAATCTGTGAGGAACAAACTGCTGAGGTATTGGATGATCCCACAATAAATAACAATCTTTAACCACAATAGAGCACCTTTTCAATTTAGCTGACCTGCATGGTAAAAATATTAAGACAAAGAATTGTTAAGATGTTTTCATTTGCATGGTGCAGCAGGAGAGTCTCGAGAAAGACAGCTGACTGTCGAGTCTCTTTCTAAGGCCGTCAAATACCACAGAACAAATAATCTTTCTCCAGAATCGCCTGCTGCACCTTTAAGAGGCAATGGTTTCATGAGGTGTGTTCAATCCACATCCTAATAAAGCTGGTTTCAAGGTATAAAACATGAGTCATTTGGTAAGTCTTGCCAACATCTTGGCTGTTGCTAACATGAGAAAAATGTGAAGCATGTGGGAAAAACAAATATTCTGACAGCTGTGTTAATTTGTCAGTGTTAACTTATAAATCTTTCTTCAAAAAACATCTCAGTAGTCTCTGGAACCACCGCGTTTAGCTTATCATTATCCGAAGCAGTAGTATTCATCCGACTCCACCCTGAGTTTCAGTGGCGATTTGCTGAAACCATCACCGTCAATAACCGTTTTATCCACAAAACAGTCCAGATCTGTCGGTGACGGGTTGTCCGAGAGGTCCTCCGCTAGAGTGTCCAAGTAACTACCCACAGACAGGCTGTCGAGCCCGTCGCTGTTACCGTCGTTCAGGCTGTTGAAGCTGCCTCGCAGCGAGGTACCATCCTGGCTGTCCGACAGGCTGTACAAGCTGCCCGTCAGGCTGCCCTCTTGGCTTGCCACGCCTCCTTTGTCTTCGATCATCCAACGGATGGACTCGATGCCCTCGTTGATTGACATCAGCTGCTGCATCAGCTTCACGTCGATGGCTCGCAGATGTGCCTACGAGTTGGAGAAAAATATCACAGTAAGGTTATTGTAATTGTGGATGATCCAGCATTTAAAAGGAATAGTTCAGAAGTGGGAGATCTTGCCAAAAATAGTATCACTGTCCATTTAAATGCTGTAGACTATAGCCAGATTCAAGATAGCCTGGCATAGTTTAACATTTTGGGAAATAAGTTGGTTCACGTTCTTGTCCAGAATTAGATGAAAAGATTAATACCACTCTCACATCTCCCAATTAAATATAAGGCTAAAGAAACAGCCGGTTAGCTTAGCTTAAAAGCTGTAAACAGCTATCCTGGCTCTGTCCAAAGATAATGAACCACATCAACCAGCACCTCTAAAGCTCAGTTATTAACACCTGTAAAAACAAAGATTTTGTATTTTTTGGAAAAGTTACGTGCCAGACCATATCCAGGCCAAGAGCAGTAATTTTCCTTGAATTTTGTCATTAGCTACCCAGCTGATGGTTGTCGCTTTGAATTAAATGAATATGAGAATACTATCATTGAAAGTGTATTTACCAACATTTAGAACTACTCCTTCAACACAGCAGCTTTCCATAATATCACATGATTTTCAGCAGTAGACTGAACCCCAACATGAATGCGAGAGCTGAAACTGCTCCAAAACTAAATATTTAGAAATCTTAAATACTATTAAAAACTGCATCTGTTGATGAAGATCCTGTGATATGAAGGAAGGCTCCAATTCAGCTATTAAATAAACCTTGTGGTGAAGTTTTGTTTCCTCATCAATTGTTAGCATTCTTATGTCGTCTCACGGCCAGAACACCATGTACTATTTTTTGTTTGGACTATCAGGCTTTGTTTTGAACAAAGAGACTTAACTATGTGGCACAGGAAAAGCGACTTGTGCTACTCGTGTAACAGCACAGCCAGGAAACAGTTTAGGAGGAAGGATTGAGGATGGTATGCCTGCTTTACACAGTATGGCCATTGATTTAACTCCCTGCCATGACAAACCACACCATTGACTGGGGATGGAAGTGGACAGCCTATGAAGTCATTCAAAGGGAGACCCCTGTGTCCACTGGGTGACAAACAGTCAGTCAGAATGAAAAATGGTAAAAGGACAGCTGTGGCAGCCTGCTACACTCAGAATGCATTGAGTCGGATGAAGGCAGACAGGGCTGGTACAGTGTTCCAGACAGCTGGCTGGCTGATACAACAGCCTTTCTTTGGAGTGGATTTGCAACCGGCCTTCATTTAGCACCCATCGCTGCCGGTGTGTTTGTTTTGTGAGCATAACCACCCGCTTTATACACACATGGAGGCGGAGCAGATGGGAGTCATATTGGAAATTTAGTTCAAGCAGCTGCCTCATGTTAATAAGATGGCACCGGTGGGTCGATATCACAAAATGAGTTGAGGGAATGCAATTACTGCAGCATAATTTTGTCTGAAGCTACAACATGTTTAATTTGTCATATGAAACGAAACAAGAGCAAGTTCCTGACCTCATCGGGAACAGCATCCTTGCTCATTTGATATGCTTTTCAGATTATCTCAGCCTAGACAAAATAAAATTAAAAAAGTTAGCTCAACACAGCGAGTTCGCCAAGAACTGTGTGCATGTCTGTGTGCCACACCAAAACAGAGCAGTCTGATGGGATTAGTGAGTGAGCTGTGAAGGGAGCCACCAAAACAGGAAAGCCTGAGATGTCCATTGAGAGACCAGCAAAGCAATCACACTAAATGAATTAGCATTTTCCTTCATAATCAACACAATTTAGTGATGAGACACGAGTGGATTAAAACAAGGACAATGTGCCAGTTGCGGGCCTTAATTGGCCGGACACATCAACACAAACCTAAGCTTATCAATACACAGGCTCTCAGGGTGATCGGCCAGTCTGCCGGCCATGATGCAGCCCTACTACCGTCTTGCAAAACTCGGTCAACCGGGCCATCTGCTCAGGAATCCTATTACCTTTCGTGACCTTAAGATGGGGGTGTTTGCAAGACTCTTCAGCCTAATGGGCATGACATTTGGAAATAATGCAAACGAGGTGAGGTTAGCAGACACATTTATGCAATTGTGAAATGGTGGTTACACGGGGACAATTGGATTTCACAGAGTCGTTGAATAACAAGAGGGTGAAGGGTGGGGGTGTGTTATTGCCTGAGGTGAGGAGGGTTCATCAACAAAGCCCTCTCTGCTGACTGGAGGTGTGAACGGCTGTCACCTGCTGACAAGTTCCTCTGTGCTTTTATTAAGGCAATGGAGGCACAACACCCAGCACTGCAGCTTTTCTTTTTTGCATTTTACAACCACATGTTGATATGTTGGCTAGGCCGTTTTTGCATCTATAGCAGGGCATTTCCTGTAAGCTCAGCTCTATATTGAGCAGAGAGAGCAGACATGTCATGCATGAAACTATGCTGGGTTGTGTATACAGTGGTGTATCCTGCTCATTTGAACGTTTCTTGACTAATAAATGACTTGAACACGTGTAGCCTACAGTTAAGTATTAGTGAGTTAGCTTTTTGGCCAATTACAAGTGGGTTAAATTAAAATTTTAAAATTTAAACAGTTTCTGCGCCATGTGGTTTGTTGACTATTTAACAACGTGGCTCTTTTAATTCAGCAGGACGCAGAAAGCATATAAACTCTTACCATTTCTTGTTTCAGGAATAGCATCTTGCTCTCCAGTCGTTTCAAGTCCGCATTGTTGCTACTACATTTGCGGCTCGTCACGTGCGGTGCCGCCGCCGACTTCTCGCGCTCGTCCTGGTGTTTTCCTCCAACCAGACACCGAACCAGACTGTCCGGGACCTTTCGACCCAGCTTCGTCTCTATGTCCTTCAGCTCGGGCAAGACGCCGCTGTCCTCTTCCATGGCAGGGCTGTCAACAGAGGAGACGACACGTTCTCACTTGTGTGAGTGAAGTACAGAGTCGCGAGCTGCTCCGAGATGATTCCCCAGGTGATTGGCTGGGGGAGACGCGCGCGAGCTTCTTATCCCGAGACTCCCAAAGTTGCTCGCGCGCTCCTTCGCAACTTTATCCGAGCCGGTCGCAGATGGAAGTGTCGAGCCAAAAACACTTCACGCCGGGTCCGCTGCACCGCTGGTTCGCCGACAGACCTCCCATTCAGCCGTCCGACCAGTAGTGAGACACTTTAATGACAACGCGCTCGCCGTAGACCCTCCCATCAGGAGGCTTCCTCTGAAACCGGACACCAGACAGGTGAGAGACGCCGGGGTGTTGTGAAAAAAATTGATTCCTGGATAAAGTTTTCCGGGGTTACAAAATAAGAGCATTGGTAGTTCAACTATCAGACACATGGCTTTTTCTACAAGCTGTTTATTCATATATGTATTCCTGCCAAGACATGCAGACGTCCAATGATGGCTGTTATTATACTATATTATTTTGTATTATGATTATGATTATTATTGTTATTATTAACAATATTATTACTATTATATCATCAATATTATTGTTATTATTATTAGCAGGAAGACTGAATATGACCATAATCACCCCAGGCCTTACATATGTGTTTATATGCATGCATGTGTGTGTGTGTGTGTGTGTGTGCATGTGTATGTGTATGTACACGTGTGTATGTGTGTGTATGTGTGTATATATGTATGTATATGTATTTTTTTCTCTTTTTCTCCCTCTCTCCCCCTTCTCACTATCTCTCTCTCTCTCTCACCCCTTTTCTCCTTTACTCTTCCCACCACTCAGAAGCCATACTCCCGACTGCACACACTAATACATGACACTGCCACTCATACAAATACCCAAACATACTTAAACACATACTGTCTACTCTACCTAATCACTATAATCACTCCTTCTGTACACTGACCGACCACATTATGTTTAACTGTTTGTTATTGTCTGTATTTTCTGACCATCATCAACCGTTTTGTCTTCCTCGTTGTTTAGTGTTTTTTTTTAAATCATCAAATTATTTTTTTTGGTTTGTGTTTGCCTATGTTGTTCTGTCTGTACTGGTTTGTTATGTAAACTTAATCAAATCAATTAAAAAAAGAAAGAAAAAAATGCAATGAAGGAATAAAGTACATTTACCCAAGTACTGTACTTAAGTACAATTTTGAGGTACTTGAACTTTACTTGATTATTTCCATTTTCATTCTCTTTATACTTCCACCCTACATTCTGTAGGAAAATATTATACTTTTACTCCTCTACATTTATTTGATCACTTTAGATACTAGTTACTTTGCAGATTACCTGAGGCACCAGAGCCTAAGTAGCACATTTTTAAAATTAATTTATTTGATCAGCAACCTGAATAAAAACGCTATTTCTGACGCGTTTCAGAACGCTATTTCTGATACTGGAATATTTTAGTGTTTCACTTGATGGTTTATTTTGTGACATATCTGAATTTTTATTTTGTGTTTTGTGAAATAATGCATCACATTTCATTTGACTTTTATTGCATATTCATTCACATGTAGGTATGCACCCATATCCCAAAATCCGTAAGATTCCTTACACAGCTTAAATCCAGTGTCAGTGAAAAGTGGAACAAACCACTGTGCAGGCGTGTAAAATGTAATCATTTAAACAATTTGGCATGCCTCCGGATCCGACAACATTTTGGCAACAGTATAAATGTAAAAACAGAAAAGCATCCATAACAATTTCACATAAAATTTTGTTTTTAAAACAAAAGGCAGGAAAAAAAGGGGGAAAAAGCTGCATATCAAGTGAGCACACAGTTCAGTGAGGTCTCAGGGTTCCAACCTGTTGACACTTTGCTACATTTCTTCTGAATCACCACTCCTGTTTTCTTTTTCATTTTATCTCTTCATTCATTAATAACATTTCAGGTCACTTGCATGAACTTACCTTCACACATCATTAATAAACAAAAACAATAAAAACCCAAAGGATAGCTCTGTCGGCAAGTACATGCAGAGTTTCAGGAATTGAATTATTGCACCCCCTTGTGGGCGTTATGGCTCTGTTACATGGGCAGTGTGTTTTAGAGCAACATCTGTGATGCTCATGTGCACTAAACTTTGGAGTCAGACAAACAGAAAGGCTTATAAACTATAAACACAAGAGAAGTTGTAAATCTGTAAGTGTATGTTTTGATTGCTTCGCCTGTCTTACTTTTGCATCACTCCGTCACTTTAAATGTGTTATAAATGTGTTAATATTTTCACCTGATTTCCTCAAACACCAAACGCTAAAACACAGAAGGCATCATTGCTGATACCAACAGGTTTGACAAGAATCAGCACCACCTGGTGGCGTCGTTGTCACACCACAACTTCAGTTGTTCCATGCTCGCTTTATTTGAACGCACTTTAATTTACCTTTTCAAATTTTCTGGAAATCCGAAACTTTCAAAGATCGGATCTTTGCAATCTTTGCAAAACCATGCTCTTAAAAACTACCTCATACATCTGCAAAAAATGCATCTTCAACAAGTGTTCATTGAAATGTAACTGCTCACATCTGTGCTATTTGTAAAGAAAAATGAACTACACTAGCTGATGAAGGCACATGAATGCAGCCAAGAGATTACGTCCTATCAAGAATATACACATGTTCTCCAGAGGACAGACTCAGGCTTTAACAAACTGCACATTTGTGTCACTGTAAAAGTAAAGAGAGGAGGCACATAGGTGTGTTTCAGGTTCAAACACCGACTTAGACTACAGACTGGCTTTTGTCGTCGTCGTAGCGCTGGTACTGGTCCCCGAGCAGGGGCTGGTGGCCCTCCATCTTGTAAGACTTGGCACGCACGGCGCACGTGGTGGCAGCAAAAATGGCTGCGACGACCACAAGGGCAGCTACTATTGCAATGGTGATGATTTCAGTCAGGGTGAAAGGCTGACCTAGAAAGGGAGAAGTGGGTGATTATTACCTCCTTTATGTGCTTTTCTTTAAAGGCAAAGCTGAAATCTAAATGCATACCTGGCCACTCAGCTTCATAAGAGTAACCCAGATTTTCAGGGGCAGTCATGAACATCTCAGCGTTAGTCACCGGAGGCCAGAAAGGCACCATGTTGTAGCCCCTGTTGTGACCGATGGGGGCATTTTCTTCAGGATACACAGACGAATCTGTCAAGAAACACTTGACGTTAGCCAAAAAGCTAGCAAGAAACCAGCCACATATGCAGATATCATAAAGGCTTAAACACCTGGACTGTGTCTCCTCAACCATTCATCAAATATAGCGTCGGTGTAGGTGTGGAGCAGCACGAAGATGGGGTCGTTGGGTGAGAGGTGAGTCTGTCCTCCTGTGCCGTTCAGGAACAGATGCGCCAGGTTGTGGAGGCTCCTCACCACGGGGTCGTAGTTCCCCTGTGGGGCGCTGTAGCCTGATGAAACAACATGAAAAAAGCATGAGAACCCGCAGAAACCCTGTATGGCAGACAGACAGAGGAGGAGTGTCTTTGTCATCACCTTCAATTGTGTTTCTGAAGCTTTCAGAGGAGGTGGAGTAGTAGGGCGGTGTGTCAAAAGCGTTAACCTGCAGACATTCGGCCACATCCTGGGGCTCTGGGAGACGCTGGACCATCGGCCTGTTGACGTTTCCTGCTGGGTTCCTTCTGATGGGAGAAGTCTCAGTGTCTGGAGGGAGAGAGACAGAGACCACAGTTGTTTTTTTGCATTTTAAGAATAAAAAAGGGAGAATAAAGAATAAAATCGGTGATAAACAACAGACTCACTGTTGCAGATGGTTCCCAGTGTGTCGTAGTCCTCCACGCTCTCACAGACGACCCTCCACTGGGCGAAGATGGAGTTGGCGCTCAGGGAATTCATGTCAAAGCTGCTCCTGGCTCCCATCAGGTCATCTGTGCAGATGTCACATGTGCTTCCACCGATGGCAAAGTTCCAGTAAGGCAGGGCGAAGGAGGGGTCCTGCAGCATGTCCTGGTTGTTTCAAATAAATACATGGGAGTTTTAACTTCAAATGTAAAGAAACAAAACTTTTAGGAGCCTGCTTGTTTATTCTGCTTTTAACAATGTATGTCCGCCCCATTAGGTAATGTGAGAGTATCAATAAAGTCTCATTTTGTGTTGGAGTCATACTGCACAGAATAAACTTTTCATACACTGTGATTTGTCTGTATAATAGTCCGTAGTATCTTTTCACTATGCATGAATGAATCTGCAATAAATGAAAATTGTTCCCGCCACTGCACAGGTGGGTAGTAAATGTGTCAATAGAGGATTTATAAGAAAAAATAATTAATCAAGCTAAAGGGAACAAAGACTGTCTGCACACCAGTGAATCACTTACTTTTCATAAGTTTCCAAATCCCACTCTGAGACTACATTTTTTGATCTAAAAGAATAAAAGGATCCGAGCCACTAGTCACGAAACAGGCCTCTAACCAAATATGTGACTCGATTTTTGTATAACAAAAAAGTACAAAAACAGCTTAGTTGATACAGTTCATCCTGATCAGAGAAAAAAAAAGCTCTCCAACTGTGCCTGTCAGTGTGCATGAAAATGAGTGGCTAATTAGCACAGCTCGAACCATAAAACCTGCAAAGCATAAGGATGGAGTTTCACCGCAGGAGTCCAACAATCTGTCTGGCTTCCAACACCACAATAATCAACAGCCTCAAAATCTGTGAATGCAGGTGTGCATGGTAAAATCAAACAAAAAAACGTGCGTAATTGCGACCAACTACCGACTCAGTGCTCCATACATCCCCTCTGTGACTGGTGCAGTTCACCAACTCCTTCCACCAAAGCTCTGTCCAGAATGGTTTTCTACAAACCATCTCCAAATCAGTGTACAGTATCTCACCTGCATGTCTCGTTCCAGCTGCAACAGGTGGAACCTGTGCCAGGTGACGAAACCAGGCCCCTCGTGTGAGAAGTCAACTCCCCCGAAACTGGCCTGGCCCGCCCCCAGGAACGTCTTGCTGACCGAGAAGTAGTGGCTCCACACGAAGTAGTTGTAGATGGTGATGTTCTCGAACTGCACGGTGTTCCCGTCGGGCCCGAAGATCTCCGCGTAGCGCCGCGTGGCGATCACCAGGTCGGGGTGCACCGTGCGCTTGGCCTGGTCCAGCGCGTTCACGAACGCACGCTTCTGGTCCGCGCTGAGCTGCATCACGTTTCTCCTCACTGGAGGGATTACAGGAGAGGGAAAGTGGATTAGCTCAATCACTCATGCGTTGATTGGGGATTTGTTTTTTAATGACGGGAGAAAGAAGTGCAGAAAATGTGCGTAAACGGCAGTTTTTAGAAATGAATTAAGCACTCAAATGACATTTTTTACAAGTTTCACTAGTTAAAATGCATTTATCTTCTTTCATGTGATGCTTATTTAAACTAATGTTGATAAAATAAGATGTCTTTGTTGTATAGAAATAGCTAAAACGACATTAAGGGGCTGAAATCCGCTCATTAAATATCTCCCCAGATTCCTCCGAGGACGCGCACTCACCAACATTAACCCTCTGGTCACAGTTGGCCCCCGTCCATCCGTGTCTGCAGCGGCCGCAGTTATACCCGCTGAAGTTCCCGTTACACTGACAGGTGCGGTTGAAGTAACGGTTGGGCCATCGCTCCCGATCGTCCCGTCCGTCGTGCGGGTACTGAGGACCGTGAGGGCGCGCGTCCACCGCGATGGACACGCACTGTCCGCGCCCCGTGCTGGACCCGCACGGGTCGTTGTCGAGTCCGGTGGGCGACGGGCAGCACTGTCCACTCCTGAGTCCTTCGGGTGTCACACATTCTCTGGGGAACTGGGCGCTCACCACCACCGCGCCCACAAGCACCAAAAAGCAGCACCGAAACATGATCCAAACTTTTACGCACGGCTGGAGCTGACTTGGAGTAAGTTTTACCGAGTGAATATTTACCTGCAAATATACACCTCAACTAAGACTTTATCCAAAATTAACTTCCACACACCAGGGATTACTTTCTCTCTCATGCGCCCAGGCCCCTGCTTCTATTTCCCCCCAAACCAGTGAACCGTCGACCTTAAATACCGGATTAGCGCATGACTAGCTGGATTTTCTGACTCCCGCGTGATGCCATCACATAACATCATACATCCTACTGGGGGAAGGAGGGAAAGAAGGTAGTGTGATCCGTCATGCACAGTATTGTTCTTCTAAGAACTCACTGGACTTCTGCAGTTACCCTAAATGAGTCCAACATTAATTGCGAAGAAGTCTAATTAATTGCAAAACTCTTTCAGATTGAAACACAAATTATGATGAATGAGTAATGTGTGTCCATGGACTGTAACCAGCACGCCTTTATGGAAATTAATTTGTTATGAAGTGATGGGCCTTTACCAAAGTAGCCCCTGGCACACATGTTTGAGGAATTAGAATAATCAACTTGGTGCTGCAGGCAGGCTCAGAAACACAATATGGGTATTGTTTACAGGATCTATCACTGCACTGACTGGAAATGAAAAAACCCAAAATGAGCTATTTTCCAAAATCCTGTCCTCCCAGTGTATTAAAGCAATTCCTCCCACTGTATAAAACTCCAGGACCTAATCTTGAAAGAGCCTCAGAGGTTCATGTGTTTGTTAAAGTGATCATACTTCGGGTCATTTGACTTCGCAGGGAGGCCCCGCTCGCTTTCGCTCTCCACCGCCTGCCTCTTCCCCTGACCTCGGGGGCTGCTTGTGCTGCCATGAGCATGTGAGACGTGGAAGCATGAGAGGTTCATGGTCGGCTATAAAGGATTCTTCGAGGAATCCAGAATTCCTTTCACGGTTTCTACGTTTCAAAACAAAGTGAATCAGATGAAACAGGGCTCAAATTAAAAATACACTCTGTGTGCAGTAAACTTCACATATACAGGTGGATGAAAACAATTTTAGTTGATTAGAGAGTCCTCTAGTTTCTTTCTTTCTTTCTTTCTTTGAGAGTGCATTTATTAAACTTGCTCTTAACTGCTTTGAACAACAGACTTTGGCTGACACAATGCATGCATTCATGTTTGTTTTGTTTCATGCATTTTCAGGCTGATGACATCATTTGGGTTGTTTGTTCAGACTTGACTAAGCCCCTCCATAATACAATACAAGTTTTTCAACTGGGTCAGTTTTATTCATACAGCCCCCCAAAAAATCACAATCGCACGTTCAATCCATGTGATTTAGGGCGGTATGAAAAACGTAGCACTCTGCTCTCCTTCTAGCATGTTTTGTTTTCTCGCTTGCCTTTTTCTATAAACTGCCTGTGCAACAATCATTTGAATTCTCCCCCCGATCGTCCCTCCAGCGTGTGCACTCTTTGTTTATTTGCTTCACTCCTCTGCAGGTGAAGGAGTCGGGCTTGAAGCAAAAAGCTCTGATTAGTTGAAAATGAGCTGATGATACTGATTATTTATTTTTTGCCACTATGACCTCAGGACATGTCTTTTGTGATACGGAAAATGACTGACATTGATTATTGTTGACAAAACCTACAGCGATTACCCCGAGGAGTCCCAATCTGGGGTAGGATTTCTGAAGCACGCAAAGTCTTATAGTCTTCCCATAATTCACTGCAAGCTTTACACAGGGTTCCAGAGGGGGCACTGGATGGTCCGAGCAACTGTTGTTTGGTTGCATCGATCGTTATATGTTATTTCACAACAGCCCCGACATGTTATCCTCAAGGGGATCAACACACACTAATAATCAAACCGATGGTTCGCAGATTCACTCATCAAGCTGCGGTGATGGTGGAGTTCTTTCAGGAGAGGGAGAGAAAGAGAGAGAGAAAAAAAATCAATGTCAGGTTTTTAGTTTTAAATAAGCACAGCTGCTTTCACTCCAAAGACCATTTCAGCGATGAGTGAAGCAGCAGATATCCAGCGATCTTTGAAAACAACAAAACAGCCATTGAGGCTGTACTATTAGCGGTTAAATAGCCCTCTCTGATGGCACTAAATATTGACCCCAAACAGTGATGATACTTAAGTACATCCATTTATACTTCTACTTCTTGTGAGGTAAATATACTTTGTGCAACACCACATTTGCTTGACAGGAGTTGATAACAGTTATTTTTCAGTTTAAGATTTTACAATAAAAAACCAACCCTATTGGCTTGAGACCAACACAAAAAGCACTGCCTGCCTGTCATGTTTCAGATGTACAGTATATGAGTTGTTGGCAGTTCCACCAAAGAGAGATTTTTTTTCCTTCTCGGTTGGTTTGATTCAAATAAACGTTTGAGGCCCAAAGAACTAAAAGCATCAGATATTTCACATAAAAGAAAAAGTCCCCAAAAAATTAATACAAATTTGTGAAAGAGAACTTATGTATTTCTTCTTTTTGACCCAATTAATCATCTGATGACCCCTTGGATTCCTCTGGTCACCCTGTGGAGGGAGCATGACCTGCTATTGTCACGAAGTCTAATCTTCAGGGTTTGTGGACATGGACACACAATTTGTTGCTGTTTTCGTGACCCTCAGCATAAATAACTGTCCTGCCTGCACCAAGTTTCTTTGAATGAATTAAACATTTATGAGCCACACTGGAGTCGGACGGAGGTGGCTGTGTTGAATGGCGGGCAGAAGCCGGGGTTTGAATCCAGTCTGTGGTCAAGTCAACAAAAGTGCCTTGGTTAAGGTGAGGGAAACATATTTCAGTTAGTCAAGCAGTCACAAAATTTGACTGCTGTGCCTGGTTCAGTTAATTTCCCTGCTCACTTGACTCTGATTCTGGTGCCCGTCCCTGTGCCGCTACCCACCATCATTCCGCACTGGGTCGCCCCCCAGCCCGGGCCTGAAAACGTCCTCCTCCTGCCGATCCAAAGATCCTGTGTTAGCAGTGTAAACAACACCAACACTCCCCCAGTGCTCCAAGCTCCCACTCCTGACCACTAGCTGCACGGCTAACTGAGCTAACTAGCTAACGGCACCTCCAGTTATATTTCTTGATGTGCTGCCCCTGTTTGTTTTGGAGTATGAATTCAACAGGTGACCAGTTCTTACATATTGCAGCTTTACGTCATTTTGCTGCTAATACTTACGTATGTGTTTGAATGCAGGACTTTTAATTGTAATGGGGCTATTTTTTCATTGCTGTATTGATACTTTCAGTTAAGTCAGGATATAAGAAATCCTCCCAACACTGAGCAAAAGAATACTAAAGAACTGAATTGAAAGTTGTGACCTGGGGGAATGTTAGTTCACTCTGAAAGAAAGACGTTTAGTTCTGGAGAAAACTGTCACAACTACTTTCGTCTTGGGAAGACAAGATAAAAAGCGATGCAGTCAGTATAAATAATGTCACATAAACACACATCATAACAATGTGGCACTTTTCTAAGAGGCAAAACTGTCTTTTTTTTTTTTATTCCCAATGCGACCTCACACACCGAATGGTAAAGATTCCTAACCCAGTCACATGTGCTTCACGCTGGCTATCATAATTCCAGTCTGCATGTATCGTTTCATAATTGGGGCGTGCCGACGAGGATTACACAAAGCTAGAGCTAAGCTCATTCTCATGAAGTACAATTGAAAATACGGCCGCATTCCTGATGTATGTGCAGTTCCCATGTTCCCCTTGAGAACTAGTGGGAGACCCATTAGCAAGGGGTCAAGGCTGATATGATCATTTAAACGCCATTTGTCTGGAATCTAGTTTTCCACATCTTTTCAAAATGCCAAGACGAATACTGTAATAGTTGTAATGATCAATTATTTTGACCTCAGAGTCACATACTGGCCCTCAATGAATTTGTTATGATTTATCATCATAATTGACCTGTGGGTATTTAATTATTCAAAGTGCTGTTGACCCAAAAATGCACTGCAGTGTTTAAAGGTCACAATAGAGTAGAGGAGGAGCCCGCTTTATGCTGATTGTCTTATGATTAAGTCTGGGAGAACTTCTGCACAGTTCACTTTGAGCTGTAAATGAGTCAAACGAGTGTCTATGAATATGTTGTAGAGCTAATATAAGTCTATTATGTTAGACAGCAAACTAGGCAGTAATCCAAACTAATTCATTTTACTGCCTTTTGGGAATTTGCCAATTAATGTAGTCTGTAAAAGCTAATTTCGTCAATTACCTTTAGGTGTAGTGTAAAAACAACAGTATTTAAAGGGGTCAGGGGTCATACGGACAGATAATCTAGTGTTTGAAAAGGCATTTTTGGCTTTTTGTATCTATAGATCTAGTGCAATGTTTTATTATTCCATACTGCCACAGAGTAGCACACATCCCCTCTGTTTCTCTGTTTGTCCCGTGACCACCCCTCAGCCGACCTCCCTTTCATCCCCACTCTCCCCTGCTTCCACTCCGTGTGCGCTCACGTCTGTGCATGTGTGTGAATAAACCTTGGGCAGGATAGGGGGGGATCATGTGAGAAGATGTGACTCAGACTTAATGGTAATCCTTGCCTTTGGTAAAAATGGCACAGTGGGAGTCATTAGGAGGGAAGCTATACGAGCGGCTCATATGACTGCCTGCCTTTGCCTCTCTCCTCCAAGGCAATGCCAGCAACTGCTTGTCATTCTCTTTCACTCTCTCGTCTCTTGCTGTATCCGTGCCACTCACTTCATCTCAGCTCCTGCGTTTTCCTCAATTTTCACTTGCGTCTCTGTAAACGAGGTGAAAATAAAAATATTTTCGCTATCGGAAATAATTGGCGCCATGTGAACACATTGTTACAGCTTGAGGCATCGAATAGTGTAACAGTAGGATAAGTCCACAGTCATGCTATCAGCTCTAGGAGGCTGTACCGAGGATGTTGCATTAAATCCGGACACAGCGTTGGATGCAGAGCCCCATTCATTCCTATGAAAGCTGCTCAGTGGCGCTTTGAAGCCGAAAAAGCTCGACTTTGTGGGTATGAAAATACCCAGACGTTTCATGTTGTGTGGCCCACAGAGTCTGCGCACTAGAGACATCCACCAACTGAGCCGGCTAACTCTCGGTTTAGCACCCGTCAAACTTGAATGGGGATAAAATACTTTAATCGTGCAGCTTTTCCAGACTTTCCAAATTTTACTGGACCGAATGTCTCAAACGAGTCATTTCGCAGGGGTTGTGGGGTTGTTCCTGGGGGTTTGGGCTGTACACAGCAGCGCTTCGAGCAAAAAGGTTCGTAACAGCTTGGCGGGGAAAGCTTAGCCAGGTCTCCATCCAAATTTAGTGCAACTTTTAGCTGAATATTTAGGTAATTAGCAAATGAAAATGCATGCACATGTACGTTTCCATCCTTCTACTGTTATAGAAGGATGAAAGAGATAAACAGCTGGTGGCGCTAATTCTCCAGTCGGCTGTGATTGATACACCTTAGCCAAGACTGACCGAGCGACTGGCGGATATTGCCAACCAAAGACCGGAAAGATTTCACCTCAGCGACAAATACTCTCTTCTTTGGATCTACGTATACTTGTGTGTATTATACACAAGATGAGGCGTGTTGAAAACGAGTCTACAGCAGGTTTTGAGACAGATGGGGCCGCTGTTTGAAGTGTGACTGCTATTTGGTACCGTGTTCCAAATCATCTAAATGTAAATACTTCATTATGAACAGCTTGTGAGAAACCTTTCATGCCGAAAATACAGTTTTACTGAAAGTTCACTTTCTAATTGAGCTGGAAGTGAATGGAGGCCTACCCTGCGGGACTGTCTGCTGACGGAATGAGGCAGGCTCATGACCAGGGCTCAGGGCGTGAGGTGGGGTGGAGGAGCGCCAGAGCGTGTGTGAGTGTGGGAGGCTGTTTGTTCCTCGTATCTGGCTCACTGCTGGGCTCTTTTGTTTTGTTGCTCAAACTGCATGCATATCATTATCTGGACGTACCGGCGGCTGTAGCTGTTAAACTGGCCTGCGAGTCAAAAACAATAAAGGGGGAATGCTTATTTTTCCGGCTTTGTGTCGCAAATTGAATACAGAAGTGGATTCAAAGACTGGGGATGTGTGCTAAAAAATGCACTACAGGTCTTCTACCTCATAGTGATTCCTTACATACAGCTGCAATGACTGATATATTTGTGGTGAGGAGAAATCAATTTGGACCCTTGAATGAAAACAAAAAGAGGTTTCACAACATATCCGGTGCCGGAATAAAAAATAAACCGGGGAATAAGGGAATACATTATTCCAAAATGGTTTACGCCTATGTGCTGGGAGAGACAACTCAGAGACTTTTCAGAAATAAAAGCAATTAATTCACACAATGGAGTTTTCTACTGTGATAAGCATATTAACAGTCACAAGCTGTTGGTGATTTCCACCACAAATCAGTCATCCTCAGTGGCAGCAGGGTAACAAAAGAAATCCACCAAATTCTCAACAGGAACTGAGTAAACAAAGAGTAAAACCCAACAAACCTATTTCTTAACAAACCAGCTTTTACCTATGCTTAACATGGACCTCTAACCTGTAGGTGTAATACAGTCTAAATACCAGCAGAGGGCAGTGACATCTCATGTAAAGACACTGAGACGTGCATCAAACCTGTGTTAACAGCGGTTCTGGGTTAGAATCCATCCACTCTGCACATATTGTGCAATATAGACACAATTTTTTCCACCATCAAGCCTTTTCCTAAAGGCTTAAACTTGTCAATCATAAAAATACCCCAATCCTAACTTTACATGCAATATGATGCTAGAGAACCGTATAGTTTTAGAGCTCCAATAATCACATTGCAAGCACCTAAACTTTTACTGGAAGCGACTGAAGGCTTTTGGGTGCAGACGGATGTGAAAGAAAGAAGGCAGAAGTGCTTCTATTACAACTTTTTGGGCACTTTGCTTCACATCAGTTTCACAGAAATACAGAATAAGCATTTTATATGTGAGTCAGAGAGAACTTCATTTGTTCCGCCAGAGAACTTCTCAGAATGTAGTGCCAGCTTGAGGTAGACTGACACTCTGATGAATAGCAGGAGTTAGTCCCTCAAATGAAGGCCTCCACGGATATCGGGATACTGTCTACTTAGCACATGCACCAGCATCTTAAATCTGCTGCGTTCCAATACCAAAGCACTTCAGGTGATTTACATAGCAATAATTTAAACAGCAGAGGTGTCGTGACCGGGCGTTAGCAATAAAATACGGAGATCTACCGCCTAGACTGCTGCCACCACTTGATTGCTTTTTAACAGTCATTAGTCTTGCGGGAGCCTTTTGAGAGGGCATAATTTTTCGGTCAATCCTTTGCTCTACTTCACAGATTTTTTTCACTGATGTTTGAAAAGGAGGGAGGGTATTGACAGGTACAGTAAATGGGAGAGGTGAGGGTAATTCAGCAGGAGTCGGCTGTGTCACAGATCATCGCAGACAGCAGCGGTAATTAGTGAGGAACACTAGTCTTGCTCCTGGATGCGGCAGGGAAACAGCTGTGTTGGAAGGTTGTGCCAGCCTCGAACCAATTAAAATGCTGCACAGAAGTAGATGATGACAGGGATGAAGGTTAAGATAGATCCTACTCACCATCACTGGAGAAACACAAACACTTTTCAGTGAAGCTTTGCTGAGGAAAGGGAAAAGTTATGGAAAAGATGAGTGATTTTTATGACAATCTGCAGTCAAATAGGGCAACACCAGTGGAAGTATGTAGTCAAATTTGACAAACGAACAGCATTTTCTTTTTCATTTTTCTCCTCTGAAAAACATCCTTCACTAAAGTGTTGTGACATTGCTGAAATCCCAAATTTATTTAAGTCGCAGTATATGCAGTTTTGTATTGTGATATCAATATACAGATAAATAAATGAAGAGAGAAAAACAGAATGAATGCAGATACATCTATACTAGACGTGATGGGTCACTGAATGAGTATGAAAGTTGTATAAATTATATTGCTACGGCCTTTGCAGTAACCAAATCTCATGCCCATCATGTTATTGCGTTATGAAACCTGTGCTGTTCAGTTTGGTTGAACCCAACTCTGGTTTGTTTTCCCCGTTGGTACATTTTGTTTGGGCAGATCCGAACACTGCAGTTGTGTCTGTGTCTGGATCGAAACAACTGCAATGAGACCCTGTGGGGCGTCCTCAAAACCTTCAGTGTTTGCTCTGGTCTAACCCAATCATCAGAATAAATGCTACAACTTTATGCTTCTTTAGGCCCAGTTTTCTACCCTATGTTGTGTCGACGCTGTGGGCTTATGATCCGGTTAGGTAAAGGCACAAACAACACTTGGTTAGGGGTTAGGAAGATATCCTGTTTTGTCTTAAAATAACTGTTTTGGTTGCCACAAACACAGCTGGAGATGTCCAGAGGTCTTGTCAAAATTTTTTTTTTTTGTCGCCACAAACAGGGCTGGAAATTCTCTTGAGGTCTAGTTAAAAATATTTAGTAGTGTCACCCTTACAAGTGTTGAAAAGCCGTGGTCTCTCGCCAGTGGTTTCGTATCAACAAATGTTGAAACGGGCAGAATTCTTGCCTGTAACTCCACCACCATCCCCTCCACCTCCCCTTATGAAACTCAGGTCATAAACATGTAATGTCAAAGTAATATGACACACTTTGTAGAAATGTCAAAATGGTATGTAGCCTATGGCAGGTACAAATGTGAATGTATCAGTGGTTTGCAGAAGTGTTAAGTGCCTACATTTTGTCCTGGTGACTGAACTGTCTGGTCTGTGAGAATGTTCACTGCGCTCATTGGGGCAGGAGTGAGAAAGTAAATACAGGAAGACTTACATACCTCCACTCCTTCTCCGGCTAGCTGCTAGAACTGTTGATTTTGCTCATCCTCATCCTGGGATGCAGCTCAAACTTGAAGAGTAAAGTTTGCCCTGTAGTTGGGTCAGATTGGACCGCGTCCCCGCCACAAATGAACCGCTACATAATTAGTTTGGAGCTGGGAGACCATGTCCTCTAAATAACGTTGGTGCCGTGTTTTGGACTGCATTGGACTGCAATTGTTTTTTTCAGATCTGCCAAAACAATTCATACCGCACAGGGGGGAAATTAATTTGATTAAATGAATTTGATCTAATTGGTCTTAACAATGTCGGTTTAAAAAACTGAACTCTGAATGCTCAAACCTAATTTATGAGTTTGTTCGTAGAGTAAATGATTGAGCATAACACATTATGTTTTTCTTTGGCCAATCTATTGGTCGAAAAAAGTGAAGAATAAACATACACAATCACGTTGAGGCAGAAATTCTGTTCATTGAATTTTGCCATGACAGAAGCTCTGCTAACTAATTAACAATTATATTTACAATGGTTTTATACAAGAGATAAGGGATAGAAACACAGCCTTGGCATAAATGGTGTCAAAATCTCTGACAGTTGACAAATTTCTGTATATTTCATGACTGGAAATTCTCACTTCAGATTGACTGTGAAGGGAGGATTATGTGATTATTATGTATTTGTATGCAAAAAGTATAACAGAACGCATATGACTGGTGTTTGTATTGGTGTATTGTTGGTAAGGACAGCAAACAGTGAGGCTTAGCTAATCAGCTTGATGCTATTGTTTTTTGTTTCACCACTACCACTACCACTGCCACCACCAACAAAAACAGCTTCTTGTTGGGATTCACACATATTTAATTTCCAGTGTGTTTTACATTTGCACAAATCTGTAATTCCAAATTACCTCATGCTCGGAGGAGGAAGATTTTTGAAGTAACGTTAGGTGCGGTGAAGGTCAGACACCATATATTTTCTGAACTCCTGTACCGAGTTGCACAACCTACTGTCATCCTGCTGATACCCTCATTAGTTGTCCCTCACATGTTGCCTCCCAAGGCAGCTACCTAAAGCCCACAGTCACCATGAACAAAGGCACTGGAAGAAAGAGAAGATAAAAGATAAGATAGATAAAAGGCTTGGACAAGGCTTTGTAAAATTCCCAGATCTAGATTATACTGTGACTCTTTTGGACAGATGGCGATCCCTATGTGCACAATGTATAGACATGGGTCCTTTGAAATAAGATTTAAAAATTCTCCAGCTTTGGCAAAAGTGAGTGAGACATTTCTTATAATGTCTTATAATATGTGCAGTTTTTAGAGTATAGAGCAATTCACCTCACTCTGTGGGCGGATAAGAGTCAGGCACTGATGTGGCAAGAGTCTAACAGAGATGGAAGCACATCGCCCACCTTTCAGGGTGAGGCATACATGAACAATATAATAAATCTGAAATGAGCTCCTCACTCCTTTTCTTCTTAGTATAGTCAGAGTTGAGGTCTGTACATCTACACTGAAAATGTCATATTCTCTATCTTCTGTATCATACGTGGGGTGATAAAAGTTTTGACTAATACCAACTTTTCACAAACTTACCCAGAATGTATTGGCAACATGTTAATCAGTGCCCGCAGTGAAGACGCTTCCTCTCATAGGTATGTGCTGGAGTTTTCCTAAAGGAAATTAATTCGGCAGAACATCCTAATATAGGCCCGCATTGATCTGCTGCTGCAACACGTCTTCGGTTTGGTGGAATCTTTGAACACAATCCAACCTCCAAACACAAAAGAAATGCAAAACTTCTCCGCGGTAATGATATCACTGTGGGCCATTTTTTTAATGAAACATAGCGTTCCTTGAAGTTCTGAAAATACTTTCAAAGGTGATGTAGATCAGTCAGCAAAGACTACTTCTTAATGAGACATGAGGTAAACATATGCATGAAGTGCGGAGGCTCTAATGCTCATCATTATAGGGCCATTGTGTTTGCAAGCAGCTTGTCACGACCCAGGCTTCTTGTTTGGAGGCGACCTCTAGATGCTGCAGTAATTATTACAGCGGCAGAAGAGGAAGTCAAGTGAAGTAGTGCAAAAAGTGATGCGATGGGGGCCTCACAAAAAACTTGGAAATTCACGCAATGGGCATGGTTTTGCAGCTCCGTGACAGTCTCAGCTCGTGCTCTGAGTGTACGTTGGTTTTCAGTAATGTGTGTATTTGACCTCACATCTATGTGCATGGAAAGTGATACTCTGCCTTGTAAGGCCATGTGGGTGGTTATCTGCCAGAAATCCTTTTGGAAGAGTAAGCCTTTTGGCGAGGTGCACATAAACTGGATCTCACACATGACTTTCATGCAGGCGAGTGGAATTCTTGTCTCATGTGTTATCAGAGGTTTATACTGAGTTTCCTTTTATACTTGGAAAATGTATCATTTATTTTTGAGTCTATAATTATCTGCTTCAGTTGCACTTTAATTCTAACTTCTTAGTAAGGTTTAGGCTATAAAACTACTTGGTTAGGTTTAGGATATAAAACTACTTGGTAAGGTTTAAGCAACAAACTACTTGGTTAGGTTTAGGCATTAAAACTACTTGGGGTAAGGTTTAGGCTGTAAAACTACATGGTAAGGTTTAAGCAACAAACTACTTGGTTAGGTTTAGGCATTAAAACTACTTGGTAAGGTTTAGGCTGTAAAACTACTTGGTAAGGTTTAAGCAACAAACTACTTGGTTAGGTTTAGGCTATAACACTACTTGGTAAGGTTTGGGCAACAAACTACTTGGGGTAAGGTTTAGGCTGTAAAACTACTTGGTAAGGTTTAAGCAACAAACTACTTGGTTAGGTTTAGGCATTAAAACTACTTGGTAAGGTTTAGGCTGTAAAACTACTTGGTAAGGTTTAAGCAACAAACTACTTGGTTAGGTTTAGGCATTAAAACTACTTGGTTTGGTTTAGGCATTAAAACTACTTGGTAAGGTTTAGGCTATAACACTACTTGGTAAGGTTTAAGCAACAAACTACTTGGTTAGGTTTAGGCATTAAAACTACTTGGTTAGGTTTAGGCATTAAAACTACTTGGTTAGGTTTAGGCTATAACACTACTTGGTAAGGTTTGGGCAACAAACTACTTGGTTAGGTTTAGGCATTAAAACTACTTGGTTAGGTTTAGGCAACAAACTACTTGGTTAGGTTTAGGCTATAAAACTACTTGGTTAGGTTTAGGAAAAGATCACGGCCTGGATAATAAGTCAATGCTTACTTTTGGTTTCAAATGGGACAAGATAAAAAAATGTCTTATACATGTAATATATTTTTCGACCTATTCAGTTGTTTAGCTATGAGGATGTGTTGCATTTTGCCATACTTGTGGAATGAGTCAGGGCAGTTTATTCTGACCTCAAAGGATTGAGTATTGTTTTAATTAAATCAAAATTACAGGACAAAATCGGCACAGAAAAAAAAGCATCTGCATCCTCACTTACACAATCCCGAATTTGCCTTCCTCTTTAACACGACCAGATGCAGTAAGTCGCTGGCATCACAGTTTACCTGCCACCGTCTCCCTGTGCCTCGCTCGTGTGGTGAGTCATTTATTAGCACTCCATTATGTCATGTAGCCAAATGTATTTCATTTGTTATGCGTGCTGGGGTGACAAAGGTGGAAATGTTCTTGCTAATTTAATGCCTATTGAGACAGAAAATTGGATCTACTTCAGGGAGCTGTGATGAGTGTCATGATGCCCGAGCTGCCAATTTCTGGCCAAGATTAATTAAAATGAAATTTCCATGGGACCTGTGACAGTCGCCCATCTCCTGTACATATTTCTTCATAATTGGAATCACCGCCAGTCTCTGGAGGAAGAAGGGGTCTCTGGTATGTTTCAGTGAAGCCAGCAGGGATTTGCTGAGGTGAGCACCGAGGAGAGTTTGACTGTACTTTTTAAAAAGCTGGAACATGAAAGAAAGAGAATATCTCATTTTTGCAAGCAGGTGACATAAATAACTTGCAGTAGAGCTGTGGCACAATGAAGGGCAATGAAAGGCAAGCCCGCTCACGATCCAGCAGTGGTGACAAAACCAATTTATCAAGACAAAGACCAACTACAAGGGAGCAACAACATATAGTGTTTAGCCATGGTGGCGACTCATGCATAACTAACAGGCAGTCACATGAATAGTAGTTGAGTTACTTAATATGCTGGCACAGCATGAACAAAACACGAGTAACAGCAACGAGCCATATCACTTTAGGATTCAGGATAGGTGTCCTCCTTTCATTCCACTGTCTGCTATTTTACAGTTCCAGCAGTGAATCAATTCAAACAGCAGCACGACAAAACAAAAAGATGCGGCACCACAGGGGCCTTTAGTTTAGCACTTTTATTTTTCCATCAGATTTATGTGTTTGGGAAAATGGGCTTTCATCAGATCAGTGTACCATAATGAATCTGGTACAAGCATCGCTCACTTTTATCCCATTACCGATGTGTGTAACAGGGATTCGGACTGAAAGGCTTATCAGATACCAAAACACTGCACAGTGGTTTATAATGCCCAAGATCTAACAGTTTAATAATTTAACACAAACGCTGTGTTACAAATTAGAGGTGTAGGGTTTGATAGAAATTGGCATTTAGTTGGTTGAAAGGGTCTAATTGAAGATGCATTTGAGGGAATTGCAGGATCAGGTATTTTTCTTCTGGAGCTTGACCAACACTAGCGACTAAAAGTCAACATATTTTGAGCTGAACATCATCATTCTTCTTTTAAATCCCTCCAATGCAAGTCCCTTAACAATATGGAAGTGTAATACAAAATCATTGTTGTACCCTTTAAAGCAAAAACGTCAAACATTTGCTGGATGTAGTCTTGGTCTTTCTTGCGCTATACATTTTGGTCTACTAGCCGAAGGCGTCACTTGGGCTCTATTTTCCAAACATTTTAGAGATGATTGCTTCCTCTTTTTTATTTAACAATGTTGTCATGTTTCAAGATCCAAGCAATTAACTTTGAGTACAAAGTGATTATTACAGATCGGGATCATGACCAAACCTTTAAAGATCATATTGAAGTGATAAAGGAATTACCCTCAAAAGCATCTTTTCTGATGTGTTTTTGCTCTCTGATTAGCACTTGCATCACACTACAAAGAACATTCGAGCAATTCAAGGAGAAACTACCCAAAAAACTGGAGCACGATCATCTGTCTCTCCCCCCCTTTCATCCATTCAGTAATCCTTAGTCAAAAGATCAAGCTGCTTTCTTACCTTTCTAGGTAGACAGGAGCTTAAGTACTGTCACTGGATGGATTTGGGCTAGACCAGAGCTGTCTGTAAAGTCGGGTGTTTTTTTTTTTTTTCTTATTTAAAAAACTTGGTCAAACCAAAAGTTAAATGCTGGTTTCTGTGGGAATTAAGGGTTCTTTAAAAATGACTCAAGTTAAAGCAGATGTACACACACACAGAGAGAGAGAGAGCGAGAGAGAGAGAGAGAGAGACAGAGAGAGATGAGAGGTGAACCTCGAAGGAAACCGAGCCAAATAATAATGAAACAAGAGGGAGCTAACAAAAGATAAGAATACCAACCAAGAAATGCAGACTGCCGCAAAAAAAATCCACTCCAGATGAATTACATTCAGAGCTCAGAGCAATAAGAAGTGCGAGAGGGAAGAATTTCAGCCCTTAGACAGTAAATAAAAACATGTAACTGCAAGGAACTACATCGCACACACATTTGTTATTTTCTTTATGGATTTCCTCTTAACAAGGCTCGACTTAAGATGTTGTCTTTTATCTGTGAAGGAAAAGTTAGTATTTAAAAAAAGAGGCAGCAATAGGCTATGCAAGTATTCGCTGCTACCATGACACTTACATTGCACCCTTAAAGTCCCCCACGTTTTTGACCTATTGTCAGGATAATTGGAATTGCTTCCTTGCTTGAAACCTAACTTTTACCAACTTAAAGGTTTTGGGTTCGAAGCCTGGTCTGAACACATTCTGACGCCATTAAGATGTTTGTGCTGAGTTTGTTCTAAAATCGAGCCAATTAAGATTTTTTTGCTTAAATTCAGCGTATTTCACTTATTACTGTGCTGTAGCAAGTCTGATCTGAGGGAATATGATCTAAAATCGAGCATTTTGTACTTACCACGACTTACACACATTACTAACCACCTTATTTTAAGATTTCTTATCAATTTAATGGACTTGTAAATAAATAAGATACATTCACTTGTTTTTAAGTCTATCTTCTCAAATCAAGTGTTTACTTTCTATATTTAAATAGTTATTTTTAACAGTGCTGAGGTTCTGAATAGCTAGTAGAGGCACAAACTCACATGAAATCCTACATAACCCCCATCTGCCCTCGTCCTATTACAAATTGCTCAAAATTCATCAAATGCATTTTGGGTTATTCTGAAGACTTTTTGCTCTTGATTAATTCAATTATTTGTGAGAGTAACAAGCTGAACTAGAGACTTGACCTAGAGCACACTCAAGGTCTAGCTGGAGAACGCTGCCAAGGATACAAGGCAATTAGAGTTCAGTTTTTTTGCTCTGCACAAAGACAATCTATCTCAATACCCGACGATTGCTTGTCTACCAGCTACTGCAGTCAGACATTTTTATAATATCTCATAACCGTTTCTGAAAAAAGGAAAATAATTCCTCCCTTGTGTAGAAAAACAATGCCGATGGATGTGAATAAATCACCTTCTTTGATTGGGATGCTGATGTGGATAAAAATTCTGACTAATGTTAGCAGTACTTGAAAGAACCAGGAAGTGGAGGCTGGTGCAAGACACAGAACTGACATATATGGGCAATGAATCATCGAGCCTTGTGATTCTTTACTTATAGATCATGGTTTTGAGGAAAATACTGTACAGTGCCTTGGCCATTCATTCACCAGAGCAGCCTTCATGCTGAATTGAAGGAAGGAGACAGCACCGAGCAGAATGACACCTTCTGGGAGGGCGACAGACTAAACGCACCTTGACAACAGAGCACCTTAGAGTTTTTTAAAGACTCACTTCGCTTCCTTCGTCGATGCCTTGTCCTCATTTCACATGTTCCTTTTAAGAGAAATGTTCATGCCTATAAAAACCCCCCCACATCTATGCAGTTTGCAGTGTGCAGACAGGCAGGCACACCCGCTGCCATTTGAGCAAAAGACAATACCCTGTCTGTTCTTCATATTTGGGCCGCTTACATAACCAACCGTCGTGAATTATGTAATGCACCCGTTATTAATTTTTAAATGCATCTCTCTTTGAAGCAACTATAATTGGGCATTTATATGTTTTGTGCCTTGTCTCGGAGGTATCAACGCTCTCTGACGCGAGCTCAGTGGCGCCGAAACAAAGCTCAGCGCACTCTTTTGCCTCATCGCTACGTAGCTCAAGAGCACAGGCTGGGTCCGTCCGATTAAAAAACTGAAGCAGAAAAGGTTTCATGCTGTCACAGGGAATAAAAAATGTGAATTGCTGTCTTTTTTTCCCCCAGCACTGAGAAAGTTTCATAGAAAAATCTTGCAGGCAGAGAAAGCAGACTAAAGTGTGTTGACTCCGTGACAGCTGTCAGGAAGCTTTGACAGCTGTTGTTAAGCTTTGTGTATTTTGATAGAACTACATTGAGGGCTTTTGGCGCCGAAGAGCAGGTGTGCTAATTTACACAACAGTGAGGTTTAGTCAATAATACTCCTCTAATTCTAGCTGCTGTGCTTTGACATCTCATCGCAGGCAAATTAGCCCACGTCTCTCCAAATGTTCCCTGAAAAGATAAAGTGGAGAATTTGCGAAAAAACACTTGCAAATCTCAGGGTCATTTGCACAGGCATCACCATCACACTAAAGCTCCTCATTCAATGCTGTATTCTTATTTAAGATTTGCATTGAGGTGCACTGACGTACAGTCACCGCTTCTCATAACTAAGGCAAAGACGGCTCCATTAGGTGTCATGGTTACATTATAGCAGAACATTAAAGGGGCTCTATGTAGTTTTGGAGAGGAAATTCAAACCCAGAAAGGTAATATTTACAGTATTAACGAGGTAATAATACAAACTCAAAAGTGAACGAGCTGCTCTCAGAGGAAAATTAGGTCCCCAGAACACTGTCTAAAGCTAGAAAGGTGGCAGGGTCTGCCACACGTAAACAAAGTGAAACAGTATGAAATTGTGTTGTTCTTTCAAGGTCAGTTTGTTTATTCAGTCATGAAAACAAAGAGAGTCAAATTATTTAGTTTGTTCAGGGATAAAGAATCAGTCAATGAAGATTTTTCTCTTCTGATAACATTTCTTATCAGCTCCCTGATTTTGGGCACACTTAACAATAACTATCATTAATACATGGTAAATTTAGAGTTAACTAAACATTAGTTGATATATTTTACTGTTAACAAAAAATGAAATGCTTTAATAACCTTTTATTAAGCAATTGTTTATTGTAAAGTTGCAACTGATGTTTCTAATCCTTTACAGTCGCTAGACAAATGGTTTATAAAGCATTTACTTTGTTAACAGTTAAATAACTATCAACTAAAGTTTAAATAACTATGAACTGGATGGTTATTATTAAGTGTAACCCTGATTTGTATTAGAAATGTTTCTTTTTATATAACCTTATGAAATGAAGTGCACCTCTGCACCTCAATCAGGCTGCCTGTATGAAAAGATGTGAAATATACAGTTCACCTAGGGTGAAATGTTGTGTTGGACTCACACAACGTTGAATAACTTCATGGTGCCAAGGCTGGTTGGAAACATTTTTAGATGAAGAAAAAAAAATCCATTCTCAACAACATTACTGTACCAAAATTGCACTTTTCTGCAAATTCGTTGGCTGACACATTCAGAGAATGTTCTGAAGGTTGCAAAAATGCTTGCAGAGATGATCACTGGATTAGGTTTCTGTGAAAATAAAACACATTGGGAATAATGTTTGGATTAGCAGGCCCCGTTTTAATGCAATCAGCAGAAAGTTACGCCTGATTTTAGCAGTCAACAGCAGGCTTGCATGTCTGACCTGTGTGGTATTTGTTATCGCACGCAAGAAACGGCGGGTCTTCAGAAACACCCGCTGGCTACGTCGATTTAAGACTCGATTATACAATCCAATCTCACAGTGCACTGTGACGTGCCCGCTCTCCCCACAGGGATCATGAAAGTTTCATCAGCGTTGGCACAATGAGAGCCTAAATACATTTTTCATCATCATTCACCATTCATCATTCATGGTAATCATCCGACGTCAGAGGCCTTAAAATTCACAAACGTATACAAACTAGAATCGTCCCGCTGGCTGCTCAGTGTTCACGGAGGTATATTGTAAACGCCCGATGATTAACCGTCCACTCCAAAGTGCCGTCTGCGAGTAAGTAACATTACAGACTGACAGTAAGGGAAGACTCCTCCATCATGCCATTGATCAGAAATGTGCCCGTTATTGTGAGATGCCCTTAGGCCTAATTAAATATTAAACCTTTTATTTGCTCCCACAAAGGTATTTGTAAATACATTTCATGCCAGGGAAAGCATCAAAGATTCCAAATTCCCCTCCTGACACAAAGGTGCGGTTATTGCCGCTCAACTCCCCCCCCTACCCAAACCATTTAGGCGCATTTAGAATGATGAAAGAGGAAGGAAATTGCTGGTGATGGCTTCCAGGGGAATGGATAGTATATACATCTCAGTCTTTCTGTGAGAAATTATATGTTCCCGACTTCTATGAGGTTATAAAATGCGGTTATAAAACAATGCTGCGTGTAGGGTCGCCTCACAGTTTACAGTTATTCTGATAATCGGATAAAAAGGAGTCGATGTTTTAATGAAGCTGGGAAATAGATACTGCTGCTTTAGTGGCTGCATAAATTGCACACATTGTTTTACTGCCTCGTGTCTGGGAGTAATCACAGTGGTGAGCAGAGTAGTGGAGAAGGCAGGAAGCTAAGTCGCGCGAGTACAGTCGTAAACAACAGGTGACAGTACATTCGGCATGTCTGTCCTGGCAAGGCGCCTTAATTGATGGCCCTGCTTGACTTGGGCGTATAAATCAGGAAGTCCATCATCAATAGAACCGCCAGCTATCAAGTCATAACCCCAGCCAAAATAAATGGGGGGGAGCGTGGTATAAAACATATATTGGCCTTCACTCGCTTGGTATATCCATAATTCACGGGCATAAATTAAACTGCCTGAGCCTCATTGCTGAGTCTGGCTGTCCCTTTTCGTTTACGGGCAGGAGAGCTGAAGTGAGTCAGCTGAGGGGGACCGTGAGGTTCTCCTAACCAGACAGTAGATGGAGCCCCTCGCATTGGCTTTCCCTCTGCAGCGTGAGCCAGGCTTTCTCACCGGAAACATTACATCAGTGATTTATTTTTCCCTCCAGCTCTGTATCATCACCATTACATGCCATTTATGTCATTAAGGCTGCGTTTGTGTGCCTCTGCATGTGTGCGTTCTGCTTTAGGTTTCAGCACAAGAGGCACAAAGAATCACAGGAGGCTGCCGTGAAAAGAGAGGTTACTTTCACAGAAGATGAAAGATCATTGGAAGCACTGCAACAAATGTAGGTCATACTAGGTTGCATGTCAATTTGCCGACCCCAATTTAAAAAATATTTGTCCATCAGATCCCCCTGGGTTAGTTAGTTTCAACTTTTGACCGCTGTCCCTCTTTTTTTTAATGCAGTTTGTTGGTCTGGGGGCATATGTTGTCATGATTTCCCTGTCTGTTTCCCATGACATATTATATAATCCTACCGTTTTTCTTTTCACTGATGCACCAGCGTTTTGAGCGCAGATCATTTAGACCCATGTTGCTTAAAACCCCGCATACTAAATCTTTGTGCAGATTACTTGAGCTGAGTTAACTGACATCGATCTTTAAACAATCACACCTCTCTGTTCTGTTTTTAATGATCTGTTCAAAGCAAGACGGTTTTTCCATGGGGTGTGAACATGCTTGTGCCCATGCCTACACGTCAACACGCAGTGCACCTATCTTGTATCATCTTAACCGTAACCGTAAACCCTGCCATGAAGAGCAAAAATTGATCCACGCTCTACTGCAATTATGACTGGTGCTTCTGTGTTTGTAAGCCCGAGGATGACCATGGGACATGAACATGATGGGAGATGACATTTAAGAAGGAAGGAAAAAAGAAAAAGAAGAAGAAAGAA
This sequence comes from Pagrus pagrus, assembly GCF_965226575.1. Classification (NCBI taxonomy): domain Eukaryota; kingdom Metazoa; phylum Chordata; class Actinopteri; order Spariformes; family Sparidae; genus Pagrus; species Pagrus pagrus. Next base: position 13,904,515 of record NC_140204.1, on the reverse strand, counting down.
AGAAGAAGCAGCGTGGAAAGCTTCTGGCTTGGGCGCCGAGGCATGGACGACACTTCTCAGCGCTGATTACTGCCACAGCTGAGGAAACCTGTGGGTGTGAGGGGAACCCGTTGGCATTTTGAGCTTTCTTTAACAAAGCCTGGATAGAGTCGGCTCACAGCTTGTCACTCGCTTGGGAAATATTGCACCACAAACAACGGCCGAACAACCGGAGCCACGCATGTGGATACTACTACACCTGCACATTTCTGTTCTAAATATTCTTACTCCGGATTGTATGAGATTTCTTATTCACTGTCACAGTCAGACAGTTGTTCACACATGCACACCCACACAAAAGCACTCGCACAGCAGTCGAGCCAGGCCAGATTGCTGTGGCTGAAGATACGTGGTGGAATCATCAATCACAAGAGCCTCCCTCTGGTCAAATCAGGTTTGTCCTGGTGTGAGCGGAGTGCAGTGCCAGCTGAGCAAAGACAGGCCCTCGCTGGCTGGCGGGCGCGAGGGGCATGCCGGGGCTTTTCGCGACATCCGGAGGCATATCAATCTCGCGGCAGATGGATGGACGGACGATGATTAGGACGAGGCAGTGGCTTTCGCAAGGCCCACTGGGACGCATCTTCCACTGGTGACGGATTCCTCCCTTCTTCAGTCCACCCTACAGCGAAATGAGAAACAGCTGGAGGGATGGAGAGCGCATTGTTCAACCCACATCTGTTCTCTGCAAACTCCTACTCGGAAGGAAGACTGGCTTCTTGCCTCGACATCTTGGATGGCAGAGTTATGGCGCCTGATGACAGAAGTGACCTTGGGCAGTTATGAAAGTGAAGAAAAACGCCTCCTGCTCAAAGTTAGGAGGCAGAGTCATGTACCTGGACCTTGAAATACAGTTTATTAAGTATTATCAAGTCCAGGTTAAATCATTGAAAGAGTGATGAAGAGCTTCCAATCACCTTTAGAATGTTTCCACAAATTCAATCTACAGCCACATTCATGGAAGCCTTGAGCAAGAAAGCCGGTCAATCATCTGTTGAAAATACACACCAATGTAGCTCATTCACAGCAGATACTTCTGCTTTCCACCGGACCTGTACAGAAGTTGAAGTACTCCCATGCTGCTTCAATGTTACCATTTCCTCTCCGCATTCCAGTGTTTGTCAAGGTCAACTATTTCATGGGTGTGGAAAAGAAATCTGTGCTATAACCATGTTTGAGCAGCAGGATCCGGGGAAATGAGAAAGCTGAAGTGCAGCACACAAGTGTAATTGGTCTCCTGGCATCTTCACATAGGGCTTGATTAACATGCCTTTGAAGCATTCCACGCACATTTGCCCACAGAACAAAGACGCAGCAGATAATGATGATCAGAAATTTCAGAATTTCCACCATTTATTGACAGACAAGGTATTCGAACGTCTCCGACATCTGTCTTTGATGTGAATTGACAGATAGGCTCGGTCCCTTAAAGGTGCAGTTATCTTCAAAAAGCCAGACGGGATTAAAAAGAAAATGGTAGTATTTGGGGTGAGCTAGAAGAACATTAATATTAAGGCTCTGTCAAGCAAGGACAGAGAGTCTTTAATGCCTGTCATTGCTCAAACCATTCACTGACTGGCTGTATACTTTGAATGCACACCAAGGAGTGCTGATTGATACCAGACGATGCTACTGTACAACATTCTTGATCTTTTATTTATTATACGAGTGAATTCATACAAGGGTCACTAGAGACAAGAGTCTGCTACGGCATGTTCTGACTAAAAAGCAAGGAAAGAGAAACTACCCTCAACAGATATATGACTTTGGTTTGTTCAATCACATAAAATTACCTGTATGTTTAAGTTTTTTGTGATGAGCAACCCCTTGTGGTCGTTCGAATGACGAGCTCCTTCAGATGCAAATGGGGTGTACTGTGTATCGTGAGGTTTTCCAGCGCTGTAGCGTTGTTGGGTGGGAGTTTTCAGCATTGGTTTCTTCTGACCGAAAGACGCTTTAGTTTAGTAAAGACGCGAGACCGAAACATGGCTAACCATTAAAGATCCACTTTGTAAGAAAGCAGATTTTTGAATCTAATTCCCAACTCGCTTCAGGATGGCGTCCGACCCAACCTACAATCAAAAACAATCCCAAAGGAGTTGGGAGAAACTAAAGTGTCTGTATTTGATGAGTTGGAAATGAGATTCAAAAATCAACTTTCTCACAGATTGGACCTTTAAATATAGGGGTATCAGATTGGGGAACAATCACATGGATACGTTTTGGATGTGGACTCCCAAATGTTGAGGGAAACAACATGGACAATTCCCAACATGCTAAGTAATTCATCATGGATATAAAAATAGAATCATTTGGAGGTGTTTTTGCCCTACACCTCGCTGGAAACCACCGCTAAATCTCTCCTTAACATGAAATATTCATAACATATCTTGATCTCCCAAAAAATCAAAGTCATGTAGCACCTTAAAAAAAACCACATTCAATCAGAGAAGGGTGGAGAGCTAGAAAGCTTGTCTCAGTATCACGGGGTCACACAGCTACACACATTTGCACTTAGGAGGCGCCTGATTCAACCACAGTGCTCTAATGTTGGACACTGTGCAGCTCTGCTGGAACAGCTGGGGGGTTGAGTACATCGCTTGATAGCATTTTTACGCTAGCTGAGGGAGGGAGCATCAGCCATTGATTTCCACTGTCTAGAGATCTAGAAACACCACGAAAATCAGTGATGGTTAATCCTTTATTTTCACTTTGTTTTGTGAGTCATCAAAGGATGGGATCAGTCAACGGTGGAGCGAACCGGTGATAGTATATTTCTTTGCAAATCCGTTCCAGATTCAGTTCTTTTTACTTCTATTGTCTGTCTTTCACTGAACTAAATGTCATCTTATACCTTGGGTAGTAGATGCCCTATGCAAAGTGGCCGTGATCAGAGCTGCAATAATTATCTGATCTCAAGCCTGCTGTTGGGGCTATTTTTAAAAATGGACTCATCCCAGAGAGGAGTTCAGTGGAGTCTGCTGCGTAGAGAGAATCCACCCAAAAATACATTTCATCGTCATCACTGACGGCCCAATCAATCGATGTGACATGAAAAAATCTCTATAGATCAAACTGTGTTATTATCACAAACACACATTACATAAAATACATCTTTATCTTCACAAAGCCATGGTTTTTTTTTTTTATTCACTCTCAATGGAACACCTGCAAGATTTGCTTCAGTCGTGTCTGTTGTTCCTGGCAGAGGGAGGAAATCTCTATTTGCATGCATGTTCAAGTTCAGATGAGACAAGAATATGCAAAAAAATCTGCTCTGGGGTGGATTTTTTTTCTTTGAGTCACCATCTTATGTAACTATACCATTAAAACATTTCTTTTAAACGGAAAATCAAATTGAATAAAGAAAGGGTGAAAGAGCCACGACGGCATGTTTTGAGAAAGAGCTGCTCAAGGCAACTCAGTTTGAAATCAATCTCATATACTTCAACATTTCCTGTGCTTCACCAAAACAGGTCCTTCTCCGTAATGCCGGATGATGTCATAGTACATTTATATTACAACCGAGGCAGCTTATGAGTTAATTATTTTTAAATTTTGCAAATAGAGGGAGGTTATTCCCCCTTTGTGGCACAGAAAGTACAGATCAAACACTACTACCTCACGATCTCCTCCCTCATTCGCTATCTAGGTCTATATATTATTCAAAAAAGCATGAACTGAACTTTGAATGCCTGATGGAAATAAGATACGTTTCTGTTGTACACACTTTGAGGTGGAACTTGATCGCATCATTAAAGCCGACTTACTGTATGTGTAAAAGTTTTATAAAAATGTTCACCTTCTTTCAAAACACTTCGGATCAGATCAAGGCAGGGAACGAGGTTAACGCCTCTTTGAGCATCATCCAGTTTAAGCAAGTTCTGTTTTGATCCAAACTCTCGCACAGTATATATCCTTGGGAGTAGAAGCGCTCTTCCTCTGCATGCATATTCAAACAGAATGGAGAAGAAAGAGGGTAAACAATTAAAGAGACACTGTGCATACTGCTGAATCTGGAGCTCTACGCTGTTGATAGAGCGGAATTAATGTCATACCATATGATACTCTGGTGGAGTACGCTACAGTCGCATGCAAAATGCAAAAATGGAGATGAGCACATGGTGGGATCCATTGTACCAAGCATCCTTAAAGAATGCTTTGCCCTTCACCCTTTCTGAATAAAATTATGTTAAAGGATGTGTAATCGCAAGTTTGAGAAATTTTAGAAGCAATGAACCTTTTTATTTCTTAAGGGAGCCAGCGCGAATGCTTCATCTCGTATTACTTTCACATTCCTTTCAATATTTTTCTAAATTAAAGCGTGGCTAAGCTGATTATGTCATGACAAACTGCCGCTCCTGGCTGCAGGTCATTAACTTCACTGTCTAGGAGGTCACATGCGGGGTGCGAAAGTTTTTTTTTGTGGTACTCAAAGTTCAATAGATGGCTTAATTTGTTGCCTTGGAGAAAGAATTAATTAGATAATGTCATCAGCACGGAGCTATCTGCTGAGCAAATTAAAATTAAATAATTTGCTACAAAAATCCTCTTATGCCCTCAGCAGTCTTTGGCTTAGATTCGCACTACCACTGTATCATTATCTGTACAGCTTAAATCTGCAGCTGCATTGATTTGAACCCTCTCCTCAATTTGCGAGGGTCCTGATTTCCCTGACATTACCTGTTATTCTTATTCTCGGTGGGAACCCAGGCGATGGCAAATAAAATCAACATGTTAATTAAGCTCTGCATATATAATACCAGCCTTGATTATCAACACCTGTGTGACCTATGTTGAGTCAGCAGGCAACAATTAGAACAAGCTAATACAAAATGTGTCACGAGCGGAAGAGAAGAATAGGGCAATTCAGTCGTGATTTGCAGTGAATATGAAGAGAAAGTGGAGTAGTCTCTATAAATATGCAGTTTAAGCCTGTCTGTTCAATAGATTTTTTTTTTTTTTGTTAAGTATCCTGTTCCTCAGCATGTTTTGATGGCCATATGGGCGTATAGAGAGTGGGGTTCTGCTTATTACTCAAAATGTGTCCAAAAAGAAAAAAGAGAGAGAGAGAAGGGAATGAATCATCACATTCTGTTCTTTGTTGGTACAAATGGAGGCAGCTCTTTTGAAGTCACTTAGGAGTTTGTAATTCCCAAATGGAGGACTGTTTGAGTTGATGTTTAACTGTTCAAACACAAGTCAGAACAACTAAGATGAAGAGGGAGCAAATATCAGCAAACCACACATAAAAAGGAATCCTCCTACAGCTATTGATGTCTTTGAACTAATTCTTAACTTAAAAAAATCTTATACAGTAGTTTTTAACCAAACTGGCCTCGAATACAGTAACGTTTGAAGTGACGGCAGCCCAGTGGCAGTGTTACGCTACCTGCAAGTATCCCCACTGGATAAAATGTCTTCACGCACAAGGGGACAACATTTTTTGGCCGGCCTTGTTGTTCTGCACACTTTGTCATACATATATCCCCTTCAATATTTGATGAGGTCAATATTTAGCTTTTTGTTTCACGGTCAATAATGCATCAAAATATCAAACAATATTTTAGTCTAACGTGGTCTATCTAACGCCATTTCCATCTTGAAACACTGTCAGTTCTTGGGGAGCTTTTATGCCGGAGATCAAAGCGTTGCCAAGCTTCTGTTTTTACCCGACTGCATAAAAGATCAAGGCACGTAATGAGGCAACCTGAAAGGTGATAGTTCAGAAGATGAAAGTATTGGCTGTTTTGGCTATGTCAAAAAGATGTGCGCTGTTCTGAAATTCAGCCATCACATACTTCCTCTGCGATATTAATCTCAATTATGATTAATTGTATAATTCGCACTTGATCTCTGCTCACATTCATTTTTGGGTAATATCTGTGTATATTATCTGATATCGAATATCCTTGGATGTAAAGGGGTTTTTTATATGCTGGATGTAGAATAGATTTTCAGCGCCTGAGACGAACATTATGAGCTAGTTTGTTGAAGTGGAATGTCATTAACTTCTGCTGAATGTATCAGTCTGAAGCTCCCACTAAGGTTACAGTCTAAACTGCAAAATAAAATGTCAGGTCACGAGTCCCAGAGAGTTCAATATTTGATAGAGGAATGAGAAGTATGAAATAAAAAAACATACAAAGCATAAATCAATAAGTCATGAAAATGTATTACTATTGTTACATTATATTTTCATAATAAAATAGCTTTAATGAAGCTTATTTTTATAATTATAAATAATAAATAAAATAAAATAAATAAATTATATTATTCCCACAATGTTGTCACCACTCACCTGTCAGCCAATCATAAGCCCCCAGCATCCCAGCAGGCTCACTAACTGCTAACTTGCTAGCTAGATGCTAGCAAGAGTGAGCAAAGAGAAGGACGGTTTCTGTCTTGTGTGTCCTTTCTTCATTTTTTTCTCATTTTATCACTTAATTTGTTTATGTACAGTCTCTCAATGTCTGTATTTATTTGAAAATATCATTTATTTAATAGTGCACACGTTGTGCCTTCATAGTTACGTAGGTGTGCAGAATACAGAAAAGAGACAATTTAAAAAGATAAGCTGAGAGCCTCTCTAATTTAAATCATACAGTATGGTGCTAAAAGGCTGACCCAGACAGCAATCAACTAATCTAGTTATTATCATTGACCCCTGGAAGAATGAAAGGGCATTGTAATCAGGCAGACACCACACAGTGATTTAATTCCAGTGGATCATCAATACTGTGAATGATAGAAAAACTGAAATGAATCTATTGGTCATATCGTCAGTCACGCTGAGCACAGCAAGACAGCTCGCCCCCGGGGGGATATTAGAGCTTCATTTTCACTTAACCCTTTGTGGCTGGGTTGTTGAGGAGAAATCGGACATGCAAGTGTTCTCCCCCGGCACCACAAATCTGTCATACATATGTCAGATATGTAAGGAGTATTGGGAAAATGTCTTGTTAGCCATTGATCACTACAGAAGCCCTCAATATACTTCAGTCAAAATTCTGCAAACAGATGTTTCATGTCCAGGTATTAACATTCCAGGCGTTGCCCCTTCAACTATTATGATTTCAACTATAATTACCGACAAACAAGGGACTTATCGACATGATTATGCTGGTTTTGTGATAAAAATAGTGAGAACAAAGCAATAAAAGTACACTGTTACACATATCTTATAGCATAGGAGGAGGTCACTCAGTGGTTAACTTGACCTCTCCTCAGTGTTTGTGAACAACGATTAAAAATCCCTCAATTATTCATGTGGTTTCAAGCACAGTGGGGTTCTAATTTGACTCTAATAACGCTCACATCCCTATGACTAATTCTGTGAAGGGCGCAGCAACACACTCAAAATATACAGTACGTAACTGTCAAGAGTCTGAGCACCCACATTGCTTTGTTCAGGGTGTTGGAAAAGAATAGCTTAATTGCGGAGGGCCATCTGGAGGAGGCATTACAGCTAAGACCCCACCAATAACAAAAGACCATACCAAGCTCGTCTAATGTGGGAGATTGCCTTGTACAAACACTGAAAGACATTTGCTTTATGCCTTTTATCACCTGTTTCAAGCACGATTATTCAACTCAGTATAGCGTGTTTTATATTAGATTGCAAACTAGGTAGTTCAAAGTGATGCCACCTGTTAGTTTCCTCTATCATTCAGTATCATATATGTTAAGGTAGAGACGGTACGTGACAGCAAGGTCAAGTGATAATTAGCTACTAATTTAGCATTATGGTGTCCACGGCATCTCTATGACAATGAGAAGATTATGCAAATAATGGCATTAAAAATGCTCTGAAAAAGGACAAGAAAGTGTGTCAAAACAATGCGATCTGACACATGAGATCTTTAGGGAAAGGATGTTCTAAACAAAAACACCAAAAACTCTTCTGTGCACTGAGACAGAAGATTTTTCTCTGAACTTAATACATTTTGAGTTATTTAGTCCCTACCCATTTATTCTCGACAGTTCCTTTTTACTGCACATACAAATCAAAAGTTTAAGAAAAACTTCTATGCTTGATAGACTCTTGCATGGTGCAGAGAGCTATTCACTACATGAAGGACGATGGCGATGTCTGTTCCAGACGAGATCACATCTGGACAAGAACGTTTGTACAATCGTCTTTCAGTCCCCGCTCTATTGATAAGTAACCTCACAGCAATGCCAGTGAGCACTGCAGTCGATGATATACTGTAGTAACTCAATTTCACAAATTTTAACAATCTGTATTATGAAATGATATATATTTGCGCATTATGACATGTTTGACCTACACTTTTAAGTAAAGTAAGTTTTAAGTTAGAGGAAAGTCCGTTTCTAAGTAGGCTAAACTTGCCTAGTTTTACATGCAAAAAGAAATGACCTATGAAGCTAACGGCGACTGATGCTACTTCACAATCACAATAAGCTTTGAGATTATTGATAACACATTATTGATAACAGTTGGCAAGTTATGGTAACAATGACAAACTGTTGGTAAATCATGATATTGTTGACAGCCTTGCCTCCACTGTAAAAGCAGCTGCGTAAGCTAACGTTAGCTTCACAGAGCGGCTGGAAGAGACAGCCTCTGAAGTTAAAACTCCGATCTAATGTGCTTAAAGGGGCTCTATGCAACAATATGTAGCGATTATGCATTTATTGGTCATTGGCCATATGTGCTTGGATATGGCGAACAATGTATTTGAGTTATTTAATGCTGCTGGGCTCTGGTTTTCTTTGTGAAGGACTCTGGTCAGATTTTCGACGCCAGTCCAAAGGATTGACTTTATGCACATTTGTGAGTTCCTTGTCTCAGTGCCTTTCTCCGCCCTGCTAACAGTAGCTAACGTTAGTTTAGAAATGGAGTCCGCTAACATAAACTAATGACTGGCTTCCAGCACCTCCCAGAATTTGAACGGAGCCCCTTTAAAGTTCAGTGGGTTGGATTCAAGAAATTTTCTCCGTCATTGAACGTTTGCCTACACACAACTACTGAGCTACCAGCCAGCTAACATTGTGAAACTGATGTCAGGTGATTGTCATTTAGCCTGAAGGCTATAACAAAGATGCTGTTGGTAGTGTTGGTAGTAGTAGTGTGTCTTTTCCTACAAATGGACAAGCTTAAATGTACAACACCGGCATGCAGAGAGTGAGTATAGGCTAACCTGGCAACAGCCAATGACTTGTTTTTGTTAATTAACCAACTCAAAGCCTAAAATCTTACAGCTGAGAAAATTAGCCAGCAACAACTGCAATAATAAGAGTTAATTAATAAGATTTGGATGTTGGAAGGCAGATTTTGCTACTTACATGCTTTCAGTTTCACTCTGTTTACTGTTTTTTTGATTAGAGAAGCTAATGAGCTCTTAGCGTCTGATACATTAGACGAAAGTAACATTTATCTTCTAGTTCTCAGCAAGAAAGCGAAGCCAGTTCCTAAACTGTGGAACTATTCCTACAAATACCTCATATTTTCACTCAAGGGATGATAATGTGCAGTATTAGGCTAACTAGGCCAAATCAAACAGAATGAAATAGTGTTGAATTTCCCTCACTCCACTTACTTTCTCCTAAAGAAGGCTCTGACTCTGGTCTTTCGGAAACAAGGAAGGAATGTATGCCACTTACCGAGAGATTACTCCTAAAACCAGCCATACTCGAATTCTTTTAACAATTAATGACACATGCACCGTGAGACAGAGAGCCTACATGGGCAGTATGAGAACAAAAAAGTGAATACCAAAATAAGTGTTCTGCCTCAAGAAGCCGGTTTCGATATGAGGTCTCCTCTGTCCTCTATTCTCACTCCATTCCCGTCATGAAAAAAATATAGAGCGCTGTGATACGACAACATTTTCTTCTAATTTGACAAACAAAACGAGTCAGTTAACGTGCTTCGCATTACCGTTCAGTGGCTTTGAAGATTTGCCACTTTTTCTGTCTGTAACACATCGACAATGGAGGTTTAACCAAGCTTACCAGGCTTTTATATATTAGATGAAGCACACATTTGAATAACAGCAAACAATAAAAAGAGTCAGGGACTCCTTCTCCAAATTGGGCACCAGAAAACAATAAAACAACAACAACAAAAAAAAGACTCACAATTATGTGCAACGCAAATGATGATGATGAGAACAAGACAAAGAAAACACCCACAAGGGGAAAGGCAGAGTGGTGAATAATAATAGTCATATCGTGATTCTCTGCAGATGCAATATAAGGGCGCTGTTATGCAAAGCTAAATTCATAAGGATAAATCTGTTGATTCACAATACTGAAATTACATCTAGTTGGTGGGTATTGGAGGTTATGATCATTTAAATGTGCACACTGTATTCCTATTGTGATTTCCCGTGTGCTTTCACTTGCTGCTGTAACTCCAAAGCCTGAATTCTCTTGCAGCTTCAAAGCAGATAGAGAGCAAAGCTTTTCGCCCTTATGTGCCAACTTTTTGATAAGCACAAAGAGACATCTTAACCACTTGTCAGTCTGCTATCGTAGCAGCAGGGCCAGAAGACAGGCAGGCCAGCAAAACAAACAACCAACACTTCTCCATCTAACCTATCTTGGAATAAATGGACAAAAGCAGCAAGGGAGGCAATAACCAGACTACTAAACCTGCTCCGCTCGCACCAGCACACCGGCCAATTCAGCATCAAGACACCCAAATGATATTGCGCATGTGGAGGCTCTGCCCAGCCAAGTGTAAATAAGCATTTCCACGCTCAGCATTGGGTGTATAACATGGTGTCAGGTAGCTACAATGAATGTAGAGAGAGCAGAGGGAGCAATCAGCCAACCTTCGCCTTGCTGAGATGGAGGGCCACCGCCGCACACACAAACAACCAATCACCAGGGGACAGTGATTGATGTCTCATCCGGCTTTGAAATCTATCATCCCGACCAAGTGGCTGTCGAGAGCTCGCCTGACAGATTGTTAAACAAAGCTTAATATGCATCACCCTGGCAAATAGTTCATTAATTCTTTATTATGTGGGCACGACTTGTGTAAGCCATTGTCCAAACTAGTATTTAGAACGCTTAGTGCTGTGGTGCCCTGAGCGAGACATGTTAAGTAACGCTGCAGTAATACTCATGATAAATAATCACAGGATACAGCAATAAACTGTGAACAAAAAAAATCTGTTTTTATGAAATGGTCATCATTCAATTAATTATTTTGACTGTGGAAAAATCAGGCAAAGTGGAAGAATGAAAAACGAGAAGAGAGGAGATAGACGGTACGTGGTGACATACACCATGGTTCCTGGCTCCAACACTTCATTAGCAGAAACCCAATGCGACTCTACTTGCGAGCGTGGTGAGGCAACGGTTCGGTTTATTCTTAGATCTGTGAAATCACATTGCGTCTTGCCAGTGTCATTTATGCTACCTCACCTCACCCTTTAAAGTTTACTGAAAGACTGCAAATAATACAGGCAGCCACTGCCTTCTTGCCAGAGTTTTCACCGTTCCCGTGGGATTTCATAGCAGCTTACTTCTGCTCAGTTTCACAAAGACCTGTTTTGTAGCTAATAAGTATGGAGGAGCTTGCATCGAGTTAGTTAACATAATTATTTAATGTACTTTGGCGTCCTGACAACAGCTTTTGAAGATCTTATAGTGGTGCCCTTGTACACCCCATCCTGCACAGACTGCAGCTTCCGTAAGGTGAAACCTTGCCAAAAAGGTCTCAGTGATGAATGCCAATGCGACATGAGCTGCATTTGTTACAGGCACGAGTAAAGCCACCCAAGGGGCAAGCGGCATCGCTTAGTTCTTCCACCCACATGGAGCTTTGTGTTTATCATCCACCATCTTGACAAGTTGTTCCTCATCCCCGCACTTATATGTCCTCCTCGACCGCTCGTCCCCTCCCTCCGTTGGCTGGGGAAGTCAGAGTAAAGGGGGAGGAGAAGGTGCCTTCACGGTGAGGCTTATTTTTCTTCCCTGATCCCTGTCTGATAAGTGTGTTTGCTCTTTTGTGTCCTGGGCTACTCTTAATCAAGAGGAGGTGGAACATAGAGGGAATTTGGAGGGACTGCTGATAAGGAAAGCATCTGTTTAACATTTTTTCTTACAAGCAGGGTTACAGACCAAAGGCAATTTTGCCGTAGGAAACACAGATGAAAAGGGTATAGCGCATTAATGCAGATGTATTCCGCTTTAGCCTGAGAATTGCATTCAATACTACAGCTGTTCAGTGAAATGATCTCTTTGCTTGGATCCCAGTGATAAAATTGAGAGTATCTTTTCTGATAAGTCTTACTGCCTTTATGATACTGCAGTACATTAACCGCTTCATGGTCAATCATGGTGGAAAAGTCTGGGTGCTAAACTAGAAACAATTAGGTCTAATCCATCTCGTCATGTAATGGGCACATCAAATAGTATATGCAGTTTATATGCAAGTGAAATGGAGCAAATTGCAAATCATCCCCTTTTTAAGTGCAGTACCTGTGACAGGTGGGGAGCAGACACTAATTTAGCATTTCAAAGCCTTTCCACTGTTCAAATCCGACTTTATACCTGTAATCGCCTCTCACAAATATATTTTTAGCCTCTTGGATTCTGCTGTCCCCACTGGCTGCTTCCCCGGGGAAATAACCATTCCCGATGCTGACATCCACGGTGTGTTCTCTATAGATCAAACAGGCCTGCTGCTGAATTGCCAAGGCCCCGGGGGTCCATGCCGCCAAACACATGAACTGTCTTTGTTAATGCCTGCTGGTCAACTATCAATAACACATGAAGCGGTTTTACTTATTCTACGAGGACACACCACATTGAAAAACATCACACGCTGGATGAAGTTAAAAGTTAGATCGTGAGTGGCTTGAAGACTCGCGCTCCGCCTTTGCCTGAGATCAAATTTAGGTTTCTTCCCTCAGTTCTGACGCTTTCTGTCTTCATCCTTCCCACTCCCGTCCTTTAAAAACTCCAATTAAGAGAAAATAATTTGTGTGTGGGCTTCTGCTCAGTTCAAACAAAGACCTAATCATAGAGCATCACTGGCATTGTGGGAAAAAAAAAGAAAAAACAGCACTTGGCAGAGGGGTAAAGCATTGGCCTGGATTCTGAGGAAAAGTTTGTTCCACTTTCTCTCCACTTTTCCCTGGTCTCCCAGTGCTTTGTGTTTGTTGCTCCAAAATCAGAGATCAGCACATTTGTTTAATGTGGAAATTAACTTTCATCCCGTCATGCTAAATTTAACGTAGTACAAAGCAACCCTTTTTTTGGGAGGGGGAGCCGAATGGTGGTGTTTCTCATTTTAGGAAAACCTTCACAGAGAGGAAACAACACAAATAACAAACAAACATACACACAAACATAATAAATTCTCTTTTCCAGCAGCCAGTTTCAGAAATCATTTGTGCAACGTTGGCCCATCAATGAAGCTCAAGACGAGGGAAATACGTAGGCTCTGTCATTCAGAAATCAGAAGCAACCCACACTCATTCATCCCACTGCAATATGCTAAATATTTAATTTACTTGCGTGTGCAGGAATGTCTGTGATCGAGATATAGAACACAAAACCCTAAATAAGACCTGAACAGACAAACTATCTGGACTATTTTATATATGTATAATCATATGTCAATTGTAGTGATTCTGGTAAAAGATAAGCAGTAGCTCAGATTGTTGTTCAGCAATTTAGAGATAAAACAGTAAAGACAGGATACTAATCCCTATAAATACACATATACAAAGTCAATATGTAGGCTGCTTAAGGCTTTATTGCCTGATTGAAGAGAAGCCACTGTTGGCACTATGATCATTTCATTGAGCTCCACAACTTTTTTCCCCTTAGCCATTTTGATCTATCATTAGACTCACAATGTTTTCCCATGTGTTTAATTATCTGTAAGTGTTGCGAATGGTATGAAAGGGGCAGTCTTAATGCATTCTGACCAGTGTCAGTGCAATTTACGCTGCCGATCAGAAGAATAAACGAGCAATGCTTCTTGGGAGGTATAGGCTATGTATTATAGTCAATATTTAAATGGGAATTCTACTTGATTGATTCATAAGGCTTCTTAAATGTCATTAGAAAGACTGTCTGTTGTTTATATTACGAAACAAGGAAGAATAAATTATGGTTTTCCCCTTCATCAATATTCACGGGCACAAATTGTCAGCGTGGCCTTAATAAATTTGATAACATGCTTTTGTACTGTCCCATGTGAGGATCGCGTAAAATTACAATGAAAGATGAAACAGTGTTTGTATAACAACACCTTTATTATTCATATGTTTCATTTTGAAGTGGCCTCCTCATTAATCTAGGCTAATTATGGCTGTAACACTTTGGAGAGTGGATAGCGGAAACATGCTTGGAGAGAGAAACGCTCTCTCACAGTTACTCAAAACAACTACTGAGGCAATGTAATTTACAGCAAGCTGCCCTAGATAACAGAGAGGCTTGTTTGTACTCACGCATGGATCTTATACGCGCCCTTTACGTTGCACCTACTTACTTTTCCCTTCTTTCTAAACGCATTTCAGGTAAAAAAAAACATGTGTCATTTAGCAGTGACAAAAGGTAATTTGGCAGTAAAAAAATAACTGTGACTCTTCTTTAAGCTCCAGTAATTACATCACTGACATGAGAGCACTAGAGACATGATTAAAACATCACAACAAGCATCAAGAGGACATAATAGCTTCATTATTTTTATGCACATTAGGATGAGCTATAACAATACTTTACCCGAATAAAAAATGTACTCAACACAACACAAAAATATATTTAGGTAACAAGTATATAAGACATTAAAACAGATGTCTTATTCAGTGTTGTGGGTACTTGTACCATGTGATTGCCAGGTAGCAGGCTACAGGAAGTAGCCTAATATGAAAAAAGAATGAAATTATGTTTTGTTATTAAAAAAACACCCACAAACCCAAATATTGAGTCATCTGTACCACATGGCTATTGCGTATTATGACAGAGTGCTTTCAAACTTGCCAGCAAGCATTGCAGTTAGCTAAAAGTAACAGATACGGAATTGAAAAAGCAGTCTAATGCAGAAATGGTTAAAATAGTGGGCTTAACTAACAGAAAAACAAAATAGTAGGCGAAACCTTATAGATCAACGGTTGATACTTTTACAACTACTTTTAGCTAGGCTAATGGATAAGAAGCTAGCTGAGACAGATCACGGAAAATTGAAACAGTTAGCTAAAGGTAATAGATAGCCCAGATGGTTGAAATAGCTAAAATGAATGGGTAAATGCTTAAAGTAATTAATAGATGAATAGGCCTTGATTAAATCTTTAGCTAAAAGTAATGGAGAAATACTCAAAATAGCTTAAAGTATGAGATGGTTGAAATAGTTTGGCTACATAAAAGTTATGGTCTACTATAACTTTTATGCTGCCAAACTATTTCAACCATCTCATACTTTAAACGCTAGGTAAAAGTAATGTAAGTAAATGTTTGAAATAGACCTAGCTAAAGTAACATCAAAGAATAAGTGGTTGAAAAAGTAGTGGATGAACCATGTATGCATTACTTTAACCTATTTCAAAAGTTTTTCATAAATGGCTGAAATAGTTAGCTTAAAGAAGATAAATGGTGAAAAATGCTAAATGACTGAAATGTGAAGCATGCTAACACACACGCTACACGCAGTAGTAAGAATGTATAGGCATCCAAACAAACCTAAATTAACAGTTCAATTAGATGAAAACATTAGTTTTTAGAGATATTTTTATATATAATGAATCATTTTAAATTACAGTCAGTTAAAATAAACTCAAATGAACCCATCTGGAACATGGTGGCTAGTATCAATGAAGGGGCAGACTGCGTTCACAGGGTGCTGGGGGGTAAGTCGGACAGCAAAGTTCGGGAATCCCTGCTCTACAGTGCAATGCCTCTCTGTGGTAGCAATACTAAACTCTAAGTTCACAACGTTTTTATGAATATGATACTGAACTGTTTGAGCCACACGGGCATAGTCGCTACAACACAGCCTTAAATGTTTAGATTTCTTGACTTCTTTAGGTTAAGCACATACTAAAAGGGAACATTGTCAATATCAGCATTCCTATAATTAGACTAGTGGTAACTGTGCCAGCCAGAGTGCACCTCTGAGACAATATGTACTTCACTAACTTCAGTAAAAACATTAAATTCCCTGCGAGACCTGCTGGCAGACTGCTACTAGCTCTTTGAAAGTAAGTAAGAAAATTTAATCAGGTTGTTTGTGATCCAGTTTGCACATTAACTATTGATATCCCAAGCCTTGCGCGATTACATGGCATGGTAAGACTAATTACATTATATTATAATACTAATTACATTCCTAAGGGTCGCATAAAAATTGTTGGCTGTCATTTCCATACCAAACTAACATCCAGGGGGCAGGGTGTGCATAATCAGCCTTCAGAATGTGTGTGTATTGGATTACACTGTACTTATCCTGTCTGTTTCTCCGTGCTGCTTTTTTCATCCACATTGATTGCAATAATGCAAGCTGACGACTGTGTGAGCTTCCTAAATAAGCAAAGCGCCCATAGACAATGATGTTGTGCTTGTCTATTAATCTACACAGCATAAACAGGGTATAGTTTGCTTTCATTTCCAGAGTGGAGGGCCTTATTATTCTGGTTCTGCTGTATGACACTTCTGGGTTGTGTCCCAGTAGAGATCCTCGCTGAAACTGGGTCGAATGTTAAATCGGCTGTTGAATCAAGAACAGAGCAGGAAAGCCTCAAAAGGCAGCTTGATGTTCTCTGAAAAAAAGGTGCAATGGTAACAGCATTTTCTTTTCATTTAACGATGGCTCCATCAATGGACTGATTCGACATTCAAAAGCAGATTTGTTAATGCCTAAAGGAACTAAGAACTGCTTATTAGCCAAGTATAAATAATCAATTACATATATTGCAGTGTGTGATACACTTCGCATGCCTTTTGAGCTCAGTGTTTTGAATTCAAACATAATACCACGACACTGCGCTTCAGTGCCCTATTAAAATACTGTAATTTCAAAGAAGTTATCACCACAGTAAATGGCGCAGACCTTGCTACCTTTGTGTCTGGAGCGATTTGCATGTTCCACGGATTTTCATGCTTTTTGAGATCAGTACAGAATGAACTTGATGATAATATTCAAATATATGTGCACATAATTTTCAGAATGCTCAGCGCAAGTCACCTCCAGATGTAACACCTCTGAGGCTCCATCTTGACAGTGTCATGATGTAAATTGGTCCCTGATGCGGTGTCTCTCTTGCCTCCTGGTGCACGCTATTCTCCGCTCTGACATGGAGTGATTTCACCCAAAAGCTACCAGGTTTTTAAGGTGTTGCATGAAAAGCATTTTTTTCCCGGGTCTCTTTCTGCTTTCTGTCTCGTATGTATCAAGACGTTCTAGTTTTCTAGTTTAGTCTGGAGATGGTGGAGTGACAAGTTACACATCAAACGCAGCAGGGAAAGCAGTCATTAGAAAGCGGTTATTAGAAAGACGCTCTGACAGGCTCCAGGATGTTCCAATAACGCTAGAACAACTTGTGATGAGTGTTACCTCAGGTTACACACAGTGGTAGATGAAGATGATTTCTAAGGGGGTTAGGTCAGGGGGTGGGTTGATTTGTCAGATTACACGTTCATCTGTGAATAATGTATATGAAGACAATGGGAGGCTTGCTGGTGCAATACTTGCAAATAGCTTGCAAAAGAGAATAAAGGACCTCAAACTCACAATGTGTTGTTTTAACATTTTCCACATTAGTTTCTCTGGGATCGGAGAAAAAGTAGAACCCTTGAACAGTCTTGATGTATAGCCAATGTGCATCTCGATGATGACAACATTATGTTGATTCAAGTTTGTTCGATCTATGACAAGGAAGAAGCTTGACCAAAGACCATTCTGACGGAAGGTGAAACATTACATGCGTCTTTTGTAAATGTGCAAACACTGAACGCTGGAAACAATATAACTTAAAGGATTAAATTAGATGTTAAAGTGAAACTCTCGCCAAAAAGCAACCGAGGCTTTATTTATGATTGGGTATGAGTCAAACCTTCACGTACAAGCACACTCATGACCAAAGAGGCACTTTTAAGATTTACCGTAGTTTCGTTTTGGGGCAAGCTCATTTTGAACGGGAGTACATAGGGCATACCACGACGGCATCAAAATGTCTATTTTTAGACCACTAAGAAGGCTCCACACATCATGAAACTTTACTGGTAGCATCACCAGGGTCTCTACTCATGACACGAGCAGTAAGAACATTGTTTGTGTACACAAAGTGTGTGAAAAAGACGGTTTTGAACTACTTACGCTTAGCTACTGGGACTCCGGCGCGCCGCCGCCATTCCAGGCAAAAAGTGTCGATCTCCGAGTGCGGCCATCATGACGGAGAGTAAGCAACACTGACGTCCATGTTGTTGCTTTTGACTAACGACAGAACAACGAATTATCCGCAAATTCATCTGGAAATAAGCCCGAGGAGCGTCCCACCGTTACTCTACGTCATGATGGCCGCACTCGGAGATCGACACTTTTTGCCTGGAATGGCGGCGGCGCGCCGGAGTCCCAGTAGCTAAGCGTAAGTAGTTCAAAACCGTCTTTTTCACACACTTTGTGTACACAAACAATGTTCTTACTGCTCGTGTCATGAGTAGAGACCCTGGTGATGCTACCAGTAAAGTTTCATGATGTGTGGAGCCTTCTTAGTGGTCTAAAAATAGACATTTTGATGCCGTCGTGGTATGCCCTATGTACTCCCGTTCAAAATGAGCTTGCCCCAAAACGAAACTACGGTAAATCTTAAAAGTGCCTCTTTGGTCATGAGTGTGCTTGTACGTGAAGGTTTGACTCATACCCAATCATAAATAAAGCCTCGGTTGCTTTTTGGCGAGAGTTTCACTTTAACAGCTCAGCTGTGCTGCAGATTTTTTGACTCCCTAGTATTTTCTTCAAGCAGAAGTTCTCAAATCATTTGGCTCTCTAGATTGGATGCTGTCATTGTGTCATGGAAGTTGCCTCCACAATGTCATGTAAGATTTTTAATTCACTGAACCTCTGTCATTATAAAGCGCTGATCGCACTAGTTGATATAATTTGATGGCAGTGGCAGACACATAATGTTTGAGGGGCAGGGGCAGTAAGAATAAAAAGGGCAACAACTGTATGCAGTGGGCAGAGAGGGCACTGGAAGTGCAAATGATTTTTCGCCACTGTAGGCAGAGGCCAAATAAGCTAAGCCACCAGATACAGAGCCTCATATGCTTGTAGGTCGTGTTTAGTGAAAATATAGGTTTGACGAGTGTAATGTACCATTTACTGAACTTGTGGACTGTAAACACCAAAATAATGAGCTAAAAGTGGCTAAAGAAAACTATCCCCATCAGAAAAACAACAGTGACTGTCTTCTTTTAGAAGCAAAGGTGGACTTTGCCTAGCATGAATCTTCACAGAGACAAGTGGTGTTTAATTGCTAGATTTGCATACACACCCTTTACCATCAGGTTAACTGTATAGGCCTACCAACAGACTTTTTGCAACCTTTCAAATCCATTATAGTTTTTCAAAGCTCAATCATCTAAAGTGCAAAATGCTCACATAAATAATTACTGTAACAGTTAAACTGGTTGTTCAAATTATCTATTTTATTATGTAAGTACGAGAATTTGTTTGGCAGAAACGTTGTGTCGAGCTGCAGAGTTGGTTGACATTTTTCACATTTGACTTAATGTTGTTTCTATTCAAATACTTATCCATACAGCTATGACTCATTCACTCTCTTTTGCCAAAAACAAATAACTGAGCTGAGGTCCAACCACATCCACATGGCAAGAAAGTCCTCAAAAAGCCAAGTGATTAAGTAGCCCTCTTCTATATCGCACATGTACGTATTAAACCACTTGGCACCATAAGGGCAAAATGTAATTCCTTTGTCTACATTAGCCTAAACATCCCAGCGTAAGCAGGGTTGATAGCGCGGCTCCCGCTGGTGATTAATTACAGAGTGAGAGATACTGAGCACCCTCCAGAAAAGTATCTAGAACCACAGTCAGAGACAAATGGGAGAGTCAGGTAATTCCAGGAACTGACACAACAAACGTATTATCCAGCTCTTATCTTAGCAGAGAAAACTGTATTCGGAGCACCCGCTCGGTAGATAGAGGCAGCACAGACTGCTGCATGGGTTCACTGTGCTTGAGCTAAAAATCCCATACAGCACAGACTGTATCTAATGAGAACAGTACACGGAGGTTAGTCACACTGATCACACTGTCAGGGGGCGTTCATTTCATAGGACAATGGTGAGGAAAGTATGAGGTGGCAATACCAGGATTACATTTTCAAAAGTATTGATTGAGAAAGTATTCTTCTACGGAGAGAGATGCTTCTTTTGAACGTTGTCAATGTCAACGCCATGAGTTCAGCGTCATAAAGGAAGAAATACACTGAGCACAGTCCTTCAAATTCAATAAAGTTATGCTGGAATTTATTATGCGTTCGCCTGCATTCGGAGTTTAGGAAACGAATGTATTCTCGACACAGTCCTCCATTTTGTATGAGCGTGGAATAACACCAGTACTTTTCAAAAGAATAGTAATTAGGCCGTACACCTCGCGCCTCAGCGTGCCGATATAATTTAATAACAGGCAAATTCAGCTGAGAAATCCGCCTGCTCTCTGGTGTCGAGCGTTGCATACATTTTGCACATTCACACTTCAAAGCGGAAAAAGTTGACTTCCAGAATCACACGAGCACATTCTGAATCCTCACGCAGCGCCGGCTGATCGAAAATAAGAGCATGCACTTTTTCATATCGCTGCTTTTATCAAATTTCACTTCGGAGACCGAAGTACTTTTTGACACTTGCATTCCATAAACAACAGTCGGGGGTGAAAAAATAGCATTTTCCCCCTGTATCACAGAGGCTGATTCTCACATAAAGAAAACATGTCTTCGGTTGTCAAGCTGCTTTCTGAGCTTTCCAAAGGGGCTGCAGACAAATATACTTCACAATAGGAAAGAAAAACACTAAAGAAAGCTACAGTGGGCTTTCAGGCATCCTTCATTGCTGTCTTTCTCTCACTCATAAAGTGTGAGACCATTTTGTTCACTGCAGCTCAAATGCACCTTTCATATTTTTTTTGCTCTTTCTCTTCCAATTGTGAGGCTTCGAGTTCTGGCCAGAATGAGAGAGGGCATACGGCATGCAACAGTGTGCCATCTCCAAATCACCAACAGGCAAACAGACGGATGGCATGCATCATTACTGTGAGTTAATGGAGCAGTAGTTAAGATTCTGCATCTATGCAGCTCCTTGTCCAAATTGTTTCAGGCTTTGCATCCTGCATGGTAAGCATGTGTGTGAGTGTATTGTGTCTGAATACAAAAATGTATGCTCACTTTTAAATTAAGGAGGGGGAGTTTGTCGGTGAGAGGAACAGTGGAGGGCAAAACGAAGGCTCCCACCACAGCCAAGAAGTCCAAAAACATCTAGAGTTGGATTATCTTGGAAAAGGCCACCAGCTGTTCTTCCTTGTCCTTAACAATGCATCAGCCTGATGGCAGTTTCCACTCCATCACGGAGCTCAATTTCCAAAATGTGCTGCCAGACTATTTGATATTTATCGTGGAATTGGCAAGTACTGTTAGCTTCTGTTCTGAAACGTACCAGCAGCCAAGACCCTGCATTACTCATGCGCCCACAGTATGGTAGACTTTGGCCTATTAATTTTGCTCCACCACATGAGTAATAGCTCTGCCATTCTTTATGTGGCCACAGGGGAGTTTACCTTTGATTTCTTAATCATGTAGCATTCAAAAGCTCAAAAATATAAGTCTGTGTCTAACTTTTATTAGTTGTAATATTAAAGGTATGCAATGCAGGATTTTTCCAGTGACATATATATATATAAAGATGGACGATGCGTCCCTCTGTACAAAAAAAGCTAAAAAAATCCCTGATATGAGTGCTGCCATCTTGTGTTGGTGACGACAATTGGAGCCAGAGTATTGAGCTATAGTGATTGGGCAGTGGACGCCCAAACACCCGTCCGCTCAACTGCAAGCAGGGCTCAGCTGTCAATCATGACATTTCACCCTTGTTTCATAGCATCAAACGACTAATTAAAACCAACACTTGAACACAGAGTACACCAGCGTGAAAATAACTTGCTTTTTTGACATATACTTTGAGTTTTTCGTTTGGCACATGTCCTGTCCAGGGGCGGTGTTGATGACCTGTACTGCAGCCAGGCACCAGGGGGCGATGAAGATGTTTTGGCTTCACTTGGACCTGTCATACAGTATGGTCCATCCTCATTTGTTAGTTATTGATGATCTGCGAATGAGACTCAGCAATCAACTATCTTTCTAACCCTTTCTCCAGAATTGCTAACTTCACTTTTACAGACAGCAACTGACAAATCCTGCATCATATACCTTTAATATTAAAGGTAGGTAAATAAAACAACATTTCCATTTTTTTAGCAATCAAAGTCAAGTGTTTTTTTTATTTTTAAATGAACTGCTATAAAGACTGATGGTATCATTAGATAAACCTGTGCAACCTGCAAATTTAGCACATGAGCAATGGATGCATGCTATGAATCCTCAAGTGACCTTACATTAGCCCATTTCCGCTGCCTGTCACACTTTCCCCCCCCGTCATCTGCATGAGTCAAGTCCGGAGGGCTGCTCCCTCTCAACCTCTCTCTCTCGTGTCATTAAATCAATGCAGACTTACACCCACAGTCTTCCAGGGAGCAGACGACAAATGATTACCAATCATTTTGTTTAGGCTGCTGCCGAGGGAAATCTAACTCTCAGGGTTAATGTCCTATATGACACGAGGTAAGCTGAGGAAGGAGGGATCTCCCTGCTTATCTGCTGATCAGCACTTTGGGCCATCCCTCGTCTGGTGATTGATATTAAGTGAGGTGCTGCCAAGGTGGGAGGTTTGCTGTAATTGTAGGCAAATTATTTTGAGAAGAAAGTTCCTCCCTTCTCTGATGCATATCAATGAGAAGGGTTGAGAGCTCCACCTAATCAATCAGTGCAGAAAGCCAAACTGCTCAGGTTTGTCTTGTCAGGTTTTTGGCCTTCAATAATGCCCTTCTCAACACGCTTGATGCCCCATTTCCTGGAAGGGAAAGCAAAAGCTAGTGGACTGCCAGTGCCAATTTGATAGTGAGTTTTTGCTATTAAACTGAAATAATTTTAGAGCGCATGAAGCCTCAAATTCACTGAAAAAAATCAAGAAAAAAGTGGATATAAAAGCCAAGGTTTTCTCTTGAACATTTTCTTCCCAACCTCCTGCATTAATTAGTGGTAAATTGGTTTTCACAATGAGGAGAGAGGGACAACAATCATCCTCTCAGGCAGTCGAATAGGTCTGCAGCTCAAACTACTCTAAATCTAGATGACTTTCCCTACTTTTCTTTAAATTGCCCAGTTTGGTTTGTTTATGAAAACAAAAAAACATATTTGTAGTCAAAGGAGTTAGTGTGAAGGGTCCTGGGAAACCTTAATGGTTTAATTATCACTTGTGTGAAAATGCTTTAAATTACATTTAGCACGAGGCTTGACAACATGTTATAAAATATAATACTCTCTTGTGCCTCCATTTCTGTGACGGAAAGATCTTGCCAACCACAAAATAATTGATGCCTTGACTCTCTGTTTTGCAGCTACTTTACCAGATGCTGGCCCCGCTCTCATTTAACGTAGAAAAAAAAAAAAAACTGTATCAGAGAATACGGGAAAAAGTCAATAATTATAATGGAAAAGCCCCTGAGAGATCTCGGAGACGATTAATAATGGGTATAATTTCCCCAATGGCCACTTCATTGCATGATGTTTGACAGATTATTTTCCAGTGTCGGATGGAATGAAACACATTCAGTGTTGGCACAAATGTTTTTACAGATGCGAAGAAGCACTACCTCCTCACACAAGTAACTGAGTGGTTTAGGAATGAAAAGTTTGGTTATTACCCTGCCAGTTCTGTATGACAGCTTCAAAGTATTCCTTTAATTTAGAAACTAATTCCTGAACGACAGTGTATGCCTCGCCCCTGCACGCAGACCTGGTTACAATCCAAGATAGATGAATGCAATTAAGTATGCTATGTTGTCAGTTTCCACCAGATGTTGCTTTTCACGTAAACACTGTATGTAACAGTAATAGGCTTGTCTAATAAACAACAGCATGAAAAACGGCAAGAAAAAGCCAAAGAATGGAGAACTTTTGCAAAGGTTAGCTTAAGATCTTTTCCACACTATATAACAGCCATGAACAGTAAGTACACCTTCTACACTTTCTACATAACACGGGAATAAAAAAGCAGGTATGTCAGCAAGAAAAGAACCAATTCCGTGGAGTCCAGGTGGGAGCGATGGCGCGGGGGGGCAGATGCTAAGAAAAGAGATGGCGGTGGAAACTGTTAATGAATGGCTATTGGAAACTCTGGGTGGACGCTGCGTTGAAATGCTTACTCGTCTGTGATTAATGACTACTAGGCTGCCGTAATAGGTACCACAGGGACCTCAGACACTGGCACCTTTTTATAGAATAGCCCCAAAAGAAAAAAGATGAAGTCCCCATTACAGTGCTTCTTCACGAAAAGAAAAAAAAAAAAAGAAAAAAGAAAAAAAAGAAAAGGTCTCAATGTGGCCCAGGGAGCTACGGTCACATCATAATGTAGCTTTTCTCCACACAGCAAAAGTATTTTGTCAAATCAACCGAAAAAATTAATCACATGAAACACCTGAATTTTCCGTTGCTCAGCAACTCTGAGCTGCTGCAAGTGTGGACAGTTGCATTTGTCCTGGTGTTTGTTAGTAAAGAATTTCATTTTGTAATGCACTGTTGATCGAGGAGCATAGGAAATCACAACTTTTTGCACTTTATACACATTTAGGGTAAAAAGGGGTCTAGTTTTGTATTAAGTAAATGTCAAAGATGTCTTAAAGGGGCTGTATGTAAGAATCAACCAAATGTCAAAATTACACTCATGCTGTAGCTTCTTTTAGCATGTTAGCTCAGTTAACCGTGCAGCTAGCGGTTGCGTAAGCTGACTCATGGTTAAAGGTGAAAAATGTAAGAATTGGCCACCTGTCAAATTCATGTTCTAACCAAAAGGGGGTCAGCATACCACCAGAGGAACCGCTAACTTCTGCTAAATGTAGCTGCCATTAGCTAGTTAGCTCAACTAACTTTGCATTTAGCACTCCCATTAGCTGACTCCGCACGGACTGGGACCTCAGAGCACTTGGAGTGTTTTGGTGTTGTTCGCTCTCGGACTATCACCTCTTGAGGTACAAACTGGATAGCAGCTAGCTGTTTAGCATGCAAACTTCAGTGGATATCTCTGCAAAACACATCTCTGACATGACATCAACACTGTTGCTTCTTCACTTCCTGTTTAGTTAGCTTGTGTTCGCTAAGTTTTGAATGTTTTAAACTCATATTGCACCTAAAACTACCGGATGTCGCAGTAAAAGCAGAAAGATAGTGGGTTACAGGCACAGACAGAATATGTATATGAGGAAGGTGCGCATCAGTGATTATTGCGCATACAATTTAACCCGTTACGGCTCAAACAACCGCTAAAAGGCCCTTTCTAAATCGCTCACGGACATGTTTAGAGTTTCACACACTGATTCGGAAACTAACACTTGTATGTGTATGACCGCAACGCATGCAGAGGCCGATTAATTATTCATATCTCTTTTGTTCTACACATTACCTAATCCTCAGAGTAAGGAACAGAGTGCATCTCGGGTTCCCGTTACAATCCATTTGACTTTAAAACAACTTTGACTGTGTGTGTGTGTGTGTGTGTGTGTGTGTGCATGTGTGTGTGTAGTACCATACACTGCAAGGTCCAGAGCGTAACATTATATCTTGGCTGCTCCATCCAAATAAACATCCGTCTTTGCACACCAAAGGTGCTTTTCTCCAAATACATAAATTCACAAAATTAATCTTACTGTGTTCCACATGCAGTCAGGCACAGCAATCCAGAAATGAATTAATCACCCACAACACAATTGCCTTGTTTGCATTTTTCAAGGTTATTTTGAACTGATTACATGTAAGCAAGGTTGGTTAAGGAGAGAAAATGTGTTATTAGTCACAAATAAACACAAGCTGTTTTGTTGGTTTTATTCAAGAGCTTGAACTGAGGCATTTTAAGGTGAATTTCTAAGTTTGTAATACAGTCGGCAAAGATTCCAATTTAGTTTCAATTTGTCTCAACTCCATGGTGCTGCAGGTTACTGATTTCTAAATGTTGCTCTGTATCTTTCCGCATTATGATTAACTTTTGAAATAACCTTAACTGTCAACAAATTGCTGTCTTATCAGTAAAAGTCATTTTAGCAGTTAGGGCAGCGTGGCAAGCAGGGGCATTCTTACAGCGCAGTATAGTAAAAGTCTGAGAAAGGAACACAAATTATGAGTGTTCCTCCCAATAATTTATGTGACAACACTCTGTAATATCTGTAATATATTAGAGGCTTACTTCACTTGTTTAAATCTGCGATCAAATGGGAAATGTTTACCTGGGGTGAGTTCCGTCGCTGACATTTTAAAGGTACAGTCCCCAATGGAGTTTTCTCGTAAATGAATACAAATTGTGTTTACATTCAGTGCATTTCTTTTTAACATAATACATTGTACACACTGAGGTAATTGCTGTAATTGCTGCAATCTAGTCGCTACACAAAACATGCCATTACACGCTCAGACAAACAAACCAGCAGTGTGCTCAGATTATCTGAACCACTTTTTTTTAGGGTGAAACAAGCCCGCTCGCTTGAATATGTGTATAATGATGCGACCTTAGTTTTCGAAATTGCGTGCAGCACATACGTAAAAAAAAGAAAAGGAAACTCGGTGAGGACAAGGTTATCATAACCAAAAGCACAGATGGAAAAACCTACAAAAATAAAATCCATGTTGTTGTAACCAGATTTACCCATTACTGTATGCTTACTTGTCAACTCAATGCAACTGCTTTTTATTGCACTAGTTTAATAACAGACAGTATGTTTATTGTATCTATCAACACTATATATAATTCTATTGTGGAGAGTTGGGGGGCACAACACATAATTGGAATTTCATAATGCAAATGTATTGTAGATGGGCCAGGCTTTCTTGTATTTTGTAAAGAAAGAACAAAGAAAGTTGATTTTCCCTTTGGCAATCAATGAAATATCTTATTTAAAGTTTGCAACAACACAACACAAACAGTTTCCTCATATTGACTGTATAATTCATGCAATCTGCACAGCGATACTGACTAAAGGCCAGCCTGCGAACGTTCACTTTTTCAAGTCAGTCGTGATAACACTACGTTATCTGGACATAATCGGAATCACCCAGCTACATCCTCTCTCCCCCAGTTTACTCCGTATGACATAATCCCTCTTTGTTCCCTTTCAATACAGAAAGCCTACCTGTTCACATTCTGCTTTGAAAAAGTCTCTTTTCATGGGGCCCGTACAGGAGAGCATAAAAAGATTTGGCTCTGAGATTAATTGAAGAGGGACCTTTACAAGAAATGAGAGAGGGACAGTGTGATTGTCCCAAACCCTGGCCAGATAATAGTGTCTTGGCTGCAGGGATCCCTCTGGAGGTGTCTCTAAGCCTCAAACAATGGAAGAAAAATAACCTTGCTGTAGCCCACGCTGACACTGGGCCCACCCAGCACAGATTGGTACCATTGTGCCACACAGGCAATCTTAATTAGTTTTGACGTCACTTTGCTGCTGATTGTATTGATCTAAGTCTGAGGATGGTCCCTTGAGATCACAATTTGTGAAGAGAACTTGTAGTTTGAGGTTTTTGGACCATGACCAGTCAATGCTTTTTGGGAATTCTACCCCTTTGGGAAATGGATAAGCTGTTTGTAACCCATCTGTGTCTCCGTTGGTCATGGGCAAAACTAAATTGACAAGTAAAAAAAAATAGAAATAATCAAACCAGATCTCAGCAGGCTTGGGAAATGCCCCTAAGTAGTTAAATCTTAATGAGTTCAAAGACACAGATTTGGCTGGCAACGTTCAATATGCAAAACCGGCATGCGAATTGTGGGGGTGTTAAATTCAATCTGAACTTGCATGGCCTCTCTCCTTCGACTTTAATAACCGGCAGATCACAAAATTTCTATCAATTCCGTGTTCATTTCAGCAACTTCTCAAACAGTGTCCACAGTCTGAGATTTCAAGGTGGTTGTGAAAGGAATCAAGGCCGTAAGTCAAGCTGCCATGTGCCGCCACACCTGCGTTATTCCATCTTCACCAGCCCTACCGGCTTCACTGAAGCCATCTCTCACTGCTCTAAGGTCCTGTCATACATTCTTTATGATGGCCCCGTAACCAGGCACAGGATTGGTCAGGAATTCAGCTTGGAGGGGAAGGGGGAGACAAATGCAATGCTGTCAATATATCATGGGAGACAGGGCCAGATTTGATGATCAAGGCCTGACTGAGACAGGTTTAAGCAGCAGCATCAGCAACCTGTTTGTGTCTGCCGTGATCCTGACGGATAAGCAATCTGCCTGCAACATCACCTCAACCCTGACAGAATGTGATTCAGCCTCAACTAGACATGAAAAGATGGCTCTCTCAGAGTGGATTGGAAACAAGCAGAAATCAATTCAAAAGGCACTGTTAGAGGAAAGTCTATTTGCTGAGAACATTCCCGAAAAAATCTGTATTTCATGTGTGTGCGAGCCAGGAGGTGTTTCCATATTTACATTTTCTTTGCACCATACATCATGCCATTCATACAACAGACCATTCTTGTGTTTCATAAGAACACCACAGTATCAGTCATCAGGACAGGAAGAAGGCGTCAGCAAAGGTCTCTGTGGACCGTGAGCGCACGCCTTTATGAACCCTCTGTCACACCCACACCAGTTAGCCCGACATACTATCTCTTCCCCTTAGCAAACTAGAAAGGCATCCGTAGCAGCTGCAGCCTGGCTAATGGCAGCTGTATGCTAATGTCCTCCTCTGAGTCAGCAAACGCAGCCAAGTTCATGGCCGGCCGCCACAGCCTGTGCGAGTGGTCCTCTCCAACAAGTCGAGAAAGAATCATCATGGAGGAGGATAGCTGAGCCAGAGTTGGAATTTGCTTTGTTTGAAAGAATTTCTGCACACTCTTGCAAGAGGGTTTGCTGCAAATTGACAGGAAGGATTGTCCAACTGCAAGATGTGGAAAGTTTAGAAGGAAATTTGAGCGATTTTCGAAGTTTCTAAGTGGTGAAGATATACAGCATAACTTTTACACTGTAATTAAAATGAAAGCAGCACAGAGGTAATCTGAATTTTCTGTGACCAACACTGTGGAGAGCTGTAGCTTTGAATAGCTGTCACAAATAAACAAAAAAAAAAAAAAGGTAACACTGATGTCTCTCATTTTCCTTTTTTTCTAGAGATTTTTTTCCATTTTCATAATGGTCTTTTGCCCCAACCGATTGCTGATTTAAGTGACATTATTTGAGGCCTCTAGTACCCTAACTGCAGCTCTCCGCTGTCTGACATGCAGCTCCATGACTGAGCGCTGGTCCCAGAGTTTCTGTTAGCTGTTAGCTTAGCATTAGAACAAGCATCTGGATAGTACGGCACCGGACAATACCTGGATGTGATTTTATGGTGTTGATCTTATGTAGTAAGAGCTACGTACCAGCTGGTAACTTACTAGCGAAGCTCACAGGAGACAGGTTCACAATATACTATTTAGACCTGGATATGCCAGTGCCACTCAATAAGTGCTTCCAATTTTTCCTAGTGGCCAGTTCAAGCATTGCAGCTAAAAATTCCCTTGAGGCCCAAAAAGCATTTTCCAAATCAGATGGTTTATAAAGCATTTCATTGTTTGTTGACAGTGAAATAGCTAATACCTTAAGTTATAGTAAATATAAATTTAGTGAGGTTAGCGATGTCTTTAAAACTGGTGATAGGACACCTCAAATTGCACGCAAGGTCAATTATGACTTTCTATCATGCATTTCTGATCCATGGAAGTTTTGTATATATTTGCACAATTCTCAATGGACTGAATAGGAGGCATCTTTGGGTCCAGTATACAGTCCTATTTCAAATCTATGGCAAAGTTACGCACAACTAAATTTTCATCTATGAGAGCAGTGGAGGGGGAAGCTTTTTTTTTTATTCCAAGCGCGCAGCCATTAAAGTTGGTCAGCACACCTGTAACTCTATCTCATTAAACAGACAGATGCAGCACCAAGTGACACAGCCTGGGGCTTCACCCAAACCATGGTACATTTTGTGCCAGTTCACCTCATGCTCCTCATTTTCTACATTGTTGGTTAATTACACAACATGAGAAGAATCATGCAGGAACCTCCAGCCGGCCGAGACATATCGTTCCCTTTACATCAGCTCTCTAGCTGAATTCACCGACTGATGCTTTTCTCGTTCAAACAGTGACAGCTGCTGAGATAATAAATTAAACATTATTCATGGCCAAGGCCTAATTGCACACATTATGTTACGAGAAAGACTCTTATATGGCGGAGGAAGAGATGGAGTGGCTCTCGTTTGAGGAAGAATTACTGTACCTGCACATACTGTACTTCATGATCAAAAGTCTCATTTTATATTACTCACTCACTCACTCACTTACCTGTTTGTCTCACTCTGTCTGATCATTACGCTTACACACACACCAACAAACACACACACACACACACACACACACACACACACAGCTGCTATACGTCTCCCTCGTGTTCCTCGTCATATAGTTTATACAAATTTATGAAAACGAGGTGAAACAACTTCAGCGTGGTAAGATCATTAATCAACGGTGCACAAACATAATTTATCTGGTCCCTTGCGTGGTCTGTGCGCTACATGCATCTACATGTACGCACATACACACATGCACACTGTGATATGTAAATGTAGACAGATGCTCTTGCATAAGATTTGCAAGTCATTCCTAAAAATTAATAACTATCTGAAAAGGGAGCTCTCCTTTAAAGCAGGTGCACCGACTCCTCTGAGTGGTTGCCCCAGATAATTTTCTGGTGGCATGTTAAGGGAGGGAAAAGTAGCTCTTAATGGTCTCCAGAAGCCGCCCAAATGGTGAATGAGGAAAGTACAGATCTTTTTTTGACCAGTTTCTATTAAAAACACGAGTGCCTGCCGGCTCCCTGGCATTTCTCCGCAGGCTCCGAGCCGTCAGGGAATCCGACCCTTGAGCTGCATCCCTGTGCTTGACAAGGAGATGACATCGTGTCAATCAGGAGATGGTGCAGAGATTTTCTCTACAGCGGCTGCGGCGCAGTGGTTCAATCCACAAGATGGCACAGCAATTCCTCACAATCTCAGGTAGCCTGAATGGGGCAGCATAATTGCACTTTGTGGATCTGTTAGGTCTGTTAGGAGGGTTTGCTCTGGGGAAGTTTCCCACAGAGCCATGCATTATCACACAGAATCACTTTCACTACCAATCTTTGTGCTTCATTTCCAAATGCATCTGACAGTCGACTGATGTCAGCCAGTGTCTTGATCCCACATAAGATTACCCTAATGCCATGATGCAAGCATTCAAAATCTGTGTGGGCTCTTGCTATTGTTGCACGTTGTTGTCGGAGTATCTTTAAACCCCCCAAAAGTGCAGCCATGATACGTCTTTGAACAAAAGATTTACTCTGCCTTGTTTTGATGTGTGAATAAACCGATTAGTTCAGCAGAGATAATGTCATTGTTATCGATCTTCTTCATGTTTATGCTAATTACAAATCCATAAATCTTTACAAACGGATTTAGCTAGTGATGGAATTAATCGTAAGCCATTCTGCTGGCTTGTCCCTTCATTCCTCCTTAGGTCGGTTGATGTCTTATGGATTTAACGTTGCTAATGATGGATTTGGCCGGCGAAGTTTGCAAAAGATTAATGCAGAAGAGAACTTTTTTTTTGTGGGACCAAGTTGAATGTATCCATTTTTCATTATTGCTGACACCCTGCAGTTGTTTTTGCATGTAAAGGGGCTGCATTATTCAATCATGAAGCAGCTAAATATAAACATATTAAATTTTGAATGTTTGTCAAAGCTGCTCTCAGAGGGAACCATCAGTGTAACCCAGTTTTAAATGTCTCGCTTGCGCAATCATTTCATCTCATTACACAATAGGAGTGATAAAAAGGGTCGTGGACTCTTCACTGAATCCTTTTTATTGCGATTTGGAGATAATCTCTTCTTGACAGTAGAGATTTGAACACATAATCAGCATATTAACAGTCATTTCACCTGCAGTAGTATTAAACAAGCCATTTCTCAACAAACAATTAAGTGAACAGGGCGAGGTAATGTAGCAGTTTTGGGACTGGACAGGAAATCTAGACAGAACACTTCAAGATAACACTTGATAACATGATACATGGTTGTTGATCTCTTTCCCTTGTGAGCATTTGGCTTTTAATATTGAAAGACAGATGGCATTAGGGGTGGGCAACCTTGCAGAAAAAAAAAAAAAATCACTATCAACTAAATTGCAATCACAATTCACGATCTAAATTGTAATTAACATTTACAGCGAGTCTTTAAATAGCCTGCAAATTCCTCCATTTGCACCATTAAAATCGAGATTGTTCTTCTTTCTTTGGCACAAGCTCCTCACTCACCATGCTACTAGCTGTAATTCATGCTGAATTTCTTACAATGTGCCACCGAAGGCAAAGCCACTTGACGTAATTTGTCCAATCAGAAATGCCATCTAGTTGGCTACACCATTCTATGTATCGCCTACGGAAGGCCCCTCTTGGATGCCTGTATGGTAGATAACACAACACAAAATATGGTGAAGTCCCCTCTCTTCACTAAAAATATATCAAGTCTTTCTGTGCCCCCCCCCATACAAGTGGTGCCCTTTAAATTTTTTCTGCCCCGCCCCTCAAAAATCCTGCGTCCGCCACTGCTAAAAACTATTATAGACAAATCCAACTGTCCTGTTATAAATCTGCCCTTCAATCATCCTACAATTGTGTTTTAGAGGTTTTGATTCAACTGTATGATCATTTTGTCTGACTCCATTACTTTTATATCAGGACACATCAGTGCGGTAATGTTTAAGATGCATGAATTATCCTCATCTTCTATACAACATCCTGGACCCTGCGTTAATGCCTTTGTAGAAATGCAGCTCAAACGTTTTAGAAGTCTTCTTTATTATCTAATTAAATGAAGGCTGTAGTGCATATTCTTTTTGACTAATAGTTCACTTCTAGTTCATATCCCCTACAGGCCTTATTCTAATGCAAAAGAGAAAATGAAACACTGAGACGACAGCGTGGTTTTTCTTTTTTTTTTTTTGTTTAAAACAGAAGGCCATGGTCAGATCAAATTCCCCCAAGGGTGCACACCTGACCAATGGGGAAGAAATAGCTGTTCATTTGAGATGGCAAATATTACACCTTTCCCTTGCCTCGGTGATGGATTTTTCCTTGTAGCTCTGACAACTCTCCAGTGACCTTGACATTGAGCAACTACCCCTGGGGGTCAATTTCTCCATCCTTCTCTCGGAGCCATTGCTACATCGAGTAAATGGCGAAAGTAAGGTTTGTTTTGACTGCTGTGTGGCGAGACTGGATTGACGATATAACAATGGATGCAGCAGCTAAAAGAGTCTACATAATGGGATGGTTGAGGTGCAAATAATTGACTTTATGGAAATTTTTGAGTGTCAACACAAAGTCTCAACTTCAGGATAAGTACATTCGCACAGTATTCAAGATTAATTGAATTTTACTGTTATATCGGCAGCAGTTTTTTATAATTCATTATTATTATTATTATTATAAATTATTATGTAATTTATTAGTTGTTAATAATAATAATAATAATAATAATAATAAGTGTTAGTAATAACATAATTACATGTTTATTATAATATTATAAGCAACATTTATAAGCACTTACAATCAACGTGTTAAAATTATATTGACTGCTTTACAATGTTAACAGAAGTAGTTTTTATTGTTTCTAACATAATTACAAACCCACTTAATGAGTTTAAAGCTGCCCCGTGGAGTTTTCTTGCAAACAAAGTTTCTGTTTACATTCAGCAATTTCTACTGAAACACAGGTCTGAGTAACATTAGAAATGCATTCCCCTTCCTCATGAAACAATCACAAAACAAATCGCTCTTAAAATTTTGAAACCTACAAATTTTAACATCGTTAACTCCTGGCAGTCTTCCCCCCTGCCTTTACTTGTGCATTGATGTGTGTCTTGGTGCTGTAGATCAGCGGAGTAGTGTGTAATCATCGGCTGAAATGTTCTCGCTGTCAACTGTGTGCAAGTGTTTCCTCATGCACGAGAACAAAACAGCAATAACGACAACTTCACAGAGTACCCTGTCCCACCTATAATTTAATTGCTAAACCTTTACTTACTCTAAGCTTTCTCTTGCTTTGTTAAGATGAATAAATACATTATTATTAATTTATTAGCAGCTAACTATGTATTTATTAACAGTTAACTATGATTTTTGCACCAGAACAAAAGCAAGAACAATTTATTATTCAGTCTGAAATCAAACCACGGACTCAGCATTGGTGAATGGGGCATTCCACCAGGTAAGCTACCTTGGCACCCCACTTATTAGCAGTTAACTATGATTTACACTGCTTTTGCAGTTTTAAGTTACAACTGTACTATTTTGTTATTGTGTTGATGTGATTTTTTAAAATATGTTTTCAGAATATAGTTTTCGCACTTCACCTCATTCATAATTACATTCAGTACATAGACATTTCACTGAAGATACTGGCATTGTAAGCATTATTACTCATTATTACACCTAAAAATGCTTATTTATGCTTTATATCAGAATAAAAGTTGCTGTCACTAGCCAAAATAATACCTCTGCTTCATATTTTCTACAGTAGGTATTTTTTGAAAAGTGACACAATGCAGGGGGAACAAAAAATGGACTTCATACCCTCACACATCACCAAGCACTGTTAGATGAAGGATTAACAGAATCAAACAGCACTACATTTTGCCTCATTCATACAGTCGCGCTTTTCATGAAAGGTTTTCTAGTGTGATAATGTTTCCTAATCATATAAGAAGTCACTGGGATTACAACTAATCAGCAAGCCCTAACTTTTATTCAGCTAAGTAACACCAACACGTTGGGAATAAATCCATTTTTTGCTTAAATACACAGCAGTTTACAGCAACAACTGCCCTCTAATCTCCATTTACTCCATTCACTCTTGTGCTAAATCCCAAATGGGATTGCATTTATCCAGCACCACAGTGGGCTGTTGGACTCATCTCAGCCTAACAATAGGGGGGAGGACAAACAGGCTGATGACCTGACATGTATGAGTGCAGATTGTACAAGACAAATGATATCAGGATGGAGGGTGGATGATGGTCTCAGTCAACGAGGCATTTGAAGGGTTAGAGGCATGGCCATTAACCTGCAACGGTAAAATAGGGAGAAATGCTCATTATGACTTGTGCCTATACCCACATTTTAAAAACCATCATTAAAAAGCAAAAATAGCTTTTTTTTTTCAGCTCTGAAACCTCTTTTTTCGGTTGTTGGAACATGCTATTAAAGCCATGCTGAGCAGCGTGCATGATCATAATCCAGAGCCTCCAGTGTTCATGCTGAGTAATACTGGCTTAACAATTAGTCATGTCAAACAATTATCCGTGTACGTCACTGTTCTGCAATTTTGCTTTTGGGGAGCAGTGCATTATTAAATTAGCTCCATTTGAGCATGCTTAATTCTGCGCTTTTCTGCAGCTGTGAACATGACAGTTGGACAGAATAATACCCAAAAGTCCTCCTATCCTCTGGCAACAAGCACATTCTGTGCCAGATGATACACAGACAGTAACAAGGACATGTCTGCCTATTATGACAATGCAAGTTTTACAAGCCTCCACTAATGTGTCATTTGTTAGCAGGGCGGCAGGAAAAAATGCACAACTTTTACATACGACATCAGCACATCTGCCTGCTTCTCTACCGAAAAGCTGTTACTATATACGAGGAGCTCAGTTTTTCACGGTGCAAGCCGTTTTCACACTCTTGTAAAAATCTGTCACAGATAAGATTACAATTACATCCGTGGATTATAAAATGGTTTTATGGCAGAACAAAGATAACTTTTTCAATAGCCAGAGGAATTATTCTGTAATAAAATAGTACGCAATCAAACTCTTTTAGATATAAGGTCATTTCAATACCTTTTGCACAAGTGTAACAAAGACGGTAGGTAGATTCCTACACTTTAAGTATATGTCCTTGTCATCAGGCCCAATGAAAGTCACACACTACACATAGATGTCCTGTACAGTGCGAGATGGTATAGATAGACTATCGATATTTTCATTGGCCGAGTAAAGCCGCTACGAACAGAGCACGGCTGCAATTTCAGCAGATACTGCATCACATTTAATTAAGAGGACATTACGGTCAAGGCATGTTCGGCTACACATGTCATGGTATTGATTTTGTATCAAGGGGTAAACATTGTAATGCGTCTCCATACAGCAGTCACACCCTGCGCTGATAAGGTGCGAGATATTTAACATGCCAGACTTATTTTTTTTTATTTGACAGGGACATTACCCGGCTTCTTAGCCGTACCAGGGGTAGCTGTAAGCTAATTTACATCTGTAGTCCCTGGGCAGGAAGCAGAGAATTACATCTCTGTAA
Organism: Pagrus pagrus; assembly: GCF_965226575.1. Classification (NCBI taxonomy): domain Eukaryota; kingdom Metazoa; phylum Chordata; class Actinopteri; order Spariformes; family Sparidae; genus Pagrus; species Pagrus pagrus. Next base: position 13,867,767 of record NC_140204.1, on the reverse strand, counting down.
AGAAAGACTTGCCTTTTCCATTAGTGCCTCGTATATTGTCCACGCTAAACGTTGGAGGAAGACAAGCCTTGGCTGAGATTGGAATAGCAATAAACTTTCCATAAAGATGTTCCCCATAAATCCTCTCATTTTAGTGTGCAAAAAGCAGATATGTGCGATACAATCAATGGTATAACAAAATTACTCCATCTGATATATACATGTGGCCTATTAGGTTCATTTTTATTTCATTTCACGATAAAAACCCGGGCTATTTGCCCAAATGAATCTTGCACCTCTATTACGTCTGCTGAGAGGATTCATAGAGCTTGTATCATCAAGCAACATAAAAATGTTCAATCCCTTAACCTCAATTTCACTTGAACACTTCCTATTTTGTAAAATATGATGGCCTCTTTTCACCTCTCTGACCACCAGGAAGTACAGTAAGCCACCTATGAGCAGTGATTTGTCTTAATCATCAGCCGTCTGTAACAGACAAACTGGGTGCATTCGTGTGGAGCCTGGCACAGGGAAAAACTCAACAGCCAAGTATTATCGTGCATTAAGATGGATCGTCAAATGACAGCAGAAACAAAAAGCAACATCTATCTCTTTATGAATAACCTTGCCTGTTTCAAATTGGTGTGAGCTCAGGGGACAGTTTGGGTGTATGCGTGTCTACACACACACACGCACACATCGATCTATAGACATAAGCTTGTTCATGGCTTGCTCTTTCTTCTTCATAACAAGTGTTGTTACTCTTGACAAAAAAGCGTTAACAACTGGATGAATTGAAAGACCTGTCAATCTTCACGGCTGTCATAATTCACTAACAGTCCACAGACTTTGATTTGAGACTCCCGTTGGTTTAATTTATATGGGACAAGGCAGATTTCCGCATTGAAACTGGGTCATGAATGGAATCCAATGCAACCGTTCATGAATTTAAGCTGACATAGCCCTCTGCTTTAAAACAAGGTATAAAGCTTTGACAGGGAGTGTCTTTAAAACTAAAAAGCCGTATTTTGCATTGGGTTCCTTTAAGTTATGGCCGTGAATTGTAACCTTTGTTATCTTAACAGCTTTATTCTCAAATGATAAATAGGTGGAACTTGTAGCCCTTTCCGACCTTGACAGCAAAAGCACTTTACAACTTTACAACGAGGAAGTACCGAATGATTGCAGCTGATGCTCTGTGACGCGAGGCTGTGACAATGGGATATACAAAGAGTGTCAGTCAGTATCTTTCCACAGTGGGAAGAGTTACAAGATAACTGTGCCCTAACACACCAATGCATTCATGTAAAACCACAATGAGTCTAACCTTAAACTTAAACCTTAAACCTCTGACTGCTTTCACAAGGGAAAAAAAGGCCTGGAGAAGCCAACCACCTATGGGATGCAGGTAGTCACTAGGATACCTTTTACGGCCTGACCCTGTACCACTCAGCCACCAGAGGCCTCTGCTCTGCACACAGGACAAAGTAATCCTTTCATAGCAAAGAGAAAAAACACCAGAGAACATCAGAGAAACCAATTTCCAATGGAGGTAGCTCAAAGGACACATTGGTCTTGGCACATGGATAGTGGGTACCAACTGTACCAACCCGGGGAAGAATCAAGAACTGGCAAAGCAGCCATACAGTACTTGTCCTAAAGGTATGGAGCATCAGAAGTCTTTCAGAACCAAAAACCTCTCTCAAGTACAGGAAAAAAAGGCGACAATTTGTAGGCCAACATGCTGCTGCACGGATATCTTTTATCTATTTCTAACTGAGGCAGCCATACAGTATGTCTAATGTAGTTTACCCTTATGGGAACTGGAGGCTTGTGATATGCGATGACATAGCCAGTGAGCGAGTGTCTGTTCCAACAAGGGCCTGTCGCCTGCCCAGTCATTGAAACAAACAAAGTGTCTGACAGGGGCTGTGCATTGCAGATAACACACCGAAAAGCATGAACAGGACGCTCAATTTGGATCGGGCTCATCAGGAGGCTGCAACAACTCTACAGCTGAACCTAAGAAAATCCTGAAAATCTAGGAAAGTGCCCTATACAGTGCACTCCGGACAGCAATCAGAGTTGTGAGTTCAGATTGGGCCAAAAGGTCTGAGATCTGTAAAGGGTATACCTGTCAACACTTGTTCCTGGGCTACTCCCGTACTGCAAGGCTATCTCCCAGTGCCCTGAGATTTTGTTCTTTCTCCCAGGACACTCCTGAAATATGCATGGCCCTCAGACCTTATTATGAATAATCATCTATACAGTTCTGTAAGTTTTGTATTTTTGTCCGCAGTCATCCAAGTTGTTAGATCATCTAACACAATCTACACATACCTGTCGCGACCAGGCAACCCACAACACAGTTCAAGGGGTGATTGTATAGCCCGTTTACATAAGTCTGAAGCAGCTTTTACCTAGACAGTCATAACGTCCAAATTCATATGGAGTCTGTAGTAATTGGAAAAGTGTGTCCTGACGTTTCTTGTAAGCCATTACTCACACTTGATGTTTGCGCACAGTCACAGTTTGGCAGCCTAAATGTTGGCAGATATGGTAAAGAGGAAGATAAACCCGTGCACCCAGAGATAATCTACTTACATGCTAAGTTGTTTCTTTAGTTAATAAAGAAAGTAGATGCCAAGTTACAGTATGATACCAATTTATGCTATAGCCACAACAGTCTCTCACTTATTCATTTCCTTGATATTCACCCTCAATTTCCTTTCACCCAGTGCACATCATCACGCCTCTGTGGGCTGAATTGATCCACGCATCCAACTGATTCAACCGGCCTCTGCCACATTTTACCAGTCTCATTCATAATACACTATCGTAAATGTGACTAAGGGAGAACAATATTAGGAAATTGATTGTCTATTGCGCAACACACAATGTTTTGACTCCGCGTTCGCTAGTCTGGTGATGGAATCCCTGGATGTATTGAGTGGAGCCAATCCCCTGTGTTGCCTGAGTGGATCATGGGGTAAGCTCTTAATTACTCTCAGGGACAGTTCAGTGGCATTATGAGCTGTGTAAACACACGCACACAAACAAGAAATCAGCACTCACTGAGGCTGAAGAGGATGACGATGCATCCTGCACACTCACTCCTAAACACAGCATGTAAACAGGAGATAATACAGAATGACAGCGTGGTTCATAGTTTGAGTGACAGAAGTTATTAGAGTTCAAAATCATAAGTCTCCCCATAGAATAAAGAAAATCAATAGTATCATATGTGTACAGGATTTCTAGAAAGCACTAAAAAATTACAAATATCCAAAGGCCAGCATCAGGTTAGTGAGGAGATATAAGGGATCAAAAGTAAGACAGCATGATGACCACAGCTGTTATCTGAGCAAGTCTTATATAAATACAAATAAAATGTTGGTTTCATAGAAACTAGCTGCATGGAAGTAAGTACAGTACTTCCACAGCCAGAAATGATTTAGACTCTGAACACTGAACAAAGTGCACGAAGGCTGTGTTCCCTCGGTCTGACATCGTTATTCATCTCCTTGTAGAAAAAGTGTGCACACGCGTACGACTATGCAGATGTTTGGGAAGAGTCTGCGTTTGCACATCCCGAACGTATTCACTGCGAAATGAGCTGAATGCACAAAAACACGTACCGCAAGTACAGTAAATCCTTCAGTTGTCATTTCTGGGTAATCTGTCTTGTAATTTGTAGTACATGGTGCAGAACTAACACCCTGATATCTCCGTGAAACCGAACAATCTCACAAAGATCTGAATGATCCTCACCGAGACAGGAGTGAAAACAGCTGCCTCTTGGAGGTCCTCGTGGGAATTTGAACTGGTGCTCTTCAGCTTCCTCAATGGGTTCATTTCCCACTAACACAAGAGGCCATGTCGATGGCCTTCACTCATCAGCGCCTTCAGATATGTGCCACTATACTGGGCTGTGTGGAACGGCAACAGCAAAATCAATAACGTGTTTTCAAACCTTGAGAGAGGTGAGGGCAGCGCTCCGTGATTACTGCACAGCAATGAAAGCTAAATCCATCATGTATTGTTTGAGCCACCTCCTTGCTCTGTATGTGTTCGTTATTTTGTCAGTAAAAAGCAGTAAGGTCTTATCTCTGATGTAAAAAATGGGGTCAGGATGATTTGAGATAGGCAGAAATAGCCATAATGATATATTTATATTATATTTGACTTCCCAAATTAACATGGTGTAGGTAAGTTGAAAGTGCTTTCAGTCCACTAATTAACTGAATCGTGTACATGGATTAATTTGCTTAATTGCACTACGGCATATGAATTAGGAATAGCATGAAAGGTCATGTTGCAAAAGATTACTCTATTGCAGTTTAGAGCTCCCTTTCGCTTATCCAGTGACATATTTTCTACAATGAATGAATACGTTTAATTTGTCAATTTTATATGATTTTTCTTTACTATGATGACTTTAACTTTTTCAATTTTTGAGTTAAAAAGCCACAATAGTCCAAGCTATAGACAGAAGGTGACTAATGTCCAAAATGGACCCCATTCTGGACCCAAACAGCATCATATCGGGACCTATAACTGATTTATTGAAAATTATTACATTTTGACGAAGCATTTCTATTTTAAAAGGGCACAGCTTTTCTAGCCTGTACAGCACTAACTGCCAAGGAAACTCACAGACCAATTGCATGCATTGTAAATCACTCATAGGACCATAGTCAGCATTGTGATTCGAGTCGTCCCCCCTGTTAAAAGTTAACAAATCAAGTACAGGCCATATATCTCTGTGTTTTTCACCGTCTTGTCAAATGTTCTGCTGGTTTTTCACCTACGTGCTGCTGGACAGCCTTGCACAACGTTATAATAATGTAAATGAAATCTGAATTTGGCCGTGCCCTGTCTTATTTTGCAAATATCTCTTTGTTGCATACGGTGCAAGTGTACCTACTAGTCTCACACAGGCAGGAATTGGTCCAATCTCAGTGTCCTCATTTATGCAGGGAGCAGTTGTCCTCAGAAATTTGGACCGTTCGTTCTGAGCTGCTCTTGAGCACAGTCAGACCTGAGCCAAATAGATCCGAGGATAATTATATCCTCCAAGATCCAAAGTGTGGTCAACCTGAACAGACCCTAATACAGAGAGAACACCAACACTGGCAGCAACACTGATGCACCACCCGCTCACGAAGGCGTGCAGTCAAAAAGAGTAGCATTACATGTCATTTCTCCCCACCCTTCACAGATCACTGTCGATGGTGCTTAATGCGAGACACTGCAGGTGAAGTGTGCTCAATGTGCACAAGATGAAATTTGGTGTAACACCCTGAAATGGAACCGGGTAGAACGAGAAAGCACATTGTGACATCAAATGGGACCAGGGGTCAGGGATGGAAGCATTCAGTTCTTTTACCCAAACTGACAAAAGACACATTTTGGTTTACGTGTTTAACGTTTTGAAGTTAATGTTCATGGCACCATTTCTATCTGCTTCCATGGCTCCATTGTAGACTAAATCAAGAAATAAACTCAAGTTTTGTTGTTGGTCATTGGTAGTTTGGGTATGAAAAAATGTCATTTGAAAAGCAACTAGTGATTAAGGCTGTCAGACAAATGAAGTGGAGTAAAGACTGTACTTAAGTACTGTATGTGAGTAAATGTAGTTGGTTACATACCACTACTCCCACAGGAAGATGCATTTCTGTGGCCACTCAGGCTCTTTCATGCTTACTTCAATAGGCTGCAGTTTCTTGTTTGCTGTCTGTTCAGCAAGTAAACAAAACTTGTTGGATCAAATGAGACCATTTTTGGAAACTGTCATCATGCCAGGAAGAACAACCACACACAGAGCTGGCGAGTGCACTATTTATATGTCGGTTTTCTCTTTGCCAACTCCTTCCATGGATTCTTACAACTTGCTGAAAAGTGCGTATAGAGGAATTGAAAAGTCTTCCTAAAGAGTCTTCACACACTTGCTGATTCCACAGTTGGACAGCCCTGAGCCCTTGTGGAGTTATCAGAAACGAGCATCAAAGTGTCGGAGTCTGTGAGGGCGGACGTTGAGATTAGACCCATCACTCACACTTATTCATACCTGCGGGCCATTTAGGGAATTTGGTCCAACCACCTGATACACCTTTTGACTGTGAGATGCAACAAGCATCCAGTATTTTGAGGAACAAAATAGTATCTCGATACTGACACGAAATAAAGTAGAGTAATTATAAACATACTGCTCGAATGCAATCACCACCCTTCACTGCACAAGGAAAGGAAGTAAAGACACAGAATTGAGCCTGTCAGCAGGATGTGCTAAACTGGAGTGACCCATGAGATAATGTATGATCCACACATTGAGGTGACATGCGACCCTATCCCAATTGTGGCCAATTTTACCACTGCATGGAAGCAGAATGGTGATGTTCCCTTTTTCTCAAAGTTTGTAAGTGCAAACTGTGGAGGTGTGTGTGTATGTGTGTGGGCAAAGCCCTGCTCTGTTCTGAAACATATTTCTATACCCCGATGCTCAGGCTGTGGGGGAAGAAGAGAGGGGAGATTGAAATGTAAGGAGCTGCCGCGGTAGCGCCACAGTGATCTGAGAGGTGCCATGGAGACGGCTGTCATTGGGGGGTGGGGGGAGTTCTGTGATGTTGACGTGTCTCTGTCTGCAAAGCCTGACAATCTGCTCAAGTCAGACTCCTCAGATGAGTGCTCCCTGTGTGTGTACGCGCGTGTGTGTGCGTGCAAATCTATGAATATGTCTATACTCAATGTGCAGGAGCGTGTTTGTATATGAGTTTTGCTCTCTGCGTAGGTGTGTGCCTGCCCTTTGTAGGTGTCTACTTTAATTTGAAAATATCCAAAGAATGTTTGCCTGCAGCACAATGATAGGTTCAAAGGCAAATCGACCCAATTAGGACCAGAAAATGATATTCTCGTTTAGAAACTCATGAGTACAAGTAGATGCAGCCGCAGAATCATAATACAAAAGAATATTATTCAGGCACTGAGCGACTGACAAAAGACAGAAGTCTTGTTTAATTCTACTTCATTGGCTGTGATTGGACACGTCGAACCACTCTGCCTAAGTTTCTGAATTGATCTTACGGTTGTCATTACCCGTAGTTGGACGACATTCTGGACAAAACGACCCAGTGCACGTGTAACCCTAAAGAGAGTAGTCAGAGCTGACTGTTTTTCATCTATTTGAAAAAGCGAATAAAGCTTGAATTGAATGAATTTTTCTATGCTTAAGACAAATCAAGCTAATTCAGTTGCCTTGACACCGCAATTTCATTAATGTTCTCACTCACATGGCATTACTAGAAATGTCAACATGCTATAATTTTCCAGACTGTTTGCCTTGACATTTTAATTAATTCAGCACTTTTTAGCCAACGCGACTGCAGTTTGGGTGCAGATGAGCTAGCCTCATTGAAGCTCTCCTGGTGTCTCATTTAGTTTTAAACCAGTACGTGGCTTGATTGTTCAAACTATTTGATGGACGATGCCACTGGTTATCAAACATAATGTGTGCAACTGTTAAAATGTCATTTTGTCACAGGGTCTTAATATTCTTTCAGCCCAGCCACAATGTCTTACTTGTAATGGAATCTTACATTTTCAGTCACGATTCAGTCCTGCACTACCTGTTCCTGAGTGTTCTCTGAACTCTTGATTTGTGGTTTGATGTACTGCTTCCTAACTCCCAGCCAATCTCACCCATATTGCTAAATCGATATGTCCGCTGACGAATGTTCACCCTGACAGATTGTGGGTGACAAAAATCAACTCAAACATTTGCTGGGTGTCCATTTAACAATCCATTTGTATATGGAGGATGAGGTGATGGTGTCGGCCTTGGGGACACTATCCCTATTTCAATTACAGGGGAAGTCTCCCAAGGATGAGGTTGAAATAGAGTTCACATCAAGAGATACATAGGCTTCACTTATATATCTTAGAAAGTACAGGGACTGATCTGAATGGATTCATTTGAGCTATCTATCTATCTATCTATCTATCTATCTATCTATCTATCTATCTGCATCTCCTTTGAACATTTCTACAATAAGTTTCATAACATGTTCAGTTTTCATGTATATGAGCAGGCTGTTGCATGACAGCTAGGTGAGACAACTCCAAGGCAAAGCAATTGGATATGAAATCATCAATCACAACAAGAGGACACTGTTAGAGATGGTGTTTTAACATTTATCAGCCTGAAACCGCTGGACATTTTTAATAAGAGACAAGCTGTTCGAGCTGGTATTACACCATTTCAAAGCGTGAAACCACTGGACATTTTTGACAAGACGTCTGGACATTATCCATCTGTGTTATAAGCAACGGAATCTAATATTTTGGATGAGACATGAGACAAAAACTGGGTATTTTTAACAAGACTTTGGGACAATTTCCTACTGTATTTGTGGCATCACAACCAGGTATTGAGGTATTTCTACTTAACTTGAGTATTTCAATTCCATACTTACTTTATATTGTACTTTTTGACTCTTGTATGACTGCTTATTGACTATTGATACACATATTCAGGTTATTAATACAAATCATGAATATCAAATGGTGATGTATTATGATGGTGATTATTATTGTTGAGATCTATGTGATGGGTATTACAGGTTAAACTACCTAGAAGTATAAAGCAGCCCCACTGTTACCAGCTGCAACATTAAAGCAATCAGTAATAATAATCCAATTATATGATATGATTATCTTGAAACGGGACATTATGAACCAGTACTTTAGTTTTGATGCTAATACTTGCATACTTTTTCTTTGGAAACATTTTTAATGCAGGAATTGTACTTCTTATTAGGGTATCTCACACTGTGCTATTGTAAGTAAGAAACCTGAGTTCTCCTTCCACCGCTGATTCTTTCAGAGTTAACTTGTTCAAAAATCTCCATATGCGATGTTGAAGTGTTATGGGGACATAAAAGAACAAACTGTGAGTGAGAATGTGCGAGAGTCAGCAGGGGGAGGGAAGTTATTAGTGAGAAACTGTGTTATTTTTAAATTTCTGACTCATTCCTATTTGTTTGTACCTCTCTGCCAGCATGAGAGTTGTTCTGTATGACAAGGAGCGAAACATTTTTCAAAGTAATAACAGTATACCTCTACACAGTTGTTTTCTGCAACAGTGCATTATATTAGGAAACACTCCTAATTGTGCTTGCAGTTACTAAAAAATAAAACAGCTACTTATGGTAAATTTATGAATTTATATGTGGGTGCCTTGGTGACTGTAGCACAAGATCGCTTTTGACAGTGAAATCCGGTAACCTCAGTTCCACCCGGCGATAATAAAACAAGATATAAAAAGAGCGCAATCACTGAAAGTGCCTCTCTCACTCTTGCTCTCAGTGACAGTAGTAGTACATGACAATACCATCATCTAAGTCTTGAGGGAAACCTGCTAAGTCTGTCTCTTCAGGGGGTCTCAATGCATGCTAGGCAGCTCCTTAGCCAGCAAAAGGTATTAGACACAATAACTGAGCACACAAATCTGCCACGAGGAGGCCTGGCTGGCAACGACAGCCAAATTCTCCGGTGGAGCATGAGCAATTCTCTACATAAGCACATCTCTGTGTCTAGAGGGGCCTGAAGCCCGAGTCCAATGTCCTCACAGCTACAGCAGCCAGCAGCCATGAGCCCAAAAATTAGGCTGAAGAAGCAGATAGAAATGGAGAAAATGGATGGAAAAAAACCAACTTGTTAAGAAGTGGGTTGGGAAATAAATGCGGTCTATATTTTTAGCTCCATACATCAAACATTTGTTTCTGGGCTGATAGGTGCAGCCCTACTTCTGTAAGTAGTTACTGTTAAATTTGTTGAGGCTATTTTGCCTCCACGGAGAAAATTATGTTGAAGGACAACACAGTCTCGTATAATCCATGACATGAGCACACAGTCAGACGCGCTTTATTTTACAGTCTAGTGGTCACTTAGTATATACAGTGCTCTTGTGAGGTATCTTTAACATAATACGGAGAATGGTAATTAGATAGTGATTACAATATAATTGTGCAGTGTTTATTTAAAATATAGTTGCCTATTGTCAATAAACATAAACACATCATTTTTATTGGCCAAATATGAGCGGATTGTAACGCGATGTGAAAAAATGAGACCTTCTTCGTCTCACTGTCGCCTCTACAAGCCTGTGGACGATTTGTTTAAGTTGTTTAATGCTGCCGGACTGTGGATTTCTTTGTGAAGGACTCGGGCCAGATTCTCAGCGACAGTCCCAAGGATGTAACTTTCTCAAGTGCCTCGTCTCATTGCCTCTCTCCGCTCCGCTATCGGAGAGCAACAGTAGCGCACGTTAGTTTAGAAATGGAGTCAACTAACATAAAGATACACGACCGGCTTCCAGCGCAACACAGACGTACCACAGAGCCCCTTTAATGAGGTATGTAATCACCTGTAATCAGCACAATATAGTAATTCCCATGTGGATTTTTAATGTAATCATGCATTATTACGAGCAAAAAACTGTTAATAGTGACGAAACAAAATGATATCATAGTAGAGGTTATTTTATGATCAAAATTTGGGCTCAAGGTGAAGGACAGTCTGTGGACAGCTGACATTGGACGGGTTCAAAAACAAGATTTTGTGAGGCTGTAGCTTAACCAGACTGATCATCATAATACAGCACGAGAGGAGGTCATGGGGGGTGGAGGGGTCAAATACAGGACTTTCACCCAGGAGACCGCTGTTCGTGTCCATGCATCTTGAATAGATTACGTTCCTATTACACATTTTTAACTGACACAGAAATTGTGCAAAACCATTTTGCACATGACATCTGCTGACAGCTTTATCAGCATTGTTTATATGGAACCCTTCACCACCAAAGTGTTTCATCCACAAATAGATCACAAAAAGGACTCACAGGTGCACGCCGGCATGTCAAAATGCACCCGAACAATGATATCAATGCCAAGTGCATGACAAACCAGGGCAATGTCTAAGAGAGCAGTCCTGAACCACTCCCTGTCACACACTCATCTGCATCTGTCAAATTTCTCCGTTTACAGGCCCCCCGGTCATGTCACTGAGACGTGTGAAAATAGCTGCTGTGAGAAAAAAGCGAAGAGGGAGAAGGAGGGAAGAGGGGCTGGGAGTGAGAAATCAAGCAATGATGAAATGAAAGGAAGTGGGATAAACAAGGGAGCAAAATAAAGAGAGCAGCTAAGAGAAAGCAAGGTAGAAGGGTGGAGAGAAAATCACCAAATCAACTTGACAAGGAGCCTTGATAGCCGTGCCAGACAGCATCCAATTTACAGCATCTAAACTTCCCATCTTAAATGTAATTTAGACAGCTGCATACAAGGATTTCTTATATATATATTTTTTACATCTCTTGCTGACTTGTAAGCTTGTTAAATCTTAAACACATTTCCAGGTTGTCAGATCTTATACACCCACGAGAGAATTACGTTTTGGATGTTCTCGGACTGAGATTTGGCTTTAAAATAAAAGTTGATTTCCTCCAATTTGTTCATTATGGTGCAACAAGCAGTTGGTTGCAACTTGTGCCAGTCCGTGCAAGATAATGAAAAAAATGCACTCAAGGATGGGGAGTACTCTGAAATGACGTCAGGGAATGTATTCCTGGATATTAATAGGCTGCATATGCTGGTTATTTTAAAAAGGGTGAGCGCATCCGAGAAATTACCATTCGAACAATTAAAAACCTACATCAGACGCACTTAAACTGCTGCCTCAAATCATAGAGCAGCAAAAACTCTGACATCATATTGACACACCAATTAGAAGAGTCGTGTAACACCCCCGGTAATATCACCAGACGTAATTGCAGGGCTAAAATAGAATGATGGCTCGATCAATACAGAAAACCTTAGAGGGAGAGTGTGTGTGGTGTGAGTGTGTGCAGGCAAGGCAAGGCCGCGCTTCATTGTGTAGAAGTCGATCTGTGGAAGGAAAAAAGGTGGGAGAGAGTGGTGGGAGGAGGGTTCCCAAAGGATACCACCATTTCATAGCACAGTGCCCGTTGGTACCTCCTGGGCTGGAACTAATTGGTGCAAGATTAACTTTCCAGTGGGATATAATGACCCCGAGCGCTCCCACACATCTTTGGATCAGTGACATCGGAAGGGGCCGGTTTCCGCGCCACGCGCTCAAAGTGATTATTTGGTCCTGGACTGTCTGGCTACCACTTCAGCACCGATGGGACAAAAATAGCATGATTCTGAAAATACAGCCGGCCGGGATATCTGTGTACGAGAATGTGGGACGTCGTCTGTGTGTGTTGCACCTGCAGCTGCCGCATGGAGGTAACATCGATATCAAACGGGACCACAAGAGGGAAGAGAGAAGTTGCTGCTCACTCATAAACATTTTAACGTAATGAGAGCCATAAATTACATCAGCGATCATTTTTAAGTTATTTGGAGCAGCTATAGGAGGATGGTCAGAATAAATGCTTATGGTCTGTAGTTTGTGGAAAGTAGGCAAATGGCATCTCCCTGCAGAGCAAAAGTAAGGACAAATTGGTGTTCTTTCACAGCTGCGTATACACTTTCTGATTGTGCTTACGTGGCTTTGTTTTCGGTTACATCAGTCCTCAAACAGCTGCATGTTTTTCTCGGGCCCGCTCCCGCTTTCACCGCCCGATTGTGACAACCTGAGGGCACCGGGGATCAATTTGGGCGCTGTACTATTGGTCGCTATCGGACAGGCCTGGTGTTGACATGTTGATCTCCACCACCATCGATCCAGCCTCTGTTTGATTATTGGATGACAGCTTGTTTTTGCAGGATTAGTCCTCCAACCTACGACGTCGCCCAGCTGCAGTGGCGTTTGCTCTTCACAAAGTTAGCGCTGACTCGCACGGAGCATTTCGCTTTGACGAGAAAGTCAGCGCTACTGAAAGCAGTTGCTTTCTCTACTGCTGTCCTGTGACTCAATTCAAGAGCATGAGCTCTCATGAAAAAAAGTTACTTATCTGGGGAGCACGATGACCTTTAGAGGTGCGATATGTTAGAATTGGCCACCTGTCGAATTCATACTCATGCAGCACATGACCAGACAACTGTTATTTCTGCACACTTTGTAGATAATTTTTGATATTTTTAACTGAATTTCTTACATATTTCACCCGTAAGAATGAAATTACAATCAGTGTGTGGGTAACATTCATCCCTATTTCAATAGATCAAGGACCTTTCTCGTGGTTATTTCTCTGACAAAGCATACTCACATCAATTTGAATCATAAAAATGTATTATATTCTAACTGCTGAAATGTGTATCTATTTTGATTAAGATTATTTTAAAACAGGATATACCTTATGATGTCTACCCTTTTGGCGCTGACCTTCTCTCCTTTCTTTCCCCTTTCCCTTTCATGAACATTAATAACAACACGCACAAAAACATGCATAATTGCTGTCCCGTCTCTGCCATTCTCATCTTTTTCACACCATCACTGCTCTTCTTCTGCATATTCCCTGGAGGCGAACAATTGAAGGTTTTACCCGAGATGCCTCTGTGCATAATGGGCCTTTTTGACGGGATGCATAGTGGCTATAGAAAAAGGAAAAGCCATTCATCCGTAGAAAGGAGCCGTCTCCTGCTAACGGTTTGAATCTAAGTCAGACGTCCCAGTTATCACAGCAGACTTGACAAGGTGCAGCTACCACAACTCATTTCACCTGTCAACAGCGGCTGTATTGACACATGGAGGGGAGACGGCGTTTTCACGGGTGAGTGGCACACAGTGGTGGAAACCATTTTGCAAGGTAACCAGACTATTTGTGGGTCATATCCCCCCCTTTCAGTGTGTGTAGCGATTCAGGACGCTTCACCAGCCCCTTACTATCACTGAAATTGTTGCGTTTGATTTCCAGCATGACATCCTATCTTTATTCCTCTAAAACCACCATGTCGAGGCCTCACAGAAATCACTAAACCTGCAGTCAACTCGGGACAGGGTTATAAATGAACAGACAGGAGGCGATGCTACTCAGGGTGACATGGAACATGCTGGACGGGTTGCACTGCCTCCTATATGAATAATTGCAACGCTTTTCAATGTGTACTAGCATACAGAAAAACAGCTTTGTACTGCATTGAAGTGTTTCCTGGGGTTATATTGTCTTAGTACATGCATTAATCTTATTAAAAAACAAACATGTAACTGTAGGTAGTGCACAATAAAGTGGATCTCCATACATAAACAGGATCATGAAATTATGGTAATTTCATTTCTAGTCGTTTTCTCACTTAAATATGCTCATGGTGGGAAAGACACGTTAGACCTCAAATGGGTTTGCTGTCAGTGCATTTCATTTTGTCCAGCAGGAGGGAGACACACACAAACAATAATTCTCTATACATGCTGCATTAATGGTGTTGAGGGTGTATGCTTTTGGAAAGCATCTGAAAGGTTAGTAGTGGTATATATCTGAATATGCTAGGGTAAAAAAATGTCTTAATGCTCTTTGGTTGGTTTGCTAGATTTTCATTTTTCTGCACCAGCCACTTGTTTACCATGAAAACAACCAACTACAAGAATCACTGAGCAGTAGACTGGACTGCTGATTCTCAGCGGGATTAGCAGCACTGGAAACCTTTTTATATCACAGAGAAGCATTTGCATCAGTGGTAAGACCTTTTTCATTATGCAATTTTCTGATATTTCATTGTTGGACACAGACTAATGTTTTTTTGTGCATTAATGATCGTTATGCACCCACCCTGCTTTTTCCCTGGGTGAAACCATTTATTGCATTTATATTGTAACAGCTACACTGTGCCTAAGACAGTAATTGTACCAATTGCACTGCGTGGGCAAAGGGGTCTATATTAGAAATGCTCTTAAGTTTATTGGTACGTTTTTCTACAATTATACACAAATGGACCAAGTAAGATTTCTAAAGTTGGAAACCTTCCAGTAAATCAATTATGGTTCGACTGCCTGGATATGAAAAATACTGCCCTGTAAAAAGTACTGACAGTTATGCTGGAAAAATGAACAAGCCATGCAGGTTTCAAGGGTGCCAACAGGACAAGACTTATGACATGACATGTATTATATTGACTGCTGATTAATTTCCTTGTCATCACCACTCAGAAACTGCAACTGTAGTCCTGCATTCATTAATGCTAAAACATCTGAAGTACACCACATTTAAGTGTCAAATTAAGTTTGACACCTCACTTTACTACTTCCATGAGTCGGCGAGGGAGTTCACTGTCATTAAAACATAAATAATAATTTCAACTCCCATGCTAAAGAGTTAAACTAACCAAGTATTTTTGTTGGCTCAACCTAACTAAAGAGTGACAGAAAACTGAAAAGAAACTCAAAATAATAAGTGAACTACATTCCAAACAGGATACAAACCCACGACAAAACAAAAACTTGCTCCAGGTAAGGAGCAATACTGTTATTTAAATAATGACCCTGGAGCATTAAATATGATGCTCCAGGAACATCATCATCACGAGTGTCAAAGCTATGACATCAGAACGATGTGATTAGTCAGTTTTAATGATGGTCCAGGAACAACACCAACATATCAGATACACAGAATGACTGATGACATCCAGATCAGCTGCCACTATACTGTATGAATCGGGCACAATACAACAAATCTCCCCTCCTCTTAGACTCTCTCACACAGATTACAACACTGCTGCGTATTCTGTATCTCATCCGAGCACTGAAAAAGAGTGCTTTGTGTAATAATTATTCTATTTCACACAGGGTTCAACCTGTAACGGGGCTCAGTGGGCTGCATGCACATTTATTTACATCCATAATTCATGAGTTTTAAATACAGGAGGAGGATTGCTATTTTGTCTGTTCTAAAACTGATTGTTACCTAAATTATACTGCGGCCCTGTCTTTACTTTGTTAACAAACATTGCTGATTAACAATAAAAGACACCATCTAAGGAAATTGTTAGCACATAATAGCTGGTTAATCTGTGAATTGCCATATATGACTGATCAATCTGCGAGTGACAGTTGTTTCTCAAATGCAACACCAGGGGTCTGAACTACAAAGCAAGTTCAACAGATCCAGGATAACCCTTTCCTATCTGCCTTTATTAAGCCTAACAACACAATCATGCTAAATGGTCATCAAGCCTGGTAAGTCAACAAGTCTACTGCCAGCAGAGTGATATATTTTATAAACCACAAAATATTATACAGTATTAGAAGAAATAAATTGAAAACAGGAGGGAACCCGCCTACACAGGACTACACCTCTAACAAGCCATGCACTGAGCTCCGTGGGACCTTCAACAATAAAAATTACAGTTTCCCGAGAATTGATTGGCCAGAAAAGAAGTGTTTTTATATGTGTTGATCTGTTATGTCAAAAGTAATCTGCTTCAGAGCAGGTTAGGTGTGCTTATGTTACCATGGCAATGTCCAAAACAAGAATTACCCCTAGGTGTGAATGCACAAAACGGAGGGGTAGTGCTAAGTGGCCTACTGGGACTGGGCCTTCACAGTACAGGCCTCTGGACATAGAGGAGCATTACAGTAATATGTAAGACAATCTTACAATGTGTTGATTTAGACCTGACGCACATGTACAGCGGTGTGTGGCCCCATATGAGAAGTACACGGGATCATGTGTGAATTGAAAACCTGTAATATTTCAAGTAAAAAGTGAACAAATTAAGTTGACATTTATTGAAAAAATAAATTGGATCAGATCAACCCAGAAACCGCTCGTCATTAACTCAGCCTGAGATTTATGGTTCTTAATAGGCGGCGGCCTCCAGTGGCTATAGTTATTATTACGGCTGCAAAGGAGGAGGTCAGGAGAAGAAGTATGAAGAGTGAAAAGTCTGTATGGGGAGGAAGTTGGGTATGTTACAGAGGTAACATGGTTATTTTGGCACAAGCCACAATGTTTTACCTAAACCGAACCAAGTACATTTAGTGCGAAACTGTGAGCATACAACGAAAGTCCATTGCAACAGTCATGTCGTTTGGGGAATGGTGATATATGTTGTTTTGGTAGTCGCTGGCAATCAGCCTATTCATTGGTTTTGGTATGAGGATGTGTTGCATTAATTCACCCTGGATCTTAATTAACAATCTGCCCTTTTCGATCATTTCACTTTTAAGAGACAAACTAAATTAGGAGAGCTAAAGAGGGGGCTGCAGGCACATACAGATGAAGTGCCTATCCGAAGGTGGTGGGAAATTCAGTAATGTCTGTCTGTCTGTCTGTCTGTCTGTCTGTCTATCTATCCAGGAAATGTTTAGAGTTTACAGTTAGAACAATGGTGTTTCTCTTCATAATCTAAAGCAGTCAAATCCAAGTTAATAACACTGAAGGATTTACTGTATATTTCTAGGTTATGAAAATCAGAAATGAGTGGGAGATGTGTATGTGTGAGACTGTGTTGACACACAAAATGGGCGAACAAAATACATGCCCATAGAATAAATAGTAAGCTTGTGAATAATTCACAAGCTTACCAGGCTGAGGTTGTTAGGCCTTGTTTTGATTATGCCTCTCCAGATCACAGAGGGAGGAGGAAGTCTGAAGTGTCTGAAGAGTATACAGGGCCAGACACAACACTTTGACACTATCCTGTTTTACTGCACTTTGTTGAGTCTAACCTGATTCAGCAAAGCATGAGTCATTTATTTTTTTATGAAGATTCGTTTTGTCCCAAGTCGGTTAATGTTAAAAAAAGCAGAGAAAAAAACAAAAACGTTTGGACCTTTCCCGAATGACGTCAAATTGAAGGGGCAAATGGTGACAGTGTTTCACTTGCATTGTTACCACTGCTGCCAGAGATTCAATTTTGATTTGTTTTCTCACTACAGATTCTCTTTGTTCTTTTAGCTTAATCGAGAAGATTGTAACTCATCAAGCAAGTGATTGTGATTATGTCCCGCAAACAGGATATTCTACATAGATACATTGCTACCCTTAAAAATACTTTTCAGTATAACAGCCCCACAGAATACAGCCTCAGAAAGGATTGACTCAACACCCCTCTTATATAATTTTAACCAAAACAAAAAAAGAACAAACACAGGATTTATAGCAGGACTGCATTAGTTTTAGCTAAAGTAAGCAGCTGAGTCTTTGTCAATCATTTAACATACTACCCTCAAGGAATTATGAAGGCTAGCTCTGACCCTGACACAGACAAAGTGTTTGCACGAACAGTAAATCATCACATTCTGTGCATGCTAATTTCCCTGACACCACTGTATGAATCATATACCAACAAAATGGATTTATGGGGATACACAATGTACAGTGCTAACTGTTAGGAACTTAAGGTCAAAAGGAGCCAGTAAAAGGGGTCACGTTGCAACAATAAAGCTAATCCAATTTCACATCCAAAGACAGTGAGGCACGTTGAGTGCTGACCCAGGGATCAGAAAGGCCAAACAAGCCAGGACTCACACAAGCATCAATACTTCCACACTCACTGCCAGATCTCTTCACATACTGTATTACGATATTTCATGTCTCAAATTTCTTCACAAATTGTAAATGCATAACTCATCATTCAAACGTACAGTAGTGTTTGCATAGTGTTCAATAAATGAGCATGGGAATCATCATCACTGGAGGTCACTAGACCATTTATTTTCTTTCTGCAGGGTTTTCTCACATGCATGACATCCACCTTGGAGCTGGTTCCACATAATAATTGCTTGTCTCTACATTTACTGTAATGCACCGTCGAGTTGGAAGGCTGATACTGGCTCTCCAAAAGTTTATGCTAGAATAGCTAGCACAGCTCAATTAAATGTTGTAGGTGAAGACAACGTGCGGGACCGTAATATTTTACACCAAATCGCCGATACAGTGTTTCCAGTAATTACCTCGCCTGTGGCAGCCCGTTGAGGGGTGTGTACCTGTGGTATTTGAAGTCAGGTCAATCACTAACTAGTGGCAGATATTACTGTGCATTATTAGGCCAAGAATTTTGAGGTTAAGGCTGTTAATATCAGCATCAGCGTCAGAAATCCCGTATCAGTCAGGATGAGCGGCTAGTTTAGTTCTGATTATCATTGGCCATGTCTTCAACACAACAATAGCAAACATTTCAGCAATGTGTTTTTCTGAAAGCACCAGGAAAAACAACAAACTGTCTGCGCAGGTTGGGTCGAGTGTGCACTGATCACAGGTTTGTGAGTTCGATCCCCTGCTCTTCATCCCTGCATGTCCAACTGCCCTTGAGCAGGACACTGAACCCGCTCCTGATTCCTAGGCCGGTGCTGTGTACAAAGGTGTGAGTGTGGGTGAGTGCTTGCGGTAAAATTGTTATAAAAATGTCTTGTCTGTTCCACGTGGACCTCATTATCACGACAAATGTACATCATAGATTATGTTAGGCAGGTGTAATTGATTCATTGTGTTGATTCTACTAGTTCACTAAAAATTTCCACACAAATGTGTATGCATTTATGTTTGCCTGCTAGATACGCCTTAAGAGCAGAGCTAAGGTAGGGGGAGTGTGCAGGCTTCCATCTAACTTTATGCTGGCAGGGAGCTGCTGTTAAAAATAGCCACAAGCTGAATACACAGGTTTCCTCCTACTTACCTCACACCAAACCTCGGCATACACCGCAGAAAAACCTTTGTGCAGTCAAATTTGTTCTCAACCTGCACTGGTGGTGGTGCAGTGTTTCTATCTGTGTTTGCCTTTGTGGTGTAGTACACCTGCTGTGTCTGGCTCCATTCTGAGGCTTGTACTGCCTAGTTTGGCAGAGATTTCAGACAAAAACCACATGCTGCAACAGGAAAGTATGCAAGTTTACCCCCGGGCCATCAAGTGTTTCTGACTAGTCATGAAATAGCCAAATCTTTCTCCTCACTTTGTTGCACTTCACGACTGAAACTGTCAAAACAGAATGAGAAACAAAAAAGGGAGGAAGGATAGAATGGAAAATCCAAGAAACAGTCCAGCTCTCCAGGGTGGCATTTGAAACAAGGGAGATGATGGTTGTTATATGGTATGCACATTATCTACAAGAACTTTGGCACTCGTGCAATAACAGACAAATGGTTGAGAAGGGTACACGAAGTTGTGAGGACAGCAAAGGGAGGAGGAAAGCCAATTTGAGGTGCCAATCTGGCAAGAACAGATGCAGAGATCACCATTCAAAATGTCTGAATCAAATAGTCTGACAATGTGTCTGGAATTAATTTTACTTCTATTCACCAAATCCAGCGAAGGATAGTTGTCCTTGAGCCACTAACAGTACTTTCTCAACCTCCTACATACCTTCTGATGATTGAATCTGACCTTAGTTTAGTGAGCGCCAACGGTGCCACATTAGCTTTTCATAAAGCACTGTTTACAATGGACTAAGAAGTATTTGAACTATGGCCTCTTCAAAAATAAGCAGAGGTATGTGGGCAGCCTCTTTGTGATGTAAACATCATGATTGGTATAGTAATTTTTTTTTATTATTGTGGTGATGACTTCTTGTGTTAATATCCCTCCACTGCAGCTCAGCATGGAAACACAGAGGAATCAAAAGCAGAACATTTGGAAGGAAAAACCATGATTCAAAATAATTATATATTAGTAAGCCTAAACCAACTAAAATCAGTATAAAGGTTGTGTATGGTTGTAAGGTCTCTGTAAGGTTGCATTTAGGCACAATGACTTTAGCTAAATGTTATCAGCATGCTGATTTGCTCACAGTGACAATGCTAGCGTGCTGATGCCTACAGTATATTATAGTAAGTCAGTCAGTCAGTCAGTAAGGAAGTAAATAAGTAGTATTCTCTCTATTTGCCAACAGGGGGCAACACTGCAAAAAGACATTTAATTATTTACAGTATAAGCTTATGAGATAATGACCCTACTTCTCGCTTGATGTATTACCTCAGTAAACGGTCTTCTAATGAGTTTATCTTCTCAGGCGTTATTTCAAGTCTTCTTTAATACATCCTGATGATCATTTTTGTATGTAAATGTTCCATTAAGAGTAAAATAGACAATAGAGCAGTGCATGCTTTAGGGCCTGGCTACCTTGTCATTGATGAGTCACTACCACAGAGTTTCCTCAGGTTCTCAGTCAGATCCAATTAGGATATCCTCCCCAGCTCCATCCTCTCATCCAAATATGGTCAGTTCTGGCTGAAAATAACCAGGTGAGACGGCAATAATTCCAAACTCAAGGCTTCAAAACGGTGGTCCGCAAACTGATGGGTCCTGGCGAGGATGGTGCGCATGATGAAATGTTAAGGGATAACCAAGGTAATAAGAAAATCCTCCAGGGATCTTGTATCTCTGTATCATATTTCACATGAGTCCAACGAATAGTTCTTAAGATATTTCACTCAAAAGCAAACATAAACTATACACAGCGAGAATCAGTAAAGTAGCTATGATCCATCCACTAGGATTTTTAAAATGTTTTTGACAGTACATCCAGTAGATGTCAAGCTATTTCACTGAATAAGCGACTGCAATGGAACAATAAGGTTGATAATAATTGAAGTTGTTAGAGAATAATAACACATTACTATGCTTTTCAATTAATTAAGTTCATGTTTTTGCACCTGTTAATAAATTGTATTCGTGCTCAGGATGTAACGTACCAATGCTGTTAAGATATGTAAGTACGAGGATATAACATGAACATGAAGTGAAAAATAATTAATATCAAAAGAAGAAGGAAGAAAAGGATAGAGGCCCAGTGTGAGGTTGAGACAGGCAGATGGAGAGAGCAAAAGAAAGAGTTTAAGATGCCAAAATACGCAAAAAGTCGAGACATGATGAGGAGCAAACACCCAGCAACACAACCCACACTGTCGTCACCTCGTCAGATGGCTATTAGGCAGATACCCATGTGATGCTCTCAGACACAGAAAATAACAACTGTTTACCTAAGCTATCAGGAACTTCATCGAGATGGCACAGAAGAGGGCAGCCTGATTCATCCCTATATGAGGCAGCAGCGGAGGCTCCGCTTGAGAAAATTGCAACTTTGTTACACAATATTGCGCTTAGCTCTCAGTCTAGGGTAATAGCAACTATGGCCAATGCAAGCAAACACAAGTATGTTACTGGAACAATTGGCCTGCCGACATTGGTCCACATTTTTGTATTTATTTCCTGCATAAATACAGTGAATGTGCACATTATCAGCCATGTATACGTCTGCTTGACTTAATAATGCAGCGCATGTTCACCACAATGCCTCACAAAGGCGGAGCCATTTTCAATGGTCCAGTCTTTGCCAGCTCTTTCCCATTTAAACCGACACTGAGGTCGAGTGGTCCTTTCAATGGACAGAGTGAGTGTGTTGCACTTGTGTACACAGTATTATAGCTGGGTTGAAGTACGTGATGCATGTGGTTGTGTGTGTGAATGAGAGAGAGGGCAAGAGAGAGAGAGAGAAACAGACAGATGGGCGAAGAGATACTGCCATGTTTTACCACTCGGCTGTTCTGAGCTCTCTTTCCAAGACACCTCACCTCCCCCCTTCTTTTCCCTAAGCACACACAAACACACACACACACACACACACACACACACACACACACACACACACCCACACACACACACACACACACACACAAACCATACATCAAACCGTGCATTTATGCCAAGCAATTGAATTCTTATTGGATATAAATCCAGGCAGTGACAAATGAGGCCCCTGTCTGCGTCTTCGCCTTATAAACTGACATGCATCTCTCATGACTGATACCTTTAATTAGCACTGCAGTCTGAGAGGTCCATGGCTCTCTGTCTTTCACCTCAAGAGCCAAGGCACACTTACTGAGGGGAGTCGCAGATAAGAACCATTTTGTTGCCAAGTTAACTGTAGCCGCAAGGCACTTCAAGACCTTATTTTTAAGGCAAATTAGGAAAAGTTTAAGGTCTGGCTAGCATAAAAATAGAACACGGGGTGAAGATATCCCTACATTTGAGATGCATTTCAGTATATCTGCATTCAGTTCCTACAAATTTATTTAAAATATTGGGAATATTTGGAAAAGTACAGAGAAGTCAACACTATACAATTGTTCACTCAGCAGTTCTGAGTGAACATTTACTGGTTAATTTGTTTTTGAACAGTTGGGACATACAACCATAATGGATCCATGTATTTCACTTCACAACCCAAATTCTAAAAATGTTAGGATGTAAGAATGATTTGAAAGAATGATTTGTTGATTATTTTGAAATACACTGTATCATTAAAAACAGCACAAAGAACATATATTTTGTGTTACATAGTCAACTTTGACTTTGACATTGATTCCTGTAAATAATTGCTTATTCTGAATTGGATGCCAGCAACACATTTCAGCAAAGTTGGGACAGGAGCAAAAAAAACACTGGGAAGGTTGTGAAATGCTCAAAAAACACAGGTTAATTGGTAACAGGTGATAGCGTCATTGTATAAAGGATAATAATACACGGGGTCTGGAACATTGCTGAAAACTGCTGTCATTAAACATAACTCATTTACAAATGATTGCATTCTGTTTTTGTTGATTACATTATATGCAGCATCCCAACGTTTATTGAATCCGAGTTGTAGAAAAAACAACTTCATCTTCGGAAACGTGAGAATTTTCTTCTAGTCTCTGTTATATATAAGTGCAAAATGAGTATCTTTTGGGTGTTGGACCTTTGGTCTGACGAAAAAAAGCTATTTGAAGATGTGATTTTAGGCTTTAGAGAACTGTGATGGGCATTTTTCCCACTATTTTCTGGCATTTTATGGACCAATGGTTAACTACTGTGACAAGTCAAAATGTATGCTGTGAAAAGCAGTAAGTGATTTGGGATTCTAATGGTATGAGCCTTTCAGAAAAGTTTATTTGTGCTGGCTTTCATTCTTTGGTGTTACTTTGAAAGACTACAGATGAGGGCTCTCGGGCGGCCTCAAAGAGGTACTGAAAAACAATTTGGAGGCTTACGAAGGGGCACATCACACCCAGGTTTTTCAGTAAGTGCACAAAATTGGTGTCAACAATGGTGAAAATAATTAAAAGGTGGAAGGAGTACTTCCAACATCTGATAAACTCAAAAGACATACCCACCGAACAGGAAGCAGAGCTTGACGATTAGGAGGGTTTTCAATCCATCTCCATGGTTCAGGTCACTGTGTAGTCAGTAAGATCCCCAGGACCAAAGCAGCAGAGTTGGGAGAGATTCTTCCTGAACTACTGCAGGCTTTGGATGCTGTTGAACTGTCATGGTTGACATGTCTCTCTTGCATGGGGTTAAAGAGAACAGTGCCCTAGGATTGGCAAGATAAAAGTCCTTTTGACTTCCCTGGACCTTATGTCATGTGCACTAGAGCAGTTTGCAGCCGTGAGTGATACAGTCAGGATGTAAATCAGAGTTGATTTCCAAATCCAGATGAAAAGCAAGCATCTCTAAGTGGATGAGTTCAGGTATCTTCGGGTCTTATTCAAAAGGAATGGTAAAAGGGGTTGTAAGCTTGGCAGCCGCTCAGGGGCATCCCCTGCATTACTGCAGGCTTTGTGTCAGACTGTAGTGGCAAAAAGACAGCTGAGCTGCAAAGCAAAGCTCTTGATTTAGCAGTCTGACTTTTCACCTATGATAAGAAGCTTGACCAAAAGAATTAGATCACAGATACAAGCGGTCAAGATGAGGTTTCTTGATTGGGGAGCTGGGCTTTTGTGAGGACTTTAGTATCATCTTTTCTTACGACTGAGAGGAGCTAGTTGAGAAGGTTCTGGCACTGACTAGGGTGTCCTTCTTGTCCCCTTTCAGTTTTGATGTGATCCAGATGTGACCTTATGGGAGGTGACCCTGGGTTCGACCTCGGGCAGCTGGAGAAGGCTGCAAGGGAAAAGGACATATGGGCTGCTCCGTTTGCCCCATTGCTATTGCCACTCTGACTACAGAAAACAAAAATATCCTTGCATGTTTGTGTTTAAATGTCTACAATCATTTCATCCTGTAAATGATTTAAATCCTGATGAAACAGGTTGTTTGGGCGTCAAATAGGACGGAGAGAGATCAATCCGAAGTGTAAACCATTAGGATTAGGTTAGAATATAGAGTTCTGGACAGGATGAACATAAAGGTGGGTTTGTTCCAGCCTGTTGTCACTCCTAGTGAGTCATTTTTGGAAGTGCCCCTCTTGTGTAGTAGTATAAAGACTCATGTCTCAGTCTTTCTACGCCAAGTTAGGAGCTGGAAGGGGATGGTTGGGTAGAACATGTACTGGGCCTTCCCCCAGGACACCCGTATTTAAGTCCCTTAGGCGACCAAGTGTGAAGATTGATTTTTCTCTTTGTTTGTTATGTTACGCAAGTAAGTTAAGTAAATTACATAACATTTTCCTAAACCTAGCCAAGTAGTTTTGGTGCCTAAACCTAACCAAACTGTGAACGTTCTACAATATTAATGACAGTTCCAAAACTCATAATATGTCATTATATTTAATATATGTAAAGTCTAACCGTGTGAACATGCTCAAACATCTGCGATGACTTATTGCAGCATTTAGTCTTTATTGTTTCACATAAGGAAACAAGATTTGATTATTTCATTGCATGTTCCAAGAACTACATAAAGAAACATTTAAGGGTTAGGATTTTAACAGATTCAAGAGAGTAGTTGTTCAACTATGTCTATGCAATTGAAAAACATCACACTCAAAGAATATATGGCACATGTAATCTATGTTCAAACATATGCAAAACACATCCTAATTATCTGACATCAAGAGGGAGGGTAAAGCCATCTACCGCCCATGATAGCCATGATGATTGATGATTAAAAATCTGAGCCACTCTCTCTGTCCATTTAGTTTTAGATTACGCTTGATTTTGATCATTAAGTACTGTTCACTCTTTCTATTGTATTCCCTTCATCTTAAGTGCATGTTAATTCTATGCACAACTTTGATAACATGTTATTTGATGTATAGCACACATGTCTACCAGGAGACAGTTTTAGTATCATGAGTGAGGCAGAGAAATGTATTATGACCTGCAAAGGGAGTATGGCTTTCCAAGTCTATCTACAAGGCTACAGAATTCTCAGCAATGCAAGTATTTTGTATTCAAATGGGTTTTTAGTGTCACCTTTTAGAGCTTTGCATGCTTTAATTAGTTTTTTGGCATGTATCAAGATGGACAGAGTTAAGCGTAACTGTTAAGCTGTTAAAAAACATGTTTTCCCAAACATTTCATGAACTACAAAATTTGTGAGCCTAAAGGGGTAAGACTTAACATTTCAAACCATACATTACGTGAAAATGTGAAAATCAACATCTTAATGATGGATTTCTCCAAAAAGAAAAATGGATCGTGGTAAAAAAAAGAAAAAAACATCTTTTTTTCCATTTTTCATTTTTCAGTTTATTCAAATGGATCATGTGCAGGCTGCTGGTAATGTCAGAAACAATATTTGTTAACATTTACTGGAGGCAGTGCTTTCACGAAAACTTCATGAATTATTTTACCAGAAGGTGCCGTGGTTGTTGAAAGTCTAAAAATCACATTTGCAATTTACCTTCAGCTCATGTAAACAAAGAACTGAGTGTTTCTAAATTTACCCATGTTTTAGCAGTGGAAAATATGAGCTAGACAGGAGGTGTTCAGAGGGGGGCAGGAGAGAGTCAGCGTCAAACAGAAAGAGACACAGTGGGGTCAAAATGTAAATGGTGGAACAGCTATGTCTGAAACATCACAGCTTACCTGACACAGCTCTTCCTTGCTCAGTGAGTTGAGCTGTCTCATCAACCTCTAGAATCTCTTCCTATTTCCCTTACCTGTACTTTGACTAACTCTCCCTCCCTAAGTGTCCTCTCTCTTCCGCCCTGTTTCTCCCCTTCCACCTCCCATTTTCTCGAACATGCGGGGATGTACACCCAAGCACCGATGCTCCTCTCATTTACGCAGGCCTTCACAGGGCCAATCGTAGCCTGACATTTTGTCTCACAGTTCAGTGCATACTATTCCCAAAGGGATCTATTAAGATATGGTACTCAGCGAGCCAGGAAAAAGCAGAGCAGAGCTGCAGAGTGGATTAGCTAATCAATAATATGGGGAGGCATTAAAATAAATGCATTCATACGTTGATATGGAACAGGGGCGGGGAGCTGTCTAGTTTTCACGATTCCCCGAGGTATTGATCACGACAAATGGTGGGTGGACACTTTTCCCAAGGCATTCGTCACAACAGTGAGCTCTAAAAACAAGCATTTAGCTACGTGTAGCTCAAATTCAATATAAAAGACATTAATGATGTTGAAAGGACACATTATTGTTGCAGTACAGTTATTTCTGTCTGACTGTATAGTCCCTGCTGGCACAATGACCCTGGAGCGATTTCTTTTTTTGTCCTCATGCAAATGATACTTTTCCTTAATTCCCAGGAGACAAAAAGAGGAACTAAGCTCATTATCATGCAACTTTGCTGCATTGCTGCACCACTGAACTCCTTTTACTTTGGCTAACATCTAGCTGAACCTACTCTGTTCACCTCGTTACTGTGCGAGATACTCCAGCCCCTAAAACCCCCCCAAGGGACGGATGCTAAACAGCAGCTCGATTGAGACTTACAGTACAAAGAATGCTACGAGTGATAAAATGATGTGTAACACAAGCAAGTAGCCACGGTGATCTTGAGCCGGGGGGCATTTTTCATTATGCAATTATATTTCATTGCCGAGTGGACAAAAGGGCCTCGATCTGGGAGTTGTTGGAAATGGAGCAGGGATGAAAATGGCAGGAATAAAACATTACGAGGTGGTAGGTGATAGCGGCACAGGTGCAGATTGGACTGTGTATGAAGGCCAATAAAAGCGTGTAAGGATATGTATTAAACCATCTTCAAATGATGTCAGATATGTGTCACTGTGAAAATATGTTGCATTGTGAATGTGACCACGAGTTCTTTACATCTTGACATTCCCATCATATCTAGGTGGACATGGTAATAACCACTGAAGTAAAAATGAAAGATACCGCCATGACCTGTGTGTGGTCTGTGGTGTGGTTCAGACAGTATCTTTGAAATTGAATTTTTTCAAAATATGTCTGCAATAACAGAACAAACTAGTAAAGTACAAAAATGTTTTAAAAATGAGGGAAAAATCACAATAAGAAACGTTAACATTGGCCTTGCATTTGCCATTTGGACAGTGAGACATGACTCGTAATAAATGCTACTATTGCTTGTTTAACTCAAACACAATAAAGATGTTGAGGTAAAAAGAGATTCTCCCCTTCACCTGACAGACCTATATCACAATCTTTTTAATTGCAATAATATTTCCACACTTTTGAAATGCCCTTTAGACTATAGCCAGACTTGAAATATGAGTTTCTCCATTTGTACCATTGAAACACAATATTGCATTAAAGATAGTTCTTCAGCAAATGGGACAAGGAAATTGCAACCCAAAGAATAACAGACACCCAAAGGAGGAACAAGTCTATTAGCCATTATAATGTTAAAAATAAACAAATGGAAACAGCTGTTGTGTTCATTGGGTCCATTCTTACATGTGTTATTATTTCTTTGTTACAGGAGTCTAGCCAAATGCAGACAACATGACATCACGGGCAAAATATTTTGAACCAATCTAAAAATAGACCTGTAAAGCAGAAAATGTTTCATCTATCCAAAACATCAACCATGGATGTCAGCTTTCTGTGTCAGCCTTGAGGAATCAAAGAGAAAAGAGCCTCTTTCTAGAGTCATCAATTTGCATCACCATTCAGCAGTCATACAGGGGAGAAAAGGCTGAGATAAAATTTTCTTCTCTGATAGTAGCTGCAGTAAAATGCAATGCAGTCACAGCTTGGGTCTTTTTATCTTTTGTTTGTAGCTCATGAAATACTGTGCCCTCTGTGATGTGCTTTTGTGTACTTTGATTAACTCTGCACAATACATCAGCACATCCTCCCCCATCACCTTTCTTGACTGGAAACACAATTGACTCTGTATGTATGTATACACTTTAGAAAGCTCAAGTTGATGTTAGCAGCCGGGTATCTTAGGAATCTGCACCTCACGATTGTCCAAAGCTGTTTTCAGACATAACAGACATTGCTGGCTTATCTGTTGCACAGTAGCTTTCTGTCATTACATAAGTGACTTTTACGTTATGGTTCCTAACAGCTTTATGACGAGAGGAATATGGTGCGATTGCTGGAAAACAGTGAAGAGTTGAAAAGTTTAATGATTTAAAAGGAAGACGAGTTGTTTTCTCGCACAAGCTGCATCACTGATGGATGTTACGAAATGTATTTTTCAGCCGAAGCTGGAATCAACAATCTTCAAAATGAAAGTGGAAATGTTAACTCTGGTCCCTCGTGAACTCCTCTACTCCCAAGTGTTTTGCTGGATATCCATTTCATCATCGATGCAGCTGGTCTGATTATTAATGTGCACAGGTTCTGTAACCCCTTGTCAAGCACTGCGATGGGAAAAAGGATTTTCAGACTGGTCTGACCAGCCGGTCCTCACCAGAAAAACAGCTGAATGAGTCATATGTGCAAGCAACTTATTACAACCCTTGTTCAAGCATATTGTTGAGCAGAAACCTTAAAGTGACTACGAGGAACTTTTGAGTGTTTATGAAACAGTCTCTTGATTCCTCTGATGATTATAAATGACCTGTAACAGCAAACAAGACCATTCAGAAAAAAGACTCTTCCTATATAGTCATTATTAATGCCTGTGCTTGGATCCGATCACATACATCACATGTAAAATCACATATAAATACATTACTAAAGTACTTTGTTGCTTAGGCAAGACAAATACTTGAAAAAAAACATCATGGTTTGGGTTCCATTCATTACTTCACTTCTGTAACTTCCACTATTTATGTTAAAAAATATGCAACATACTTAACGTGCATCACAGTCGTAATGTAACTAACGTACAGCCCATGATCTTTTCCTAAACCTAACAAAGTCGTTTTGGTGCCTAAACCTATCCGAACTATGTCCGTTTCATAATATTAACCATGTGACAACGAATGTCAGTTCAACAAAAGTCCCATATGGCTGTCGCTAGGACTCTCCGACAGTCATAAACGATAGGCTATGTTGCTTTGAAAACAGGCAACTTAGTTGTTTTAGGAGTCATTGGCATGTTGGATCTGACATGCAAAGACAAATTTAATTAGGCCCATGCACAGTGCTTCAGAGTTATTCTAAACTGGAAAAGACACTTTTCTTTGAGCGTAGAAGATGATGCTCACATGAAAAATGTATCACAGTGAACTCAATAAAGACGACGTGACACACACTCAGCTTCTCTATATTTAACCCTGTGATGATGCATCCTTTGTGTTATTCTGACGGCATCAGTTCCGACTTGTTGAAAGTGTTATGTAAATGTTGCCAGATCTGACCTACTACTGTCATGAGTTTTACGTAAAAGTAACTCGGGGACCCACTCAGTCATGATACCAACATATTACACGGTCGGTACATTTAAGCGGTTGCGTGTCTTAAAGGGGGTCAGTACTGATGCTCTTCCTGCTATGATCCCACACATTAAAAACAGATCATAATTAACAGTGGACCGCTATCATGGCTGGATTTTTTGCTTTAAAATCCCCATTTGTCAACAATGCTTTGATTACTTCCTGTAAACAAGCACTGGGCTTATTGAATCCAAATGTTTACAGATGTTTCACAATCATAATCTGAATGCAGATTGTGCCATTATTAGGCTGATCATACACCTGCATCTGTTACTGGATGCCGTCCCTATTTGTCATTTCTGTCACTTCCTCATCTTTCTCTTCTCTCTCCCTCCACCCTCCTTCCCTCTGTCTCATTCTAAAGCCCCTTGGAATCATGATTATGCACACCCAACCATATCATCTACAAATATTTGTATGCTAATGCCTGTTTTCGTATGCTGCTCTAATTAAGGCTGCTAGTGGTTGACATAGGCTAGCTAACAACCCATAGAGTGTTCTCAGAAGGCAGAGAAATGAGTAAAACAACTGATGAACACTGCTGCTCAGAGTCTAACCTTTCCCTTTAGACTGCAAGCTCGTGTAAAACAAAGACCTGCCTGCAATTGCTGCCATTGAATTGCTTGGAACTCACCTCCCGATGGGATAACAGGTAAGTTAATTAGTCATGCATCAGCCTCTCCCTGGCCAGACTTGGTCTCTGGTCGGACAGAACACTTGGCAATTTTCCCATTTTGCACTGTGGTGTTAGTTTGTAGTGAGGCTGGTTAAAGCCAGTGGGAGCAGGCCTAAGCTACGACCTGATGTTTGTACATTATAACCAAGTGTGCCAGCTTCCTGCTTGTATTATTTTTGGACTGAACCCAGGGGAAATGACTGAAACTTTGTTACTGTCAAAATTCCCTTCATTTATCCTCTCAAAAAGTATGGTTTTCCATCAGGCCCTTAGGCTATTGTGTTTTTATTTACTTTTTCATTTGTGATAAAATATCCATGCTATTCACCAAAGGCCTACTGGCCTCAAGTTTAGATGAAATTAGAAATCTATAATTCAGTTCACACTTCAGAAAGTGTGCCCAGCAGAGTAAATGTTTGGCGAGAGAAAGAGAGAGACGCCACATACGGAGCGAGAGAACAAGTAAGGGAGAGAGTGGAGGGAGGGAAGAAAAAAGAGAGATTTAATTTCCTACGCCTCGGCCGATCACACTGCTCATGGCACAGTAAAGTCCCCGGCACAAAACACAACCTTGAATAATGAACTATACGTGCATAACAATATATTCCTTTTTCATTTTGATATTCATATGAAAAAGGCAAGTTGGCTGCATGATAAAAAATAAAAATAAAAACAGCGCTCTGAACAACAAGGAAGAATAAACTCCTAACACCGACAGTTTGACGAGTCATGGCATGAAGCCTAGAGAAGAGTTCAATGCTTGATCTTCTGACATGATATTTGACACATTTCTCTGATATAATTGCTTATAGAGGAAACTGTGTAAGCCTTTCCACATCACCCAACTTTTCTCCTCAAGCCTCTGCCGGTTGATATAGTCACTTCAAAGATCCAACTTAGTGGGATGTTATTGAATTTTTGACGGGGGTGGAGGGCGGGCTGGAAGAGATATTGCTCAGGAGTTTTTCACCAACACTCAGACCAATATCATCAGATATTAAACATGGGGAGAAATCACTCCCTTTGAAGAGCGGTATAGAGGAAAAATGAACAAAGGCAGGAAAACACAAGATCTATTACCTCGGATGTTGACACAAAAATATATATATATCAAAAATGGCTCGGGGCGTGAGCACCTTTTAAACAGATTCACACAAACACTTTACCTTTTCATTCTATGCAGCTAGGGTGTATTGTGCTTTGTAGAGTTCAATACGCTCGCAGACACTTCATTGAATGACACAAGTAAATGGAGACTCCATGGAAACGGCAGAATACAAATAACTCTCCTTGGTTGTCAATTTTGAAAACTGGTGATACTTAGTAGGGGCTCAATGGCGGTGTGACTAGCATGAGAGGTGAGTGTACAGGTAATCAATGTTAATATCAGTCATATGGTGTTTGTGCGGTGTTGTGCGTCTGACCTTGAGCGGACTTTTGCAGGGTCTTGCGCTGACAGAAAATAAGCGTTACCCAGTGTTGCAGAGTAATTGTGTGTCCACTGCAGTTCACTCCCTCTGCAACTGAGGGCCAGACGTGTGTAAACACACAAAGATGGTTATCGCGTTCACTCACTTCTACGTCGCTCTAGTGACACTGACACGCATTGCTATATTTCACTCACGAACAAGGTTAGCATTCACTTTATTACATGGTTGTTTTTTCCCCCAGCCTGCAGCTGATGCTACAGCTCTATGTGAAACCACTCCTGGAATATCACAGAGTAATAACCTTAATACCGGTAATATCCATCACGTTTAATTTCAAACGCCTCTCGTTGTTTTGACAGGGAACACTAGAGGTTCTCTTTCACCATCTTGTCATGTGTGAGACAGAGCGAGTTTTTATTTCGTCATGCTCTGATTCAAGACAAAGCCAAGAACACTGAGATATGCTGGGGAAGGAACGTTCCTTTATATTATTTCATGAATTATGAATTATATTTGTGCAAGTCTGTGAAGATGAAGTGTTGCAAAAACAGAGCAGAGAAATTAATATACTGCTAAAAATTAAAAAAATGGTGCAAAGTACCCCTTTTTTTCCTAATACTACAATACTGTTTACCAAAAGTGGAATGTACATTAACTTAGTATATAAGTACTGTATTTATGAAGCAATTAAAAGATATATATATTAGTATTACCTATATATATTAATTTCATGCAACTTTATTACTCTACTCCAGAAGCAAATATTCTACTCTTTACTCCACTCCACTAGTTACTTTCAGGTTCAGTTTGTTATACTCTTCCTGTCCCAGCTCTTTCTCACTGCCATCTGTACAGTAGGTAGGTACCTTTCTAACATCACTTAATTTTAAAGTTCTATATTTTCTGAACCCAACCTAGTTTTATTATGCCTAACTGTAACCACACAGGTTTTTTTTTGCCTAAACCTAACCAAACCATGACTGTTTGACAATGTTATAATATGTCATAATATGCAAACTGTGTGTCAGAGCGCTTTATTTTGAATGTCTAACCAAATGTTTTAAAATACGTATGAGTTTCAAATTGACCGGGGAGCATTTCACGTGCAAAACGGACGCTAAAGGGCTAGTCAAAGTGTCATTGTTTGAAGCCTGAATATTTCCCACAAAGCTGCTCTAATTAGTCTTGGGTGCTGTTATTTGCCAAGAATCACTCAAATAGCTTAAACGACTTGCTTTTCATGGATGGCGTTGCTTATTGAGAAATAAAAAAGACAAAGTAGTTTCAGTTCATTTTCACTGTTAATACTTCAAACCAAAATCAAAGACCATATCCCTACAGAGACTTGATTTCAGCCAGCTTCACAGTCTGTTGGCTACCCTTGGTTTAATGCGATGGGCAGTCCACACATGCAAAACTCTGGGTTTTCTGTCATGCCTTCTAGGAATAATAAAAAAGCATTTCTAAAAGCAATAAGCTTGTCTTATTAAAGTAAATCCTCGCACTGCCCAGAGGTGAGAGACTAAGCAGTGTGAATCCAAGTCTTTTCTTTCAAATCATTTAATGACCTAATGCAGCTACGCTGCCCATTTATGGCCTAAGTCCACCATTTTCTTCAAATAATGACACTAGTGTGAAATTGATTTCACCTTTCTGGTAGGTATTAAATATCTTAAATCTCAAGTTTGATATTTGCAGCAGTTTTTTCTCATCCTAAAATGAATTCAATGTTTTGTGTAATCTGAGTTTAATTTTAATAATTTAAAAGGTTATTTGGAGTCATAACATTTTCTATGCAAGCACACCAAAACATGCCATTTAATAAAGGACAGTAAGACAAACGTATAAATAAGACACAACTGATCCGTCTTATGCTGCACATTGATGAATATCAAAGCTAATCAATCATCATCTGATTGACTGCAGTCTCAAAATTCTCAGACATCAAGTTGACATCTAAAATCAACTATTTCGAGGACACTCTTCCTGGAAATCGTTCTATATTTTCGACTGATCTGTGGAGGAGCTCTTGAATTATTCAGTCTTAAAACTGTGCCTTTGTATTGATATACAGATTCAATTATGTATTGTGTTTCACTGTCTTTCCTTTGAATTGATCTGTCCTCTCCAATGGGCATTATCAGCACTTTGTACAAGTCTTTCACAGGATTTGATAATACTCTCCATCAACACATTGCCAGGAAATACTCAGTACATATTAGATCATATATAACCTTTTACAGTCTATTTTGTTCAAAGCCACTCAAAACTGGACATCTTCATCATGTTAATTAAAACTTTTTGTGCATCCAGATGCAAAACTAAAATGGCCAAGCACAATTATCTCTATGAGACTGAAAGGTGCCACACAGTGAGGTGAGGAGCCACATCAGCAAGCCTTGTAGGCCATCTGCCATGGCCACACCTGAGAACCACATCTGACAGGCAATTAATAAGAGAGCCTCTCGCTGTGGTGGCCAACCTCTGTGGCATATGTAGCTCTGATGACACTAGTTTATCTTGCATCTTCTTTAACTTGACCGAGCAGAAACAAATTATCCAGCATTTGTTATTGCTGCATTCTCACATCAAAGTAGAAGAGTAGAAGTGTTTGGAAATTGTTAAACCAGAGACTCTGTGTGTTTCTGTTGGATAATTATGTTTATATTTTACTATTTTCATGCTATTGATTGCAACTACAGTACAGCTACATATCTCTGTTCATGTAATAACTAGACCTTCTAACATTTTTCAGCACAATTTTTCACAGGCGGTCAAGTCAAAAGGAGAAATAGAACATTCCTCCTTTGCACTTCAGTGCTGGACCAAGGTTGTTCGTAATAAGAGATTAGCTGTGTGGTTCACTGTGGGAATGTGTAGTGATTTTGACAGTAAGCTGTCTGCAGAATATCCTTGATCATGGACTAAGGTTGTGCTAACAACTAGAGGATAGTTTGATAGCTTATTCAGTTTGTTGCTGACAGATTGTCAATATGTTACATCCAAGTCATGTTATAAGGGTCACGCATGTTCCCCAATGGAGATTTTGCTTCTTACTTTTCTGTACCAAGCATATATGGAAGCTGTACAGTTTGTATCTGGCTCAGGTTGTCTCCCAGCAAGTTCTCACTCCCAGTATGTCAAATGCAACAGCATAGTCAGTGGCCCTACACTTAAAAGTATGACGCTGCCATTACATCCTTTCTGGAAATGTCCCACCAGTGCAAAAAAGTCAGAATGGTTGGAGTGGTGGGATGGGTCATATGTAGGACTCTCCCAAAAGAGAAGTTTAGTTTAAGTCCTGTGTGTGAAGTGTCAGTGGTAATTTGTTAAGTTACATAGTTACTTAAGTAATGTCATGGAACTTACGTAGTGTACAAAAGCATGGTCTTTTCCGTAACTTAACCAAGTAGCCAGTTTTCACGAGTGCCTAAACCTAACCAAATAGTTATAGGGTGCCTAAACCTAATCAAGTAGTTTTGGTGCCTAAAGCTAATCAAGTAGTTTTGGTGCCTAAACCTAACCAAATAGTTTTGGTGCCTAAACCTAACCAAATAGTTTTGGTGCTTAAACCTAACCAAACCATGACTGTTTCACAATGTTAATATCAGTTTAAAAGTCATCATATATAATCATAACGTGTAAAATGTCTGTCAGCAAGGTTTATTTTGAAAACCTTGCCAGATATTGCATATTTATTGTTGCTTATTTGATCGCAAAGCCATGCACATGCAAGTTAGATGCTAGAGGGATAAGAAGAGGATCATACTTTGAAGCGTAGGAACACTGACCACGCTGCTGTATTTGACAATTTTGGGAGTGAAAACATTTTGTCGTGTCCACACCAAGTTGACAGCCAAATGGTATAGTGTATATCAGTTTACACCTGAGAATCTGGCACTCACGATAGATTTATCCATGCCCCATGTTGAAATGTCAGTGCTTGGTTATGGACTGTGACTACACAGAGAGATTCTGTGGGTTTGTTAGGAAGAAGTCCATCAACTTGAGATCTGGAGAAGAACTTTGGTCAGTGTTGTGAGAGTGATTACGCTGAAGAGATCCTGAGACAGGTCAGCACTCAAGCTGGATTTATGTGCGCACCACTAGGAGACACCAGTCATCAGTAATGGAGAGAAGGCGTGCTGAGCAGCTGCTTGAGTTTTGAAAGGTGAGGCTTGTCTTAGTTTATGGATATGTCTGCTGTAGAGCATGACAAAGACGTGCACACATTTTGGCCAGTGGCAGCCAGCCTTTGGCACGATGGGGCACACTCCATAACAATAATGTCCCTTTATGTGTGCACAGGATGAGAAAAAAAGCTCCACTTCCCACTCCCTGAGCTCACAGGAGATTTATTCAAGGAGTTTGTAGGAGTAGGTGAGATGTGAGGCTCTTGGCTACATGTTAACTATACAACATTAAAGTGTAGGCCACATCGAGTTGAAGTAGTGGCAGAGATGTGAGGTATTTGCAGCATTTTAGGGTGAAAAGTGTACATTTTACAGTGATGCTACTAATGTCTAACTTTTTCCTTAGGAAAAGTTTGCTGAGCTGCATGGCCGTGTCACATAGAAGCAGGACGGTGGCTCCAAGGTTAAGGGACTAAAGGCCCAAGAGTGAAGCTAATTGGCTCGCCGGCCGAACCTATGGGCATGGAGGGAGCACACTATATATGCCACAATATCAATATCTAGGATATCTCTAGTGTTCAGTGTGAAAGAGAGAAGGAAGCAGGGCCCATATAGTATTAATGAGTGGGAATAAAAGTGAGCAGAGACTTGGATTAATGGAGTTTTGTGGGAAAGGATCAATAAAATATCACCCCAATTCTATCACAGTCACTCATCCAAACATCTAGGACGGACCATAATTATCTCCACTTCATACAACTTTACATGCCTATATTCCCACTGACGATAAACATGAAATGGATTATGTGTTAATAATGAAGAAGACATGTGTTTTCATACCACTAGGAAAAGCCAGGGTGTTGAATGGGCTGTCTCGTGATGTGATGGAGCTTTGCCATTACACTCAGCACTCATCAGAGAGCAGTCACTTTTCATTTACACAGCCTTGACGAACCCTTATTAGGCAAACAAATGGTTATGTTACAATTGCACAGCCACCAGACTGTGCACATATGTCTCTGAATTATACTTGCATGTATCTGTGTTCACTGTACTAGGAAGAATACATACAGTCAAGGGAGTAAACTGCAATGACGAGTTTCATTGATTTAAGCAGCTGTGGACCAAAGTAGCCAGACTAGCAATTAAATTGAGTTTTTTATAGGTCTTCAGCTAGGGGCCACTTTATTAGGTACACCTGTACAGT
This sequence comes from Pagrus pagrus, assembly GCF_965226575.1. Taxonomy (NCBI): domain Eukaryota; kingdom Metazoa; phylum Chordata; class Actinopteri; order Spariformes; family Sparidae; genus Pagrus; species Pagrus pagrus. Next base: position 13,829,910 of record NC_140204.1, on the reverse strand, counting down.
CTAATGCAATCCAATACAACTGTCCAGCTATTAAGTCTTCTTTCATGATGGAAATGTGCAGCTTTAGTTTACAATGTCGCAGTGGTGTGAACGAAAGTATATGTTTTAGCATTGAGGTCATACAGTGGTGGTGTTGTAGTGGACTAATTGATATTGAAAGGTTTTTCTATTCAGTTTCCAGTTGTCAAAATTAAGGGTTTCTGACGAACACAGGTTGAAAAGAAAGGTCAGGGATGTGAATTTTCAACGACCTAAAACTTCATTTATCCTAACATATCAGCAAAGGTGTGTATCTTTGACAAATATAAAAAAAGAAACTATATAAAAACATATTAATGCAGTATAAACTAACTTTAGAAACAAAAAACAAAACTATTTATCAACTTTAAAAAGGAGCCACAGATGACTAGGACTCTGAGAGGCACTTTAAGTCGGTAAACAAGATACACACAAGGCAAAACATAAAAAGAAAGCATGCAGATATAAAAAGAGTCACACGCTGTGCTGCGCATCCCTGTACTAAAAACAACTGTGACTACCTCTACCAGAATGTTCCTTTTATAACTTTGACAAATATTCTTCCGTTAATACTCTCTCTCAAATTAAGAACCACATTCAAAACAAACTAGTAATCCCAACAATATAAGAATAAAATGTTAATGAAACGATCAAAGAGCCACAAAATCAAAACAGGCAAAAGTCCAATAAAGTATGGACATAAACACCAAATATTAAAATTCGAGGGAGTGTGCATCTTGCATCTCATCTCGCATATACATCTTAAACTAGGCAACATTTTGAGAGAACACACAGGGACTTCTATCATGACCATGGAGAGTTGGAACCGAGGGTGGGCTGATGTGGAAATGCACTGCATTGGTTGTATTTCGCTGGAGCTTTGTACACAGTGCCGGTTACACTGAATTTACACATTTATGACAATGTTAATAAAATGGAACAGTATGAGCTTTGTAAGGACGGATGTATTCAGCAGGGTTGTTGTATTGGGCTGCGTTAGATTGTGCACGTGTACCTAATAAAGTGGTGCGCATCACTTGTTGGTTTGTCCTCACAGCAGGTCAAGTTGTCCTGAACAGGTACTTTCAATAGCTTCCTGGCAACTCTTGTCACTTGTGTCAACACCAGGCACATGTGTAGGATCAATGTCTCCAAACATCACTATGTCCAAGAACAAGATGGCTATTATTGATACAGTAAAGCATTCCTTTACTAGTCTGAGTGCAGCGCCACACAGCTTAATCTTTAAGCTCTTGTCGAATGTGAATCCATAATGTCAATAGAGCAGCAGTTTCTGTTCTGGGCAAAAAATCAATTGTGAGCAAGCTGAAACATCTGGTGGTGCTGTGTGACTTTTTGTGAGGTGAGTGAATAACTGCTGAAACAGTGCAGACACCACTTAACAACTGTCCCTCAAAAACATAACTAGGACTTATGGTGCCAGAAATGTCTGGTACCAGTGCCAAAATCACTCCAAAGAAGATGGTTCAGGAGTGAGAGGGAGCTATTATCAAAACAAACACTGTGCTATTATCAGTAGTGCAGCCATGTTGTGTGCTGCTGTTAAATGTCAAGATTATCTGTTAAAGTAGTCGGTCCAGTGCTGCAAGAGAGGCAGCTCGAATAGTCCATTTCTACCACTGATGATAGCTTGTTACCACATTCTGATTCATTTGTCCTGTGAATTCTGGTGGTTTTGATTATGTCTGGACTCACTCAGCCGTGCTGTTGCTCTGATGCATTTTTCAAAGCGTCGTCCATATGCTTTAAACTCAGACAGTATTCTCTCTGGTCATTGTCTGCTTGAAGTGATTGTTAATTATTGATCAGTAATTGAGATCTCTTAAAATGGTCTCCATTAGAATTCACTTCGGCTCGAACTAGGCTGTTTAAAATTGCATCTCATGTCTTTATAGCTGCTAAATCGGCACGAGGCAAAACTCCTTTTAAAAAAAAGAAAGAAAAAAAAACAGATCTCAACAGGTGAGCTGCCTGATAACTAACAGTTTCAGGGAGGATAAAAAAGGTTGGAAAAGATTCAATATGCAGATGCCCTTATCTCTCTCAAACACTTTAAGCACTAGGCTGAGTGGAGGGAAACAAAATCACCCTCTTTCCTCAATAAAAATGGCATGAAGGGAAAAAGGCTTTGAAAAAGCTACTACACTTTGGGCTGATACAGCCAAGATTGACCCGATTTGCATAGATGACTGGCACGTGACAGTAAGCTTCTGCAGGTGAAGCAGGATATCTTATGCGGCTCAGGCTTCACTGCTGCTCATTTTTTATTCACAGAACACACAAAGTGGAAGCAATTTTGACTTCTAAGTATTTACTGTTAGCCATTAGATATTTTTAGATTGAGCGGATGGATAATGGATGGAAAAATGATTTTGTGACTTTCATGAAATGCTAGGAAACTAAAAGTTAAATAAGCTCATGTTGATGTTTAATTCTGTCAGACTCACTCATCAGCAGAATGTATGCCTTTTTTGTCATTTTTGCCATCAGCTGTATGAGTCACAAATAGCTGCTATCAGCATGGATGTTTGGCTCGCCACTGTGTTTCCCATTGCCATTTTCTAAGATCTCTTAACATTTCTAGGAATGTTGCTCCCTAATGTTTCTTATCTTCATTTGACTGATCCAGCGATTGCAACCTTGCAAGATCTTGACCTTGTAAACTGGCTTTTAACTCCACTTGCTTTATATTTGAGTTGGACTGCCTTTGGCAGCAAACTGAATTACTACAGTATAGGTCAGAATATAACATCAGACCATTGCTTTGCAAATGCACAGGCCTCTCCTCTAAGGCTTTTATGATAACCTACCAACTAATCTGATCATTACGCACAATTGCACGATCATAATAGCGCCAGACTTATATAACCGAAACGCTGTGTTAATAATTATGTTGTATTACATTGAGATGCCTGCCAGAGACTAGTTGGAAGGGGGGGAGAGAGTGGAGTCATGCAGTCAGTCACATAGCTGGGACTGCCATCTGGGTGTCACACATGCAGTGTCAGCCACTCTTGTACCGAGTCATGCTTTCTCCATCACTGACCGGATCTCTGTGAGTCAGCAAGTTAACCACAGCACCCTTTGGACCTTTATAGTTCAGCAGGGCAGGCATCCGAGGCCAGGCAGTCTGGCTTGCATTGGAATCCAAGAAGTCAGGGTGCTTAAGCTTGGGCAAAACGCACAGGACTGACAACATTTTGTATACTGAAATGGACCAGAGCCTTTACATGAGCCATAACAGTAGTTACACTGCTCGAGCTGTTTTGTCTCAATCAGCAAGACATCAGAATTCATTCTCTTTTGACACAGGAGTGAGCTCAGTTCTCCCTACAACGACTGGTAAGGAAGCCATTCATTGTAGGGAGAATTAAGCTCAGCTGTTGATCATTTTAGCTAACTCTGCTGCCTGGAGGAATATTTTGTTAAGAAGCATGTAACACCATCTCCTTGTTTATAGGAGCGCTTCTAGCTGGTGAAGCCAAAGTCAAAATGAACAGCTCGAAGACTATGCAGTGGGACAGTGTTTTTCCTAGTGTGGAGATTTGGATTTCGCCTTTGCCACAGTGGAGGAGCTCCTCCAGAGGGATGAATGGCAGGAACCAAAAGAGTAGGGCTTTGAAACATTGCCACCAAACTATGCCCGACTGTCTTCACTGTGCAGTATCACCAGGAGGGATAATCTGTGAAAGTAAAATCACTGCTACTGGCAGGGAAAGACAGTCTGTGCAGTCTGTCTGGTCCTAGAGGCCAACATTGGAGTGCTTGGTGCCAAAGCAGATGAGGCACTGCTGGTGTGGGTCCAGAGCGGCAACCAAGGCAAGGCTAAAATAAATAAGTCAGCCACAGCTGTCTGACAAGTCATCCTTTGCCAGCATGTAGAATGGTGTGATGTCATAGTATAGTATGATATGTACAGTAATAGTACACTGTGTTATGTCATAAAGTTGTCATAGACTATTATTTTTGTTATGTCGTAGAATATTGCGATATGAGTATAGTATAGTATAGAGTATAGTACTGTGTTATTAGATAGAATAGTATATAATATCATTCTACTATGATGTGTCGTCAGAATACTGTGATGTTATAGTATAGCGTGATGTCATAGTACACTTTGATGGTATAGTATAGTGTGATGTCCTTCTATACTATGACATGCCAAAGTATCATGTAATGTCAGTTTATGTAATGATTTGTTTGTATTTGATTATTTTACTTTTTACAATGTGACATCATGTATACCTCATAGATGATGAGTTCAGAGGTCTTGAGAAAAAAAATGTCAGGACAAAAACGTGCATCACTAATGAATCAATCAGTGGATGGCAGTATTGCATATAATAAACCAATAATGTATGTTTCATATCATATTATGATTTAATAGCTCTGATCCAGAATCAGGTTTGTTAAACGACCGTGATGCAATCATTAAAACATAGTCATTTAAATGCTTTGGACCAACAGTTATATATAGGCGGACATTTACTATAGGCTCATCCTGATTTGCTTTGCACACACGCAATAATTTTTAGTGTGTGGGCTTATCTTGGTGCACAAGTTACATGAATTATATAATCTAACAACAGCAATCTGCAGTGTTTAAACATTTGGAGGCCAGCTGATTATATCATTGGGTTTGGGAATTCCTTGCACAGTGTGGCTTGGCTCAGATTACCCGGCATGTAAACATTTTCTGGCAAGGCATATGTGTAATCTCATCTCATTAAGCCACTGTTAACAATGCTTGGTCAACTGTGACTTCTGCATGTGCGCATGAATGAGAAAACAACTGGGCCTATGAGCTCATATGAGGGGGAACACGATCTCCAAACGTTCATCAAGCAGCCCTTGATGAGTCAAAGGGACGGAGGGGAACTCTGCATTGGGGAGTAACCTCCAATATGTGACAGCAATCCACACTCTGGGTATCTAATTGGTGTACATTTCTGCTGTGTGCGCCAGCATCACCATTTAACTGACAATATCTTTAGACTATCAGTATAACAAGGTTCATTTGATTCTTGCTGTGTTGGCAAAGAACTTTCTTCCATTTAGTGTCTTGGAAAAGAAGTTCTTCGGGGATCCATTAGGAATTTCAAGATGACTGTCTCCAATACACCAGTCCAATTAGAATCACTCACAGTCCTGACTCATTCCTTTTGTGGAGGAGTCTTTTCATGTCGAGGACCTCCAAGGCTTGACAAAGAATTGATTACAACTTTTGCAATGGATCACCGTCAATCCTCTCATATTTTACAGCAATACCAGTTGTGATTAGTTATTCACCTTGACAAAAAGAAGCTGCAACGTCAGCAGACATTCCTACACTTTTTCTAGACGTCATCAACAGAACTATATACAGTAGAAAGAAGCGTGCAGTTATATTGAATCTTTGAGTGTTCAGAGGGCTTTTAAGTATCTTGGATCTTCATGTTTGATGCAAAGGATTTTTCAAATTCAGCACATCAGCATGACTACATGCACATCCGACCTCAACCCTGAAACAGCAAGTTCATGACTTCCAAGATGCAGTGACCGTATGGTTGCACCGGAGGCTACATAGCTCTGGTTCAGCCACTAAGACGCTGATGTTTAGGCCCTGGGCTTTTGAATGATTTTGTCACTGTTCTCCATCACTCTCAGTCTGAGTCTCAGGAGACATGATCTCTGTGGACAGGGGGACTTCAGTTCAGTATGTAATTGTTTGTGACAAGCGAGTTCACATTGGTGCTAGCCCCACAAACTCAGCTGTCAGCGTGAAATTTTGGGTTGGAATGAACATGTTTGTGAAATCCAGAGAAAAACATAGAGGGACCTCTGATCTCTGAGTTTCTCTCATTCCTCTTACCTCGGGCAAGACCAGCGTGATCTCAGCTCTGTAATCTAAAGAGAACTAATGATAGTATCACTGGGGTGAGTGTACTCCCGTCTCTTCCTTCCTCTGTCAATTTTACAGTACATTTTCTGATTCATGTCGTAATGTTTTATTTTACATCAATCGGAATTTGAATGTGGCATATGGAAAATGTTCAAATGAATGCATGGACCAAGAAAATATGCAAATCTGCTTTGTCCTATAATTCAGCCGTGATCACAAGAGGTACTAAACAGCCGGGGAGTCACGGAACTGACTCTGCGGCTGCACCTCTTAAAACAGGTATGAGCAAGAGAATGTTTCAAATAATTCCAGGCTCCCAGAATAATACAATGACTCATGAATATCACCTTACTTCTGTGTGAACCAAAGTGAATATCAGATACGAAGCACTGAGCAGAGCTTCACCCACTCACCTTTTATTTATATTGCATACTTGGCAGAATTCCAGCTATATATAAAGTGAGGCCTTAAATAGTGGAATCCCATTTTTGTTCATCCTCACGAGGTTTAACAAGTGTTTCAATATATATGGGTACACGTGCATTCAAACTGTATGGTGAGTAAGTTACACTGATTATGATGACCTCAATTATGATGAGCTTAAACTGAATACATTTGTAAAAAAAAAAAATCAAAATGTAACTTTTAAATGTGTATGAAAAGGTGCATCTAATGTATTTATCCATAATATGGTTCCGTAACAAGACATTGTGAGTAAAAGCATGCAGTTATGTTCATAGTTAATAGAGTAAAAGCTCAGAAAACTGTGCACCCTCTGTATCTCATCCAGTGCATGCAAAGCAGTTTCTGCCTTTTTTTTGTCTTTGTGTGCAAAGCATGTATGGTAGGAATGTGTCTGATGTTTTTTGTTTTTTGCCTCAATGATGGCCACTCACTGGAGTGGAGTCAAATTCCCATGCCAAGTTCTCATCGACTTTTACTGAAGAGCAACAGAAAGCATTCTGACTGGGAACATCATAAAATGGTGTGGTTCGTGCACGGCCCAGGGCAGGAAGGCTCTGCAGCGGGTGATCAAAACCGCCCAAACCATCATTGGTACTCATCTAACGAGCAACAGTGTTATCGGTGAAGTTATGTGTCTAAAATACAACACCCACTCCAGCCACAGTCTGCTAACCCTGCTGCCATCTGCCAAGAGATACACAAGTATCCATTGTCGTACCACCAATCAACTGAGTCGCTTCCCTCCGCAGGCTGTGAGACTCCTTAACTCAGCCCTGTATTGTAAAATGACAATTAAATGAGTCTTGACCTTGAACTGGAAAAATAGGTAACGATATGTTCATAAGCCATGCCACATCCACAAAAGGTCAACAGCACTTCTGCAACGCCACACTCCCGCATAGAGAGCACAACCTTGGACGATGGATATAGAGGTTACCAACAGCCCTATAAGCTAACGCATAATCTTACGCTGTGACACTGACACGTACTAGTCTCACATTAACAGGACAAAAAGCCTTACATAAGAGTATTTTTGTAAAATACATAATAGTTTATATGGCAAAGGCTGTAGGAACTAATTTGGATCTAACTTGATAAGACTAGTGGACAAATTAAATTAGGAATAACGCTTATTGACATTGATAGATGGCTGATCGCTTCCACAAACCCTCTGCTCATAAGAAAAACATACCCTATATATCCAACATAACTGCAGAAAAATAGAGTTTCTAATATATCACATCCACTCCAGATGGAACAAATCTATTGCAATGTAGTGTGTGTGTGTGCGTGTGTGTGTGTGTGTTTGCGTGTGAGTCAGATGAGTCAAGAAAGGGATAAAATGATGTAAGTAAGTTATTTTAAAGTCGAAAGTAATAGCTAACAGATAGTCTCTTTTATTGTCGGCCCAAATCCAACCCAAGCAGTCAGGAAGCAGTCTGAAAAAACTCAGTCCAAACAGCGACCTCTGAACAGCCTGAAATCATTCCGTTCTGTAAAAGGAAAAACTGGATGGTCAGTGGTTATGAAAACCTACAGTACAAGCGCTTGAAACTGGCCCTGCTTCAAATCCATTTTTAACCACCTTCCTTATCCTCTAGATTTCGCTTACAGGGCACAGCATTCAGTCAATAATGAAAAAAATTGCCTTCAAACAGATAGACTGCTTCAAACAGCCTGACTCTAGCATCACGTTTGGGGATTGCTGCTCCTCCTTCGACACAAATTGCTCCGCGGTAAGTTAACTCAGCTAAGTTTTCCTTTAAACTCCTGTTTATAGGTTACCAGCAGCCTGGCAGGAAGGACGGCGTGTAAGACGGCGGAGATGTAGAGAAGTGCCCACTGTAAACCATCAATCAAAGAAGAGGAGAGCTGACAAGGTTTGCACTGACCCCACACACCTCAGCAGCGTCCTCGCACCCAACTGTCATCTCAATGTCGGCACAGGTCAATTGCCACCTGGACTACATGGAATCTCTGCAGCTTCTCTCCTGAACCTATCACTTCCATCTGCCCACAGCTCCAAAACATACTTAAACAGCCTCAACACAGTTAGACCACTCTGCAGATATTTTACCATTAGGCTTATTTGGTACATTTAACACTAGAGTACAGAGTTTCCTTCCTTTATAGCTGGATATCGCAGTACTTCACTGCCAAAACCAGGGTAATGTTCCTCCTCTGCACATAAAGAACATGTCAACACTCCCATTGGAAACTGTGAGGCTGTACCCATTCAGAGCACCTCTAGGCAGCTGTGCAGAAGATGATGGATGGAGGACATGTCAGGGAGTTCAGTCCAGTGACTGTGTCAGGGAGTCATGTATTATCCCCATGATCTTGTTTATCATAAGGAAGGAAGCGTTTGCCTGTTGTTTCTCATTTCCCTACAGGGACTGTCTCTCAATGGACAGCTGCTCCTGAGCTCAAGGGTTGCCCCAAAATGACACAATTATAGCTTTAAATGGAGTTCTGTGCAACATTAATGGAAGCCCAGCAGTTTGCTCTGCTGCACTGGAATCACTCCAGTCATCAACAAATCTCTCTTTGAGCTGACTCAAATACGATCCCGACCTGGCCCAAATTGGATTAATGTGCCGAGTATGTGAGTTGACCTGGGAATGCTCAATAAATAATACTAAGAGCTAACATCTTATCTCCTGGCTTTCACCTGAGAGTTTTTCTACATTGGAAGTCCTCACACAGCTTTTCTTAACAATGTCTGATATCCTGGATGGGTATTTCAAATGGCTTTTAAGCTGTGACAGAGTTTATCTACCTGAAAATAGAATAACGAAAGCTTTGTCATTCTACAGTGTGACCCACATATAAGATGGAGTGACAAACAACACAAAGCTGGTTTGGTGAAGTTAGAATAAGACATCTTAATTTCTTATTTAGGGCAGATTCTAACAAGACTGATGTAACTGTATACTATTGTCTCTTTGAGGCTACCTGCCAACAACACTGTTGTGAATGGTATCCTTGTTTATTTAACTCCATGCAAAATAATATAAGAAGCAGTGTAGCATGTTCACATGCAATGTTTGCATCCTCACTAATATCAACCAGGGCTATACTGGTAAAATAGATACACAAAGCAAGTAAGTTCTTGCAAGTGGTGAGAGTCCCAGACCACCAATGGGCAAACACACAAAGGGTCCATGACACTGCTGGTAGCTTTACAGAACTTGTAAGGGTTGAAGCAACAAAATGCCAGGCATTAGACATAGGTATGCCACAAGTCTAGAGCAAAACTCTGAGATGTTGACAATATAGTTCATTAAAAAATTAAAATGCAACAAATTACTTAGATCTGTTTTTTGATCTATAAAAAAATAAATCATGAATTAATGTATTTTCCATCCACAGTCAACTAAAATGATGATAAAAATAAATGACTTGGCTGGCTTAATCAGGCATGCTTTTGATGGAATATGTTCAAAGACCAGACCATAGAGAGGCAAAGGCAGTTGTGAATATAACCAGATTTATTGTGATTTTTACCTTTTTTAATATTTCTTTCTGTGCCAACGTGAGGGCCATGTTGGTGTTGTTGATGTATATTGAGCAAGACAATGAGCGGATACAGGATCATAAATGTCTGCGTCTCTCCCCATTGATGACTCTCCAATTTTTCTCCCCAAATAAGGTCCCATGGGGTGGGACTTTGCCTTTCTAGTCCATGTTAGATGATGGAGTTTCTCAGAGGGACTCCGACACACTGCCTTATAAATAGTTTGAAAACCATAAGGTGAATGGTTAGTGCCCATTAGTGGCCAAATCAGCTGCTAAAGATCCCTTTTTGTGACTGGGGGGGGGGGGGCTACCACGCATGTTACCATGCACATATGATAGAGAAGCCATGTCTTTATAATTGTCTGCACCCTGTGCTGTTAAAAATGTTTCCATCCTAGGATATTGAATATTTTCCTCTCTTCAATTTGCAGCTTGCACAACGTCTCTTTAACTCTTCTCACCCTAACATCACATCTCTAAGTGCATCTTATTCCCAACACCTCGGAAAAAAATAACCTCCGACAAACATTTTTTTATCCGTGAAGAAATAAGGTGATTAATTTAATCTTTCAAAATGTGACTAAAAGGGGCATCAGTCACGGTCGATTCTATGATGAACGCTTAAAAACACACCACTGCTTTTCTACTGTAACTACATTAAAAGAACCAGGTCCAATTATTCCCTTGTGTATTGTAAATTACTGTACACTGAACTGATGGAATAGACTAATTTACAAACTTAAAGTCTATTAGAACAGTTTATTCTCCACATTAAATATCTTCTATTCATGTCCCTATATTCTGTAGTGAACACTCACATTAGAAGCATATGGAACATAATATAAGTGATAAAATGCATTGTCGTATCCCAACACAACAGGCCTTTTTCACAGCGGGTATTATGACTTGTTATGGCAGGAAAAGTGCAGATGTTACCGGTTACATTATACTATTTCTATTCTGTACACGTGTGACAGTTGAGCCAGCATGCACAATCGCAGGACCCTGAAACTCATGCAGCTAAATGGAATTCAGCCAATTTTTCTTTTTACATTTTATTTACACCTGCACTTTCCCTGCTGTGCATGTCCAAAACGTCCTTTGTGAAAAATGCTTATACTGCATAAAGTTTTGCCTCTTGTGAACTCCCAAACCAGAATTTCACTTTTTATGAGGAGGCTTCAGATTTTCAAACCAGTATGAAAGATTGTCACATGTACTATAAAACAACTCCACAAATAGCATTGAAGAACACAAAACCCTCGAACTGTGAAATCACATTAATTCGCACAATGTCACAATATAGGTATCAAAACATCCCACATCACTGACCTCAACTCACAACCAACACAAGCCACAATGAAAAAACATTACAGGAAAGAGTTAAATCACTACAGACAACAATACGCGGGACGTACAGATATTTCAAATGGTCATTAACACTGTCCCTGCCTGTAAATCGCCTCTGTACTGCATTCCAAAGCTCCTGTGCTAGTGGTGTAAAAGCCAACACTCCCCCAGTGCTACGCGTCCCAGTTAAGTAGAGTAAGCTAATGGGACCACCAGCTAAATGGCTAACTGAACACACTAGCTAATGGCAGCTACATTTAGCAGCAGCAGCTAGTTTCATTTAACTATATGCATTTGTATAGCACTTTTCCAGTCTACTCACCGCACAAAGTGCTTTACAACACTTGTCACATTCATCCATTCACACACTGATGGCAGAAGCTGCCATGCCAGGAGAGTGAGAAGGGGCTTCGAACCAGCGACCTTCCAATTGCGTGACAACCCGCTGGATCTCATGAGCTACAGCCGCCCCCTGTAGTTTCATATATTTGCAATAAATCAATAAACTTTTATTTATACTCAAGATCACTTAGGGGTGAATCAAGTCAAAACAAAACAAAGAAAAGAAAAGGCAGTCTCTTAATTGGCTTATATAAGCCATTGAAACTGTTGTTGTAAATCAGACAGTTTTCTAAACTGTAAAGAAACTAAAGCCTTCAAATACATTTAGTCAAGTAACAAAGTCAAAAAAGAAAAGAAAGACGTATAACGAAATACTTAATAAAGTACAAGTACTTTAAATGTGGAAAACCTGAATAAATGTAATTAATTACATTCCAGCACAGTGTGATTTAGGCTGCAGAGACGTTAAGCTGTAATTAAGCTGCCATTTAGAGTTATCAGCGTTCAAGCTGCCAGGTGCAGGCAATAATACATGACGACGGTGACAACCGCAGCCATTGCAGATGTTTATAACACCAACATTACGATTCTTTAAGTTGTCATAATGAGCATGTCGGCCTTCATCACCCCGCTGAAGGACAGTGTGTTTGTTAAAGCGGGATGAAGGCAGACATGCCGGTGTGAGCCGCTCCTCTCTCCGGCCATCAAGCGGCTGGACTGTGAAGTGCAGCGCCGAGCGCAGCATCCCTGCCGTCTCCGCTCTCCTCCCCTCTCTCTCCAGCCGTCGCCGGGAGCTGTGAGTGTGTATGTGTGTGTGTGTGCGTGTGTGTGTGTGTGAGAGAGAGTGAGAGTGTGCTGGTGTAATCTGACAGCACGCTGGGGCTGCGTTTCCTAAGAAAAGCTCCGCTCTCTCTCAGTTTTCCTGCCCGTCTTATTGCCGCTCTCATTGTCTTTGTCGACAGTGATAAAGAGAGCAGGTACCATCTGTCCATTCCGACTATTTATTACGAGTTGCCTTTTTTTTTGGTGTTTTTTTTGTTTGCTGCTTCTTCACAGATGTTATGTCAACACTTTTTGGGTGGTGGTGGTGGTGTTGGTGGTGGGGCGGGGGGACTCTCCCGGTTCTAATGGAATTTGTTGTGGCTGTTTGGTCTCTTCTCTCTTTCAGTTCAACCAAAGGGGGCCTGTTTTTGGAATAAGAAAAAAAGCATTGCTGTTTTCTGACTTTGAGGGAAGAAAGAAGGGACTCCTCTGGAATTTCCTCAGGAATTTATTCGGACAGCCCCGGTGAGTGGACATTTTGATACCCCAGACAGCTTCACGGTTTTTTTTGAATGCATGCATCTGTTTACCACGCTGACTTTTATTCATGTGGAGATAATAAAGAAAGAAAATGAGCGTGTACTTCATCTCCCATTCTTCTATTTTTATTTGCAGTTACCGGGGCTTTGCATTCAACCGCCTGTGCGCATAGTAAGTAGTATAGACTTTTTTTCTTTTTCCTGCCTCTTCTATCTGCTTCTTCTGTGAATTGCAGTTTTGGAAAAGCAGCTCGTCATGTGTCTGTGTGTGGAGATTAAGTGCTGGCTCGGTGTCCGCTCCAAGTTATGTGTCGTGCCGCGATGTGAGTAGGTGCCCAGGGCGCATATTTCTGCATATCTTCAAGCTGCGTTATGGAGAATGGAGCGGCGGTCTGCTGCTCGCCGTTACGCTCCAGATGGTGGCGAGATATTTAGATATTTCTTTTTTTTTTTTTTTTCCCCCCCCTCTTCTTTTTTATCGCCGTCATTTATAACACACACTGTGCTCGCAGCGCAGAGAGCCGTCCCCCTCTCCAAACGGCGCCTTCTCTTTCAAGGATGCACAAGCACGCACGCATGCCATTTCACATCCTCGGATATTGTGTGTGTCAGTTGCAGGAAAGTTTGGTTAAATGTTTGGTCCCGAAACAGAGGAGGGGGAGGGGGGGGGGCTGTCTGTCTTTGGATGGATGTGTGCGCGCGTGTGTGCGTGCGTGCCCAAGGGTTCCTGACTCAGGTGATGTAGACGGTGGGTGGGCTGTGACTCACCCAGTTTACCCGTTTTGCTGCTCTTATCTGACAGGCTTTGATGTGAGATTTGACTGGTGATTGACAGCGGATCATGCGCAGTAGCGTGTCAGCAGAGGCCCATGTCTTTTTTTTTTTTTTGTTACCCCCCTCCATCGCTGCCAGCTATATTTGGAAGTTAGAAAATTCCATGATTTATACAACGGCTTTCTCTGTGTTAAAGAGTATTTGTCAGACTACTACTGACAAGTGATTCATATATAGCCAATTACCCGTGATTTGCAGTCACACTTTGCAGCCCAGAGAGAAAGAAAAAAAAACAAAACAGTAGTGGGAAAAAGCCTCTAAAAAGGCAAGATAATGAACTGAAAAGTTTGTGCGCCTCGGTGTCTTGTAGCAAGCCAAGCCGAGGAGAAGCAATCGCAAATGAGGGCAAGGACAGCTCACAGAGCCAGAGAGATGTGTCTTGCCCGGCTAGTGTAGAGTGACAGAGGGCTAAGTGAGCATGACCATTGAGGAGAGGTAATAGCATTACGGTCTGCCAGTCATGAGGCGCTGCAAGAGATAGGCTACTGTTGCATTACAAAAAGAAAAAAAAAAGAGCTAAATGGGAAGCAGACAGGGACAGGAAGCTGTGACATGAGGGCAGGAGGAATTTCAGCCCCCGAAACTGCTCAATAATGTACTTTAGCTGGTTTTTGGTTATGGTAATCATTGTGTTTCAATATGAAGTTGTTTGGTGCTGTGCCACCAGCGTTACTGAGATGGGAGTTTCCTATTTGAACTGTGATTAAGGCTGGATTTAGTATTGCTTCAATAATGTTGCCCTGGGGTTAGAGATTTGCTGATGCTGAGCTTATTTGGCACCATTTATCTATCTATCTATCTATCTATCTATCTATCTGTTTATCTATCTATCTATGTTTCTTGCTTAAAATTGCAAAACACTCAGGAATACAGAGGCACTGTGGACATCATCCAAATATGAAAATAAACAAATCCAACAGAAACACCAATGGGAGACAAACACACATCCTCCCCCTCCTCTTTCAAAGCACTATTGCTTGCACAATAAATTGCAACATGATGAAATGTTGAAATACAGCAGTCCTCTTGGCTAGTTATCCCCATGTGCTGAGACAGTTTGGAGACGAGAAGTGGATTTGAATCATTTGCTGTCAGGCGGTGAATGTCTCGTGAAGCTTTCAAGGATTAGTCCCAGGTAAGACCGTCCCCCGCCGTCCGTTACCCAGCAGCGCTCCCATTTTATAAACTGGCAACATTCTGCAATTTTCTTTCCCGTCTTCCCTTTGAGTGATACTCCCAAAACTACTCGCCAGGGCCCGCATCAATCACTGCTGGATGGGATTTGAGCAACGGCTAGAAGTAGTAAGCAGGGAGGACAGGTCTGCTTGTTCACAGTTGGCACAAGCTACTTCACAGTGGACCCCCCCCGCCCGCCCCGAGAGCCATGGCCACGCGGTGCCAGTGAGATGGCTGAATTTTTTTTTTGCTGTAAATCTTATTCTCTTATTAATTAGGCCTGAACATAGGTTGCACTAGTGAGACTGTGTTAACAACACACCCACTTTACTGCTGCCTGCTGCACCTCCCTGGAGAGGAGCAGCAGTAAGCTGTAATTATGGTTTATAAACTTCATCCAGGTGACATAATCGGGGCATGGCTGAGATGGCGAGGGCCTGTCAAAACAGCTGCTAATAAATTTATAGCTCTTTTTTTTCTTCTTCTGGATCGCATATTTCTCAGTAAGTTCTACTGTATAGATACATGTTTGTTGGATGTCGCACACTGCATATAATTTATCCCAGCCTCTATATTGGCATACATGTAATGACTCAGAGGGAAGACGGGGGCGCACAGTGTTAGAGGAGAGCAAATATTTCCCAATTCTCCGAAAAAAAAAAAGGAGTAAGCAGGACAAATATAGAAGAGCGGCGGATATATTATCCCAGTGTTTTTACTGTGAGGAACACCTTGATTGCGGTCCAAGGCTCGGCAAGCCGAGTAGCCGGCTCCCAGGGGCCGCTCTATAATGAGGATGCGCTGTCAGATAATTAGATACACCTGACGCAGGCGTTTTCAGGAAATTTTGATTCATCCCAAAATAAAATGTCTGCGCCTGCCAACATGAAAGCAGGAGAAAAAAAAACATCCCGCTGTCACATTGCCTCTCTTCTGATGGTGGCAATGTTTTATTTATTTATCCACATCTTAATGCTCTTGGATGAGGCGGGCTTCATTTTGTGCGAGCTGATGCATTAGCTGCCAAAGTTTGCCATCTCTTTCTCATCCCATGCAGCCAAGACTCCCTTGGCGGCGTGGCACAGGATACCATCTGATTCTGGATCTAAGGGTGGTATGACAGGACCAAACAAGCATGCGCATCACATAGCCGTAGATGTAACCAGTCACGTGTCGTAGCGCAGGTGTGTGTCAGGGGTGTGTTCCTTGAATATGTTTCAACACAGAAACTAGATATTTGGAGATTCAGAATGGGATGGATGCTAAGCCATTTCATGCACATTATTGTGTAAAGCAAGAGATGAATGATTAATTAAATTCACCTCAATGCCAAACATACGCACGCAGACACACATTTATACACAGGGCCATGCACTCAAGCACACTCTTACATGTAATGTTGTTTTTCTTAGTTGATGGTTGGAAAATGAAACCCTCTCACCTGTGCTGTTTATTTATCGGGCACATGGTTCCAGTCATAAATCAGATGCTCATTAAGTTGCTAAACAACAACTTTTGCCTTCTGCCGGAGACATCGGCGCTATTAGGCCTGATGTATGTCATACAGTAGGAAGGTGAACTATTGCGGGCTTCACAGTCTCTTGTTATCCAATTAAGAAAGGTTTTTTACCTAATTTTCTTACTCACTGCTCACACATTATCAGATGATTATAAAAACTACAGGTTATCACTTTGTGTCACCTGATAGCTGAGTATCAACACTGCAACAAGCCTCGTCTGAGTACTGAGAACTGATATTCACTCTCTCAGGGTAAGAGATGAATCAACAGTAAGCCATGATGGATGTATGCAAGTTGATATCATTTGAGATTGTGTTGATATCGCAAGCTGAATCTAGTTTGCATGGCATATATTGGAATAAATGTTTTCATTTTTGTCTATTTTTGGCTGAAAGAGAAGCATTTTGCTATTATCCCTGACAGACTGGGGAGTTTTCAAAGGTGCTCATTGAACTGTGCATGTCAGAAAAGGGTTTATGACAGGATGGTTTTTTTCCACTAGCAGTTTAAAGACAGACTATGCAACTTTTGTTAAACCATGCCCCCAATTGGCAGTTACATGATTATGAGAAGAGTGTGAATGAATCTGATATTACCATTTTGGTATTGTTCCTGAAACATCATGAAAAGTAATCCTACAGGACCATCATTGAAACTGACCATTCAGAAGAAGACTTTAAAAACAGGCATGTAGGAGAAGTTATCCTTTCAAACATAGGCTTAACGTTGTGAAAGGGTGTATTTTCCCAAACCTGACCAAGTATTTTTGTTACCCTAAACCTGACCGAGTATTTTTCTTGCCTAAACCTAACCAAGTATTTCTGTTACCTTAACCTAACCAAGTATTTTTGTTGCCTAAACCTAACCAAGTATTTCTGTTACCTTAACCTAACCAAGTATTTGTGTTGCCTAAACCTAACCAAGTATTTCTGTTACCTTAACCTAACAAAGTATTTGTGTTGCCTAAACCTAACCAAGTATTTCTGTTACCTTAACCTAACCAAGTATTTTTGTTGCCTAAACCTAACCAAGTATTTCTGTTACCTAAACCTGACCAAGTATTTTTCTTTCCTAAACCTAACCCAAGTATTTCTGTTACCTAAACCTTACCAAGTATTTCTGTTACCTTAACCTATCCAAGTATTTCTGTTGCCTACAGTGTGACTGGTCAGTTTCAATGATGGTTCTGGAACAACATAAATAGTGATACTATAGTAACAACATCAACACTGATATCACATACACCTGACAAGAGCATTAAAGTCAGTGAACTGGCTCTGTATCGATATCAGGCCAAAGTAAGTGTCAGTTAACATTAGCCACCAGAGGCTGAGGTATGTGTAGGAGTAAACATTGATTTTGTAAGAGAAAGATGGTGCTCTTTCTTCATTCAAAAGCTACGTATTAGTTCTTTAAAGTGAGAAAATACAATATGGGTGCCAAGTCAACTTATCTTTTTGTTTCTCTTGTTTTCTCTATTAGAATTATATATTTAGATATCTGGATGAAAATACGGATTGCAAGAACTGCAAGAACAATCCTCTGTAGAATGGACAGCTAAGGTGCAGCCAGACCTCAGCAGCTGTATTACTGTACAGCACATGTCTGCGAGCAAATATGATGTCAGTTTGATCATATCATTTGATCTAGAACATATTGTCTCCTCGTGAAAAGTCAACAAGGTTTTCTTGGTTGGCCTTTCTTGCATCACTGGCGAAGCAGTAGGAGAATTTCACCAGTGAGAAAGTGTCAAAACATTTCACAATTGGTGGTGGTTTGGTTTAAATTGCTGTCAGTTTTATAACTGCACAGTATCCGAAGTAAAGCTGCAAGCCAAATGGGATGATATTTAACCTATACAAATGAAATCCTCTACAATTTGAATATGTTGCTGTGGCATTTGAATGAAGCCACACCATGGATGTTGGTGAAGTGGTATCTACTGCATTTTATTGGCTGTCTTTACCTTGAACCAATGACAAAGTCACCAAACACACGTCTGTGCTCTATAGAAGGACATTATTTCCCATTACGTCATTTCTCTCTCACGGTAGCAGGAGTTCTAACCCAACAATCTATGATTTGTACTTCATCTTAACAAGGAAATCTGTGGCGGATGTTTCCCGTCTCTGCTTGACTCACTGTATCTTTATTGCCTAAAGAGAACCTGCGTCTGTATTGTGCAGCTGAGTTTCAACAACGTTGCTTTCTCTCTGCTTTAACATGACAGGAACTCACCGAACTGATACAAACTGACAAAAGGCAAAGACAAGAGGAGATTCAATCAGAATCCCTGCCTGAACTATTAACTATGTACCATTGGCTGGACGCTGTATCATGAACATCTGCATATAAGAAGACAATCCTCTTCTACTGCAACACTTTCTGCTGCTTTTAAGTATTTATAAAGGTGAATTAAAAGCTATATGACCCACTCAGAGAAATATGAATATTTATTAGGTAGAAAAGTGCTGTAGTATTTATTGCAGTGCTGCTACATCGGATTGCAGTAGGCTGTACAGGCAGTCATGGTTTCCACCCTTTGCATGTTAGCACAGCTAGCTAGTAGTTTCATTTTTGATCCTATAGGTGCTAGCATAGATAACGATGACCATGTCTGCTTTTTAAAGAGCAAAATGACAGCATGATCTCACATCCTGACCTTTTCCTAAGACACATGGTGTGGCTATTTTATCTCCATAAATATCCCATGCCCTGCAAGATTTCAGAGGTTACTGGAATGTTGAGTATTGGCAATATAGTCTACGGGGATATGGAGCCAAGGAAGAAAACAGAAAGGAATAATGCAGGCAAGCTGGAGCCAGGGTACTCTGCACAGCTCGATGCTGCTGCCTCTAACCGACATGAACAAGAGAAATCAATTAGACCTACTCGGTTGCTATCCAAGGGACTTCCACCATGGGAAAGGGTAGAGCGAATCAAAGTGTTTGAAAAAAAAACACAACAAAAAAGAAAGAGCAGAGGAGGAAAGTGAACTCGAGTGGCAGTTTGTTGTATTCTTTGTCAGATCAGCCGCCTCTGACCTCAAGATAACATTCATTCTCTCGCTTTTCATCCCAGGCATGTTTATAATTCCAGACACTTTCCCATCTCTTTTTTAAACAGTGATGCAAAGCTTTCTGTCTTACCATCCTTTCAGGTCAGTAATGAGAAAAAAGAAAGGCTGGCAAAAACGTTCCTCACAAGAATATTTTGATGAAGCCTTGGCTTAGTTTTACCTGCGGATGCAGCAATCTCCGTTCCCCCAGAAGCTTTAGTTTCCCACTATTATGTTTATATTCGCACCTTAAAGCCATTCCAGCAGTCGCTTGGAGGTCACTTTGAACAAAGTTTCCTTTCCACGCCATGATGGACAGCACAGTTTTGTTTTGCTGAGAAGAAAAGAGCAAACAACTTGGACCGTGAGGGTATTTTAAGTTTTAACACTTGTCTTTCAGTAAGGGTTTAGTTTTAAAAAAACTTAGTTGGTTTTAGCGAAGCATCCCACAAGATTAAAAAAAAAGGATTTCTTCATATCGAATATGAAACAGTCCAACTATAGTGGTAGGATCAGGGAGGCTAGTATCCACAGCATATCATTTATTAATAGTATTTCCCATCCAGCTAAAGTACAGTCTCACTGTCATTGAAAATATATGCAGTGGCAAAGTAAATGTAGAGATTCTCTGAATCCTACATCCAAACTCGACTACACAGACAATTAAAATCCATATGTGGATTTCCCAAAGATAATGAGAAAATTATTGTGCATAACTGACAGAGATGACTGAAAGAGATGAGGCGATTAATGCTTTATGCATATTTCATTGAATGGATCCAAGCTCTCTACTGTAAATACTAGGGTTAAGAGTGCGCAGCATGGATTTCAAGACCCAGAGGCCCCATTGTCTTTGATCAGGCTGAAAGAGGACATTTTTGATCAAGCCCCGCCTCGGACATTTAAATCAAAACCCCTGACAGGCTCTAAGGCTGGGCGATAGGGTGTAATTTCCACACATATGACACCCCTGGAAGTGTGCTAAAGTCTATTATATTGTACATTTCGATATCCCCCCCATCCTCCCCCTTCCCTTGATGAATATCTCGCAGTCGGTGATAGGGGAGTTATTCTACAGAGTGGAAATTCAATTTGACAAAGAAGACCTGTCTCGTGGAGTCTTTTAAAGGGTTATGATCGCATAAAATGTGCAGTATAACAGACCCGGAGAGATTAATGAACAGGAAGAAACATAAAATGACAGAACAGAGATGCGGAAATAAAACAAAAAGTCAAACACAAAAAAAGAGCACATCATGTGGTGATAGTATGAAGAAAATTTGAACAGCACAAGCTTAGGAAGTTGTCTTCCATGTGTAATCCTATGTGTGCAGTGAGCTCAGTCCCCTGACAGAGCACACATGTAAACACAATTCCCACTCAGCCCTGCTGTAGGTTTGGCTGTGGGTGCTCGGCAGATCCCTCGGCATCATGAGAGAATAACAATGAGGGTTTTGGGAGGGATCAGTTCCCCAGCACAGAGCCATACTGGGTAGGGTTTATGTAAGACCTGGCTTCCTTAGCTCTCTGCCAGTTAAAGATGACAAACAAATGGTACCGAGGAGTGCCGACTTGCCAAAGGAGCGGGGGCTGCATCTCTTCATGCTTCCCTCCCTTCACATGCAAACACCCTTCCCTCTGTCAATGCGCAAGCCCAGTTATGTGTCGTGGCTTGTGATACCGGGTCTCATGTGTATCCGTGCAAGTCGACGTGTGTTTTCACACCATTTGTTGGCGCCGCAGCTCCGTCGCCCACTTTGAAGCCAACCCCCTTCCCTCATCCTCCTCTTCCTCCCTTTGTTTTCCCCTTCAATGTGTTCCAATGAAAGAAGGCTGGGATCTGTCAAAACCTATCCTCTCTTCTGTCAGGCTTGTCAACTTTTTTTTTTGTTTTTTAGGTGGGCTGCTGAGGAAATTCACTCATCCCTGACACCACAGTGGTTCTAAAAAAAAATATCAAAACAGTCAGAGGCTGAAGCGTTGTCTTTTCTGATGAGACAATTTATGGGTTGTCATCACGTTTTTCCGGTTTTCACATCATGATGTGGTGTTCATAATGATGTGAATCACGTCATAGCTATACCGAAGCTGGTCGAGGTTCTCACATGTAATTAATTATTAAGGCTTTATGAATAGAGCTGGATTTACTTAACCCAATTTGGATGTCCCTGCTTATTCCCCATTTCTAATTCCCTAATTCCCACAAAAATCGAGCTTGCAATAAAAGCTA